>NC_090265.1:493755274-494955274 GCF_040414725.1 Anabrus simplex
TGTTTACTTCAACGGTAAAGAATAAAGGTTTAGTTGGTAATATACCTGGGTGTGAGGTATTGTTTTGTGGAGCATGGTATTCGTTCAAAAACATGTTCCCCTAATTTTTGAACTGTGTATTATTAAATACAACAAATAGGAAGACTATACAGAATATAGTATGAGCCAGTGTTTCCTACAAAATAGTGCGATCTTAGGATGAGTAAAGTGTTTGGTGGGAAAGTGATAGTTGTTTTAAGGAGCAAAATAAGCCTATTATATTCCACGTTAACATTAATCATACGGGAAGTAGAAAATGTTCCTACTCGTCGAACAATAACGGTATCAATTGGAGAAAAGGAAGAGCCATAAAAGGTATGAAAATCTATCCTTCGACGAGAGAGCCAAAAGGGTAATGCTCTTATCTTTCGCTCGAAACGCTTGTCCAAGGCCAGAATCTACGCCCAACTTGGCCACAAGGGTTCATTGCGGTTTGAAAACGTCGACCAACAGGTGGGCTGAGAAACTGACAACGACGTTTCACCTCAGGACACAGCACTACTGTCGGGGACTTATCCCCAATCTCTTCGCTCGTCATCGGACTCTGCTGGGAGACTCTTGGTTTACCGGGTTCACCCACCGCACCGCCGCGTCGGGGCTTTGTTCCCTAGAAAAACACCTGCCAATTGACCTTCAGCCTGGATTTGAGAGAGGTATATACCCCACACTCTGAACACTCCTACTTCGCCATGCCTCTCCCGGCAAGCACTATCACCACTATGGCTCCTACAACTACGACAACTTCAACCTCCAATGCCGCAATCACCACCGTCGCTTCATCTACTACATCAACTCTAACCTATCCTTCGCATTTCACTGGGATAATACGCCCTGAGCTTGAGCCTCCACCGTCATCTTCAACGCCGACACGACACTTACCTATCCCAACAGCGCCTCAGTGGGACTACAGCAGAGGAGTAGCACATAAACGCCCATCATCTCAGATTCAAGAATAAATTTGAGACCGACTCACTTCCCCCTTCAGCACCACGTACCGGACGCCATGGAAGATATATCCTACTCAACCCCCACCAAACACTGCCTCCATCACCGAATTCTCACCTCTTTCACAAGCCATCAGACCAGTCACCTCCATCAACACAATCCAACCCCGCCCACAAGGTACGCACAGTTTCCTGCTTGTCAGTCCCTCACCAGAGTTTCGTTCCTCTCGAGATATCTTCAGAACACTTCATCGATTCCACATGAAACGGGAAGACATCGCCGACATTCGCCGTACATCTAATGGCTTCCTCATAAAGGTTAATGGTGAGGACGCCGCCTACAAATTTACTTATACCATTGGAGCAGCCCAATTGGGATCTTCATCTCCTTTCAAGATTCTATCCCAACCTGTCATCAAAACACCCCCACCACCCCCTCTGTACAGCCTGTTCAGCTGTATGATCAGGGGGGTCGACCGGGACATGCCCGATTTTGTCATTCACCAATAACTTACTGCTGAAAACATCCCTCTGAAGAAAGTATTTTGCATTGGCAATTCGCCCGGGCCGACCTTTATGGTCAGAATTACTCCTGCCCACCATCGCCGACGTTGACCGTCTGTTATTGACGGGAGAGTCGCTGTTTAAACAGCATTGCAGAGTAGAAGCTTCGAAAGCCCCTCCACCACAGCCCATACGTTGCGAACGGTGTCTGTGTTACAACGAGCACAGTATCGCTCAATGCAGGGCTCAACAGCCGGTCTGTGGGCATTGATCACAATCCCACCTTACCAACAAGTGCCCAAACATTCAGTTCCCATCCCACTGCAAAACCTGTGGTCATGTCCACCCCACATATTTCGGAGTCTGCAAAGCCCGTCCTCACCCTCCTCCTCCTGAAAACCGCCCTGATCTTGTAGCCCCATTCAAAACCATAGACCCTCCAACCACTCTTACAAAATCCACCTACGCACCACTCTCCATAGAGGACATCGTCAGGTTATTCACCCTAACACTTCTCAATAACTTCCCGTGTCACCGTCAACTTGTTCTCACCCGCCTCCAAGTAGCAGCAAACCAAGCCTTAAACCTCCACTTTCAGACAACTTACTCCAGCCTCAGCACCCATTTTAAATTCCACCACCTAGAAACCCTTCTTTAATTATGGCTAGTAGACCCAATAGAATCAGATCCTCTCCTCCAATCTCTATCATATTCCTCAACATACAGACCTTTTCCAAAAAACGCCTTCACCTCCTCACCCCCCTCAAGCAATATCCCGCCCACTCCCTTCTCTTAAATGAGACCATGCTCCGTCCTCACCAATTCGCCCACATACCCGGCTACACCCCCCATCGAGCTGATCATCCACTGGACTTCGGACGAGGGGTGCAGCCATTGCCATACGCCCTTCACTCTCTACCCGGATCCACAATCCCCACATCCCCACTCCTTCCGCGAATCTATGATCGCTACCGTGTACTTTCCAGCCAGGATCCTTCACCTCGCCACAATCTACACTCACCAGCGCTGACCCCTTCCGATGTACTTCATTACTTACCTTCACACCACATTCTAGCACTATCTCATCCTAGCAGACCTCAACGTTCATAGCCGTTCACCTAACGAAATTCAACACTTTCACACCTTTCTCAACCGTATTGACTCGTCCCTAATCCCAATACCAGGTCCCTCCCGCCCCTTCAGCCAAACCACCCCCGACGCCGTCATTTGCCACAACTCCCTTACCCACCTGCTAAATGTTTCCGTACCTCCCGAGCATCGGCAGTGACCACATCCCCATCCACCTTCAAATTCCCTCACACTCCCCCAGATCAAATCCACCTCCCCCTCGCCTCATAGCAAACTTGGCAAAAGCCATTGGTCAGGCTACCGCGAATACATCGCCAAGTCCCTCTCACACTTATGCCCAATCCGTAGACATCCTAGCCGACTTCATCCAAACCACCATAACCCATGCCTCAGAAACACAAATCCCCACCTCACTTCACACGCCATCCAAACCCCGCCTCCCTCCCAGGTTCCTTCATCTCCAGAAACTCTCCCAGTCATACCTATCTGAATACTCCCGCACATGTGACTCCTACTGCCTTCGCCTTCATCGTCAGACTATGCGAACCGTTTCCCATTACCTAAAAGCTCACCGTCGGAAAACTTAGTCCCAGACATGCACGACCCTCAACTCCCTGCATGCCACACCCTCTCAATTCTGGCGCAAGCTATCCTCCCTCCTCGGACAACACAGTAACCCTTCCTACCCCATCATTCACAAATGACAAGCTCCAACCAACACCCGGAAAAGTTGGAGATATTCTCTTCTCACTTCAGCAAGCATTTCACTCCTTCGCCCTACTACTACTCACGGCCGTCAGGTAACACCCTCTACCAGAACATCCTCTCTTCCCCTTCACTTCAAACTTCTACTTCTCCCACCCAACCTCCTAAACACCCCCAGAACTCCCGCCGTCATAACCTATGCCTTAACCCACACCCGAGACACCGACCCAGGTCCTGACCAAATCCGATTCCGCCACATCCATCAAGCACCAATTGAACTCCTCATGCTCCTAGCTTCCATGTATACATTCATCCTAACCTCAGGTTTCTATCTCCCCTCCTGGAATAGATCCACAATTCTCTTGTTCCTCAAACCTGAAAAAGACCCATCCGTCCTCGATTCATATCGCCCCATTTGCCTCATCACAATCCTTGCCAAAATCCTGGATAACATCCTCATCCGTCGAATACACCCTTACCTACAATCGCTCCACCTTCTACTCTTATCCCAATGTGGTCTCCGTCCCGGTCTCTCCACCTCTCACCGGTTTCTCCGCCTAATCCAATCAATTGCCAATATCTTCATCCTAGCCCGTCCGTCCCTTCTGAGCACCTCCGGTTTTAACCTGGCTTTCGATTTTGTATGGCATCCCGCCCTAATTTTCAAGCTCCACTTCTTCACGTTCCCTGTTTCCTCCATCCGGTTCTTCGCTGCTTATCACACCAACCGTCTCACCTGTATATCACTCAACGGCCAGCTCTCCTCGCCCTTCCCCACGACAGTAGGAGTACCCCAAGGTTGCCCCTATGCTTATTGGTATTTTTTCCTTCTCATCGCTGACATCCCTCAATCACCACCGTCTATCCAAATACTCCAATTTTCCGATGACACCGCCATCCTAGCCCCGCTCCCGTCTGTTCAGAGCATCAACAAATCCCTGCAGCCCTTCCTGAACATCTTCTCCTGGTGCGAACGATGGTTCCTCCGCCTCAATCCTTCCAAAACGCAGTCTATCCTAATCCGATCTCCCAAAAGGCGCTTCTCTATCACCCGCAATGCCGCCAACCTACGACTCACCACTGATAAGACCCCAATCCGTATCCAACCATGCCTCGAATACCTAGGCATCACCATAGACCAGCACCTCACATTTCGCCCTCACTTCCTCAACCTTAAATCCAAATCTTCCAAAAGATCTCACCTGGTACGTCGGCTCTCCGTCACCAGCTGGGGTCTTAACACCAAACTCCTCCTCCTCACCTACAATTCCTTTATCCGCTCTGCTGTTACCTATGGTCACTCCGCCTGGGCAGCCGTAGCCCACACCAAAGCCAACCTATATCGTCCCCTCTTGTTCCTAGAACACCGACTTGTCCGTATTGCCCTCCGACTCCCTCCCTTATTTCATACCAAGGACCTTTATGACATCTTCCCTTTCCCCAAACTTGATAATCACGTCTCCCTACTATTCCAGAGGTTCCTCGACAAGGCCCTTGATCCCAACAACTCGGTCACATTCCAATCCCTACAGACCGGCCTAACCCCCTCCCTTACCATACCTTATCCCCCACTCCACTACCACCGCATACTCACTCTATCCACAGACCGGCCACCTCCACGGTAACAGGCTGTACTGAGGTAAACCCTTACCTTAAATCCAACCCCACCTTCTACACTACACTTCCCCAATCGTCATTCTCAGGCGACTGTAGTTCTTTGTTCTCCATAGGTTCAATTCATCATTAACCTTACAGTATCACATTTACAATTCATCTTTCAAATAATATTTTCATTCATAACTTCACATGTAGGCCTACATGTAATTCAGTCATCTGTGCCAATGTATGTAACTATCATTCTGTCATTGAAATTTCGTCATATCATTGTATGTTTATCTGCTGAACCTATTTATTTTATGTGTAGTATCAGAAACAATGTCTACTATATCTTACAATGAAAAAAGAGAGAAATGCCCCCCCCCCCACATACCTGTAATAAAATTATCCCGCTATCACGTCCCTTTCAACCAAGCAGCCCTTGAAAACTACCCCAGAAATTACAATACCATTCCATCCACCTCACCTATCCATTACTTCTTCCATACCACACCATCTCTCCTGCCCGCTAGCTGGCCCGCCCCACCCCTTCAGGGTGGGGAATGAAAGCATTTGATGATGATGAAGACATGAAAATGAGAATCCATATGCTTCGAAAATGCTATAGGGTGAGGATCGGAAAAGTCGACTAAGTGAAGCCTAAATAAGGTGAAAAAAAGACCTAGCGAGTTGGTTGCGTAGTACAAGGAATGTAGCTGTAGGCCTAAGCTTGTATTCGGATGATGATGGATTCGAATCCCACCATCGGTAGCCCTGAATATGGCTTTCCATTTTCACATTAGGTAAATGCCGGGACTGTGCCTTAATTAAATTACGACCGGGCGAGTTGGCCGTGCGGTTAGGAGCGCGCAGCTGTGAGCTCGCATCCGGGAGATAGTGGGTTTGAACCCCACTGTAGGCAACCCTGAAGATGGTTTTCCGTGGTTTCCCATTTTCACACCAGGCAAATGCCGGGGCTGTACCTTAATTAAGGCCACGGACGCTTCCTTCCAATTCCTAGGCCTTTCCTTTCCCATCGTCGCCATAAGACATATCTGTGTCGGTGCGGCGTAAAGCAAATAGCAAAAAAAAAAAAAAAAAAATTTAGGCCACGGCCGATTCCTTCCCATTCGTAGGCCTTTCCTGTCCCATCGTTGCCATAAGACCTATCTGTGTCGGTGCGACGTAAAGCAACTAGCAAAAAAAAATTACGACCGCTTCCTTCCTAGTTTCTTTCCTATCCTATCGTTGCCGAAGACTTGAAAAATATAAGACTGGTAAAATTAAGCGGAAGTCGTGCCAAGGTCTGCTAGAGCCCTGTGGTCTCCACTCAGTGCTCACAAGTTGTGAAACCCAGGAGAGGATTAAAAGGAGAGCGTAAGAAGTTTATAAAGTTTTAACTTTCTTGTAGAGAGGTGCTACATAAACAGATGCAAGTTACTGGCGTAGAGTGTACATAGCATTTCACAATACACCGATGATAAATTAGTAAGAGTAATATAGTACAATATGTAAATGTTGATTGCAGTTGACATCTCAGAGAGGTGTGGGTTGTACATGACGTAAATTATTGATGTATAATAACACTTCTAGGTACAGCGCTGCGCGGACTTCATGCGCCGTCACACGGTCGTGCTATTGATCTTAAACTCTTCCGGCTAGTCGAACCCAAACCGAGCGCACGAGGACTACCGTCAGTCACAGCGCTGTCTCCTTACGTTTTGTTGGATCGTGATCAAGAGAGTGATGTACGGATATTATTGTTTTTATTAGCTTACTGCTAGAATAATGGTGATCGGAGAATAACCGTGAAAATAAAAGAAAGTAAGGTTAACCGAAGGCAGTTATTCCGTTATGTGGTTTACACAAGACTTATTTCGTATTCTCCAGGCACCTCCCACAACTAGTACATGAGCAGCTGTGACAGTGAGGAAGTGGCGGTGAAGGCTACAGGTGAGGAAGGTACGGCCGAGTGTTATGCAATGGTGCAGACCGACAGCGAGGATAAGGCGGGGCAATGTCCAGGCACAGCTGATAAAGATTCGACCACGCCAGAAGCAGCTGAAACAATGACGGAGCAGGAGGATATCCGTGAGAAGGCCCACAGATTATGTCGAGAGTATCTGCACGGCGCCTGGCGCACGGTTACGGCCCAGGAACTCATCATTAAAAAAGTTAGGTGAGCAGCTTTTCAGACGATTACATCTAGACAGTAGCTGGCATTTATTCTTAAAGTTTAGAAAGAACATTTCAATTTGACAGCCACCCCAAGAAAGAGGAGGAAGAAAAAAAGAGTTGAATTTTAAATGAGTAACCTGGTTGATTTACGGTTTTCCAAAGAAAATAATTTTGTACATAATCACCGTCACACTGAATTCCGAACCAGACTGTGGAATCATAAGACCGAAATCATTTTAGGGCGATAATATTAGAGCGCCGTACTGAAACTCCGGGAGAAAAGTATTTTAAGTTCCTCTCGTACCGGTACCCCATATTGAACATACTCGATGAATTATTTTATCTGTAGAACACGCCAAGGTAGTTCCTAAACTAAAGATCAAAATATATCTCCGTCAGGCTGATATAAAAAAAAGGAAAATGATAGTCACATCTCCCTGGAGGAGACATCATCCTGGAAAATAAACAGAATTGTGTCTTCCAGACGATATTCCTTTGGGAATGTGCAGACATATGCTTTGCTCGGTTAACTAACAGGCTACTCGACGGAGGAATGTCCAAAAACAACTAATAAAGGGACAGGCATCATTCCATAGTAGGCCCTACACAGCATGCCTGGTTAAGGGGTTGAGAGATCATAACCCCCAAAAATTTAGCATAGTGTCTGACATGTTTAATGTACCATTTCATGAAATTGATTAAATATGCCTTCCGCACTTAATACTTTATAAAAACAGGGACCATAATCTAAGTGAGTCTGAAGTTCGAGCCGGCTATGGAGTGGGTTCGAACTCTCCAGCTAATTTCATAGGAACGTTGTTTGTGCCGAAATTAAGTGGGAATCGCTCTAGTGTAGATTCAATAGCATTGCTTGCCACGTGTTTACTTAATAATTCATTTTCGTCCTCGTCAAACATATGTACCTGTTTTTTGTCATAGAACCCATCTTGTGCACTTCTTGGTGAAACAAAATTAATAGTCCTCGAGTAAGGAACGACTGAAAAGAAAGATCACATCATCATAGGTATTTCTTGTCTAGTTAATACACGGAGGTTTGTCTACACTGTATCAATGCTTTTAGAAAGAGTTTAAATAAAAAATACCGTAAACACTACGGCCACTTTCTTAACTTCATATAACTATCCAAGTTTATTGGGCAAATGTGCAATGAAATACATGTTTAAAATAATCAAGTTCTTTAGGGATTTCCAATCGTAAAATTTTCAGAGTTTCGTCCCAGTTTGGCAGTGGGTTCATCGGTTTCTAAGAGTAAGGGAGTAACGACAACTTGCCAATTAGAATACAGTCTTAGTAAAATGTATTCGTACACTTAATACTGAAACAAAAATACTTTACTTAGTACACTTATTGTAATGTACGTTTTATAAATCAATAGGTTAGCCTTCTGTACTCTATGTAAAGATATATACATCATAAAACATAAAATTGATAGACGTCCATGTCAACGATACAATAAATAAATGAAAATACTATGATTTCATATTCATAAAAAGTATTCGTACAGACCGGGTTTACTTGCATTCTCCACTGATATTAGTACACATTTAGTATTTCGTTGGCAATTCTTTTGATTTTACAATGGCCTCAAGCCGCCTAAGCATTGAATGAACTAGCTTGGAGGTGTAAGGTGTGCTCAATCTTTCCCCATTCTTCCAAAAGAACCATTTCCAAAGCTGCCTTTGATGAAAGATGTCTTGTGCTCAATCTCTCTTTGAGATAAGCCCACACATGTTCAATCGGTTTCAAGTCGGGGGATTGGGGGCGGGGATGTTACCATATATTTGGGTGTGTTGTATAAAATCCACAATCGTGTACCAAGGGTCGTATGCTTTGTATCATTATCCTGCATGAATACATCGTTACCCAGAAGTCCCATTTTTTTTCAGCAATAGATGCCAGATTTTTTCTTCAAAATTTCAATCTTTCCATCTAGAAACCTACTCCAGCTGAGCTCATGCAACGCTGAACCATTAAACAACTTCCACCATACTTCACTGAAGGAAGCAGATTTTTTCTTGGATTTCTGTGTTCGTTTTCCTCCACACCTTTTTGCCAAGCTCTTGAGAAACAGTGAATTTACTTTCATGCGCAAATATAACTCGATTCCAGAATTCTAGAGAAATATATTAATAGTCTGTAGCATATTGTAGTCTTTTCTTCCTATTTGGTGGGGTAATTAAAGGTTTTCGCCTGGCATTTCTACAATGATACCTATTCGTATATAAAAGCTTTTGAATTGTGGAGGCACAAATATTAAAGTCTTAAATCCTTTGCTAGTTCAGACCGCAGTTTTGCAGCACTGATTCTAGGATTTTTCTTAACTTTTCTGAGGATTAATCTTTTAGTTCGATTGTCTAGTTTGCATGGGCGTCCCCACCTACGTGCATTTTTGAAAGATTTTCTCTCCCCATACCTGTCAATAATTCCCTGAATTGTAGATCTTGGTCTCTTCAAAAGTTTCGATATTTTCGAGAGCGATTTACAGAAATTATGAGTCTGGATTATAATTCTTCTCTCTTCTTCTGTTGTTTCTTTCATTTTGCGGCGCATCTTACCGATTGACTGTATCACTTGCTGGTTAGAGCGACTGAAGCACAACTGACTTGGTACAAGACGTGACCTTTACTGCTTACCTGCGTTACTAGGAATGTCACCTGTACGAATACTTTTTATGCACCTATAATTCGAGCTTATTGGATGATACGTTTGTTAAAACAAACATTTATAAAGTACTATTTTTATTTACGGTACGTATTTATACTCATGTTTCGCGAAATACCGACACATAGAAAAGTAGTGAAATTTCTAGCAGCCTATGGACACTGCGTCAACTACAAACGACAACATTCCTTAACTTTTAAGGTGTACGTATACTTTTTCCCATGACTGTATATATTTATGAGGGTTATAACGACGTACTAAGACACAATTTTCGACGACGCTAGGATGGAAAAGGCTAGGACTTGGAAGGTAGTAGCCTGTCATTCATTAGGATACAGCTCCGATATTTGCCAGGTGTGAAAATAGGAAACCACGGAAAATCATTTTCAAAGCTGTCGACGAAAGAGTTCAAACCTTCTAACTCCCGAATTATTCAAGCTTACTTCTACATGACCCGTGCCAGGTAGCCAAATCACTCGCTGACAACAGGAATATTCTTACGTCAACTTTCATGCATTTTTGTAGGGCACAAATATGTCTGTAGACACAGTGCATACGATTAGATAAATAACATTCATAGCTCGATGTGAATTTGAGGTAATTTTCACTTCGGAATTTTCGTTAAAATACAGTGGGAGTCCGCAAGAAAAGGAATTAACAAAACTACAGTATACAACTATTATCTTTCCTCTTGTACTAGCTGTCATTCAAATGGCTGTGAATATATCAGTGGCCAAAGGAAAGACTGATAACTTGCCATCTCGTGTGTACTGTATATTATACAAGAAGACACCCTAGAGAGTCAAATGAATTGGGATAAACTCCAATATTAATAGGTGGAGACTCTTTTCAGCATGCCATGACTCCAGCGCCTCTAAAGCTGTAGTAGTTGAAGAAACGTTAATAATAATAATAATAATAATAATAATAATAATAATAATAATAATAATAATAATAATAATAATAATACCCTATTTGAAATCTCCAAGTTTGAATTCTTGAATGCACTCATATAATGTCACATAAATGTAGCAATATCTAAATATTACCTACCTAAATAACGAATCTTAACACTCATGAAAAACTATTCATATTTAATGCTACTGATTTTGTGTCCCTCTAACTACTTTTATTGTTTTAGAGACCCCCAAGTATCGGAATTTTCGTCTCACGGGAGTTCTTTTACATGCTGGTAAATCTACCGACACGAGGCTGGTGTAGTTCAGCGCCGTAAAACCACTGGACTGAGCAGAGATCTTACCCGCTAATTTGGGGCCAGAATCTTAACAATGGCCAGAAGGACAGCAGCACAGCGCTTTACCGTTTGAGTCACTTAGCTCGAGGGAAAACTATTAGCGCATATATTATTACTATGAAGTAACTCCTCCGGTAAATGTAGATGGACATATTTCTCGCGTCATCGCGAGTATTTAATTTCTTAAGCACGGAATCAAGTGAGGTCCATATGGAGTACAACGTGGGTTTTTAAAATATATATTTATTGAGGGTGGGTAAAAGTTTTCATGTCGTACCCGAACAGGGTAGAGCAGGCCTCCTAGATGGTTACACTACCTCTCAGGCCTGGGAGATTTGCATTGGTGATGTTTGCAGAGAAAGTAAGGTGGGTGAGGTCGTGGCCAATAAAGGAACTCTCCTGGCGTTCGCCTAAGTGCAAGAGAATGGATAACCGCGGAAAGGACAGTTAACGGTGCAGACCAGTTCCTCCGCTTTCCAACCGTAAAGCTGCAAGGCTAGCCAAAACTACCCGCTGTTAAGCCGCAGTCTACTCGATTTACTTAACGTTTTTGTTATACAGGGTTATTCACCTAACATGTTACACAGAAATAACTTCTAAACCATTAAAGATATCGGGATTCTGTTTTCATATTCGTAAATGGTACCCAGGGTCGTGTAAAATAATGTGCTACTTAGTCTCATGGGATGATTAATAACAGGGATATTGATACTAACTCCATATTTTTAAATGGAATGGCACAAATTCCTACAGCTCTCCTAAAAGTTCAACTGCGTACAAGTTCAAATATGTAAGTATTTTCAAAATCGGACAGTTACTTTATGATTAATAAAACCGCATTTGGGCTTTTGCGTGCCGCATCAGACGGCGTACAGTCGGCCAAGGACGTATTGGCAAGCAAGCTGCTTCCTGGCATTGATTCCAGCCACAGAACGGATACCAGGCATGTACTGTAAACATAATGTGATGTACCGTAACATACCCTGGGTGTGCAACGTTATTGTATGACTGGCAAACACACGACGGGGAAGGGAAATTAAATTTGTTTTGTTTTGACATCCGTGTGTACTAGGTTGCGCTCAGTATAGAGTCGTTTTTCACGGATGGGAATGGGAAGGATTTGGAAAAGACGTCAGCCGTGGCCTATACCAAAGGTACCTATCTGGCATTTGCCTGGTGTTGAACATGGGACACTCTCAAAATCACTTTCAGGTTGGGCGAGGCAGAACTCGAACCTGCGCTCTCCCGAATGCACGCCACTACAATCGCGCTTGAGCTCCGTGGAGATTAATGCTTGTAAAATAAATAAATGATGGTGTTAATGCCATCACATGACGATCAGCTCTGAATATCCCACATAATAAGCCGAGCTGTTTGTCTCCTAATGTCTAACCTATCCCAACCCAAATAATCCAGCACCGAGCTCGATAGCTGCAGTCGCTTAAGTGCGGCCAGTATCCAGTATTCGGGAGATAGTAGGTTCGAACCCCACTGTCGGCAGCCCGGAAAATGGTTTTTCGTGGTTTCCCATTTTCACACCAGGCAAATGCTGGGGCTGTACCTTAATTAAGGCCACGGCCGCTTCCTTCCCACTCCTAGCCCTTCCCTGTCCCATCGTCGCCATAAGACCTATCTGTGTCGGTGCGACGTAAAGCAACTAGCAAAAAAAAATAATAATAATAATAATAATCCAGCATTGGTAACACTGCTCCTTCGCCTAAAATAGCCCAGCACAAAACGAGGTGCGCTTTGTACTACTACACACACACCCATGCAAACGGGCCTTCATGACCACACTGTCAAATCCCCGGAAATGATATAACAACAAACAGCCACTCTTCTCCGCAGCCTGTCGAGTTTCTTAATGACGTGTAGCGCCTAGCATTCGTAGCTGTCGCCGCGGTGGTCCGGGTTCAATTCCCGGCTCTGATAAGCAATTTAATTCTGGTTGGAGGGCTGGAACGGGGTACACTTCGCCTCGTGAGGCAAAACGGAGAAGAGATGGGTTCGGTAACCATATCAGCTATCCTGGAAGTGTTCCCGTGGTTTCCCACCGCTACTGCAGGGAAATGTCGGGATGGTTCCTTACTTACGATAATGGCCGCCTCCATCCCAATTCCCCATCTGAATTACGAATACAGTACACTACCACAGACATGTCCGACTCGTTGGCTGAACGGTCAGCGTACTGGCCTTCGGTTCAGAGGGTCCCGGGTTCGAGTCCCGGCCGGGTCGGGGATTTTAACCTTAATTGGTTAATTCCAATGGCACGGGGGCTGGGTGTATGTGTTGTCTTCATCATCATTTCATCCTCATCACGACGCACAGGTCGCCTACGGGAGTCAAATAGAAAGACCTGCACCTGGCGAGCCGAACCCGTTCTGGAATATCTCGGCACTAAAAGCCATACGACATTTCATTTACCATAGACATCACAATAGGCACATTCTAACACACACACACACACACACACACACACACACACATGGGGCTACACGACCACGATGTTCAAGCCCCGGAAATGAAATAACAACCACTATTCTCTGTACCACTTCGAGTGTCTTAATCACGTACCTCGGACATTATTAATTTGCTTTTCTAGAAGGAGCTCTTCCGGTGTTTTGTGTTATGTTTATTTCTCAACTCATACAGTAGGCCTAGTATGTACTGTGCACTAAAACCAGTGACAATTATAGCTTTCGTAATGTTCCTTTCAAGCCAAAGTACTTATTTTATTCCCTCCCTGTCCTGTCATGAGTTCGTCTGTCATACACACTTTGCGAACCCATCACATGTGTACGATATGCTTACATTCCTAGTATCCATCCTGTGGCCGGAATAACACCCAAGAACCTGCTCGCGCGTCAATTATGTCCTTGCCCAACTTCACGCTGTCTGATGCGGCATGCAAAACCGCGCATGCTGTTCTTATTTATATCTCAAAAGTACTTGTCCGATTTTGAAAACAATTACATATTTGAACTTGTACGCAATTCAACTTCTATGCCAGCTGCATAAATTTGTACCATTCTATTTAAAAATATGAAGTTAGTATCAATATCTCGGTTATTAATCACTTCATGAGACTAAGTATAACGTTATTTTATAAGTCCCTGGGTACTATTTACGAATATGAAAACAGAATGGCGATATCTTTAATGGTTTAGAAGTTATTTCCGTGTAACATGTTAGGTGAATAACCCTGTGTAATAGCATGTTATACCGTATTACAGTGTTTATGACATACTGCTCGTTAAATATTTACATTAGCTTACTCATGTTTGAGTGACATTCTTCCATTGTTTCTAAAGATGCTTTAGAATAAAATGTAATTTCTATTCAGCAAAGGCCCGAAAGGGTCTTACTATAACATTACTCTTATCGGCTTATGTGGTAACATTTCTCTCATTCGAATATCAGACATCAGATTGATTGATTGATTGATTGATTGATTGATTGATTGATTGAATGATTGATTGATTGATTGATTGATTGATTGATTGATTGATTGATTGATTGATTGATTGATTGATTGATTGATTGATTGATTGATTGATTGATTGATTGATTGATTGATTGATTGATAATTAGGCCTACCCTTCCTCATAACCTCAGAACTTTCTAGGCATAATCTGAAGTCGGTTTCATTATTTTCATACCTTTTATCTCATAAAATGACCGGGCGAGTTGGCCGTGCGGTCAGGGGCACGCGGCTGTGAGCTTGCATCCGGGAGATAGTGGGTTCGAATTCCGCTGTCGGCAGCCCTGAAGATAGTTTTCCGTGGCAAATGCTGGGGCTGTACCTTAATTAAGGCCACGGCCGCTTCCTTCCAACTCCTAGGCCTTTCCTATCCCATCGTTGCCATAAGACCTATCTGTGTCGGTGCGACGTAAAGCAACTAGCAAAAAAATCTCATAAATTCGCGCTTTGTCATTTTGCGTGTCCAGAGTGTTCCCAGACATGCGGAAGCAATCCGAGTGCGGATAGTACCGTTCGCCCCAAAACAACACAAACCGTCCCGATGAACACACGCCCTACTACCGACAGTTTACAAGCCATGCCTGTTTTAGTTATTAACTGGAATGAGGGGATAGTTCGTTTGAAGTCTGAAGTCGGGAATGCCGTTACAGGCATTGCAGTACTTCACCAGAGTGTGGGACACGATTGCCATCGAATACGTGCAATGCCTGGAGTATTCGAAGACGTCCGACAATCAGTGAGGTGGCGTGTTCAGGCGTGCATTCAAGCGCAATGTGGAAATTCTGAATCCTTCCTGTATTATAATGAGGTATCACTGCTGGTTTACCAACATGACAGCTGCTCGATATGGAATGCGTCATGTAATGCTATTACCATTATTTCCCGTACAAAATTGGAAAGTCTGTAACACCTAAACGATCGACCGTAGGACAAATGTTTATTGGGACCCCTGTATTATTTTGGAGTGCACAATCCACCTCCCCACACCCCCGAGTAAGACCCTTATGCGGAAACTAGATCAAGCGCGAGAAGTTTGAAAAGGGGACGTGGCTATGACATCACAAGCGCGGACGATTTGAGAAGTGGGCGTGGCTGGTGAAGGGTGCATGCTTAACCTCACATGACGTTATAGCCTAACGCTGGCTACGTGTGCAGGTTTAACCTTACAGGCCCGAGTTCGACCCCAAATTTGAAATGCGGTCTGCTGGCTAAGAGTGCATTCTTAACCTCACACAATGTCATAACAACGCTGGCTACGTGTGCAGACTTAACCTTATAGGCCCATGATCGAACCCATGCTTAACCCTCATGGGGCGCTGACCTAACAGACGTGAATTCGATGCCCAAGAGTGCAAGCTTGAGCTAAGAAGGCAAGATAGCGGTTATACACTATTCTTATAGGCCTAACTTTTGAGAGGTACCTTAGGGGCGCACAGCTTGTCACTTAGGACTTACTAGATTTATCGGCCTAACGTTTGGGAACTAAGGTATGACGTCATAACCTAACGCTGGCTATGTGTGCAGGCTTAAACTTACAGTCCCGGGTTCGACTCCAAATTTGGAATGTGGACTGCTGGCTAAGACTGCATGCCTAACCTCACACAACGTCATAACAACGCTGGTTACGTATGCAGACTTAACCTTATAGGCCCGGGATCGATCCCAGGCTTAACCTCATGGGGCGTTGACCTAACAGACGTGTGTTCGGTGCCCAAGAATGAAAGCTTAACCAAACAAGGCAAGGTGGCGGTTATACACTATTCTTATGGGCCTAACTTAACCTTACAGGCCCGGGTTCAACCCCAAATTTGAAATACGGGATGCTAATTAAGAGTGCATTCTTAACCACACATTACGTCATAAGCTAACGCTGTCAACGTGTGCAGGCTTAACCTTATCGGCCCGGGTTCGACCGCAGGCTTAACGTCATTGGGGCGTTAGCATAACAGACGTGAGTTCGATGACCAAGATTGCAAGCTTAACCTAACAGGCTTAACCTAACCAAGCAAGATGGCGGCTATACCCCATTCTTATGGGCCTAAATGTAGAGAGTTATCATTGGGGCTCACAAATTTGAATTCAGGACCTTTTAGTTTTATCGGCCTAAAATTTGGGAACTGCGGCAAGTGCTATCAGGCAAGATGGCTGCTATACACTATTCTTATGGACTTACGTCTAGAGGGCTATATCAAAGCCTCACTATTGTTATGGACTTACGTCTAGAGGGCTATATCAAAGCCTCGTAGTTAAGCTACTACTTCTGAACAAGATGGAGACCATACATTGTTCTTATGGGAGTAGGGAGGTGCGCAAGGGCTAAAGAGCACTAAAGGAAACGGAGATAGAGGAGGAGGCGGATGAGGTGTTGGGATCACAGTCGAAACTTGGATCTACAGCTGTGTTTAACGCGTGGGACAAGATAGCGGGACTGAGTATGTGTTATACTAAGGTAACGCTATTTTGACATGCAGTGATCATGTGGACATGGATATGCATGTTTAGACTTGTTCACTGACAGGCTCTCTCCCTCAGCTCTCTAGAATATCCTGTGCATGAATTTTTCTATGGCGTTTGAAGAAATAAAATATTCGCCTCCTGGGTTCGGGATTCGAACCTTATGCAGCGTGCATTATGTAACGAAGTACTGCTTCATATTCACTTGAGCCAAGGAGGCGAAAAAGGAATAGGTGATTTGGAAGGGACTAGAAGTTTCTTAGCTTACATCTTAAAATTAAAACAGCGACCACTAGGAAAACATGTGATATGTGAGAGGAGGTGAGGGGAATGGAATAAGTACAACATTTTAAATTGAACGTCATATTTATTGTTTAAGTATATACACAATTATGTAAACTATGACCGGTTTAACTACAACTGAAATGTCGTTGACAAGGTGGCCATACTTCTTCTGTACAAGACTCTCTCTTTAACAGCATTTCACGAACTGATAGTTACCTCTGGTTTCATTCGTTATATATACTTATGTACCACTTCTTCATTCAGCTAGCATGAAGATTACAAAACAGTAAGACAGAGTATCTGTTAGTGACATAGCGTCACATCTCCTACCTAGTTCCGTTAAAACTACGCGAAGTTGTAGGACACATCGACACAACCTACGGTATTCGCTTCGAAGATGACTGTCTTCGTCTAGGTGATGTTGATGTTAAAATAAACAGCGACGGTCTCGTCGTGAAATGTGTTACCTATAAACCTACTAAACGTCTCTTAGAAGTTCTCTTGTCGGATACCCGACAAGAATATAATTACGTCAGATGATCGTAAGAAGTGTGATTCGATTCTTTTTACTACTAACGCTACTCGACTTAATTACAAGAAAACAGAAGGCTGTAAATGCAAATAAGCGTCGCAACTACAGAAAGATTATTTATAAGTTGTTTCTTGCAAATCAACTGTCTGCACGTGGTCTCAATGTTATTTACGAGCCTCTGTTGCCCTATACAGACGTAAAATGCTGGAATAACACTAATCTGAGCCTCCCAAGATGCCGGCCACACAGGTCATAAATCAAATATTATAGAAACAGAGAAGGAATCACGTCATGCGCGTATTATTGAGTAATTGTTCTTCAAAGTAAGACATCACCTGTAAAGATAAGCATCGCACATGAGTTACATAAAGCAGCACGTAGCACCTACCGTCGCTGACGTGTTAATGCAAGTAGAATGAATGAACTGTAGCGGGTTGACTTAGTAGAAATGATTCCTTATGTCTCTAGCAATAAGGGATATAAGTATCTGCTTACTGTCTTCGATGTGTACTCTTAAGCTTGCTTTTGCATAACCCGTGCCTTCTAAGAGAGCAGCTCAAGTAAAATTGCTTTCGAACGTATTGTTCAACAGTCAAAACGCTGCCGACGTCTTCTTCAAACTGATCAAGGTAAAGATCTTTACAACAACGTGTTCTCTTCTTATCTCAAGTCACTCGGCATTCATCACTATTCTACGTACAGTAATCTCAAGGCAAGTGTTGTAAGACGCTTTAATCGCACGCTCAAAACAATGATGTGGCGAGAATTTACAGGTCAGGGCTGTTATCGCTGGATGGATTTCCTACCCAGACTTGTCTTCCTACAAAGATACGCCTCATCGCACTATTGGCACAAAGCCACGTCTTGTTACCAAGAATACACCATGCTTAGATGCTATTAATCTTGTAATCAAAACAGCTGATTCACGTCGCCATCGCTTAGCAAGGTGATTTTTTCGTATCAGCAAACACAAGACCTCTTTGAAAAAGGATACACCCTTAACTGGAGCACAGGCATTTTTCAAATCAACCGTGTTAAGCTTACTAATCCAGTTACCTATTTACTTCACGATCGTTCAGGACAGCCTATCGGAGGAGAATTCTACATTGAAGAGCTGTAGAAAACAAAACAAAATATCCTGATCACTACTTATTCGAACGTGTTACTCGTCGTCATGGTATTAAACTGTGTTTCAAATGGCTTGGTTTAATAACGACTTCAATTCATGGATTAATGAAGACGATGTACTTTAAAGCGTCCGATGCATTGTATTCTAGAACCTCTTTTTCTTCTCTCTACTATTGCTTGAAACAAAATTTAAATTGTTACTCAACATCATGCCATTTGCTGGCTCTGGACCATATACCACTTTCTAACTTTTTCATAATTCTGCGTATTTTTTCTTAGAATTTTATATCTTTTCCCCAAAAATCTCCCATTTTAGGGGAAAATATCAAAAGTTAATAATTCTATAAAATTAAAAAATTACATAAAATCGCAAAAATACAAAAAACACCCTATTATCAGTAACATATATCAAAAGTTAATATTTCTATAAAATTAAAAAATCGCAAAAATAAAATAAAAATCTAAGAAATAATAAAAAATCATTGAGTTTGTAGACTATTATATTTTTATTGGCCTGCAAAAATAGAGGTAGATGAAATTGGGGGTGGGTTGGAAAGCATACCAAGGTGCTTTTCTTACCTATAATAATTTATTAAGTTTATCTTTTAGATTTTCAATATTTTATTGGCTCATTTATATATAATAAAATTATATTCTTTATTCCTTAGATTTAATTTGTTTTAATTTATAATGTATCAATTTTATTTTCTAACATGTATCTTTTATCATCATCAGAAGTTAAAACAATTTTATTGCATTCAACATAATATAATTCGTGTTTATAAGATCTAATTAAATTCGTCATTCTATACTGTTTTATTTTTTCGTCTAAACATTTTTATAATCATCAAAAATAATTTCGTTTTTAACTACTGATTTTAATTCCTCTCGATTTTTATATTCTTTGTCTTGTGCTCAGTACGTGTACATTCTTTATTTTAATCTATGAACTATACAACCTATGAACTATATGTTAACGTAACTGAAAAAATAAGAAAAGGCCTTCCTGAAGACAGCACACAACAGCTGAAAGTCAAACTAATAGTATTTTCATGTTCCCAACTGATGAATGTGAAGTGCTCAGAATTATCACTTCTCTAAAATATAAAAATAATTTCACAGAAGATAAAATAACCAATGTCATGTTAAAAACCTGTATTGATAGTTTAATGCCATATGTTGTGGAAATTATTAACCGTTCAATTCTCAGTGGAGAAATACCCCAGTTACTCAAATGTGCCAGAATTGTACCTACTTTAAATCAAGAGGTAATACAGATCCATCCAATTACAGACCAAAGAGTATATTATCTGCAGTTGGAAAACTCATAGAAACGGCAGTAAAAAAATAGATGGGTAAATTTTCTATATAAAACTAATTGCTTTTCCGATAATCAATATGGGTTTCTCCCAAACAGAGGAACTGATAATGCCGTATTTGATACAGTAATAGATGTTCAAAAGACCTTAGATGAAAATAAATTAGCAGCAGGGTTACTCATAGACCTTAAAAAAGCACTTGACCTGGTTGACCACAAAATATTTCTGAACAAGTTAAATATAACAGGAAGTAAGGGTTTAGCACACAAATGGTTCCAAAATTATTTATCAAACCAAGCACAATATGTGATAATTAATTATACTAAAAGTTCTAAGCAACGAACAAAAACGGGAGTACAGCAGGGGTCAGTACTAGGTCGTATTCTATTTTTTATTTATATTAATGACATACAATCTTTAACAATAAAGGGGAAATGTAAATTATTTGCCGATGATATCTTAATAACTTTAAAAGGACTAAGTGAAACAGAAATTATGGAAGATATAAATTGTGACTTGAACAAGTTATCGGACTGGGCTTCATCTCAAAAAATGATCATAAATGTGACTAAAACAAAATACTTAATCTGTCATAAAACAGCCCATAAGATCACAGTGGCTAACACTGTTACCCTAAAGGACCAAGTAATAGAAAGAGTCAACTCAGCTATGTATCTTGGTATAATATTAGACTCAACACTTTCCTGCAAAAGACATACTGATTATGTAATCAGCAAAATTGCCCCTTTGATAGGGAAAATGCACAGATTAAGATACAGTAATTTCTCTCACCAATAATTGAAGTGTATATATTATGCAATGATCCACCCACATCTAACATACATAAGCTCCATTTGGGGAAGATGTAGGAAAGATTATGTTAATAATTTGGAAATCCTACAAAAAAGATCCATCAAAGTCATGTATGGGTTCCCTTCCTCAAAGCGTCAAATGAAGTTTTTTCAGTGTCAAATATTCTGCCATTCCATAAACAAATTGCATTTTCATCATCAGTCTTTATGTATAACCTAGACAGGAAATTAACCCACTCTGCGGTTAACTTATCCCATTTTAGTGAAATTCATAGATATGAAACTAGAGGATCGTCAGGATATATCCCTCTCACTCTAATTCACTAAAGTATGGAGTGAAAGGCATAGAATCATCAATGTTTAGGGAATATAATGTGTTGCCTCCTGTTATAAAGAACTCTAAATAGGTTAAATGCTTTTAAAAACTGAAGAAATATTACTTATACAGGTATTGCATCGTAGACCTTAAAAAAGCATTTGAGCTGGTTGACCTCAAAATACTTCTGAACATGTTAAAAATAACAGGAATTAAGGGTTTAGCACATAAAATGGTTCCAAAATTATTTATCACACCAAGCACACTATGTGATAATTAATGATACTAAAAGTTCTAAGCAACGAACAAAAAAGGGAGTGTAATCAGCAATTGCCCCTTTGATAGGAATAATGCACAGATTAAGATACAGTAATTTCTCTCACCAATAATTGAAGTGTATATATTATACAATGATCTACCCACATCTAACATACATAAGCTTCATTTGGGGAAGATGTAGGAAAGATTATGTTAATAACTTACTTTAATTATTACATTAATATATTGTCCATATTTAATATCTTACAGCCATGCAATATCTGAATATACTTCTGAAAAAACATAAAAAACAATTTAGTTATCCAAAAATGTACTTGCTACTATACTGGAAAAGCTGCTATATGTGTCGCCTTAAGAAAAGCATACACTGTACTGTCCCTATCACGAGCCAGAACCTCGTGGGATCTTTTGTAATTAATTAATTAATTAATTAATTAATAAATAAATAAATAAATAAATAAATAAATAAATAAATAAATAAATAAATAAATAAATAAATAAATAAATAAATAAATAAATAAATAAATAAATAAATAAATAAATAAATAAATAAATAAATAAATAAATAAATAAATAAGTAAATAAATAAATAAATAAATAAATAAATAAATAAATAAATAAATAAATAAATAAATAAATAAATAAATAAATAAATAAATAAATAAATAAATAAATAAATAAATAAATAAATAAATAAATAAATAAATAAATAAATAAATAAATAAATAAATAAATAAATAAATAAATAAATAAATAAATAAATAAATAAATAAATAAATAAATAAATAAATAAATAAATAAATAAATAAATAAATAAATAAATAAATAAATAAATAAATAAATAAATAAATAAATAAATAAATAAATAAATAAATAAATAAATAAATAAATAAATAAATAAATAAATAAATAAATAAATAAATAAATAAATAAATAAATAAATAAATAAATAAATAAATAAATAAATAAATAAATAAATAAATAAATAAATAAATGAATGAATGTAAAGTTCAACAATCACCCATTTGGTCAATTGCACTGTATGCGGACAAGCGTTATCATGGAGCAACAAGACTGGTTGTTGTCTTTGTCTTTTGTTGTCAATAGCAACGGCAAGCCGTCTTAGCTGGTCACTATACACAGCAGAGGTAATCGCTACGTTTTTGGGAAGAAGTTCATGATGAAAAATGCCACAACATAATGTTCTGTGGATGGGCACTATCCTTGGCACGGAGATTTTTTTTTTTTTTTTTTTTTTTTGATGGGCTGAGCCACTCTTGCCTCTTCTTCGTGCTGGCATACAGGCACCATTTCTCGTCACTGGTGACAATGTTCGAAAGGAATGCTTCGTGCCTATCATAAGCTAACCGGTGCCGGGCAAGCAATGACGAACGGATGTTTGCTCGTTGATTTTTGTTACTGTCACTTAGCACATGTGGTACCCATATACCCAATTTATGTACCTTGTCCATCGAATACAAATGGCGTACAATGGCTGACTGATCACATTCAAAAACTTGCACCATTTCCCGTGTTGTTTGACGAGGATTCTCATGAAGCAACTCATTCAAGCGATTTTCGCCAAAATCTGAAGGTCTTCCAGAACGTGGATCATCAGACAAGTCAAACCGTCCTGCTCGAGAGCGGGAAAACCATTTTTGTGCTGTTCTTTCAGCAATTGCTTCATTCCCGTAAATTTCACAAATTGTTCTTGCAGCTCCTGCTGCACAGGATCCTCGGTTAAACTCAACGAGTAAAATGTGTCGGAAATGCTCCCTTTTCTCAACTTGACATTCCATATCTGTTTGTCTGAAATATACACAAATAATACGTCCACAATCAAGAAAACCTGTTTTACAACACACAAACTCCAAACTCAGTTAAAACAACGGAATAACGATAAGCAATCCCTTCACGCCACATCGTTGCCAACTCAAAAGAATACCGCACGAACGTATGCGTCGACCCAATACTTCTGTTTATAGTAGTCTACAATGGGTTTGTACCATAGCCGATTACAGTTACAAACCGGAGTCATGTAAGTTTGGCAACGTCCAATGGAGGCCAATGTGAAAGCGCGGGATCTGTCCGTGCATGTTTATGTCTAGTGAACTTCGTCTCGTGTTTCGTTTAATTTTTCACGGATATGTTCGAGTATAATATATAACACGATAAATGATAGAATAAGCATACGTAGAGCCTATTATCGAAATAATGTGAAGGCTAAGCAGGGCTGAGTAGCTTGGACCGTAGAGCTGGCTTTCTAAGCCCAACCCAGCCCGGTAGTATTTGAAAGTGCTCAAATACGTCAGCTTCGTGTCGGTAGATTTACTGGCACGTTAAAGAACTCCTCAGGGACAAAATTCCGGCATCTCGACGTCTCCCAAAACCGTAAAAGTAGTTAGTGGGACGTTAAATCAATAACATTATTTGTGAAGGCGCGGACTGAATTTGGCTTATTAATAAAACGTTTCGTGTATTTGCAGATGCCCAAAAAAGTTGTGTTCCCATGTATCATAACGACTATCGCATTAAGAAAAGTTTTGTTACCTCGTTTATGTTTCCTTCAGACGAGGAATTAAGACAAGAATGGATTTGTCATTTTAAACGGGATAATTGGGAACCTGGGAAGGATTCAGTCGTATACATAAAACATGTCACACATGAAAGTGTTTCAACGGGGGCTAGAATTTGTGATAGTAAAGTCAACGTAAGCATACTACCAACTAAACCTAATGAGGTTCTCCATGATGCATGTCCAATTATTTTCCCAAATTTGCCAAAATATGTGTCATCAAAAACTATTAAAAGAAAAGATCTTGATGGTAGGAGCCTGGAAATGTAGAGTAGGGTAAACAAGAAGATGGATGATATGCCAAATGTTACCAATTTACTCAAAATTCACCAAGATATGAATGTCACTGTATAGGTTAATAGTTATCAGGTGTTGGTAAAAGAAATGGCATGTTTAGCAGATGGTAAAATATCAAAGTGGTCTCAACTAAATGCATATTTATTAAATTATTTAGGAATCACTTCTTGTAGTGTTAGTATTAAATGTGTACAAATACATATATTAAAATGCTTCACAATCTCATACAGTATCGTGAGGTAAGCAGTGAAAGCACACTTTTTGTCTTACCTCATATTTTTAAGGGAACAATTCGAACTTTGCTCTAAAAGGGCTGGGCTGAGTGGCTCAGATGGTTGAGGCGCTGGCCTTCTGACCCCAATGTGGCAGGTTTGATCCTGGCCCAGTCCGGTAGTATTTGAAAGTGCTCGAATACGTCAGTCTCGTGTCGGTAGATTTACTGGCACGTAAAAGAACTCCTGAGTGACGAATTCCGGCACCTCGGCGTCTCCAAAAACCGTAAAAGTAGTTAGTGGGACGTAAAGCAAATAACATTATTATTTGCACTAAAAGGAAGAAGAGTTACTTAAAAAGTTTCGTTTGGAACTGTGAAAGCAAATTATTCACTGCCAATAAAGTTTCAAAGTGATAACTTAGAAAGAAGGTTTAGTCAGTACTTATAGCTTATTGGTTGTAATTACAATGTTACTGCTCTTCAAGTCCTAAAAAGTGAGATGAAAATTAGGATTAAGGGTGTTCTAGGGTTGCGGTGGTGGTGGTGGTAGGGAAAAGTGAGGTTTGGCTGTAGCCAATTAGAAATGTCTGATTAAATCAAGACAGATGCTATTGAGCTCAATACGAAAGTAATAAACCAGCTGGACTCACTTTTATCATGATTTTTTGTTTTTGTTTTTGTTTTTTTGTGGGGATTTTGAGCTATCAGGGGTGATATGCTGTAGATTTTTGATTATACACTAAGGACAATATCCATAAGGATAAGCTGTGACACTTTTTTAGGTCTCCTGCAGAGTAATGAAACAGGTACCGGTAGTCCCAATTTTGAAATATTTCAGAGAGGTGGGTTAATGGTGCCATCACATTGTGTTATGTGTGTCAGCAGAGCAGTGGTATATGAGGAATACCTGGATTGTGAAAATTATAAAGAATTTCTGTTCTCTCTATCCTGAGCTGCTTTAGGATGAAATGACAATCACCAGTTCTGGTTTGTTAGGGGCTCTACGTCACACCAACACAGATAGGTCTTATGACGACGATGGGATAGGAAAGGCCTAGGAGTTGGAAGGAAGCGGCCGTGGCCTTAGTTAAGGTACAGCCCCAGCATTTGCCTGGTGTGAAAATGGGAAACCAAGGAAAACCATCTTCAGGTTCTGGTTTGAACGCCGTCATTGTGAGTATGACAGTAATGGTGCGGCAGATTGTTTATTGTCTACATTTTCCAATGTCGTGTAAATTAGTGTTGAAAGCAGATGAAGAACACGAGTTATGTCAGCAGTGAGGATAAAAACATTAACCGGAGGGAGCTGTCAATGCTCCACAATAATGGAGCTTGTGAGTACTGTTCTTAAAGTGTTTTGTTTTTTATTCATATAAAATGTGTACTAATTTCAGTTAATGTATTTACTGATGTGTGTCTTTCTCAGTACTATTTTACGAAGAGTGTGCATTTATCATAATCATCGTGTTGGTCTAAATGTGATGAATATGGGTGAAGTAATTCGAAGTAGGACACGCCCCCTTTTCTCTCGGCCTCCGTTTGACAGATAGGTACAGCGTTGCCAAGCGTACCTTCCGGCTTTAACTGTAGATGGCTCTGGTTTGTACATATATTTTTTCTTCCTGTCAACATTTTCAGGCTCTTTGGTGTCTGTTTCAAGTCTGACAGTTGTGTTCAGGATGTAGAACTTCTCATATATCAGTTCTTCCCTTGTACAGAAGAACCTAGATCATGTACTTCTCGTATTTTCTCAAATTTTCGGCGATTAGGGAACTTATTGTATGGTGCCTAAAATGTTTACTTTCAAATAGAATTATCTGATGTATTATTGGCAATGAATTCACGGACTACGGCGGAACTAGCTGTGTCATGCGACGGAATTATCCGGATTGCTGCGGTATTTAGCCGAAGTACTATAATGACAGTTATTAAGGTCAGTCTCTTTTGCTGACTAATCAACGCACCGGCCGTCTCTTCAGAGGGCCCCGGGTTTAGATTCCCGATCGGGTCGAAGATTTTACCTACGTCTATTTAATTCCTCGAGGTCGGGAACTAGGCGTCTGCGCCCGTCCCAATACACCTCTC
Organism: Anabrus simplex; assembly: GCF_040414725.1. Classification (NCBI taxonomy): domain Eukaryota; kingdom Metazoa; phylum Arthropoda; class Insecta; order Orthoptera; family Tettigoniidae; genus Anabrus; species Anabrus simplex. Next base: position 493,782,044 of record NC_090265.1, read on the forward strand.
TTCATCTACAGGATATACCGCACTGCCAAACACGACAGAAATCCGCGAGTGAAAACATCCCTCCTCACAGGGCTGGCGTCAGGAAGGGCATCCGGCCGCAAGACTGTACCACATCCTCATCAAATGGCGACCCCAATAAATGAGGAAAAGACCAGGAAGAAGAATTGAAAATGTACATTATAATATTGTTCTGAAGTCATAGGCGTAGCCAGGGGACGAGGGTTACTGAGGGGTTGTTAGAACCCTGGAAATTTTACAGTAAAAAAGGAACTGATGATAAACAATAAACTACAACACATTTCTTGAATTAGATAATGAAGCTTACTAACGAGTCTATAGGCTAACTGTTGCAATATGTGAAATCGTTCTTGCAGTGATAAAATGTCTTTGATCGCCGCCGCACCGACTGTTGATCTTCAACATATTGTTCTTGTTTTGTATTTAAGGTAAAATGTAATGTATTGTAATTTGTACATTTCTTGAACATCAACCTTATTCCTTTGTATTAGCATCCTTATAATGACTCATCCGTGGACGCACTACGCACGCACGCACACACACCTTCACTTTCGTAACTAAAAATCTCCGCCACCCCCATCGGTTGATCCAGGCTACGCCACTGTGTGAACTACCAAATACACATAAGTAACAGTTGCTTCAATATATAAATATTATATTGCTAATCATTCCCAAAATGCGTCATACTTTCAACTTTGCATTCATTTTGCTTATTTAGATGAACCCACCCTTATAATCAATGTGTTGTTGTTGTTGTTGTTGTTGTTGTTGTTGTTGAGTCATCAGTCAATAGACTAGTTTGATACAGCCCTCCATGCAACCCTTTTCTGTACTAACTATTTCATTTCTACATAACTACTACATCCTACATCTGCTCTAATCTGTTTGTCATATTCGTATCTTGGTCTACCCCTACCGTTCTTACCATCTACACTTCCCTCAAAAACCAACTGTACAAGTCCTGGGTGTCTTAAGATGTGCCCTATCATTCTATCTCTTCTTCTGGTCAAATTAAGCCAAATCGATCTCCTCTCACCAATTCAATTCAATATCTCTTCATTCGTGATTCTATCTACCCAACCCACCTTCAGTATTCTTCTGTAACACCACATTTCAAAAGCTTCTATTCTCTTTCTTTCTGACCTAGTTATCGTCCATATTTCGCTTTCATACAATGCCACGCTCCAGACGAAAGCCTTCAAGAACATCTTTCTAATTCCTATATCAATGTTCGAGGTGAACAAATTTATTTTCTTAACAAACGCCTTCCTTGCTTGTGCTAGTCTGTATTTTATGTCTTCCTTACCTCTGCCATCATTAGTTACTTTACTACCCAAGTAACAATATTCATCTACTTCCTTTAAGACTTCATTTCCTAATCTAATATTTACTGCATCACCTGACTGTGTTCGACTGCACTCCATTTCTTTTGTTTAAAAAAGGAGAGGGGAAAAACTGCAGCGCCACTTCATCCATGTTGCGGCGCGAGGCCAACATCACGATCAGTTGATTGTAGGGTAGTTCGAAAGGATATAAGGAGAATAGTCATACAATGGCATACGATCAGTCCACGACATCGGAACATGAGCGTTACCCTGATTAGCTGTTGTGGTTAAGGGTAAATTACAGTAAAAACCGTGGACATAATTGAGTATTTATGACAGAAATCCTTTAAACGAAAAAGACCTACGATAGGTTACAACCTCATTCTGATCATATGTTTAAACTTATTTCATCCCCTTGACTACCACTATAATTATTTAATGTAATCTGCAATAATAATAATAATAATAATAATAATAATAATAATAATAATAATAATAATAATAATAATAATAATAAGAGGAAGTGTTTGTCTGAGTTTTGTGTGTGTGTGTGTGTGTGTGTGTGTGTGTGTGTGTGTGTGTGTGTGTGTGTGTGTGTGTGTGTGTGTGTGTGTGTGCGACGCCCATTCAAATCTACGGCACGCAGAGATCTGAAATTTTTAACACAGGTAGATGGAAGGGGGCTCGAATGCACCTCGAAGCTGGATTTTTCATTTTCGCTTTCGTTGGTGAATTGTGAACGAAAAACCATCGGAAAACGTGTGTTGGGATACGGCAATCCAACGTGCTGTCACCAGGATAAATAAATAAATTTCGTGCGGCTATTTTTAGCCGGGTGCAGTCTTGTAAGGCAGACCCTCCGATGAGGGTGGGCGGCATCTGCCATGTGTAGGTAACTGCGTGTTATTGTGGTGGAGGGTAGTGTTATATGTGGTGTGTGAGTTACAGGGATGTTGGGGACAGCACAAACACCCAGCTCCCGAGCCGTTGGTATTAATCAATGAAAGTTAAAATCCCCGACCCGGCCGGTAATTGAACCCGGGACCCTCTGAACCGAAGGCCAGTACGCTGACCGTACTGGCACGGGGGCTCGGTGTATGTGTTGTCTTCATCATCATTTCATCCTCATCACGTCACGCAGGTCGCCTACGGGAGTCAAATCAAAAGACTTGCACCTGGCGAGCCGAACCCATCATGGGATATCCCGGCACTAAAAGTCATACGACGTAACATAACATAACATAACATAGCATGGTATGAACGCGAAAGATGTGGCTGTCAACTACACGACAGAGCTTTTGAACAACTTTGAGTCAACTGGAGCACCCTCGAATATCTTGGAGAGGACAACTGTGGCACCAATTATTCTCATCAGGAATATGAATCCTCCTTCCCTGTGCAACGGAACACGATTCTCAAGAAACTGATGCCGAATATTATTGTAGTCACCATCAAGATTAGACTTGCCGCGGGCGAAATAGTATTGATATACCTTTTCAATTTGACTATGTAATTCCCCGTTTGTTTGAGTTTTGCCATGTGCATCAGAAAGGGACAAGGACAATCGCGCCGGGCGAGTTGGCCGTGGTTTCCCATTTTCACACCAGGCAAATGCTGGGGCTGTACGTTAATCAAATCACAATCAAATCAAAATCTCTTTATTTGCAAATGAGGTGTCTACCTCGGTGGCAAATGGTACACTAAAATACATTATTGTCAAGCACTAAATTTTAAATTAACAGGAGACAAAGAAAATTTTCCTAGAATACAATATTATACAATTTACGCTAATATTTTTTTCTATTAAACACACACATCATCCTTAATAAATTTATATTGTTTACAAAATTCTACTTATATCTTACAAACATAGTCAACTCATATACAGTACGGTATGTGAAATTACTTCTAATAATGCTATACAACTGGTATAAAATTAAAATTAACATTGAATTTATTTACATATTTATATTTTACCCATTTTGGAACCTAAGTAGCACAACGACCTGCTGCGTCTTAACCAGAGCCCCTTTTGCCACCACTTTTCAGAGTTCCTGAAGGGCCTTCACAGCTACCGTAGCGGTCCCAGGGCCCTCGAAGTCCCCACTGTACTTCACCCCTACAGGCAGTCCCCTACTTGGGCTGTCCAAACACCTCAGACCAGGGGATGGAATTTAATCACACACATTTATTATTTACAATATCCTGCACTGGTCGAATGCCCTCTAACATTTAATTTATTATCTCTGTTGTTTATTCTCTTCTTGAATATCTGTACAGATTTTGGAAAAGGATCAAACACTACCCCTGGTAAACTGTTCCACTCCTTCACGCCCTTCCCAATGAAAGAAAATTTACCCCAATCGCTTATGCTAAAATTCCTTCTAATTTTGTACTTGTGGTCAGTTCTACCAATGTAATTATTTTCCAACCGAAGCCTCTCACGGATATCTCCCCATGCTTCTTCTCCTGTATAGGCTCTATATAGGGCCGATGACCTCGATGTTAGGCCCCTTAAAACAACAAGCATCATCATCAGGCTCTATATAATCCTATAAGTCTAGTTTTCTCCCTTCTCTTACTTAAAGTTTCCCACCCAAGTTCCTTTAACATTTCTGATACACTACTCTTTCTCCTGAAATCCCCTGTTACAAACCTTGCTGCTTTCCTCTGGAAGGGTCATGTTGTTGACATTGTTGGGAAAGCATACAGATCGTTACATGTCATAATGAGGCTACTTAAAGGATGCAACAAAGAATTAAAAGAAAAAAGTTACTTAAGTATGGTTCGTCCATTATTGGAATATGCAAACAGTGATTGGGATCATCACCAAGAATACCTAATAAAAGAACTAGATGGTGTGCAGAGGAAAGCTTTTTTTTTTTGCTAGGGGCTTTACGTCGCACCGACACAGATAGGTCTTATGGCGACGACGGGGCAGGAAAGGGCTAGGACTGGGAAGGAAGCGGCCGTGGCCTTAATTAAGGTACAGTCCCAGCATTTGCCTGGTGTGAAAATGGGAAACCATGGAAAACCATCTTCAGGGCTGCCGACAGTGGGGTTCCAACCCACTATCTCCCGAATACTGCATACTGGCCGCACTTAAGCGACTGCAGCTGTCGAGCTCGGTTATGTTCGTCACTAGACTAGTGGTGCTGTGCTGTGCAGGGCTCCACTCGCCTTGGTTGGGTAATAGTATCATACTGATTAGTTCACCGTATTATCTAACACGTTATTTTAGAAGTGAAGCTTCCACGGTGTGTGGAATTATTTAGTTCTTTTTCTGAGTTGAAGCTTGTTGTTGTTTTCTGTACATTGCATTCAGTTTGCCGACGTTTCGAATACATCACAGTATTCTTTGTCAAGGTGACTGAAATACCCGTACTCGATCCGAGGCAATCAGTCCCCCAAGCAGCAATCACCTGGGATCGAGTAGGGGTATTTCACTTGCCTTGACAAAGAATACTGCAATACATATATTTGCTAGTTGCTTTACGTCGCATCGACACAGATACAGTAAGTCGTATGGCGACGATGGGACAGGGAAGGGCTGGGAGTGGGAAGGAAGCGGCCGTGGCCTTAATTAAGGTACAGCCCCAGCATTTGCCTGGTGTGAAAATGGGAAACCACGGAAAACTATCTTCAGGGCTGCCGACTGCAATATATTCGAAACTTCGGCAAACTATACGCAATGTAGAGAAAACAACACACGGTTCAACCTGGGAAAATAACTAAATATTCCATAGTTAATACGTATTTATCGCTTACAACTCACTGCGATTTGTTCGTTACCGGTATCGAAAAGCATGGTTATGTCTACCCCCTTAGTTCCGTTTCCTGAAATGGGGTTGAGGATGAGGCGAGACGAAATTATATGGCATGTTTTACGGCCGGATGCCCCTCCTGATGCCAACCGCAGTTGAGGCGCTAAAAGAGGATGAAATGAATGATGGTGAATGAAACTGGGTAAGGGGATGGGAGGAATCGGCTGCAATGTATGAATAGGAACTGTGCCGGCATTTGGCTTGAAGTGAAAATGGGAAACCGCAGAAAACCATTCTCAGGACAACCGATGGTGGAGTTCGAACACACTCGTCTCCCGAATGCAGAGCTTGGCTCCATAGCCGTAGCGCGTCGTTGATATGCGCAGCCACTCCGGTTGGTAGCGAAAAGCGCAGGAACCGCTAGATTGTAAGCACGCACCCTCGGCGGGCTAAGGGGCTCAGATGGTCCTGAGTCCAAGGTGACGGGTTCCATCCCAGCTCAGTCCGGTGGTAGTTGAAGGTGCTCAAATATGCTTGTCTCGTGTCAGTAAATTAACGACATATAAAATAATTCTTGGTGAACAATATTTTCTGCATCTCAGCGTCATTATAAACCGTAGAAGTTACTACTCGGACGTAAATCCTTAAACGTTAATCATTAATAAAAGCATACTTCAGCTTACCGACCCCAACGAATTGGAGAAAAGGCCAGGAAGAATGACTAGAGTCACATATATTATTAGACGCATTTCACCGAATACCCCAATGTGTTCCAAGATTTTAAAACGAAGCAACGTAATTGAGTTTGAACCAATATTATTGCCCATTAGTCTAAGTTTTATTTCATTTTCTCAGCCAGGATTTTAGTGGAAGTTTCAGAACAAAATTTGGAGTCTGTGGTTGTAGCGCCAACACTTGAACACGCGGGGTTGTTACGATAATAAGGAACGTGGCTCGAAGGTACGTTTAAATAGCTGTACATTGCGTCAGGCCATATCTGGTGTGGGGAGATAATTGTTGAGACAGTCACTTGTTTAACAGTTCCTAGATAATGAACAGCTCATTACTACTGTTTCTGAATCCTAAGCGCTGTTTTGGAACGGCAACAAGCTATTTTAAAAATCCTTTACAAATATTCTTCTTTTTATTTAGTTGGCGGTCACAGTATACAGTCAAGAGGCTGAAATCGACTTTGTTCCCTTGATTTCCTGCGCCTTAAATTAGTTTCCATATTTTCCAAGCTTTCTAAAATTACGGTATTCGTCGAATTGCCATCACTACTTTCTGAACTTCAATCAATCACCACTGATCAGCATTTAGGGCAGTCGCCCAGGTGGCGGATTCCCTATCTATTTGTCTAACTGGTCTTTTCTTAAATAATTGCCAAGAATTTGGAAATTTATTGTACACCTCCCTTGGTAAACTATTCCATTCTCTGACTCCTCTTTCTACGGAAACGAATATTTTCCCCAATTTGTCCTCTTGACTCGAAACTTTATATTCATATTGTGATCTACTTTTAAAAATACCACTCAAATTTATTCGTTTCATTTAACTGCATTTGCCGGTAGATGACCGTGCGAGTCTGTGAATATTACATGTACTGGTACATAGAGTCACTGTAGTGAATATGTGTGTCCGCGTGGTCCGATGATCTTTCACTGCCATGTTTCGACCAAGACCGACTCCAATCCTCAGACCGTAATACAAAAATAACACGGCGGCCGAAGTTGCCGGACTGCTGGTATAGGCTAACACGAAAATATCACGTACATATTATATACAGTAACCGGCGGTAATTTAACATGATAAATGTAACATCATAGGGAAAATCTCTTTTTCGCGTATGAAAACGCTTCGCCAACAAGTACGCACCACATAAGTTATAATCAACTAGAATCACATTTATATTCTACTAGAAAAGAGAACAAGCTGATTATTTAGAAATCTCAATTGGTCAAATAATATTTTCCCTTTGACTTCACTTCGCTGGATAGAAGAAAATACATGATTAAACTGTTAAAATTATATTTATAACATAATTTTGAATGTTTCGAAATAAATTACGGTGCGAAATTCCTAAATGCATTCGCTCTCATCTTATATATATAAAGCCGCAAGGCTAACTGACTCACTGACTGCCATTAATGTTTGCCCACTTCCAGGTGAGCTAGGAACTTGAAATTCGGCAGTCTGATAGCTTTTAGGCTGCAACCCAAGGAAAAATTGCAAAAAGTTCAATTTTTTTATTTAGCCCCCCCCCCTTCGCCGAATCACTCAAATTTCGGTGTTACACCCTTGCAAATTAGCTAGGAACTTGAAATTCGGCAATCAAATAGCTATTAGGCTGCAACCCAAGGAAAATTCCGAAAAGTTGAAAATTTTTCATATTTAGCCCCCTTCCGCCCAATCAAAATATCGGAGTGAAATTTCGTGTTAGGCCCTTCCAGATGAGCTAGGAACTTGAAATGTGGCAATCTGATAGCTATTAGGGTGTGTCCCAAGGGAAAATTCCAAAAAGTTCAATTTTTTTTATTTAGCCCCCCCTTCGCCGAATCACTCAAATTTCGGTGTTACACCCTTGCAGATTAGCTAGGAACTTGAAATTCGGCAATCAAATAGCTATTAGGGTGCAACCCAAGGAAAAATTCCGAAAAGTTGAAATTTTTCATATTTAGCCCCCCTTCCGCCCAATCAAAATATCGGAGTGAAATTTCGTGTTAGGCCCTTCCAGATGAGCTAGGAACTTGAAATGTGGCAATCTGATAGCTATTAGGGTGTGTCCCATGGGGAAATTCCAAAAAGTTCAAATTTTTTGTATTTAGCCCCCCCTGCGCCGAAACACTGAAATTTCGTGTTACACCCTTGCAGATGAGCTAGGAACTTGAAATTCGGCAATCAAATAGCTGTTGGGCTGCAACCCAAGGAAAAATTCCAAAAAGTTGAAATTTTTCATATTTAGCCCCCCTTCCGCCCAATTAAAATATCGGAGTGAAATTTCGTGTTAGGCCCTTCCAGATGAGCTAGGAACTTGAAATGTGGCAATCTGATAGCTATTAGGGTGTGTCCCATGGGGAAATTCCAAAAAGTTCAAATTTTTTGTATTTAGCCCCCCCCTGCGCCGAAACACTGAAATTTCGTGTTACACCCTTGCAGATTAGCTAGGAACTTGAAATTCGGCAATCAAATAGCTGTTGGGCTGCAACCCAAGGAAAAATTCCAAAAAGTTGAAATTTTTCATATTTAGCCCCCCTTCCGCCCAATCAAAATATCGGAGTGAAATTTCGTGTTAGGCCCTTCCAGATGAGCTAGGAACTTGAAATGTGGCAATCTGATAGCTATTAGGGTGTGTCCCAAGGGAAAATTCCAAAAAGTTCAATTTTTTTTATTTAGCCCCCCCTGCGCCGAATCACTCAAATTTCGGTGTTACACCCTTGCAGATTAGCTAGGAACTTGAAATTCGGCATTCAAATAGCTATTAGGCTGAAACCCAAGGAAAAATTCCGAAAAGTTGAAATTTTTCATATTTAGCCCCCCTTCCGCCCAATCAAAATATCGGAGTGACATTTCGTGTTAGGCCCTTCCAGATGAGCTAGGAACTTGAAATGTGGCAATCTGATAGCTATTAGGGTGTGTCCCAAGGGAGAATTCCAAAAAGTTCAATTTTTTTGTATTTAGCCCCCCCTTCGCCGAATCACTCAAATTTCGGTGTTACACCCTTCCAGATTAGCTAGGAACTTGAAATTCGGCAATCAAATAGCTATTAGGGTGCAACCCAAGGAAAAATTCCGAAAAGTTGAAATTTTTCATATTTAGCCCCCCTTCCGCCCAATCAAAATATCGGAGTGAAATTTCGTGTTAGGCCCTTCCAGATGAGCTAGGAACTTGAAATGTGGCAATCTGATAGCTATTAGGGTGTGTCCCAAGGGAAAATTCCAAAAAGTTCAATTTTTTTGTATTTAGCCCCCCCTTCGCCGAATCACTCAAATTTCGGTGTTACACCCTTGCAGATTAGCTAGGAATTTGAAATTCGGCAATCAAATAGCTATTAGGGTGCAACCCAAGGAAAAATTCCAAAAAGTTGAAATTTTTCATATTTAGCCCCCCTTCCGCCCAATCAAAATATCGGAGTGAAATTTCGTGTTGGGCCCTTCCAGATGAGCTAGGAACTTGAAATGTGGCAATCTGATGGCTATTAGCGTGTGTCCCAAGGGATAATTATAAAAAGTTCAAATTTTTTGTATTTAGCCCCCCCACCGAATCACTCAAATTTCGGTGTTACACCCTTGCAGATTAGCTAGGAACTTGAAATTCGGCAATCTGACAGTTATTAGGCTGCAAACCAAGGAAAAATTCCGAAAAGTTGAAATTTTTCATATTTAGCCCCCTTCCGCCCAATCAAAATATCTGACTGAAATTTCGTGTTAGACCCTTCCATATGAGCTAGGAACTTGAAATTCGGCTGCCTGATAGCTATTTGGCTGTAACCCAATTAAGAATTCCAAAAAGTTCAAAATTTTCATATTTAGCCTCCACCGAATCGAAATATCGGACTCAAATTTCGGGTAAGACCCTTCAGTTCCGGATCAGCTAGAAACTTCGAATTCGGTAATCTGATAGCTATTAAGCTTCAACCTTGGGAAAAATTCTAAAAAGTTGAAATGTTTCATATTTAGCCGCTTTTCCGTCCAATCAAATTATTGGACTGAAATTTCGCGTTAGACCCTTCCAGATGAGCTACGAACTTGAAATTTGGCAATCTGATATAAATTAGGCTGCAACCCAAGGGAAAATTCCAAAAAGTTCAAATTTTTCATATTTATCCCCCCACCGAATCAAAATATGGGACTCAAATTTCGGTTTAGAACCTTCCGTTCCAGATGCGCTAGAATATTGGAATTCGGCAATCTGATAGCTATTAGGCTGAAACCCAAGGAAAAATTCCGAAAAGTTGAAATTTTTTATATTTAGCCCCCCTTCCGCCCAATCAAAATATCGGAGTGACATTTCGTGTTAGGCCCTTCCAGATGAGCTAGGAACTTGAAATGTGGCAATCTGATAGCTATTAGGGTGTGTCCCAAGGGAGAATTCCAAAAAGTTCAATTTTTTTTGTATTTAGCCCCCCCTTCGCCGAATCACTCAAATTTCGGTGTTACACCCTTCCAGATTAGCTAGGAACTTGAAATTCGGCAATCAAATAGCTATTAGGGTGCAACCCCAGGAAAAATTCCGAAAAGTTGAAATTTTTCATATTTAGCCCCCCTTCCGCCCAATCAAAATATCGGAGTGACATTTCGTGTTAGGCCCTTCCAGATGAGCTAGGAACTTGAAATGTGGCAATCTGATAGCTATTAGGGTGTGTCCCAAGGGAGAATTCCAAAAAGTTCAATTTTTTTGTATTTAGCCCCCCCTTCGCCGAATCACTCAAATTTCGGTGTTACACCCTTGCAGATTAGCTAGGAATTTGAAATTCGGCAATCAAATAGCTATTAGGGTGCAACCCAAGGAAAAATTCCAAAAAGTTGAAATTTTTCATATTTAGCCCCCCTTCCGCCCAATCAAAATATCGGAGTGAAATTTCGTGTTGGGCCCTTCCAGATGAGCTAGGAACTTGAAATGTGGCAATCTGATGGCTATTAGCGTGTGTCCCAAGGGATAATTATAAAAAGTTCAAATTTTTTGTATTTAGCCCCCCCACCGAATCACTCAAATTTCGGTGTTACACCCTTGCAGATTAGCTAGGAACTTGAAATTCGGCAATCTGACAGTTATTAGGCTGCAAACCAAGGAAAAATTCCGAAAAGTTGAAATTTTTCATATTTAGCCCCCTTCCGCCCAATCAAAATATCGGACTGAAATTTCGTGTTAGACCCTTCCATATGAGCTAGGAACTTGAAATTCGGCTGCCTGATAGCTATTTGGCTGTAACCCAATTAAGAATTCCAAAAAGTTCAAAATTTTCATATTTAGCCTCCACCGAATCGAAATATCGGACTCAAATTTCGGGTAAGACCCTTCAGTTCCGGATCAGCTAGAAACTTCGAATTCGGTAATCTGATAGCTATTAAGCTTCAACCTTGGGAAAAATTCTAAAAAGTTGAAATGTTTCATATTTAGCCGCTTTTCCGTCCAATCAAATTATTGGACTGAAATTTCGCGTTAGACCCTTCCAGATGAGCTACGAACTTGAAATTTGGCAATCTGATATAAATTAGGCTGCAACCCAAGGGAAAATTCCAAAAAGTTCAAATTTTTCATATTTATCCCCCCACCGAATCAAAATATGGGACTCAAATTTCGGTTTAGAACCTTCCGTTCCAGATGCGCTAGAATATTGGAATTCGGCAATCTGATAGCTATTAGGCTGAAACCCAAGGAAAAATTCCGAAAAGTTGAAATTTTTTATATTTAGCCCCCCTTCCGCCCAATCAAAATATCGGAGTGACATTTCGTGTTAGGCCCTTCCAGATGAGCTAGGAACTTGAAATGTGGCAATCTGATAGCTATTAGGGTGTGTCCCAAGGGAGAATTCCAAAAAGTTCAATTTTTTTGTATTTAGCCCCCCCTTCGCCGAATCACTCAAATTTCGGTGTTACACCCTTCCAGATTAGCTAGGAACTTGAAATTCGGCAATCAAATAGCTATTAGGGTATAACCCCAGGAAAAATTCCAAAAAGTTGAAATTTTTCATATTTAGCCCCCCTTCCGCCCAATCAAAATATCGGAGTGAAATTTCGTGTTAGGCCCTTCCAGATGAGCTAGGAACTTGAAATGTGGCAATCTGATGGCTATTAGCGTGTGTCCCAAGGGATAATTATAAAAAGTTCAAATTTTTTGTATTTAGCCCCCCCACCGAATCACTCAAATTTCGGTGTTACACCCTTGCAGATTAGCTAGGAACTTGAAATTCGGCAATCTGACAGTTATTAGGCTGCAAACCAAGGAAAAATTCCGAAAAGTTGAAATTTTTCATATTTAGCTCCCTTCCGCCCAATCAAAATATCGGACTGAAATTTCGTGTTAGACCCTTCCATATGAGCTAGGAACTTGAAATTCGGCTGCCTGATAGCTATTTGGCTGTAACCCAATTAAGAATTCCAAAAAGTTCAAAATTTTCATATTTAGCCTCCACCGAATCGAAATATCGGACTCAAATTTCGGGTAAGACCCTTCAGTTCCGGATCAGCTAGAAACTTCGAATTCGGTAATCTGATAGCTATTAAGCTTCAACCTTGGGAAAAATTCTAAAAAGTTGAAATGTTTCATATTTAGCCGCTTTTCCGTCCAATCAATTATCGGACTGAAATTTCGCGTTAGACCCTTCCAGATGAGCTACGAACTTGAAATTTGGCAATCTGATATAAATTAGGCTGCAACCCAAGGGAAAATTCCAAAAAGTTCAAATTTTTCATATTTATCCCCCCACCGAATCAAAATATGGGACTCAAATTTCGGTTTAGAACCTTCCGTTCCAGATGCGCTAGAATATTGGAATTCGGCAATCTGATAGCTATTAGGCTGAAACCCAAGGAAAATGCCAAAAAGTTAAATTTTTTCATATTTAATCCCCCCGCCCAATCGATATATCGAGCTCAATTTTTTTGTTAGAGCCTTCCAGATGATCTACGATCTTGAGATTCGGCGATGTGATGGCTATTAGGTTGCAACCCAAGGAAAAATTCAAATTTAGTTCAAATTTTTCATATTTAGCCCTCTCCCCGCCCAATCAAATTATCAGACTCAAATTTCGTGTTAGGCCCATCCAGATGATCCAGGAATTGAAATTAATCAATATGATAGAAATTGGGCTGTAAGCCAAGAAAAAATTCCAAAACATTCCATTTTCTCATATTTACCCCTCCACCACCCAATCAAAATCCTCTGCACCCCTCCCCCCAAACAAAATGGCGGACGCCATGATGCAGTGCCCTACAAAATTAATATTTGGCAGTGCTCTAGATCCAAGCCTGTAACCGACGAAGAAATCGCAACAAGTTCAAATTTTGAATAATTAACCCACTGAAAAATCGAAATATGAAGCCAAATTTAATGACGATGCAGACTTTCGTTTAGAGCTATTTTGTGGCTGAACGGTAATTGCTATCAATGAACTGATTGCACTTTCGCTTCCTAAAATTAAGATGTCTACAATTTTGGTCGTATGACTTTTTGTCGTATCTCGACCCCTTCTACCTTAGACTGACCTTCATTTCCCCGGTTTTTATCAATTTTGTTAAATTTCCATACATTTTTTACTGATTAACACACTCATAAGACAGATAGACACTAAATTCAGCACGCTCCCTGACACGACCATTGGCCATATGTAGACCGACTTTGATCATTCTACTGCTATGAATGTATGGGAAACTGAAGGAATAACTTACCTAGAAACGCTACCTTAATTTCAGCATAATGTATGTACCGTAATCAATTTATGGTGAAGACCATGGAGATACGGCAAAACCTCAAACAACCAAAATTGTAGGTCGTTATATTGTCGTCCAGCGTGCCAAGTTTCAAGAGTGTAGGTGTCTGCTAAGTTGGCAAAATCTCTTTTCAACTTGTTTAAAGCGGTCGAAATTTGACATGGATCGATATGTTCACCTCCTTCCTTGGTATAAATACGCAAGATACTAGAAAAGGCCTAAGACAGTAATGTAGAAGACTAAAGGGGTCGTCTGATGGCGCAATCCATACTTTGATACGACGTACCGTTTTTCCGCAATAAATTTCCTAACCAAAGTCTCCACTATTTAGCGTGCACATTGCCTGGCTCTATATTATTATATATATAAAACTGTTTGGCTCACTGGCTGGCATAAATGTTTACCCACTTCGGCATGAGCTAGAAACTTAAAATTTAACAATATGATAGCAAATAGGCTGTATTGTGGAAAAGTTCCATATGTTGATTTTGTGTTATTTTTACTTCCCTTGCCTTAAACTAAATTTTGGACGATATGTTGCAGTGCGCCAAAGAATTAAAATTTGTCGCAGTTACATCTTTGGCCTGCAACCGACGGAGAAATTCTAAGGAGTTGAATTGTTTAACGTTTTCATCTCCAGAAGTTATCGAAATCTGGAAGCTATTTTCATTATGGTGCTAAGTAACGTTTCGATAATTTTGGTGGCTAAACTGTAAGTCGTACCGCCAAATGGACAAGACGTTCGGATCCCATCATGAAGGGTTCTACAACTTCGGTCCCGGGAATTTTAGTCGTATCATGATCCCTTATGCCTTGGATAGAACTCCATTTTTCAGATTAACGTCAATTTTTTACAGTTTTCGTAATTAATTTACTGTTTTACACACTTATAAGACCGATAGAATCATGAAATTTGGCAGGCTCATTGGAACGTTTGTGGGCCACAAGTGACCAAATGCATGATTCTAGCACCCTGTAAACATGGAAAAACGAAAGTAATACGTAAACCCTGTCCTCCTAATCCAAGGTTCTAAACCAATCTACGGTCAACTCGAACAGATACGACAAAACATCAAATAACGGAAATATAGAGCGTTTCAACCACAATAAACCTTCCAAGATTCAAGATTATAGCTCCCCGTTACGTTAGGAAAATAATTTCTTATCTTGTGAGAATCGTACGTAATTTTCACCACGCCGGAACGTTTAACGCTACCTCGTCTATAAATCGTGAATATACGGTACGAGAAAATATTACAGGACCAAATATGTACGCGAATATATGCGCCGTCTGGTGGCGAATTCGTTCTTCGTAACGAGGTACCTTTTCGTCACAATAGTTTTCCATGTGAGCACTTGAAATATAGAGAAATTGGGGGTTTGGGGGCGCAGCCCCCAACGAGCGAAAGCGAGTGAGAACTATAAAACATAATTTGTTGCCTTAGTTTTGAAGTGAAGAACAATTTCTTATATTCAGCAACCAATGAAAGGGAAATGCACCCGAAATAATAATGTTATTAGCTTTACGTCCGACTATTTTTTACGGTTGCGGAGGCGCCGAAATGCCAGAATGTAGTCCCGCAGGAGTTCCTTTACGTGCCAGTAAATCTGCCGACACGAGGCTGACGTATCTGAGCACCTTCAAATACCACCGGACTGAGCCAGCCAACTTGGGCTCAGAGACACTCAGCCCGAGTACACCCAAAATGATTATGTTAACCCAATGAACGGCCCTGGTAATGCTAACATAATGTTGGCATATGGCATAGCAGCACTTCACACAATGATGTTAACCTTAGTAATGAAACGTTCAGGCACTAATAAAGATATAGTAGGTTTTTAGGGAACCCATTAAAGAACATGAGTGCAAAATCTCTATTGACTCCAAACATCTATATTTGACCACATGTACGAGCTTCATTTCGGAGTAGTCTGCTCGATAACAGATAACCACAGCATGAAACGGAAGGCGTTGGTAGTGTAAAACCCTGCGTTTAAAACCCTGCTAATCTCTCAAAGTCACTATTTCTTCTGTGTAACCGTGTACAGATTGCTCAATATAAGTTTTTTTCTATACTCCAAGATCCAGCCAAACATTTCCGCAGGCAAGCACAGATTTTTGTAAAATACACTTGCATCTAAATCACTAGACACTTTTAAGCACATAGTCACTGACGGAATATCACAATATCAATTATATTCCACCTAAATTAAGATTTTTCGAGGAACACGAATAGGTTCACCGTTTGGAATTAGAGAAAAGTCTTCCCTAACCTGAGACTTATTCTCAAAATGATGTATGCACACTACAGTATTGTCATCAATTTCAAAATAATCACGATGTACATTCCTAATCCATTTCTCTCTTAACGTTTTATTCCTTAGAAAAAATACGAATAGATGTATGAGAGACATTGTCATAGTTATATTTAAACGTCGTTTACAACACAATCAAAAAACACACATTCTCACATTACTGCGTATGATTACAGATCCTAAGGGCCGAATTCATAGTCAGCACTTATACATAAGTGGAACGCTTAAGTAATAAGGGATCACTTATAATACGTATTCACTTATATGAGTTTACATTTCATAGACAGCACTTAAAGACCACACTCATTGATACAGTACGTATCACTGGAGATGTGGCAATGCTGTATATTATGCCCATGCTTCCTGGATCGTGCAGTTCTGGCTACCGAATAGTGGGATGATCTATTGTGCTTTGTTTATCGAAGGACATCGCACGACCGCGCGCGTAATATTTGAGGTTAAAAGATCGTCTATATAGTATTTGGTTATCAGAATGGATAACAAAACAGCGAGCTGAGACAACACCTGCAAGAACTTGCGCATAATATAGAACAAGCAGACCGACGCAGTTTCTCATCAGAATATGAATGACGTGGGGAGAACTTGATGTGGACAATGCAAACTACGAAAATGCCCAGAGTCTAATTTTCTTCGTAATATGTTTATAGATATCCAGGTACTCGAACCTATACAAATATTCATCGAAATGTAGAATATCTAGCCTTACAATGCTTTTAATGATTTGACAAGTATATCCGTAGCCGTTACGTTGTAATAGGCCTAATTACTTACCTAATAAAATGCAAATATATGTTTTGATGTGTGATGTCATAATTTCAGAAACTTCTGATATAATCTGGCAAACGATTCGTTGACTAACCTGATATAATTAGCACAGACCAACCTTAAAATAAATAGTGGTATATAGTGGTAGTGCAACACGTTCATTTTTCTTATAACTCAGTACAGCTCTTTACTATTCCGTAGGCCTACAGTCTTGATAACTTATCAACTTGTAACACGTTTCCAATTAAGCGAAATACCGGTAATGATGATGGTGATGATAATAATAACAACAATATCCTGAAATTAAGAGGTGGCTTAAAATCTCGAAACAATATCTTCATTAATGGTGAGATAGTGAGTCCTCTAGAGGTTATGTTCACTCTCTCAATCAAAGGAACAAGAATATTCATAACTCTCACTTTACTAAAACGAAACCTTCATTAAATTATTGGTCACATTGAATTTCGACAGGATTTTCCATCTCTACTGTGTGCACGGAAAACATTCTGTAAATGAAATGCAACATTTTCAGGAAAATCATTATCCTCCATCTTGCTCCAACATAAGTGAGACACTTAAGTGTGTGTGGGAGGACCACTTATAGCAATAAGTGGGGCACTTAAGTAGGTACTATGAAATGGAACCTGGCTTATAAGGGGCACTTATGTATAAGTGCTGTCTATGAATTCGGCCCTAAATGTCCACACACTCACACACTTATATTCCAAAGAAACTAACATTTATCCGTCAACTTTCATGAAATTATACCAACTACATACGATAACAACAAACCGAAACAAACCCACATTTCCAATATGTCCGGCTACTCATTCGCCATTTTTGAACGATCGAGAGTAGCATTAACGTCCGAGACCGTAATATTAAAAAACATGGCGGCCGAAGTAGCCGGACTGCTGCTATCGGCTAACACAAAAATACCACGTACATATTATACACACGGGGTAATTTAACATGATTTTCATAGGAAAAATCACTTTTTCACGTAGGAAAACTCTTCGCCAACAAGTATGCACAACATACAATAAACTAGAATCATTATATACTAATAGAAAAGAAAACAACAAGCTGATTATTTAGAAATTTTAATTACTCAAATAAAGCTTTCTCCTAGATTTCACTTCGTTGGATGGATGAAAATACGTGATAAATATACGTATATTAAAACGATGTTTAAGAATGTTTAAAAATAAATTAAGGAGCGAAATGCTTCAATTCTTCACTCTATTCAGAACTATGAAACATAATTTGTTGCCTTAGTTGTGAAGTGGTGGACAATTTCTCATAATAATGCTATTGGATTTACGTCCCACTAACTACGTTTTTCGGAGACACCGACGTGCCGGAATTTAGTCCCGCAGAAATTATTTTACGTGGCCAGTAAATTTACCGACCGAGGATGATCACCGGACTGAGCTAGGATAGAACCTGCCAAGTTGGTGAAGCTTGTGCCCTACCCCTTATTCAGTGGCGGCTGGTGCAGAAAATCAGTTGTGTGCTGTAACTCTCCCCCCTCCAAAAAATAAAAATATTTAGAAATATACCGGTATGTGGTTTTCAAACACTGAGTTTCCCACACTGAACAAACACGCAAACAACCCCAACATATATACACATTCCTCATTAAAAAACTATATAATTAAACACACAATAATACCTGCAATGGCAAAATTTTCACGAACTCAAACACTTGGTGTGAGCGCGCAGAAACAGAACTTCTCAATGTTACCAACATCATTGAAATAAAACCAGCAGTCGTAATGCAAAATTAAATGATGTGTTTTTATAGTGACATTTATAAACTAGCCATTTTTAATGAAAGAAAATTAAAATATCATGCCTTTATTTTGACAACATAAAAAGTACAATTTTTATAGTTCATCGATTTACAAATGTAGATATGGAATAGACAAGTTGGTAGTATTCTATCTTCTTTGGTATTAAGAGACCTGGCGGGAACAGCTCTACAGGATTTCGTTTTCCCGTTTGCTTTGAGCGATCTTCTCTTAAATACTACCGCTGAGTCAAGAGGATGCCACCTGCCACCTTCTCATATCGGTCGTAATGCAAGTGTGACTAGTGCTGCCTCTCTGTGGTCGAACGAAGAAACGCTGTGAAGTGATGTCTTGACGGTCTTGTCTGTTGTTTCCACAACCTATCGGAAAACTAGGACACGCATGCGCAAAGGGAAGTGTTCCTGGTTTCTGGAAAAAGCTTAGAAATTCTCGCTGAGCTGTGATCGCACCAGGGGGGTGACACTTCATAGGGAGCGTCCTAAGCAGTTCTGAGATGAGCCAATCGATCTCCGCCAACTAATGAAAACTAAAAATCTCTTTTAGAGGGTTAATTTAGAAGGCAGAGGTTGGCATTACACATTCAGTTGCGTGGTACAGCAAATTCAAAACACAACACCGTTATCGTTGCGCGCAAAGGGACCTTGGTCGTACGGTATGCAATAGTGCTTGTTAGACGAAAATTTGTTGAGATTCTTTCGCATTTAACGAGATTTTTGATCCAGTTTTTTGAGAGTATGGTGTGAAATTATAATTATGCGCGTTCTTAGTGTGAAGAAATAGTATTATGATCATGAACGTACTTCACATTGAACTACCTAGCTGTTGCGAGTAAACGTCTGTGTGATTGTGCTTCTTACCTGCTATTTGGAATAAATAAATTCAAAATATAAACTGTGTGCATTATGCTGTGTTTTACTTTCATCCTTTCCTTCTCGTGTTTTCCATTCCCATACATAAAAGTCGTGGGAAGGGTTCAACGAACGAACGAACGAAAGAATGAGGTTATGTTAGATCGTGATTTAGGCAAGTATGGGCGTTTTGGGGTTTTATATGAATTACATTAACATTTTCAGTAATCAATGTTGCATTTATCACTTAATAGATGTAAATTTACATTAAAATGCGAACGGTGAATCAACGATACAAGCTAGCGTTATAACAGCATTGCCAACATACAAATACGGTAATTGCAATTTACTGTTCAAGTAAAAGACACGAGAGAAGCTTTAGATACAACTTTCCTACCGAAATACAATCATTATCTCTATCACAATTAAAATTTTAACAACGTAACAACTATCATCATCGTGTTTACTACGAGGCACTATCGTGGGATTTATTTCCTTATGTTGGCAGAGAGAAAGTGGCCACTGTAGCTTCCATGACCTGTTTTCTCAGCCAACTTAATTATACAGGAGTGACGGATCTATGTCTCTTATATGATCCTTGGATCGCACAGCCACCCGGCGTGGAGCGCACGAGTAGTTGCCTCATTGTGAGGGGAGTTGAATAATTTCCTATTCTTTGGCTGACGTCTTTTTAAATTCGCTGTATTTGAATGTAGATAATATTTTTAAAGTAATGTATTTTTCAAATAGACAATGTGCTGCAGCACTTCAGCACATAACGTAGGCCGCCCCTGCTCTTATTTTCATCCACGCGCACAGCAAATTAAACTATAAACATAATGCATAGGTAACTAAAAATAAATAAAATAATTTCAGAGAAGAACACGAGAATCAACATTAATCTAATCACCACACAAAGCAAAGTCATCTCCGTACACGCCATGAAGGCCCTTGGAGGGGTGGAAGGTACACGCTTCCACTATCCGTAACCTCGGCACTTGATGGGGGTAGAGTGGTTGTCCCTACGCCAGGCCGCCTTTGCCCCCAGGAATTAACCTGGTACTCATTTTTGATGTAGGCTGAGTGAACCTTAGGGCCATATGCACCTCCGAAAGTGGAAATCTCATTTTACGACTTCCTGCCGGGGATTCTAACCCACGTTTTCCGGGCGAACCAAGCACGCCCTGGTAATGATAACATAATGTTGACATATGGCATAGCAGCACTTCACACAATGATGGTAACCTAAGTAATGAAACATTCAGACACTAAAGATATAATAGGATTTTCCCCATTGAAGAACATGAGTGCAAAAACCCTACTGACTCTAAACATTGATATTTAACCACGCCCGCCTCTGTGGTGTAGTGGTTAGTGTGATTAGCTGCAACCCCCGGAGGCCCGGATACGATTTCCGGCTCTACCACGAAATTCGAAAAGTGGTACGAGGGCTGGAACGGGGTCCACTCAGCCTCGGGAGGTCAACTGAGTTTATGTGGGTTCAATTCCCACCTCAGCAATCCTGTAAGTGGTTTTCCCTGGTGTCCCACTTCTCCAGGCAAATGCCGGGATGGTACCTAACTTAAGGACACGGCCGCTTCATTCCCTCTTCCTTGTCTATCCCTTCCAATCTTCCCATCCCCTACCAAGGCCCCTGTTCAGCATAGCAGGTGAGACCGCCTGAGCGAGGCACTGGTCATCCTCCCCAGTTGTATCCCCGACCCAATATCTCACGGTCCAGGACACTGCCCTTGAGGCGGCAGAGGTGGGATCCCTCGCTGAGTCCGAGGGAAAAGCCAACACTGGAGGGTAAACAGATTAAGAAATAAGAAAGAAAGAAGTAAAGGGAATGCAATAAGTAGAACATTTTAAATTTAATAACATATTAATTTACAAACTACTACTGGTTTTTATTCTATTTCTACATGTGATGTTACCGTCTACAACGGCAGAAGCAACGAGTTCGTTGTTGTTGTTGTTATTGTCTTGAGAGCTATTACACAATAATACGCCTACGACGTAATTCTTCTTCTATTTCTTGAATCTCTCGTTCATACACTGTGTATCCAGCATCTTGATAAGCTCTTAGGAGTTGTAATCGTTCAACGAGTAAGTTAATGTCTTTACAGTATCTTACATCTGCATAGGGTAACAGAGTTTTGCTAATACGTGTAGACAGTTGATGTGTAGGAATCAGAAAATCTTGTTTTGGTATAGTATGTGCATCTGCAATGTTATCAGTAGATAAAAACTTAACAGGGTTTGATTGAAAACGAGCGGGAAATTCTCCTTCTTTTTGTTTATCTTCTAATTCTTGAGTTGTTTGCATAGCAACAGAACGTTTAGTCGACTCAGAAAATAAAATAGAATGAAAAATCTCCGATGATAAAGAAACGTCGAGTTCTTCTTCTTCCTTGTGCATCTCCTCTTCTTGCTTCCCTTTACCTGGCGGTGCGAAGATAGTAACAGAACATGTATTAGGCTGAGACGATGTTGTATCATTTGGATTACGCTTTCGACATTTAGTCGAAGTTTCTAAGCGTTCTACAGGTAGACTACTTAAACAGATGTGTTTAGAATTTACATGTCGTGTGAGATTATCACGCCTGTTAAATATAGCAGTACATTGTTTGCATGAAGATATTCCGAAGTTATGCTTTACAGCCTTATGTCGTTGAAGATTGTCAAGTCTTGAAAAAATCATACTACAAAGATAACACATAAACATAATATATGTTTTACTATTAAAGTGCACACTTAGGTAGATATGATGTATAGTTTTACACTGCAACCGGCAAATAACAACTGTCTATCTATCCGTAAAACTGAGCCCAATAAGGAGGAGGAGGGAAAGGATGTCTGATGATAAAACTAGATAAGGAGGAGGCATACCTCCTCCTACGACGGGGCATAGCCGCGTTCCTCCTCCTCTTCCTCCTCCTCCTCCGACGCGACTTAGCCGCGTTCCTCCTCCTCCTCACAATTTTACGGACAGATGCCCTCCTGTGTTAGATAGGACTCCCCCCTCTACACTGCCGCTAAGGCTTTACGTCTCCATCGGACGCGTAACCTGAACAAGACAGAACATGTTGATAATCTGTAGAGGTTCAATCCTGTAACAGAGAACATACTGTTGTTACCTTACAGTAAAGATTTGAATAGTCAGCATACATTCCCCACCGTGTTCTGAACAGAAAAACTTACCTTGACAGAAAGAGACACGCGGTTACAAGAAAAATTAACATGCGGGCAGATGATGATTGCATGCAATAAAATTACCTTTCTTTCCCTAATAGTCACCGTGAACAGAATAAAAACAATCATAGATTCGAACCTTGTTCTCTCTCTCTCTCTCTCTCTCTCTCTCTCTCTCTCTCTCTCTCTCTCTCTGTTTATGATTAGAGTAAAAAATCTAATACATAGCTTTCGAAACCCGAAAAATGATGGATTCGAACCCTGCTTATGGTCCTATCATCCGGGAGATGCACCCTGGAATATCGATCTTCAAGTTTAAAAGCATATCGTTGTTGCCGGGACGAAACCTCCTATGTGTTAATATATTTGGAGATATATTGACCCGCAGCACATACATTATGAAGAGCGAGAATGCCTTGACAATACTCACATAATATTGCACCTTAGATGACAGAACCTTACCGGCAAAAGTTCTAAGCTAAAATATTTCACATAGGAGGTTTTGTCCCGGCAACGACGATATGCTACTAAACTCACGGTTTTTGTTATGTCTGTCAAAATAAAAATAATAAAAATAATAATAATAATAGAATGGATTATTTATGTCGCATACCCTGGATTATTGTTGCACCGACACGAGGTACTGCGCATTTTCTCTAGTTTCATTCCAGTCGTCAGGTGAGAACGGGGTACTGGACGTTCTCTCTAGTTGTATTCCATCGGTCAGAGGCCGGTGCGCTGCCGCCTGAGCTACGGAGGCCCTCTCGATGATATTACACATAAGATAACGGAGAGTTGGCCGTGCGGTTACGAGTATTCCAGCGATCAGGTGAGAGCGAGGTACTAGGCATTCTTTCTAGTTGTATTCCAGCGGTCAGAGGCCGGTGCGCTTTCTCCTGAGATACGGAGGCTCTCTCAACGTTCAATATGTCTCTCAATAATATTTACACATAAGATAATGTTGTACCGGGCGTGGTGGCCGTGCGGTTACGTGCGCGCAGCTGTGAGCTTGCATCCGGGAGATTGTGGTTTCTCTTGTCCAGTTTTACGATCAAAAAATACTTGATAAATATTATTTTGTATAATGCTCACACACCAGAGGCGTGCGTTTAATTCACTGCTCTTAACAGAACAAGAACGGTGCTCGCACCGATACAGGTAGGTCTTATAGAGACGATGGGACAGTAAAGGCCTAGGAATGGGAAGGAAGCATCCGTGGCTTTGATTAGGGTACAGCCCCAGCATTTAGTTGTTGTGAAAATAGGAAACCACGGAAAGCCAACTTCAGGGCTGCCGACGGTAGGGTTCGAACCCACTATCTCCCGGATGCGAGCTCACAGCTGCGCACACCTTACCACACAGTAAACTCGCCCGGTCATTTAAAATATGACCTTTAAATCTTGTAAATATAACGCAAAATTAAATATTGTCAAAAGAGGTTCCGAGTTCAATTTGTGACCATCATCCCGCCATGGATTCGATCCTGGAGACCCACTGAACTGAAGACTGCAACGCTGATCATTCACCAAAGTGATGGGCCAGTCTACTCTCATCGGAGTGCCTGCCTTTTAAGGGACTCAGCCCAGTAGTATTTAAGGTTTTCAAATATGATAATCTCGTAACAGATAATTTACTAACATGTAAAAGAACATATGAAGGGGGACTAAATTCCAGAACAAAATGTGTGCAGAGAAGAGCAGTGGGCATATTATTATTATTTCTCGGTTCTGTATGTCATAGTAAGCCGTTAACAGACAGTGCTGCAGCGCTGGGTTTCACTCCTGCAGTTCGTAGATCACAATTCCTGTATAATGCAAAGAAGGTTCTCTTGATACAGTTGAACCAACCGCACGGTATTGTTCTCGGATGAATTTAGGGACACTTTATTCGAACCTTGTCTTTTGGACATTTCAGATTAACTACCCTCACCACGTACAACACAGAACTGATTCTCACGCCTCTCTATACACCGGTTTGAGACGAGAACATTCAAGCGTGCATTGAATATTCGGTGCGCCTGATTAGCAGAGGCGTGGCGAGTAGAAGGCTTCCGATCACGCTTGCGCATTCACGGAAGCATTGTTTACACGAGGCGTGATCACGGCCAGTCTAGTTTTACGCGTGTTACCATGCTAATGGAAATACCGCTTACACGATAATATAACCAGGATATCAGACGACATCGTGGAGAACCCTGTCGAATACCTTTTCCAATTGGACCGTCTTGTTTCGCTCAGAATATCGTTGTGCCACTTCTTTTTGAAAACCTAATTTGGTTCGGCGTGATGGAAAAAATATTGCGAACGTGCGACATAAGAGACGAATTAGAGGATTAGTTGAGTAAACGGCAACTTCGCCTTTCTCCTTCCAGGTAGACACTGCTCAACGAGGCTGCGGGAACATCATTTGACTCCACAATGCGACTGAAGAATTTTCTGGCAAAGTGGTTTCCATAGCTACCAAAAATATTCCATACCTCAGCCAGGATATCAGCGAACCCAGTCGACTTCCCGTTCTTCATTTTCTGGAAGGCATTTTCCACTTCTGTTTTAGTGATGGGTGGTATCGCTCAAAGAGCTGTACCAATGCGCTGTATAGTTGTGTATGGAAGTCTTCGTAGAGATTCTGGAGTATTCGAAGTACTCTTTGCAATGCTCTAGAATCGCGTTCGATGTTTAAAACTTATGTGTTTGTTGTCATAGTATGTTTTGACAAGGCTGACATCTTGGGTTGATCGGTGCCGCACACTAGAAATTTGTTTGTTCCCTCAGTTTCATCCAGCTCTTCATACAGTTGATCGTAGTGTGCTGATATATCAAATACAGTAGAGACAATACGCGACACCTACGGATTTAGCCTTGTTAAAATGGGAGACAATTTGACGGTGGCGCTACTAGTGACTTGACCTGAAAAGTCGCGCTAAATTCAAATATCAATGGAAATGCATATACCGTACGAAAATGGATAAATAAATTACGTCTAGAATGAAAGTATTACCGAGATATTAACTTCGAAGTTGCTAAAGCAATTCTGCATAAATGAATGAAGAATTACACTGACTGACAGAGCAAATGCAACACCAAGAAGGAGTGGTCAGAACTTTATGCCAATTGCAGGGTAGACTGACGTCACTGAGGTATGCTCATGATGTGAAATGCGCCGCTGTGCTGCGCACGTAGCGAACGATAAATGGGACACGGCGTTGGCGAATGGCCCACTTCGTACCGTGATTTCTCAGCCGACAGTCATTGTAGAACGTGTTGTCGTGTGCCACAGGACACGTGTATAGCTAAGAATGCCAGGCCGCCGTCAACGGAGGCATTTCCAGCAGACAGACGACTTTACGAGGGGTATGGTGATCGGGCTGAGAAGGGCAGGTTGGTCGCTTCGTCAAATCGCAGCCGATACCCATAGGGATGTGTCCACGGTGCAGCGCCTGTGGCGAAGATGGTTGGCGCAGGGACATGTGGCACGTGCGAGGGGTCCAGGCGCAGCCCGAGTGACGTCAGCACGCGAGGATCGGCGCATCCGCCGCCAAGCGGTGGCAGCCCCGCACGCCACGTCAACCGCCATTCTTGAGCATGTGCAAGACACCCTGGCTGTTCCAATATCGACCAGAACAATTTCCCGTCGATTGGTTGAAGGAGGCCTGCACTCCCGGCGTCCGCTGTCCGCTCAGAAGACTACCATTGACTCCACAGCATAGACGTGCACGCCTGGCATGGTGCCGGGCTAGAGCGACTTGGATGAGGGAATGGCGGAACGTCGTGTTCTCCGATGAGTCACGCTTCTGTTCTGTTCTGTCAGTGATAGTCACCGCAGACGAGTGTGGCGTCGGCGTGGAGAAAGGTCAAATCCGGCAGTAACTGTGGAGCGCCCTACCGCTAGACAACGCGGCATCATGGTTTGGGGCGCTATTGCGTATGATTCCACGTCACCTATGTGCGTATTCAAGGCACGTTAAATGCCCAACGCTACGTGCAGCATGTGCTGCGGCCGGTGGCACTCCCGTACCTTCAGGGGCTGCCCAATGCTCTGTTTCAGCATGATAATGCCCGCCCACACACTGCTCGCATCTCCCAACAGGCTCTACGAGGTGTACAGATGCTTCCGTGGCCAGCGTACTCTCCGGATCTCTCACCAATCGAACACGTGTGGGATCTCATTGGACGCCGTTTGCAAACTCTGCCCCAGCCTCGTACGGACGACCAACTGTGGCAAATGGTTGACAGAGAATGGAGAACCATCCCTCAGGACACCATGCGCACTCTTATTGACTCTGTACCTCGACGTGTTTCTGCGTGCATCGCCGCTCGCGGTGGTCCTACATCCTACTGAGTCGATGCCGTGCGCATTGTGTAACCTGCATATCGCTTTGAAATAAACATCAATTATTCGTCCGTGCCGTCTCTGTTTTTTCCCCCAACTTTCATCCCTTTCGAACCACTCCTTCTTGGTGTTGCATTTGCTCTGTCAGTCAGTGTATTTAAAAGGTTATTATTTAAAGACTGAAATTAGACATATAAACGAAATGTGAAATGGACTGCTGTGAAATGGCTTGATCTTTCATTTATACATTACTTTTTTGCTTTAGCATTCCTGCCTGAACTTTTACGGTTAGATTTGTTTTTTCTCATTTAAAAACATTATATCATCACATTAAGACACTTGTCAATAAAAAAATATCGGCACATTCCTTACACACATGATGCAATGAATTAACATTTAAAAGTTGGACAATTTTCCTCTTAACATAAAGCCTACTAACGGAAAGAAAATCTATAAAATCCTGGCTTTAATCTGAGAAGAGGGATAAAAAAGTAAAGTATGAAAATGTTGTCGATAGTGATGCTTTGAAGAATATTTACGTACAATTAGAGGAAAAATGTAACATACTCTTGGCTGTATAGTCGAGGATTTCTAAAGTCGCTGGCCTGGAAATGATCTGAACAGATCTTATAATTCTTATATAAGCGTAACGTCCCTTCTTTCTTGTACACCTGATCCAAGTCACTTATGTGACATTTTAAAACCCACAGATCACACCTACAACAACACATCGGCATTGAAGGTTAACTGCTGCACTATACAATAAAATATGCGTATTATATTTTAAGCCAGTTCAAATATGGGTCGAGCAGGTCAGAAGATTATGAAGTACTATAAAAATCTCTTTATCACTGTAAGAATATATATGCAAACACAATATTACTTGAATTTTCTTGTCACGAGGCAAACGGAAAAAAGACCGCGCATTCTTCTCTACTTCATAGTTACTGCAGCCAAACACAGCACATACCTTTCCCCTCATGTTGAGAGGAGATATCAAGGAATGATACACGCTACTATTTAATTATGTCAACTCACTAAAAATTCATAAATAACACCAAAAACTTCACACACAAATACACGTACTCCTATGACAGAATCAGTAGTTCTCAGGTCTACCCGCTAGAGAGAGCTCTAATAGCTATCTCTCGATATCTCGCTGAGTGTCGCATATTGTCTCTACTGTATTTGGATATATCTACAGCGACTACTTATTTTGCTGCCTATTTCAGGTACTTGTACCCATGATAGTCTGTTTCATCACGAGTTACCAAACAAGTCCCGAAAAACATCTGGGTTTCGTTAATGAATCTCTGTACTTCATTGTTCCATCATCACATATGCCTGCCTAAAAAGCGCTTTCCAGGTTTGATAGTCCCTTGTGCTTCACGGGATGCTGTGTAGATATGGATGGCTAAGTTGTTCTATACGGATGCCACTGATTGACTGAAGTCGACTTTCATTTCGTTTAGGGCATCTACGAGTTATTGTTTGCATTTGCTTAACCACCACCACCACTTGATACACTCTACTATTGTTCTTTACACTCTTCTTTGATGGATAATGTTCAGTCGCGTATCCGCACGCAGACCCCGCAGAGGAGCAATGCAATCTAATGGAATAACCTTGCATTCGTCATTGATTTCACGTCTCGTCGGCGGATCACCCAGTAGTCGATTTGATTTGTATGCCCTCCACCAAGGCCCCCACAGGAGGAGCACAGTGTACCTCCACGTCCCGGGCCCAGACCATGCAGAGGCCAACGCCAAGCCATGAATGTTTATTTTTTAGCTGTTCAGTTGTTTCTTGTGTTCAGGGGGAAGCTAATCACATTGGTGATGTTCACAGTGACAAGTTTTGGGGGAATAATGGAACTGATTGGCAAATACGATGACGTAACTCGTGAACATTTGGCCAAAGTAGATGAAAACCAACTGAAAGACAAAAGCATGAGAGGCCAAGCTCACTATTTTTATGGTATTCTCAAAATGAATTTATTTCCCTATGAGGAGAAAAACTTTCGAAAACCATGTTGAATCAAAGATAAGAGACCTTTAAATGGGACAATTATTGATGTGACCCCTGATGTCTACCACCAAGAACAGAATGTTCATACGCTGCGTTACATTTTTCCGAATAAAGATGTACAATTATTTGAAATTTGTGAGAAACGTATTGAATTTAAGAACTTTAGTAGGAAAACGGGCGAGGCAAGAACTGATGAAATACTGTTCACCTTGGAAACTCTTCAGGTGCCGCCTGTAGATTGTGATGCACAGGGTTACGACCAGAGTTGGGAATTACAGGTAACGATTGCATTCTTAGTAATGTTTATTTGTACGTTACTTTTTAGTATTATTTTTACTTATAATTTACTTCTTGAAATAAAATTGTAATAGTTACATTCTAGTAATTGATATATATCCCACGGAAGCAGAAAAAAATTATGATGAAGGTAACTTTATTCAGTTCTACAACACAATCAGTAGCTTCACCAGTTCTGGGTGAGGTACTTTCTTACATATCCAGTACTTCCAAAGACATTCCAACGATGTTCTTCAAATTAAACACAGGTATTCCTTCAAGTACCCCTGTAAGCCTCTTTTCAATAAATGCAAAGATGTACTTCCCCTTTAAGATATCGAGGATTAGTGATGAGAATCATGGTTTTTTAAAATTGGCTTTACGTCGCACTCACACTGAGAGGTCTTACGGCGACGATGCGATAGGGAAGGGCTGGGAGTGGGAAGGAAGCGGGAAAATGGAAAAACACAGAATACCATCTTCAGGGCTGCCGACAGTGGGGTTCGAACCCACTATCTCCGAATGCAAGCTCACATTTGCGCGCCCCTAACCACACGACTACCTCGCTCGGTGATGAGAGTTTTAAGAACCAATTAATTTATTTGCAAAGTCAATGGAAAATCATTTCAAACGCTAAAATTCTTTAACTAAAGTTAAAATGATGGAAAAATATTCTTAAAATTCCAAGGTACGACATTTAACTCAGCTAGTGACGATAGCCACTTAATGACTCTTTGCAAAACTGAACCATAAAAATTTAATAATATTTATCTTCCTTGCAAGCTTTTATATTATTCTAGCCCCCAGTAAAAAAACGTGATTTCCTTTGGACTAACATTCTGCAAAGTATTCGTATTTGTAATTTTAGTGATTACTTGTTGAAAAAGTACTTTGTAAACGTAATTGAGTAACATACACAGTTCAAAAAATTAGGGGAACATGTTTTTGAACGTATGCCATGCTCCACAAAACAATACCTCACATCCAGGTATATTACCAACTAAACGTTTATTTTTTACCGTTGAAGTAAACAAAAAAACATCGATGGATTCACGTTCATTTTCAGAGCACAAACGGAAATGTCCAAATAGGGCCAAAAACAAAGTGATAACAGTCATCCAGGGGATATTTTTTATCAGTTGGAGAGATTCAGTAATGTGTATATCCTCCACGAGCATTTATCACAGCTTGGCTCCTGCGTGGTATGCTTCGTATAAGTCAACGGAGGTCACGTTGCGGTATCAGGTCCCATTCTTCAATGAAAACTTGTTCGAGGTTTTGAAGAGTCTGTGGTGGAACAGAAAGCCCACGAATACTTCTGCAAAGCCTATCCAACATATGCTCGACGGGATTAAGGTCGGGAGTCACTGCTGGCCATTCCATCTCTTGAATGTCCAGTTCTCGCAAGACAGCTCTAGTGATGCGCGCTACATGAGCCCTGGCATTGTCGTGCCTGGGTACTAATTCAGGGCCAACACCGTATGCAGCAACCAACACATGCTGTAGCAGTATCTGCTCGGTGTACCCCGCACCGGTAAGATTACCACGGACGACGACAAAGATCCGTACGGCCATCAATAGTGATGCCACCCTACACCATCACAGAACCTTTTCTGAATCGGTCGCCTTCCTTACAACATTTGGTATGTACTGATCACCACGACGGCTCCATACATGTTGACGTCTATCACGCTGTGTCAGGGGAAATCTGGACTCGTCTGTGAACAACAGAGGTCTCCATTGGCGAAGTTGCCACTTGACGTGTGTACGGGCAAACAGAAGGCGAGTTGCGCGATGTTGCTGCGTTAAACGGGGCACTCGAACAGTACGTCTGGGTCGTAAGGACACATCTCTTAACCTGTTCCTTGCTATCTGGTCAGACACCGTGACTCCAGTGACCCTCCTGAGGTCTTGTTGCAGTTCTCTGGCAGTTGCTGAAAGACGCCGCAACGCATAGATGGTCAGATATCGGTCATCCTTTTAGGGCTGTCATGCGTCCACGATCTTGTCCAATCCTCCTTGTGAATTGGCCTGTCTCATTGTAGCGATTCCACAAGCGTTGAATAACTGACGGAGAGACACTGAGATCCATAGCAACACGGCGAAAAGTCCATCCTTCCTGGATCAAAGTGATGGCCCTTGCGACTTAAACTCGTTAAGATGTCTCCTGGGATGTGCTGGTTGACGTACAATGTGCTCAAATGATCGCAGTAGTCTGTGTACCTCACAACGACACACGGACGCACCGCTATTCACTTTGTTTTGAAGGGTCACCTAACAGTTTAATGCATGGCTAAGGCTACAGATGGAGTATAACTTCGATTTGGCATACCCTGAGTATCCAAGGTCTCAAGGTATGCTGTGCGACCATTGAAACCCCATCTACCAAATTAACGTTCACATACGAGACGTTACAGCATATGTTCCCCTAATTTTTTTGAACTGCGTACTTCTCAAATAACTGTAATCGAGCCCCATTACTTTTTTTCTTGTACTCTCCCCATCACTGGTTACAGCAAGGGCTAGAAAGCGCGGACAAAAATTACTGAATTTCATCCAAGAAAACTAAATGAAAAATGAATTTGCTATTTTCCCCGTGAGAGCACACTCCTTGAACAGAGATGGTCTCAACGCTGCTAAAGTAAATTATGATATACTGACATATTTTGGAAACAGTGAAAGTTTGTACTGTTTTCTAGCAGCCCTGATCGATGAGAATAGTTGAAACAACACGTCCCATTATCAATCAATCAATCAATCAATCAATGAATCAATGAATCAATCAATCAATCAATAATCTGCATTTGGGGCGGTCGCCCAGATGGCAAATTGTACAACCCGTAAATACTCTCATAACCATGTGAAGAGATCTGTAACCTTTCTTAACTACCTCGTTAATATGATTATCTCAATTATCATCATCCCTTTTATTAAATCCTTGGTACTTCCATTCTTCCCCATCAGGAACTTTCACCCCATTGGCACAATAATTAAAACTGAGAGGACTTTTCCTCTTGGTGAAGATTATAACTTGACTTTTCATCCCATTTACTATCATACTGTTGTCTGCTGTCAATTTCTCTGCATTGTTTAAGTCCCCCTGTAGCCGTTCACAGTCCTGCAACTCATTTACTACTCTATACACCATAACACCACCCGCAAATATCCGCATCAGTAATTCTGGATCTTTACGGGTATCATTTTTATATAAGAAAATATAAAGGTCCAATAATACTGACGCGGGACCCCTTCCTAGTCATTACAGGATCAGATAACGCTTCACCTACTCTAATTTTCTGAGTTCTATTTTCTAGGAATGTAGCCACCCATTCAACCACTCTTTTGTCTAATTAATGCACTAATTTTTCTTAGTAATCTCTCATGATCTACCCTATCAAAAACCTTGGATAGGTTAATAGCGATACAGTCCATTTGAACCCCTGAATCTAAAATATCTGCTACATCTTGCTGGAACCCTACACGATGAGCTTATGTGGAATAAACTTTCCTATACACGAACTGCCTTCTATCAAACCATTTCGTAATTTCTCAAACGTGTCTAATATAATCAGAAGTAATGTTTTCTCAGAGCTTACAAACTACACATGTCAAGCTGTCTGGCCTGTAATTTTCCACTTTGATTGTCACCCTTTCCCTTGTACACTGGGGTTACTATTACAACTCCCCATTCATTTTATATTGCTCATTCACACAGACAGTAATCAAGTAAGTATTTCAGATAAGGCACTATATCCCAACTCATGGCCTTTAATATATTCCCGGAAATCTTATCGACCCCAGCTGCCTTTGTATGTTTCAACTTTTGTATATTTTTAAATATGTCTTTATTATCATAGGTAACTTTCAGTATTTCGCCATTATTATTCGCCTCCTCATCAGGGCATTAGCTTTATATCTAACCACCTTTACATATTGCTTACTGAACACTTCTGCCTTCTGTAAGTCCTCGCTTATATACTCCCCTTGTTCATGAATGATCCCAGAATGTCCCTCCGGGAACCTGTTTCTGCCTTAAAGTATCTATACATGTCCTTCCATTTCTTCCTAAAATGCATGTGGCTCCCCATTATTTTTGCCATCCTGTTATCCTTAGCTGATTGTTTGCTTAATTCAATTTTCTTAGTGAGCTCATTCAATCTCTCCTTACTCCCGCAACCATTCCTAAACCTATTCCTTTCTATACTGCATTTCCTTCTTAATCTCCTTATTCCTCTGTTATAATAGAATGGGGACTTAGTATTCCTTACTACGTTTGAATGTACGTATATGTTTTTACACTCTTCAACAATTGGTTTAAACCCACCCCATAGACTGTTTACGTTTTTATTTACCATTTTCCATCTATTATAATTGCTTTTTAAAATTTTCCCCATTCCACCCTTCTCAGTCATACAGTATTGCCTAATGGTCCTACTTTTAAAATATTCCTTTCTAAAACATTTATTTTGAACTCTGACAAAGACAGCTTCATGATCACTTATACCATCTATCACTTCAGTTTCCCTATAGAGCTCATCTGGTTATATCAGCACCACGTCTAGAATATTTTCCCCTCTAGTTGGTTCCATCACTTTTTGATTTAGCTGTCCTTCCCGAAACAACTTATTCACCATTTGTTGGTCATGCTTTCTGTCATTCGCATTCCCTTCCCAGTTAACATTTGGCAAGTTCAGCTCACCCACTACAATAACGTTCCTCTCTATATCGTTCCCCACATAGCTGATTATCTTCCGAAATAATTCTGCATCAGTATCGGCGCCAGCCTTTCCAGGTCTGTACACCCCAAAATCATCAAGTTACGTATTGTCTGTAGAGATGAGTCTTACACCCAGTTTCATGTTCCTCATACTTAAGGTTTTCGTACTCTCCCTCTGATCGTTCCTAACCTGTCTCTACGATAAGCACTCCAGTCCCGTAAGAACATTTCAGCATTCTTAATATCATTTCTTATCTCTGCAAAGCCTTGTAAGACCCGTTGGAGTGAAATAATGCGAACTGTGCGCCTTCGATTCTCAAATTTCTAGACCTGCTTTGACTCCGTTACCACGAAACACTGTTTTTGGATTTAAGAAATACTTTCTATCCTCCAAGGATCTTTTAATGTCATCATTTTGGCATGATGCTTGTAGGAGGGCTGGAGGAATACTGGACCAAGCCCTGATTGGCTGTTGCAGGTCACGTGACTGTGACGTCACAAAGCTTGTCTGGAGACTTGCGCTTGCTTAGCCTTACTATGGCGTTACAGCGCGGGTAATTTGAAAAGTCGGTGTGGCTGGCTATGCGTTCAGGCTTAGGCCCAGGTTCGACCCGAGGCTTAGGGGCGTTGACCTAACAGAGGTTCGATATCTTACGAGTGCAAGCTTAACCTTACAGTCTTAACCTAACTGGACACGATGGCCGCTATAAGTATTCTTATGAGGCATGGTTCAGGGCAACCTCAGGAACTGGGCGTTGAGCTGGGAATTCGGAACAAGATGGCAACTATACATCGTTCGTACAGGACTAGGGGGTGGTGTAAGGCTTAATACGTATGCATTGCTTATGTAGGAATAACTTCAGAGGGCGACCTCATGGACTCGGAGGTGATCTTGGAATTCTGAACGAGATGGTGACTATACGTTGTTCTTTTTGGAATAGGAAGGTGGTGAAAGGCTAATGTGTAGGCCTGTAGATTTCTGTGATGTGCGACTAACTGCGAAGAGCTAATTTAGGGACTCACAACATGTTACTTCGATTTCGACATTCTAGGCTAACCTCGCAGACTCGTAGGTGCTATACGACCATGTTTGGGTGCTACAACGTACCTTTTTTCATTATAGGACCTCTTTTGAGTACTATAAGGCTTCTTTTGGGCATTTTAAGACTTGTTGTTACATTACATTACATAGGACTTCAACTCCAAATTTTAAAGCAAGCCGGTTTTTTTCAGTTCAATTTCAACGTTAATCAATTATATTTTAAAATAACTTTTCCAGCTCTACAAGCAAAACCCAAACAAAACAAAAAAGCCCCTGTAATGTCCTCCCGCCTATATCTGTCCCTATATTCATTTGACTTTACTTTCCAAAGACAACGAAAGCCTCTATATAAAATTTGTCAAGAAATTAGGACGCATGAAGGTTGCTGTCTGCCATCGCGACTACTGTACTTCTCAACCGCTGGCTGCCAATGCATGTCTCATATTAACTCAGCCGGTCAAAACCAGTTTTTAGGGCCCTTTCACACGAGACGACTAGTGGCGGCGACCGGTGGCGGCAACTTACAGCGGAGCATTATTTTAAATGAGAGCTTTCATACGTGGCGACTGCAGTTGCGGCAGCTGGAAACAGTCGCCTACAGTCGCTCACTCGCGCAGCTAGCGGCCGCCACTTGGAGTCGCCGCCACTCGAGGTAAAGCATTATTTTAAATGAGAGCTTTCACACGGTGCCACGAGTTGCCGCTACTTCTCACTGTCCACTCCAGTTTGACCCAGTTCGTGTAATTTAGGAAGTCCTGAATAACGAGTGTACTGCGTTCATTGTCAGATATGAGTGCAAACGTGAAAGAATTAGCCTTATTAGATTAATAGATGAACAAGTGAACACGGAAGACCCGATATATAAAGTTGAAAAATATTCCACGATTAGGAACTCTTCAGTCGACGAGTATGAAAAAGTGAAGGAAGAAACGCGTGGCATATTGAGGTTCTTCCCCGAGTTTGATGACAAAACATAAGCAGAGAGAAACGAGATAAGTAAGCGTTTTCCTTATATTTTACGCATCTGTCGTTAATTTGTTACAAGAAAATTCAATTTAGCAAGACAATTATTCTCTAAATTACCGAGTATATTCAGAAAAGAGTATTTCATTCATTATTTGCTTCAATTATTTTTACTGTAGTGAACATTTTTAATCATGCAGGAGATTATGATAAACGTCCGGCTCTATGGCTAAATGGTTAGCGTGCTGGCCTTTGGTCACAGGGGTCCCGGGTTCGATTCCAGGCAGGATCGGGAATTTTAACCTAATTGGTTAATTTCGCTGGCACGGGGGCTGGGTGTATGTGTCGTCTTCATCACCATTTCATCCTCATCACGGCAGGTCGCCTACAGGCGTCAAATCAAAAGACCTACATCTGGCGAGCCGAATTTGTCCTCGGACACTCCCGGCACTAAAAGCCATTCGCCATTTTTTTTATTATGGTAAACAAGATAGCAATAGAATGAAAGGTAAAAGATCATCACTACTTAACAAATGTTATTGGAAAGAACCCATTGGCAAATTAAATATTACGAAACGCATGTAAAGTACAATTGTATTTTTGGTGTCCATCTGTGATCGGTATAGTACTGTAGACATAATACTTTTGTCTCTAAATACGATCCATTTGCTATGAACCTGCACCTTCCTCACTGACAAAGTAGTTGGCAAACTTCTCACCTAAATTTCTGGCAAGACTTGATGTAGGTCCTGAAGCAGGGTCCGTTTCGAACAATCTATCTACTGTCAAAGTATCTTCGATTTGAACACCATCCCTCTCTCGTACAAAGTTATTCAAAACACAACACACTTTCACTATGGCCTCTGCTAGTGTGGTGTCTATGGAAAATATGCCATTTGTCTGCAAGTATTCCAAAGGTACATTCAATGAACCTGCGTGCCGTTGAAAGTCTGTAATTAAAGACGCGTTTCTTTACACTCAGAAAAGTGCCCGCATATGGTCGCAGTATATAACGGGAAAGACCGAATCCCTCATCAGCAACAAATACAAAGGGCACTGGCTCATCAAATCTTATGTACGACCTCTGTGGTGGAGGAAGCACCTGCATTGCTCATGCCCTGCGTTTATTTATCTTTTTACCGGGCGAGTTGGCCGTGCGCGTAGAGGCGCGCGGCTGTGAGCTTGCATCCGGGAGATAGTAGGTTCGAATCCCACTATCGGCAGCCCTGAAGATGGTTTTCCGTGGTTTCCCATTTTCACCAGGCTGTACCTTAATTAAGGCCACGGTCGCTTCCTTCCAACTCCTAGGCCTTTCCTATCCCATCGTCGCCATAAGACCTATCTGTGTCGGTGCGACGTAAAGCCCCTAGCCCATTTTAGAAATGGGGAGTTTTAGACCTGTTTTCCGTACAGGAGATCGGCTGCCGCCACCGATCGCCGCCACTGGCTGCTTCGTATGAAAGCGGCCTTACAGTTGACAGGAAGACTATGGTTCGCACTCTCCGTTGCACACGCGCGAACATGGTTCCAACGCCACGAACCAAGTTTTCCAACTCGACAGAAATCCATGTTCGCCATGAACATGGTTCGTTCGTGAGACAGCTCACACAAGCGATCTTGGTTTATGAACTTTGAAAAAAGACCATGTTCGTATGTGTATAGGCGGCTTTAGTCCCTTGGTGGTTATTCCTCACCGTACGGACGGGGCGGTAATGTACCGGTACACAAATTTTGCCAGCCATCATTATGTGAATTATTCATCAAGGTGAACCAATAACATTCAAGGGTCACAATTTCCTCGTAACTGTGAATCCCGACGACCTTTTTTTTTCCGATCATTGTGATTGTTTTTCTTTAGATTGACATACCGTATTGAAATATGAAATTCACGCTGACATAATATCCACAGGGTCGAAAATAAATCAGGAAAGGAAACGTTATTAGGAACATCCAACAAACGCTACATCTCATTTATAATAGGACAGTGACTTCGTTTTTAATTTTTAATCGTTAAAAGTTATTTTAAGCTACCTGAATCAGGTAAACTTTTTAAGTACTGTACCGGTATCGAGCGAGTTGACTGCGTGGTACAGGCGGCGAACTGTAAGTTTGTATTCAAGGGATGGAGAGTTCAAATACCACTTCAGCACCCTTCAAGATAGTTTTCTGTAGTTTTACATTTACACACCAAGAAAAATGATAGTGACACAGCCACGGCCGTTTCTTTCTCAGCACTAGCACTTTCTATCCCACCGTAGACGAGAACCTATCTGAAGTTAAACCACTAGCAAAAATAAAATACCACTTTGAAATGATTACCTACCGGTAATTTTAATTTCACTCAGTTATTTTTTTTTTCCGTTCAACTTCAACGTTAATCAATTACTGTATGTTTTAAAATAACTTTTCCAGCTCAACAAGCAAAAATCAAACAAAACAAAAAACACTTGAAGGATGCCTGTGTTACGGTATATGGACGCCAAGTCAGACACGAGAAATATGAAGTCTTTCAGGGAGTTTGCGGAACATTCGAGAGAATTGGCGATCTTATCGTCTTGTCTTGCGACCTTTGTGACAGAAGCAAAGCAATTCCCAGCGCTACGACGACTGCGAACATTTAATATTGTGGTCGTACAGCCTTCAACGAGATTTCTCATCCGCGCTTGCAGATCGATGTTCGTGCACCTGGTACGGAAAGATTCCTCAGGGACAAAAACGAGGCAACGTTGTCGTCAACTGTCAATGAGACAAGAAATATTAACTCGCAAACCATATTTTATCGGAATGAGAAATTCCCAAAGCAAATATCATATCTACGGATCTAATTCATCCCTAATATTCTACTGACACGAAATCTGGAAAAATAAATACGGTAAACGTGATTGAAATAATGGAGCTCTGTGTATCAGGCATTTTCATTAAATTCCATATACTTTTGAAGAATTGTAATAATTGATTAGTAGTTGTCGTTTCCAGTTAGGGACTTCGGTTATTATAGTGGATTAATATGCGGTACTATAAAATTGTCTGTATTTTCACTAACATGTGTTTGAATTTTATCCGACAATCTGTGTTGGAGTACCAGCCACAGATTTAAGGTGCATGACGTTCTGTGTACGGCACCGTCCGTTTAGGCACCCCCTCCTATTGTAATACAAGTGAAGCCTACAGGATAGTAACAAAACTCAATACCGGTTTTTAAAGATTAAGGGTACCGGTAGTTGGTTATATCTACAAAATCAGCATTTGTTATGCTAAGATACCTACTGTAATGAGCAGTAGCATAGCCAGGATTTCAGTTTGGGTGGGTGGGCCTGCATTGAGGTAGTTCTTCATCCAGAATTTTATTCTGATAGGTGTCCAAACTTCCACAGTTTAGGTGGTATAGAATACCTAAAAAGAAAATGAGTGTCCTTGGTTCCAAGTAAGAGTGGTGGATTCGTGCAGATTCCGGAAGCTAATAATAATAATATACATTTGTGTTGTCTGAGTCATCAGTCCATAGACTGGTTTGATGCAGACCTCCATGCCACCCTATCCTGTGCTAACCTTTTCATTTCTACGTAACTACTGCATCCTACATCTGCTCTAATCTGCTTGTTATATTCATACCTTGGTCTACCCCTACCGTTCTTACCATCTACACTTCCTTCAAAAACTAACTGAACAAGTCCTGGGTGTCTTAAGAGGTGTCCTATCATTCTATCTCTTCTTCTCGTCAAATTTAGCCAAATCAATCTCCTCTCGCCAATTTGATTCAGTACCTCTTCATTAGTGATTCGATCTATCCATTTCACCTTCAGCATTCTTCTGTAACACCACATTTCATAAGCTTCTATTCTCTTTCTTTCTGAGCTAGTTATCCATGTTTCACTTCCATACAATGCCACGCTCCACACAAAAGTCTTCAAAAACATCTAATTCCTATATCAATGTTTGAAGTGAGCAAATTTCTTTTCTTAAGAAAGCTCTTCCTTGGTTGCTTGGTTGTGCTAATCTGCATTTTATGTCCTCCTTACTTCTGCCATCGTTAGTTATTTTACAACCCAAGTAACAATATTCATTTACTTCCTTTAAGACTTCATTTCCTGATTTAAATAAGTTCAAAACAAAAGTAATGGAGTGCAGTCGAACGAAGGCATGTGATTTCCTTTACTGCCTGTTCTATGAAAACATAATAATAAATTTACAGTTTTGTGATGCTATTATTCGTATATATAACTTTTATTAACTTGCCAGAAACCAATGACATGGAGCTGTTGCCATTTCAACACCGTTTTAACAGCCATCGACCCAAGTCGGGACTTGAACCTGCGAAATCGGACTCAGAAGGACAGCGACTCAACCCACTGTACCACATGATAAGGAGGCGTTTGTGATTATCTTGTACTCCTTACTCAATACTTCGTCCATACAATTCAGCAGCTTCTCGAGATCTTCTGCAGTCTCAGATAAAATAACAATATCATCGGCAAATCTCAAGGTTTTGATTTCCTCTCCTTGGATTGCGATTCCCTTTCCAAATTCCTCTTTGATTTCCTTTACTGCCTGTTCTATGAAAACATTGAAAAGGAGGGGGACAAACTGCAGCCTTGCCTCACTCCTTTCTGGATTACTGCTTCTTTTTCAAAGCCCCCAATTCTTATCACTGCAGACTGATTTTTATACAGATTGTAGATAATTCTTCGTTCTTGGTATCTGATCCCAATCACCTTCAGAATCTGAAATAGCTTGGTCCAATCAACATTTATAAAAGGCTTAATAAAAGTACATTCGTTAAAACTTCTGGGGAGTCTGGACTTCTTGGACGACACCCCCTCCCCCCCCCCCCCACCACCAACCTCTGTTATTCCCATCCCAACATAACTGCAGTTTTTCATATATTCCGAGTACAAGTGAAATGAATGCAAGAATAAAGAGTTTGAGTAAAGATGCACACACCACACCACATGTGCCCACACACACACACACACACACACACACATATATATATATATATATATATATATATATATATACACACAGAATGTAAGGGGTATGGGTATATATATTATGCTAGTTGGTAAAGAAAAATACACGTCACAACATATGGTAGATAGGGTTTACCTTGTCCTATTAGTTTCCCTTGCAAGCTTGGGATACAGAATATGGTACTGTAGTATAAATTTACAGTTTTGTGATGCTATTATTCGTATATATAACTTTTATTAACTTGCCAGAAACCAATGACATGGAGCTGTTGCCATTTCAACACCGTTTTAACAGCCATCGACCCAAGTCGGGACTTGAACCTGCGAAATCGGACTCAGAAGGACAGCGACTCAACCCACTGTACCACATGATAAGGAGGCGTTTGTGATTATTGATATAAATAGATGCAGTTAGTATTTTTACAAAGGTT
The DNA here is from genome assembly GCF_040414725.1 of Anabrus simplex. Lineage (NCBI taxonomy): Eukaryota > Metazoa > Arthropoda > Insecta > Orthoptera > Tettigoniidae > Anabrus > Anabrus simplex. The sequence continues at coordinate 493,823,295 of NC_090265.1, forward strand.
TGATTAGGAGCATTTATTAAGGCATACGTTTTCCAACTGCCCTAAATGCACGACACCGGACAGAAGAACTAGCTGGAAGCTAAAGGGCCTTGTAGGGATGTCGCTTCCTTCTCTGCCTACTTTTCCAAACCAAACGCCATGACATAACACCACCCAAGGGCCATCACCTACCAAGTGACCGCTGTTCAGCCCGAAGGCCTGCAGATTACAAGGTGTCGTATGGTCAACATGACGAATCCTCTCCTCCGTTATTCTTGGCTTTCTAGACCGAGGGTGCCATCTCACCGTCAGACAGCTGCTCAATTATAAGCATGTGGGCTGAGTACACCTCGAACCAGCCCTCAGCTCCAGGTAAAAATCCCTGACCTGGCTGGTAATTGAACCCGGGGCCTCCGGTTAGAGACAGGCATGCTACCCCTACACCGTGGGGCCAGCTGTTTACTTTTAGATCTCCTTATTTTAGAATTTGAATTAAGGCATCCTGCATTCGATTCCCGGCACTGACAGAGTTAACAATCAAAACCATCAATATCTACTGAAGATCTATCACTACACTCGGTAGGACCAGCTTTCTTTTCATACGGTATCCACCGGGCGAGTTGGCCGTGCGGTTAGGGGCGCACAGCTGTGAACATGCATCCGGGAGATAGTGGGTTCAAACCCCACTGTCGGCAGCCCTAAATATGGTTTTCCGTGGTTTCCCATTCACACACCAGGCAAATGCTGGGGCTGTACTCTAATTAAGGCCACGGCCACTTCCTTCCTGCTCCTAGCCCTTTCCTTTCCCATCGTCACCATAAGACGTGTGACATAAAGCAAATTCTAAATAAAAAATATTTTCACAACCCCTTCCAAGGAAAAGTTGTATCCACGCTACTGGCCTGGACTTATACCCCACCCACTGAAATTACTTTGTGGGTACGCCACTGCATCCACTCACCATTTGAAGTACAAGTTAAGCCCGAAGAATGGTTGGATACTCAAAATACACCACCATAAACGATGCGGTTATGGCTCAAAGGTACTAAAGAAAGGTAAGGGACGGGATGTAGTGTTTTTAAGTAGAATCTAGATCAATAGAACGTGACTTCCCATTTTAAAAATATTTCATGCATCAACTGCGATTCAAGTCTGGGCCGTCTTGATGAGAAGATAGATCCATTAGAACGGAATTTTCACGTCTGCTAATTACAAAATAGTTACCCACACTTTTGATGGTGCCATTTGAGGTTCCAATCAGTCCCCAGGCATCTGACAAAATATATAGGCGTACCTATAGAACTTAGACATGCATCCATTATCTGTCTTGCTACTGTTAGAATAAAAAAAAACACTTTTTAATAACTTACCAAGGATGCACATAGTTTTGGCTTCTTTATGACAAAACAGTCCATCTTCAAAAAAGTTCTTCTATGGCACAAAATGAGGAACTAACATGCAGCTCACAATCCTGTCACAGTCTTCCCAATGCTGCAACTTAAATACAGCACAATAGCACATCTCTCAACCATGGTACAACGCCAGGATCCCTAGGACATTTTTGTTTCCTGGAACCGATGTGTAAAATCTGACACGATGTTATAAGCTTGCAACTGTATCTGGCCGTGGTTCCCTTTATCTCGGTGGTCACGTTCTGGCACCCTACTGAGTAATCCCTTGCAAATTGCCCTTTTCCTCATCTCTTGACATTTGTCAACACATGGTTATATCCCCTCGTCGCCATAAGACCTATCTGTGTCGGTGTGACGTAAAGCCAATAGCAAAAAATATATATATATTCCCAATTCTGAGGCCTCTACAGGGAAATATCCCTGAGCATTACAATCCTAAGTGATTTCCTTTCATTCAAGCAGCACAAGTATGGATAATTATGTATGGCTCTACTGAGCTTTGCCAGTAGATTCCTTGTCGCTACGTTAATTTAACATTTCAGCGTAAGTTTTTCAGTTGTTCGTACCGTACATAAAACAATGGCTGATCCTTGCTCTAGTTTCAGGAAACTTTTTAGTGGGGGGTGACTTTTTAGTGGCCCCCCTTGGCTATGCCAGTGGTAATGAGTGAAAACTTGATTTTCTTAAATAGTTGGTATAGACTACTGTAACAACAAGCAATTAGTTTATCATAATAACATATAAGCCTATATATATTTTTTTACAATTTGCTTTGTCACACTGACAGAGAAGATACTAGGGCCTAGGAAAGTGGGACAAGAATTTAGACTGAAACCAAATGAGGAACTATACAAAAGGACTGAGAAAATCACAACATCCTTTAAAAAGAGAAGACTTTGCTTCTATGGACACATTAAAAGAATGCCAACAGAAAGAACAGTCAAGAGAATTCTGGAGTACATGGAGAGCAGGAAGAAGAGAGCAGGATGGTCATCAACAAAATTAAGGGATCCCGAGATTGAATGAGTAGAAAACGTACCGGCAACAATTGGTCGCAGGAATACAAAGCAGCCCATTCCGAAAGGATGAAGAAGTAATGGGCTGTTAGGAGGAAGAAGAACCGGAAATGAACAATACTTAACATGGTCCATAGTACACCTATCCGAAGACAAGAAGAATGTTATTTGCTTTACGTCCCACTAACTACTTTTATGCTTTTTGGAGACACCGAGGTGTTGGTATTTTGTCCCGCAGGAGTTCTTTATATGCTAGTAAATCCACCGACAAGAAGCTGACATATTTGAGCACCTTCAAATACCACCAGACTGAGCCAGGATTAAACCTGTCAATTTGGGGTCACAAGGCCAGCCCCTCAATTGTCTGAGCCAGTCAGCCTAGTGTACGGTAATTAGTCTATGAAAAACCATAAATTATAATTTGAATATTTAATAACTCTAATTCATTGACTTGGAAGGAACTCCTAGGATATGCATCTGACCAGCATAGGAATACTGTGCATGTACACTATTAGTGTTGCCAATATGAAAAGTTCATCGTTTGTGTGTGCTGAGTCGGGAAGTTCATAGGAGGGAATACACATCCCAAGTCAACAGTATTACTACGGTCCTACGGTAAATGAAAAATAGAAGCACGGATGTTAAATACACACAAATGTCGTATACGGCAAAACAAACAACACGGAAATGTTTTTAATTGCGTTGGTACAGTATACGTTCAAAAGACGTGCCACACATTGTTCATAGGATTTCTGAAGATTATTGTTCATGATGAATAAAGGTTGCTGTAAGGGCAGAAAATATTACGTTATTTTCTTGCATAAACGTGTGAACAGTACCATATTGAATTCTGTACAAGAAGAACAATGTCTATACGTGATTATGCAAATATGTAACCCATCAATGTAACCTATATTCTCTGTTATGGCTATTTGGCTGCATTAAATATATTAATTAATTAATAATTTAGGAATATTTGTAGGTGAGTCATCTATCTTGAAAACCAATTCTTTCAACATGCCGCATATGAAGGCATCTGAGGCTGTGAGATCCGGGGAGCAGGAAGGGTAAAGGAATGGAGCTCCACAAGAAATTAGGTGATCTCCAAAATACCTTTGCAAAAGAGTAAGCGACTCTCCCGCAGTGTGGGCTATAGCTCCAACTTGCTGCATCCATTGTCGCTGGAGCTAGCAGGACAAAAATGGTGCAAATTCTGCACGAATGGGGTACTGTAATAATAAGGTCTCTGTAGACTATCTGGTCCACTGTTTTTGGATTCTGTGCAGTATCTTTGATAAAAGAAGATTCAATATTCATCATAGGCTATGCTTTGGGGACTCGGCTCATTCTGACGCCCCACTACGTGTGACTGGAAATCTTTCAAGCACTTTAAACTTTCTTCTAATAATATCACAGTGATAATTCATTATTGTTTATAAAATTTAACTATTTAATTTCAATTTTAAAAAGTAAATAAATTAACATTAAAATGTTATTTCATTATAGAACTGTAATAATTTATATCTAAAGTCATCTTAACATGTTTACAACTTTTGGTTCCCATAATGTTACAAATAAGCACACTCAAAGTAAATGTTTACTGTAAAATGCTAAAGCTGTTCACCATATCAAGAAATGAAGCTGGTGCGAGTGTTACTATTTTTTCGTTTTTTTATAAAAAATATAAAAAGATCTTTTGCCACTACTTGCACCAGCATGTAATTGTAATTGTGGAAGTGTAGAGTGTTGAATGTGAGAAAAGGAACGTTAAGGACAACACAAACACTCAGTCCCCGACAGGTGGACGCGTTGCCCCCTACACCGCGGGGCCAGACGGGTGTTACTACGATTAAAGACTAGAGTAAAAATAGGAAAGAGATAAAAACTCATACAATGATGGTTTTAAAAGAAGAGAAAATATAAAACATTGACAAAGCCTAAATCTGAACTGCTAGATCATGCTTTTTGCAGGAAAGGAAAAAGGAACTCCATTGTCTATCTCCATTATTTAAAAACATTGAATAAAACATTGGGAGGTAAAAATGATACTTGTGTTGTGAGCAAAAGCAGGTTGCATCGATGGGAAAAAAAAATCATGGAATTCAAAATGTGGTGATTTCAGGTGGGAAGTTATCAGCTGATCATCTATCTTCAAGCACATTTGTTTCACAGTTTAAAAAAAATTGTTAAAGAATATGCCATAACATCCAATAACACCCCATTCTGATGAATCGGGCTGAACTATAAAATATAAGATATTTCTACAAAGAACTCGTGCCGCACTAAACACCATGAAATGACCAGAACTTGCAAAGGAGAGAGTGACTTTTGCTACTTACAGCAATGCTAACAGTAAGTCATTAACTGCTGCTCTTTATAATGAAAAACACCGAGGGCATTCAGGAATATCAATTTGTCATTCCTGCCAACATATTATTGCCATCAAAAATAGGCCTGGATGAACTATAGTTCTCTGAAAATGTTTGCCTGCAACTAAACAACATTTGAAGACAAAACAACTTCCTCTACATGCTTTTTTAGTGTTAGCCAATCTGCCATCTCATCCATCTTTACAAATGCGAATAATTTAGATACCGGTACCTGTTCTTATTGTTTGCTCGTGAAAAATGCCAGAAAATATGTGTCAAATGCATATAACTAGAGACGGGAATTTGCCTACTTTATTCCTGTGTTCAGAAACATAGGCTTTTAAGATATAAATCCATTTTAGGGTCTTTTTAGCTATATTTTGTTGGTTTTATTGTGCCTATAAATGCCTATTTCAGGGGTTAGTGCCTGTTTGGAGTATAAATGCCTATTTGATGCCTTTTGACTATATTTTTTTAAGCTGATTTTCTTCCAGTGTATTATATTGTAGCTAGTGTGCTCGACAGAATTATCTTCTATTTTTTTCAATATCTGTTTACCCCACGAACAAAAATGGGAATTATCAGAAGTCACCAGAAATAGTTCCAGGGAAATTTCCATCAGGAGAAACAAGGAACAATTTGACCTCGAAGACTTCAACCCCTCCAACCTCCTAAGTACCTAAAGGCTAGTACACACCTAGCGACAAAGTCGCGGGACATTGTATGGGAACAGTTGCTCGACACTGTCCCTCGACTGTTGCGATACAATGCCCCGCGTCCACATCTATAGAGCCAGTTGCACCAAAGGAATCGTGTTAAATGGCGCAAGAAATTACTTTATGTGCTTTTAATGTTGTGAATCTTTTTCTCCATCTCGTGAATGGACATAGTGAACTTTTTAGCCAGAGACTCCATTGCTTCCCTCCTTTTGTCTCTGTTTTTATACTTGGTAGACATAACATCCCAAAGACAAAGGAGGGTGTGTAAATCCTCAATGATTTTTAGAGTAGTTTCCATCGCAAAACAACAGAACACGAATCAACACCAACATGTGGCGGCTATCTGCACACTGGCATCGGCGTGTCCCGAAACTTTGTCTCGCGACACGTCCAGACTACATCATGTTGCGCAACATTTGTATCATGTGTCCCATTTCGAATGGCAGACCTGCGACATGCAACTTTTGTATTGCGACAGTCCCAAACACGGAAAAAATGTCGCAGGACATCCCTGGAACTTGTCGCAATACACATGTTCCGCAACTTTGTGTGTACTAGCCTTAAGACATATGCGAGAACCAGTCAACGTCAAACTATGTTGCACTACCCATATGCCCTGTACTTCCCTTTCGATGTGAACTCTTGTACACGTACGCTTTATGTTCAGAACGCGTTGTGATTTACTGTGAAGTAGAAGAAGAAAAAGAAGTGTGTTTGCGGCAATGCCCAAAGAAAAATTGTCGAAGTCGTACTGGCTGAAGCAGTGGATCACAGGGGATCCCAAGTTTGTTCCTTTTATCTTTTTTTATGATTGAGAACTATGATCGCATTTCATTGTAGCATATATAGGCCTATTCATTTATGTATTGTGGCAAGTTGTTTTGTTGCAATGCTGTATTAGTCGTGAACTTTCAATTATTCTTTTATATTGCTAAAATGTAAATCACTGAACGAGGAGGTAGAACGCCGGTGGTCTCTTATCACAGAATGGATGAAATTTAAATCGGTATTTTGAACTGTGATTCATTTCCTGTGAAAATAGAGATTTACAACTGAAATGCAATTTTTAAAAATTGTGAACTGAGCTCGATAACTGCAGTCGTTTAAATGTGGCCAGTATCCAGTATTTGGGAGATAGTGGGTTCGAACCACACTGTCGGCAGCCCTGAAGATGGTTTTCCGTGGTTTCCCATTTTCACACCAGGTAAATGCTGGGGCTGTACCTTAATTAAGGCCACGGCCGCTTCCTAACCACTCCTAGCCCTTTCCTATCCCATTGTCGCCATAAGACCTATCTGTGTCGGTGCGACGTAAAGCAACTTGCAAAAACAAAAAACGTGAATTCTATTACACTGTTGCTAAGCCTTCGCAAAACACAGGTTGCAGACCTAATGTAGCCTGGCTAGGACGATGCCACAGCGCGTTTTACAAGGTTGCCAAGACTATCTTTACCAACAACACCAGGCCAGTGAAAAGACCGTTGGTCTGGATTGGTGTGAAATCCGGTTAGTAACCGTTGTGCATGGCGGGGGGGAGGGGGAAGCAAAGAGAGTCTGAGGGATGTAAGCTCTCAGGTTAACAAGCCTCTAGCATCCCTTGAAGTGTCTTACTAAATTGTGACAAACAGAAGGTTATGGGCGAATGCCACAACAATTTCAAATTAACTTACGCGGTTTTCAACCTTCAACGAGGGTGGCTGCCTTGTGGGCACACATGATGCACGATCTATTGCAGGCAATGGAAAATAGTCTTCATGATAGCTGACCTGGCTGACCAAGGCTGACGAATAGAAACAAATAAAATGTTTACATATTCAGGATTTATAGTGCCTCCGTTTTCATTCTTCTTCTTCTTGTTTCCGAATTTGGCCACCTATGGACTGCATTGAACCTAAGTCTTCTTCTTCTTCTTCTTCTTCTTCTTCTTCTTCTTCTTCTTCTTCTTCTTCTTCTTCTTCTTCTTCTTCTTCTCCCAGAACTTCTTCATCTTTCACTTCTAATCTTCCGTTCTTTCTCAGATATGACCAATTTGGGTCTACATTTTGGTGGTTTCTCCTGGAATAATTTGATGCTGTACACATACATACAAACATACATACATACATACATACATACATACATACATTATCATTATAGACTGTTATGCCTTTCAGCGTTCAGTCTGCAAGCCTCTGTGAATTTACTAAACGTCGCCACAATCCTCAATTTGCAACTAGTGTTGTGGCCTCATTTAGTTCTATACCTCTTATCTTTAAATCGTTAGAAACCGAGTCTAACCATCGTTGGCTTGGTCTACCTCTACTTCTCTTACCCTCCATAATAGAGTCCATTATTCTCCTAGGTAACCTATCCTCCTCCATTCGCCTCACATGACCCCACCACCGAAGCCGGTTTATGCGTACAGCTTCATCCATCGAGTTCATTCCTAAATTAGCCTTTATCTCCTCGTTCCGAATACCCTCCTGCCATTGTTCCCACCTGTTTGTACCAGCAATCATTCTTGCTACTTTCATGTCTGTTACTTCTAACTTATGAATAAGATATCCTGAGTCCACCCAGCTTTCGCTCCCGTAAAGCAAAGTTGGTCTGAAAACAGACCGATGTAAAGATAGTTTCGTCTGGGAGCTGACTTCCTTCTTACAGAATACTGTTGATCGCAGCTGCGAGCTCACTGCATTAGCTTTACGACACCTTGATTCAATCTCATTTACTATATTACCATCCTGGGAGAACACACAACCTAAATACTTGAAATTATCTACCTGTTCTAGCTTTGTATCACCAATCTGACATTCAATTCTGTTGAATTTCTTACCTACTGACATCAATTTAGTCTTCGAGAGGCTAATTTTCATACCATACTCATTGCACCTATTTTCAAGTTCCAAGATATTAGACTATAGGCTTTCGGCACAATCTGCCATTAAGACCAAGTCGTCAGCATAGGCCAAACTCCTTACTACATTTCCACCTAACTGAATCACTCCCTGCCATTTTATACCTTTCAGCAAATGATCCATGTAAACTACAAACAGCAAAGGTGAAAGATTACAGCCTTGTCTAACCCCTGTAGGTAGGCCTACCCTGAACCAAGAACTCATTCTACCATCAATTCTCACTAAAGCCCAATTATCAACATAAATGCCTTTGATTGCTTTTAATAATCTGCCTTTAATTCCATAGTCCCCCAGTATGGCGAACATCTTTTCCCTCGGTACCCTGTCATATGCCTTCTCTAGATCTACGAAACATAAACACAACTGCCTATTCCTCTCGTAGCATTTTTCAATTACCTGGCGCATACTGAAAATCTGATCCTGACAGCCTCTCTGTGGTCTGAAACCGCACTGGTTTTCATGCAACTTCCTCTCAACGACTGATCGCACCCTCCATTCCAAGATGCCGGTGAATACTTTGCCTGGTATACTAATCAATGAGATACCTCGATAGTTGTAGCAATCCTTCCTGTTCCCTTGCTTATAGATAGGTGCAATTACTGCTTTTGCCCAATCTGAAGGTACCTTACCAACACTCCATGCTAATTTTACTACTCTATGAAGCCATTTCATCCCTGCCTTCCCACTATACTTCATCATTTCAGGTCTAATTTCATCTATTCCTGCTGCCTTATGACAATGGAGTTTATTTACCATCCTTTCCACTTCCTCAAGCATAATTTCACCGTCATCATTTTCCTCCTCCCCATGAGCTTGGCTGTTCACAACACCACCAGGATGATTTCCTTTTACATTGAGAAGATGTTCAAAATATTCCCTCCACCTCTCCAGTGATTCCCTGGGATCTGTTATGAGTTCACCTGAATTACTCAAAACACTGTTCATTTCCTTTTTCCCTCTCTTCCTAAGATTCTTTATTACTGTCCAGAAAGGTTTCCCTGCTGCTTGACCTAGCCTTTCCAGGTTGTTACCAAAATCTTCCCACGACTTCTTTTTGGATTCAACAACTATTTGTTTCGCTCTGTTTCTTTCATCTACATACAACTCCCTGTCTGCCTCAGCCCTTATTTGGAGCCATTTCTGATAAGCCTTCTTTTTACGTTTACAAGCTGCTCTCACTTCATCATTCCACCAAGATGTTCGCCTTTTCCCATCTTTACACACAGTTGTTCCCAGGCATTCCCTTGCTGTTTCTACTACAGCATCCCTGTATGCCACCCATTCACTTTCTATATCCTGAACCTGCTTACTGTCTGCTGTTTGAAACTTCTCACTATCCATGTACTTCCGTCTAATTTCCTCGTCCTGGAGATTTTCTACCCTTATTCGTTCACAGACAGATTTCACTTTCTCTACCTTAGGCCTCGAGATACTTAGTTCACTACAGATCAGATAGTGGTCTGTATCATCGAAAAATCCCCGGAAAACTCGTACATTCCTAACAGATTTCCTGAATTCGAAGTCTGTTAAGATATAGTCTATTATGGATCTGGTACCCCTAGCCTCCCATGTGTAGCGGTGAATAGCCTTATGCTTGAAGAATGTATTTGTAACAGCTAAACCCATACTAGCACAGAAGTCCAGCAAACACTTCCCATTCCCATTAGCTTCCATATCTTCCCCACATTTACCAATCACCCTTTCGTATCCTTCAGTTCTATTCCCAACTCTCGCATTGAAATCGCCCATTAGCACTATTCTATCCTTGCTGTTGACCCTGACCACGATGTCGCTCAAAGCTTCATAAAACTTGTCAACTTCATCCTCATCTGCACCCTCACATGGTGAATACACGGACACAATTCTAGTCCTAATTCCTCCAACTGACAAATCTACCCACATCATTCGCTCATTTACGTGCCTAACAGAAACTATGTTGCGTGCAATGGTATTCCTGATAAAGAGCCCTACCCCAGACTCTGCTCTTCCCTTTCTAACACCCGTCAAGTACACTTTATAATCTCCTATCTCTTCCTCGTTATCTCCCCTTACCCGAATATCACTTACTCCTAGCACATCCAGATGCATCCTCTTTGCTGACTCAGCCAGTTCTACCTTCTTTCTTCCATAAGCGCCATTAATATTGATAGCTCCCCATCGAATTCCATTTCGTTCGCCAAGTTGTTTCCAAGGAGTCCCTCGCCTGTCAAATGGGAGTGGGACTCCGTTACTCCCATAGGTCCGAGGCTTGCTTAAAATGTTCTGAGCTCGGTCGATTCATGAAGCAGGATGCTACCCTACTTGCACATAGTCCAAGTGAGGATCTCTCCTCTAACGGGTTATGGACCACCGGTGGATTGTATAGTCCTAGCCAATTGAGCACAAGGAGGGCCATGACTCAGAATATGTCCGAGATGCCCACTCCCATTCCATAGCAACTGGTACCCCGACTCTCAGGACCACTTACTAAGCCACTCAGCCGTTGCCCATGGTTCACGAACTTGGATGTGACTACAGTAACCCACAAACGGCTTCTAAATTCTTTCTGTTGTGAATCATATCCAATGTAAGTCCACTTTCTATTGCATCTCTTTTTACCTCTTCTACCCACTTCATCGAAGACTTCAGTCCAATGATGTACTTGAATATTTTCTTAGCCGTTTCTCATCCATTGTATTGATTCCAGGCCAGGTCAGGGTTCTTTTACCTGGACCTGAAGGCTGGTTCAAGGTCCACTCAGTCTACGTGATTAGAATTGAGGAGCTATCTGACGGTGAGATAGCGGCCCCAGTCTAGAAAGCCAAGAATGATCTGCAGGCCTTTGGGCTGAGCAGTGGTCACTTGGTAGGCCAAGGCCCTTCAAGGGCTGTAGTGCCAAGGGTTTTGTTTGTTTGGGGGGATTTTTACTTACTACGCAAGTGGTGCAGCAATAATTCTGATTTACTGGAGAACCTTTCATGTGAACTCCGAGAATCTCAATTTCCATTTCGCCTCGGTTGTCAATTATTTAATCAATATTATTTCATCCTTTGGGCCTCATTAGCCCTGTTGTTGTTTTCTTCAGCAAGTTGCTGCAGGCATTGCGTAGCAAGAATGGGAGCGCTTGCCATGGTATAAATGCTTTTTTTTTCCAGTTGATATTCTTGAAGTGATTAAGTTGGATTTCTACTCCACAACATTACAATCTCTGTGGACGACTAATTTCTACCGGTACATTATTAGCAATGTCAGCTGTAAATGTTATAGGATGTGTCATGAATTGAACAAAAGTCCTTTTGGTTTGTTAGCTCAACTATTAGCAGTGAGGTTTCATTGCTAGATTTTGCAGTGAGTCAAACACAACTCTTGTCTTAGTCGTTGCTTGTAAATTCCTTTTATAGTAATTGAGTGTGTTATTAAATTATAAGTATTTTTTTCATGCCTATTTTGTTGCCTATTTTACATGTTAGTGCCTATTTTGGCTAATTTAAGAGCCCATATGCCTGCCTATTTTAACTGTTTTTAATGCCTATAATTCTCATCTCTACATATAACCTTTGGTACCTACAAATGTATTATTATGATTATTATTATTATTATTATTATTATTATTATTATTATTATTATTATTATTATTATTATTATTATTATTATTATTATTATTAATGTTTTATGTTCAAGGATCATTAGTGCTGTAGACATGCCAATTTGGTGATTATTGCCTAATTAATGGGGAAGAAGTATCACTAAGCATGTAGTCCCTTGCTGAAGTCACAAGAAACATTTTACAATCACAATGGTGATTCAGATTCGAGACATTGACATATGTGGCTCAATGAATATTGGGAAGTAGCAGGCAGAATTCAGATCATTATCTTAAACTCAGATTAATACTTCTACATCCAATTCAAAGTATGTTGTATACAGAGGGGAAATGTCTAAAACTGTCTTAGAAAATGCACATTATCAAATTCTTTTTTACCAACAATAAAATATCCTTCTGTCTCAGTTTCAACTAACTTTTCATCTTTCCAATGACTCTTAATGCAGCCAATGTTCTGTATGTCTTGTAATTTCGAAAGTTAACAAAAAATGTGTTATGTGTGTAGTGGAGGGCTCAGCAACCTCCTCTTCTACTGTGCCCTGCCTTCCACGCATCCTGCACTGCATGGAGAACCAGTCCGTGTTTTATTGCGGTTGTATGGTCAGATCCATGGCGAACGAGCACTTGAAGGCCTCATTACTGAGTCTGTCATCTTCACACTACTGTCTGAGAGTCAGAGGGGCCCACGTCTATTTGGAGTGTTTCCAGGTGGACGCATCGAGGAGTACATCCCGGTACGTTTTAGGTGCATGACTTATTGGCATACATAGTACTCATAATTTTGAAATAACTATGACAAACATTGTATCTATTCTTAATTTTTCTAATTTAATTCAACAGCACTTTTTACATGATTTCTATTTGCATAACTGAAACCTGGTGCCCATGATTGTTAAAGCATCAAGTCATAATGATCTGACTCTGTGTTTAGCCAGTTAAAATTCCATGCATCTATTTCCTTTTATGAACTTGTTTTTGTCAGTTTCTCACTTTCATACAATATCTTTGGTACATCATATTATCACACTCTTATAGAGGTGACTTTGTATCATATAAGAGTTCCAGGGCAATGTACGGTCAGTAAATAACATGAGAAAACCACAGAGCCCTCTATTGGTTAACATCCCTACAGCCGTCAAATCTCATCTCATCTCATCTCTCATCTCTCATCTCTCATCTCTCATCATCTCTCATTCTCATATCATCTCATCTCATTATTTGCAAATCAGGTGTCTACCTTGGTGGCAAATGGTACACTAAAATACATTATTGTCAAGCACTAAATATTAAATTAACAAGAGAAGAAAATTTTCCTATAATACAGTATTATACAATTTACACTAACAATTTTTTCTATTAAACGCACAGCTCATCCTTAATAAATTTTTATTGTTTACAAAATTCTACTTATAATATCTCCTGTACTACTTACAAATATAGTCAACTGATATAGGCCTACAGTATGTGGAATTACTTCAAATGATACTATACAACTGGTATAAGATTGAATTTTACATTGCATTTATTTATTTTATTTTATTTTTTACCCATTCTGGAACCTAAGTAGCATAACGACCTGCTGCGTCTTAACCAGAGCCACTTTTGCCACCACTTTTCAGAGTTCCTGAAGGGTCTTCACAGCTACCATAGCGGTCCCAGGGCCCTCGAAGTCCCCACTGTACTTAACCCCTACAGGCAGTCCCCTACTTTGACTGTCCAAACTCCTTAGACCAGGGGATGGAATTAATTTATTCACACACATTTTTTTATTTACAATAACCTGCACTGGTCGAATGCCCTCTAACACTTCATTTATTTTCTCTGTTGCTGTTTATTCTCTTCTTGAATATCTGTACAGATTTTGGAAAAGGATCAAACACTACCCTTGGTAAACTGTTCCACTCCTTCACACCCTTCCCAATGAATTAAAATTTACCCCAATCGCTTCTGCTAAAATTCCTTCTAATTTTATATTTGTGGTCTGTCCTGCCGATATAATTATTTTCCAACTGAAGCCTCTCACGGATATCTCCCCATGCTTCTTCTCTTGTATCCTTCATCCTTCAGAGCACAACGGATACAAAACTTATCTTATACGCAGACAACACGGTGCTGGGGTAACCCAATAGAAAGAATGTACAAGGTGCTTTAATAGAGTTGGAGAAGTGGGTAAAGAAAAATTGCCTGACAATAAATTTGGAGAAGACAGTCCAAATGACATTTCAAAAGGGTGGAAAATCTCAGGTACAGATTCTCTTACTCTCGATGGAGAACCTCTGAAAATCATCAACCACTTTAGATATCTTGGAATTACCCTGCGAACTACTACAATGTCATTTAGATACCATATCCAAGAAAGAACCACAGCAGCTACAAGAGCAATTCCAGCCATAAAGAACCTCCCAGTTCTGTCCTTAGCTACAGCTATGAGACTTTTTAACATCACTATATTGCTGATAGTATCTTATGGATTAGAACTTATCTGGGAATGTCTTAAATTTGGGGACTTTGGAAAAATAGAAGGTGTCAAAGGATACTTCCTTAAGAATGCACTGAAAGTGGGAAAATCAGCAGCTACAAGAATGGTTTATATACTAGTCAAGGAGACCTTTTATGTTGAGGACCTGAGGAACCAATTGTTCCTGCCATCTAATGAACAATATGTAAAACATCTGAGAGAAGAGTGGCTACAAGTGTCATGTTAGAGAGAAACTGGATGAAGGAAAATCAGGAACTCAAACACGTCGTGACCCGATACGCCATCCACGGCTTTAATCACAAAATATGCGTGACCAAATCGTATCTCAATCCCGGCAATAATTGTATATGTGAGCTATGTAATCAGGAATGTGACAGATATCACCTAACAATGTGCACAAGAAGAACAATGTCATTAACATATTATAGTAAAATGTAATGAGGTGTTCTGTAGATGTTATTATCTTTCTTTGGTCTTTCGGCTGCAGTACATTCTTATTATTATAGAGATGACTTTCTAAAACATATCTCTGTGTTTTAATTTTACTGGGTTAGCTCATCATAAAGCTACCTCTGTGGATTAGAAGCAGAGTGTTGGCCTCTGTATCCTAAGATCACAGATTCAAATCTGACAAAGGTAGCTGGATTTTTTTAAAGGCAGAAAAACATCCATTCAATACTCTCGTGTTATATGATGTTTTCTCTGGTTATACAATCTGTGCTTACCTGAAAAATGAATTAAAACTCTGCAGCAGGTTGCCCAATTCAGTTCAAATATCTCTGTCATCTGGTAGACTAAAATTAAGTGTCAAAATTGGCTCTAATAAAAATCTAATAAAAATGCCTTAAATACAGTAGCTGAGGCCATATGATGATGATGATAATGATGACAATGTTGAATATTATTATTTTTAGCTCAGTTGGGTTGTCTTGCAAACTTGAATTTCAGCACAGTTGGTTGCTATTAAAGAGGTTCAGATAAAGAAATGAGAATAATATTCATACTGTCATAAAAATATGCCCTTGTTTTTCTTCATTTAGACTCTTAAGATTGACCCAGGGTTAGTATTTTTACATCAGTTTCTGAATAGACTAGAGAAAACAACTAACCTGCCTCCAGTTCAGCTCAAGCTTGTCTTTCTAGACCTTTATAATTAACTTGAGCTGATAAATTAATGACTTCCTGCACCTGTCAAGTCCGTTTTCTTTGGTTGAAATACAATCAGCATCTTTAAAATATGAGAGAATAGTTGAGTATTCACCTCCTTTGGAATACTGCATTGAAATCTCTATTGTGTCGTAATTACACATGTTGGATACAAAGTATTGGGAATACTGCTGTCACCTGAGAGACGTGAATCAGATAGCCTCGAGGTCTGTATGGTTTACAGGGGAAGGTTAGACAAGGCTAAGACTAGTCTTTTACCACCTATATTCATATTTATCTTTATCTCTCTTTCCTTTTCCTGTTGTCATCTGGCTTTTCCCTTGTCCTACACACCTTATATCAAGGCTGAAGGTCTGTTAAGATGACTTCTCATAAATGAGAAGCTGGGAAGCAGAAACGAGCTTGCTGAGGGCTGAGAAGAAATGTATGTAGGGGAACTTGGCTCGATGAAGAAAAATACTAAAGACGGCAGTATATGATGATGTGGAGACTGTTATTGTCCTTTTGCTGTGTCTCTTCTTTCTGTTGCTCTTTCTTCCCACATTGACTTATCAGTTGTATTTACCCTACCATGTGCTACTTTTCATGTTCCTATCTTTCTTTATATTACCCATTTCTTTAATATTTATTACATTTTGTTGCAGGCACGACCACTGCTGACAGATGAGCTGAGTGATCCAGAGCTAAGTGTCCTCATTGCTGAGAAGACAGCACAAATCCACATGATGAACGTTCCCATAAGTAAGGAGCCCCGGTGGCTCTGGGAAACCATGGAGAGGTATGGGTAATTCGTTCTTATTGATTTTTATTGAGATACTACTGCAACGTACAATATGTACCATGTATTACTATATTCACAAATGTCATATATGTCAAATGTCACAAATGTCAGATATAAGGAAAGATCTTCATTGGGGTAATCACATAAATGGGATTGTAAATAAAGGGTACAGATCTCTGCACATGGTTATGAGGGTGTTTAGGGGTTGTAGTAAGGATGTAAAGGAGAGGGCATATAAGTCTCTGGTAAGACCCCAACTAGAGTATGGTTCCAGTGTATGGGACCCTCACCAGGATTACCTGATTCAAGAACTGGAAAAAATCCAAAGAAAAGCAGCTCGATTTGTTCTGGGCGATTTCCGACAAAAGAGTAGCGTTACAAAAATGTTGCAATGTTTGGGTTGGGAAGAATTGAGAGAAAGAAGAAGAGCTGCTCGACTAAGTGGTATGTTCCGGGCTGTCAGCGGAGAGATGGCGTGGAATGACATTAGTAGACGAATAAGTTTGAATGGCGTTTATAAAAGTAGGAAAGATCACAATATGAAGATAAAGTTGGAATTCAAGAGGACAAACTGGGGCAAATATTCATTTATAGGAAGGGGAGTTAGGGATTGGAATAACTTACCAAGAGGGATGTTCAATAAATTTCCAATTTCTTTGAAATCATTTAGGAAAAGGCTAGGAAAACAACAAATAGGGAATCTGCCACCAGGGCAACTGCCCTAAATGCAGATCAGTACTGATTGATTGATTGTCATACTGGTCCAAAGATAAGCAGCATATTTTATTCAAATACATATCATGTATCATACATACATGTGTGAGACCTTACAAAAATATCCTTTCCAATAACCTATAACAGTAATTAAAATTTTTGTTTGTTTCTCACTTTGAAGTATTGTAAAGAGCCATTAATGTTGGAAACAAGAAGCAGTAATAAATAATAACAATGTTACTGGTTTTGTGTCCCACTAACTACTTGTAAGTTTTTAGAGGCACTGCAGTAAGAAGCGTAAGGTTACTCCATTGCATCAGAATGCAATGTTAGATCTGGCTGTTTGTGACTCGTGTTCATCTTTATGAATGTTGAATTTAAATTTATTTCCTGTAAAACCTTACATGTAAATAAAAATGTATGCTGTGGTTATAGGAAAGGGCAGAATTACATTAATGATCACATAGGCTGATAAACAGATTATACACTATACTTTCCCATTTTAGAATTCATGCATTATTTCACTGAATAAAAGCAATGACTTAGAAGAAAATAGTTTCTTTTTAAAATTTCTGGTGTTACCATTATTTTAAATTGTCAGGTAAATGGTTATATAGCATAATCCCTGAAAAATATACACTGTTTTGAAGCATAGTTGTATTACATTTTTCCCTTGTATTCCTTTGACCGACATCTTCATTTTTTGAAATGTTGGATCCCTTCCATTTTTTTCCCTCTAATTTGTGTTACATAGAGGATGGTTGCCTAGTTGTACTTCCTCTTAAAACAATAATCACCACAACAACCTGGTGAATATTGTATTTCTGTCTCATGAAGCATGAATGACTGCCACCGTTTTGTTGAGATTTCTTGAATTTTTTCAAATACCAATGTTTCATATACAGTATATTGTACCGGGATCAATCATACATCTAGTATTTCTTAAATAAAACACGCCATACAGAATTTATAAAGTATTTGCGAGTGTATTTTCAGCACTCATACTAACAAAGTCTCACAGGAGCAAGTAGTTAACCCGCACAGCACTACTGTTGTCATCACACAGCCAGCACGGTGTCAAGGACAGGTTGCGTCATACGATCTGGAAACATCCATCCAACAAAATTTGCTATATCCTAAACCAATTGTGGTATCGATTCAGAAACAATGGTGTCTTATAGTGCATATTTCAAATGTCTCCTCTTATTAATTTCTCCAAAATCAATCCAGGAATTACGGAAATATTCAAAATTATATAAAACATTACTTCAGAGCTAGATCTATATAAAAGGCCACAATTCTTTGTCCTGACATGGCAGTCCACACCAGCAACACAATGATGTTGGTTTGCCGCATGATATGGAATCAGCCTGCAGGGCGAGATTATGCTTAAGTGATGTACGAGTTGTAGAACACAGAATAATTCTGATGTTACCATACTTATAAACTTTTAGTAAGTTGAACCATGTTGAGGGACTTATAAATATTGAAGAAGGTGATTCTAAGAATTGTATAACTAACATTTACATGTGTGCTAGAAGCCATAATAGTGTTCTTTTCCAGGTGAACTCAACTCAAACTCTAACATTACGATGTGAGTAAGAAAATATTCAGAAACTTTACTTTTTGTACAACTGTTTAACCATTCACTTAGATGTTACATCAAATGCGGTAGTGAAAGTGATATGTTGTTTTTCCATGTACAGACTTTTCATCATCATCATCATCATCATCATCATCATCATCATCATCATCATCATCATCATAATTGCTTGGTATAGAATGCAGTAGTTAGGAATGCTAGTGATTTTTGCAAGTGATTTACAGGACATAGACACAAGGGCACTCATAGACATTCATGTAATTCAAGTGAAATTTCCAAGTGAACTGTGCTTCTAGTAGTTCAGACATTCAGTTCCTTTAGATTTATAATTCTAAGAGTACAGTTATTCCATCAGACATTCCATTTCTCGATGTGAATAGGAATAAACTGTGTTGTGATGAATTCCAATGAACAGTGCACATATTAATTTGGCAAAAAGACTCTATGCAAGTGATAGAAGTCAAACTTTATTTCTTTTTTTTTTTCTTGTGGAAAGCCACCACAAGTTTCCTAAGTGCAACTTATTTTTCTAATTTTACGTCTGGGTTCGAAGTTAGAAACGAGTCAACGATTACAGTTTACAAAGTACTGTGGTTTATGTGAATCATTCCGATACTCTGGGGATAGTTAAATGTGGATACTCGCGTAACATAATCAGTGAGTAGTTACCCCGCACCGGGACCTTCAAGAATCAACGACAACCCATTGGTGTCTACAACGGATCATGTTTCCATGGTTTGGTTGCTGCTTACAAAGGATCGTGGTTATCGTCGTTCCATCGTTTGGTTGCTGCCTATAAGGGATCATGGTTCCATGGTTTGAATGTTGCCTATAAGGGATCGTGATTCTATGGTTTGGTTGCTGCACACGAGGGATCATGGTTCCATGGTTTGATTGCTGACTATAAGGGATCATGGTTCCATGGTTTGGTTGCTGCACATGAGGGATCGCATTTCCATGGTTTGGTTGTTGCCTATAAGGGATCATGGTTCTATGGTTTGGTTGCTGCCTATAAGGGATCGTGGTTCCATGGTTTGGTTGCTGCCTATAAGGGATCGTGGTTCCATGGTTTGGTTGCTGCCTATCAGGGATCGTGGTTCCATGGTTTGGTTGCTGTACATGAGAGATCGTGTTTCTATGGTTTGGTTGATGCACATGAGGGATCGTGTTTGCAATGGTTTGTTTGCTGCGTATAAGGGATTGTGGTTCCATGATTTGGTTGCTGCACACAAGGGATCATGTTTCTATGGTTGGTTCTCTGTCCATCAAGGAGGATCTATGGAAACAACTTCACTGTAACCAGCACAATTGTAAAGTGAACCTTATGTGAATAAATTCAGTTTAAAGAATTTGGAACTCATTGTAGGTAGGACCTCTCTCTGTACCCAGGTCTACACCCAACGTGTCGTGTGATTAAGATATCTTTACTCTCGAAAATAGCCATATCTAGTCTGACTTATCAAATAATTACCTGGTACAATATATATATATATATACAGGGTCATTATTTATGCTTGGCAGGGACTTTCTCGCTCGACCTTGGCCGCCAGTGATGGTTCAGTTGCCAGCTACCGCGCGTGCGTATGTACGGCAAAATACGGTGCTCAAAATCATTATCATGCATTTTACTCACCATTTTTACAGTTTATGCTGAATGTTCCCCATGCGCTGCCAAAATAAGAGGCATCTCCTAATGAAGTTTTCGGTTGCTCTACCAAGTTCTTCAGCATTAATGGATGCAATTGTAACTCTTATATTGTCTTTAAGTTCATCTAGTATGTGAGGGTTGTTCCCATAAACTACATTTTTTAACATTCCTCACAAATAAAAATCACATGCCGTTAAATCTGGGCTATGAGGGAGCCACAGTTTTTACTTATGATCCTCGTACCAAACACACTTCAGTAAGGAGATAACAACCTTTACGTCTATTTTTATTGTTTTCTGAACCTGTACGTTTGAATCTCTTGGCCAGTTGTCTTATAGTCCGATTGATAAGAATGAATCTCCCTGGATATTTCACTCGAAACTTTTGTCTTGTCCTAGCGCACGATTTTCTGCACTTAATGTAAGTAGGCCTATTGTGCAGATATACACGTTCACATAACAAATATTTCACATACATTACAGCACTATACACAATCGCAATAAAACACTATACAATACGACATACAGTATGCAGTAGCTTCATTGAACACCCTACTATCTCGGAGCTCAGCTCTCAGCAACTGCAGAAGTGCCGGAAACCGCACGCGCCAGCGGCCGGTAGCAGCCTGTCATCGGCAGCCAAGTTCGAGCGATAAAGTCCCTGCCAAGCATAAATAAAGACCCTGTACATACACCTCCTCCTCCTTTCCCCTTACCCAGCTCCTGCCATATTGGGGCATTTAAGGCACTTCTCCACCTTCATCACTCCTTGCACCTTTCCTCTTCACAGTCTGGGTTTCTTCTTCTTCCACTCTTTATTGAATTGCTCCACCTTGTTCTAGGTTTTCCCCTCGCTCTCTTTCCCTGGAACTTCATCTCTATCATCTGTTTTGGCATTCTTTTCTCCTCCAAATTCTTTACTTGTCCAGACCTTCCTAGATTACTCCTATCAATTCTCTCATTTAGATTTTTGATTCTGACCTCCTTTCTCACATCTTTGATTCTCAGTCTGTCTTTCTTTGTCTTTCCTATCATACTTCTTAGATTATTTCATTTTGCTGGCCTGAATTCTACTCTCCTCCCTACCCATCATTGTCCAGGTATCAGCCATACAAGTCAGTATGAGTGAAAACACATTTTGTACATTATCTCTTTATATTTCTTTCATACTTCCTTATTCCAGACAAGGTTTCTTGCATTCTGTTAGAATGAATTGCCCAGATGCACCCTCTTGCTATTCTGCACATGATTCTGCTTCCATATGCACTTTAGCAATATGTACATCCATTGTAGTCCAACATGTCCAGCAGCCTTTATCATTTCCACACTAATGTCATCCATCCCTGGTGCCTTCTCCATTTTCATTTTACGGGCTACTAATTCCACCTCTAACACAGTTATTTTATCTTCTACCTTTAAGTCACACCGTATTACTCGCATTAAGCAGTTTATCAAAATATTCCTTCCATCTTCTCTTTATTTCTTCTGGATGTGTTATCAACTCTCCACTTCCTCTTTCAACAGCTTTGAATAAAGTATTTCTTTCCTATTACTCCATATAATTCCACACAGCATTCTTTTACTGCCAGCTCCATACATTTCCATCTTTTGTGTAAATTCTTCCCAACTTTCCTTCTCTTATTGAATTCTTACATTTCCTTTTATTATAAAGATGATTCCTTTTGCTTTCTTCTTTTTTATCACTTTATTTCATTCTTGTTATGCTTTATTGTTTTCTTTCACTGCTTCTCTCACCTTCTCATTCCACCACAGTGTCTTCTTTTCTTTCACTCTCGTCGATGTTCTACCATAGGCACTCTTTGCCCCACTTACAAATGCCCTCTTGAAGTTGGATCATTCATCTTCCAAATTTCCTACTTCAGTAAGTGGAATCTGTTGTTTCAGTCTCTCCAAAATTCTTCCTGTACATTCTTATCTTTTATTTTCCATTTTTTTTTTTTTTTTTTTTTTTTTTTTTTACTATCTCTTATCTCCATTAATTTTTCTATTTTCCCCACTCTCATTTTTGCTATCACAACTCCTCTATGGTCTCCATCAAATGCTTCTCCTGGTAAAGCTGTTACATCCATCAACTGATCAACTGTCTGTGATTTGTCCTTTCCATCTGAAAGTAATCAATTACTGATTTTATTCTTGTGTCATCCCAGCCATATCTTGTAATTTTCCTTCTGTTTTTCTTCCAAAACATGTGTTGTCCACAATCATTCCATTTCTCTCACAAAACTCAGCTAGTTTCTCTCCTTCTCCATTCCTTTTCCATATCCATATGGTTTGATTAATTCTTTCTTTAGCCGGGCTGAGTGGCTCAGACGGTTGAGGCATTGACCTTCCGACCCCAACTTGGCAGGTTCGATCCTGGCTCAGTCCGGTGGTATTTGAAGGTGCTCAAATACATCAGCCTTGTGTCGGTAGGTTTACTGGCACGTAAATTAACTCCTGCAGGACTAAATTCCGACACCTTGATGTCTCCAAAAACCGTAAAAGTAGTTAGTGGGACGTTAGGCCAATAACATATTATTATTATTATTATTATTATTATTATTATTATTATTATTATTATTCATTCCTTTCCTTTCCTAGTCTTTCACGTCTCACCTGTGCATTTAAGTCTCCCGTTATAATCACTTCCACATCAGTTACCTCCTTTTCTAGTTTTTCCAGGAATTCCTCAGTATTCTCCTCTTTGTTCCCCGGCTATGGTCCATACAACTGTACGAAGTCCTTCACTCTGTTCCTCAGTCTCAGTTTAATTTTCATTATCCTGTCTGGGCTCCAGCTTTTCTTAAATTATTAAGCCCACTCCATTTTTTGTCTCTCAGCCACCACTCCAATATTGTGTATATACTTTCCTCATTCTCTTCATTCCTTTCCCCTTCCATTCAACTTTGCTCAAGCCCATCATTTCTATACTCTCTTTCTCCATAAAATCCACCCCTTCTTCTGCCTTTCCTGTCAGGGACATAAGGTTGATTTTACCCACCTTCATGATGCTGGATACTTGTCACCCATTTTTCACAGTTCCCCCAGTACCCAAGGAACTGCACGTCACTTGCAGGGTATGCACTAACCGTTTCCAAGACAAGTTTAGGCGTACCATATCATACATAGGCTATTATTATGGTGGGGTCAACACTTCCAGAGCATTATATACCTAATGCCAGTTGTAACTTCAGACTGCTCCTTAGGAGTACATGTGCCTTTTGCAACCACTCCACCAAAGTACAGACATTGCTGACAAGAGAAAGTTTTTCCATTCTATCTGCTGTTGGGACTGGGGTCTTCTTCCATCATCTGAACTATTAACTTTGTTCTCCTTTCTGGTGAATTTATGTGTCATTTCCTACACAAAGGCTTCACCTGGCCTCCAAAGGGAGGACTCCTCTGCCCATCGCCATTGGTCCCTCCTTTGGGTGTCAAGTTTGGCAATGGCCGTTTGACCCTCGGCTAGACAGTTACAGGTGGCATAGTCTACTGTCACATATTGGGGCAGGATAATCCTGACCTGACTCCAATATATGAACAATATAAATCATCATCATCATCATCATCATCATCATCATCACATGTTGAACCAGCTCTAGTTTCCTGTGGGTGGTGAATGACCGCTCTCCATTTACTTCTCTCCATGTAGTTCATCCATAACCTGCTGCAAATCCAGACCTCGTTCAGCTAGATCATTTCTAATCTAATCGATCCATCTCCTCCTTGGTCAACCTCTTGATCTTCTGCCTTCAAGTTCCATTTTACACCACACTCTACCTAGCTGTTCTCTTGAGATGACCAAACCATTTCAGCCTGGCTTCGACACAGATCTCACTAAGGGGTTTTCGGTTGTTTTTTTTTTTTCACTTAAACACAATGGCATATCTCGCCATTTCTGATTTTGTCCCTCCTTGTTTTTCTGAATCATAGTTCTTAAGAACTTAATTTCCACTGCTTGTAGTTTGCTGATATTTCTTTTGGTTTGGATGCAGGTTTCTAGACTTATGTGGTAACTGGTACAAAGAAGCTCCTGTAGATTATTTTGATCTTAATGGAACTTGCTTATCCCAAAGAAGTTTTCTCACAAGATGATAAAATTGTGCTCCATTCTGTACTCTACTAGTGAATTCTGCAGATGGTCGGCTATCTGTTGTTATTCTACTGCCAAGATAATGTAACTGAAGTACTTGTTCCAACTTTTATCCATCTAGAGTGACGTTAGTATACAAACAATGTAAATACACCGTGAAAATGTCCTTGCCAGCAAAGAGTACCTGCCCTCGATGAGTTGGTTTCTGAGGCCTGTCCTGGGACTTTGCATAAGTGGACGCTTGTGTTTAAGCAGCAGGTAATTTTTTGCTTCATCCACCGAGACACAACATGCGTCATCACTCCTTACAAGGAGATCAGAACCTACTATCCCTACGAGAAAATTTGGACTTAATAAAGGAAGATGTACATGTTGTAGTACCTGAAAAGAGAGACAGGAGTATTCCCTATTTTAAAATAATCTATGGGAAAAGATTAGTGGGGTAAGAGCACACAAATGATGAGAAACAATAATTGGAGGCTCCAAAGCAAAATGAGGGAAAGTCCACTTACCATATTTTTCAGGAGATAAGAAACAAGTTTTACACACTGTACAACTTTTTATTTTGCAATAAACGTATCATAATGTTACATTAACAAAACAACAAGACAGTTAGAAGATAGGCAATGCAATAAGCAGGAACTTATCATTTGCATTACAAGGTTTATTTTTAAAAATATGAACATAGAAGATAGGCAATGCAATAAGCAGGAACTTATAATTTGCATTACAAGGTTTATTTTAAAAAATATGAACATAGACTTGGTTACATTTTCACTTTGGATTATGATATTTATTAATTTTAATAAATTATTTTCAAAAGTGCAATCAATTTAATTAAGGTAAGCATCTCAAGTCATTATTCACTCATATTCATCATAGTCCTCTTGAGAATGTGATGTTGCACGTGGGATTGTCCTATAAAACCAGCAGTGTTCCTCAGGAACAAACTGTAATAGATGTTTGATGTCTTTAATAAGAATAAGTTCATCATTTCTGTTTTGGATACCCTTTGATGCA
Organism: Anabrus simplex; assembly: GCF_040414725.1. Taxonomy (NCBI): domain Eukaryota; kingdom Metazoa; phylum Arthropoda; class Insecta; order Orthoptera; family Tettigoniidae; genus Anabrus; species Anabrus simplex. Next base: position 493,848,773 of record NC_090265.1, read on the forward strand.
GTTTTTGCTTAATCTTCCCTTATATAAATGTCTTTCATATATATATATGGAAATGGCTATATTTGAAGACTCTGAAATAACTTTTTACCCTGAAATATACTGTATGTTTGCGTTTTGCTGCTACAAACATTCAAGTGAAAAGCTTCACGAAGCTTCAGAATTTTTCCTAGTTTCAGTGAATGTTTCAAATTAACACTTGTGCAATGCACTAAAAGTATAAGTAACGGAGACGTCAGTAGAGGATATTGGTTAGGAGGGGGGATCAAATATAAATGGGATATTTTTTATTTAAATTCATTAATGAAAAACACAAGGCAATTACAATTTATTTTTCCACATAGTTTCCTGCTTTGGAAAGGCATTTGTCCCAGCGTATGTGCAGCTTTTTGATGCCCTCATCGTAAAAAGAACAGGGTCATGTCACAAGCCAGTTGCACACAAAGTCTTCCACACTCACGTCATCTTCAAGTTGTTGCCCTCCTAGAGCTTCTTTAAGCGGTCCGAACAAATGGAAATCTCAGGACGATAAGTCTGGGCTGTAAGAAGGATGATCAAGTGTAGTCCAGTGTATTTCCTGTAGCTTGGAGACAGTTAGAGCTGCAGTATGGGGCCGCACATTGTTGTGGAGGAGGATAAATTGTCGAATCAGTTGGTCTCGTCTTTTGCAGCGATATGCAACCATCGCCTTGTTTCAACAGCTTGCAGTAGTAAGCAGCATTGATTGTATCATTGCTCATGCAAAAAACCAATAAGCAAAATGCCTCGCCCCGATCGAGAAAAATGGTTGGAAGAACCTTGCCAGCTGACAGTCGAGTCTTGGCTTTCACTGGTGCTGCCTCCCCTTTCCTCCGCCACTCCTTACTGGGATGTTTGGATTCAGGAGTGTAGAGGTGGACCCATGTTTTGTCGCAGGCGATGATCTGTCTCAAAAATGCATCACCTTCTTGCGCAAACCTTACTGTAAGCCTCTGACAGACCTCCAAACATCTCAACTTTAGATTTTCGGTCTAAAGGTGAGGAATCTATCTGGAACACATTTTACAGAACTGTAGGTCATTTGTGATGATTGCTTGACAGCTCCAATAACTGATTCCGACTTGTTCCACAATTTCTGATACTGTCGCCTGTCGATCGTCATCAATAATATCTTTAATCGCACAAATGTTTTCATCCGTAATGCTGGTCCAAGGATGGCGATCGTGTTGCGGATTTTCCACACGTTCTCGCCCTTCCTTGAACTTTTTATGCCAGTCAGACACGTGTCCTTGACAGTGTTTGATCATCAAACTGTGCAGTCAGTCTCTGGCAAATTTCCGCCACTGTAACTCCTTCACGAGCAAGAAATTTTATAACTATGCATTGCGCAGTGGAGGGGTACACCTGTTGTTCCGGCATCCTGGGCGTTACTGATAAAATGGCGGGAAATATCTAACAGTACTCTCTCCCCACTCCTAATGGTGCTGCCTAAGCATAGCAGAAGCACGGATCAGTCCTACCAACTGTTGATGTTCAGGAACAAAAATCCTGTTTATATTTGATCGACCTTCGTAGATAAATCTTGTGTGCAACATTAGTTTGCATCAGAAGAAAAATGAATTCTCTTTCAATGATTAACAATTATGTTGGTATAATCACTGCTCTACAAAGACTGTCCTTGCTTGTTCTTGCTATTATACCTGTTTTATGATTATATATCATAAAAAAAGTGAGTATGTTGAATTTGTAAGGGCTCCAAATACTGCAAAATAAAACTTTTAGATAATCTCTCATCAGTCTCGTTTGCTTTCTTTCTATTTCCTTTCCTCAGTCAAATTTTAACAATGTGGCTTATTTTTGAACCAGTATGGTGCTACATAAACCCAAATAAAAAAGACCCAAGCTAGATTTCTTAATTTGATTCCTGTGCCTTCCATTGGAGTTTCATCAAAAGCTGAAAATTACCTTCCTTCTTTAGATTTGCAGCTTTATTAGAGGTAGGGTAATAGGGGAAGAAAGCTTGGACAGTGGGTAGAAGAACCTGCCTCTATATTTTCTCATATGCAAATAACTTAATTTTCCCCTATGTATGTTTAGCTGTTGAAAGTACAACATTATAAGACATGCACTGCAGTATACTCATGAATTATCTAAAACAAAAAAGTGAATTCCCTTCTCATTAAACAAGAAGAGTGGACTCTAATATCTATTTTCATACCTAATAATAAAAAAATTGGATGTAATATTCATTCAACTGACATATGGTTTACTTTGTATAGTTTTGGAAATTGAACTTTTACTTCTTTTGTGTTTCTCCTGTGTTCCTAGTCTTTTACCACCCGTGTTCATCTTTACCTTTTTATCTTCATTTCTTCTTATCCCACATTTCCAAGACCAAAGATCTGTCAAGATGACCCCTCAGTAATAATTGTTGTAGACGCTCCTGATGAAGTTGGGAAGCAGAAACAAGCTGACAGGGGCAGAGTAGAAATAGACGTAGAAGAATTGTGATTGCTGATGAGGGTGCCTGTCTATATAAAGACAAGTGTATAAAGATGTGGCAGTTTTCCTTGGTGTGTTTTCATGTTGGTGCTTTCCTCCTTTTATATTGCTCCCTCTTCCAACATTGATCTGTCATTATGTTTATCATATTTTGTGTTATGTTCTGATGATGTTTTGTTACACTGTTATGAAATGGTGAAAATTGATTTATATCAGCCTTCACCTTTCAGTAAATCATGAAAATACATTTGAAACATGAAGAGAATCCAAGTAATATTGCTATGAAACCTAGCCTATGATCTTAGAACTTAAAATGTATTTCTGCCCCTTGCTAATAAATTCACAGGAAAATAACAATTTCAAATCATAATAGCTGAAAGTAGTCCATTTTTTATTCCTACCTAAAAATTATATGTACTTTGCAGGTGGTTGGAAACTATTGAAGTGTTTATGAACCAGAAGATAATTCCAGACCAGTTTCAAGCAATGGTGAATAAAGTACAAGTTTACAATCTGAGAACAGAAGTTCAGTGGTTGAAGTGAGTCTGATTAGCTATATTTACCAGTTGAATATCTCAAACTTTCTAAATTGAGATGTATTTCTATTTTATCCTCCTGCTGATTTCCATATCCAGCCTTGAGTTCTCTAATAATTCACTTCCCAAATACTTGAAGTTCTCTATAACTTCAATTTCTTTGTCTCCATTTTTATTGCTCTTTCTATTTTTGTCTTTCCTCTTGTCATCACCATTATCTTGTTTTTATCCACACTGATCCTCATCCTCAATTCCTCAATCTTCCCATTTACTGTATCTAGCTGTCCTCATACTTCTCATCCATATCTCACTAAATTGCACTGCTCAAAAAAAGTTTTTAAATTTGGTCACTTTTTATATGTGCATACCTTCATGATATGCATACTGTACTGAAATGAAAACAGACATGCAATGAAAACAAACCAACTTCTATACAGCAATGCATAACTGAAATTAAAAACATTGTTTGGACACTAAATACATGATGTCACTGCACAACATTTCATAAACTAAGTGGCCCCTGATCTTATTTAAAAAAAATGGCTACATGGTAATCAAGCATCAATGAATATTGGATAACAGCTTCACAACAGATTCTCATACTTTTGACAAGGTGCTGCACGTTCAGTTGAAGCAGATGTTCCCACTCTTCCAAAAGGGTGTCTTCGTTGGGACTTGGAGAGGAATCACGTATGGCACTAACATTTTGTCATTAGCATTTTAAGAATCACATAATTGTTCCCTATTGACTTTACAGTAAAGAAAATATGTAATTTCAATAGTCCAACTTGGTCAATACATTAAATGTTGATTAAAAATACATTAAAGATATATATTTTGGTCCTATTAGGCCTTCTTCAGCCTTGCAAAACAATATAAAGTTTATGAAAATACTCCAGAAAAACACCACACTAAAAGTCCATCAGAAAAATTGAAAAGGGTAAGGTAGGAAAGGGAAATGTAGAGTAGAGGATAGGAAGAAACAGGTGGAACAGGGTCATGGGAGGGAGAAAAGGGAGGAGGAAGTAGTTTCTGCAGCTGTCAGGAAAGATAGGGCTGACCAGGAGGGGAGGGGATCAAAGGAGGTGGGTGGGGTTGAGGCTCTGGTCATGGGGGATTCATCATTAGACACATGGGGAAAGTGTGTGTGGAGGAAAGGCAACCAGGATAGAGTGTTATCCAGGAATTAGGTTGAGACAGATGCTGAGAAAAGTAGAAGAGAAGGAGGAGGGGAAGGAGAAGGTAGTAGTGTTTCACGTTGGTACCAACAACGTAAGGCAAGCTGGTATAAGTACCAACATAGTTGGGGATGTGTGGGATCTGGTAAATGCAGCACGGATGTTTAAGGAAGCGGAGATTGTTATCAGTGGAATACTCTGTAGGAGGGATACTGACTGGAAGGTGATTGGGGATTTAAATGAGACTATGGAGTGGGTATGTGGGAAACTGGGAGTGAGATTTCTAGATCCTAATGGGTGGGTAGGAGACAGGGATCTGCGCTCAGATAGCCTTCACTTAAACCGCAGTGGTACATATAAGTTAGAAAATTTGTTTAGAAGGGTAATAGGGAGGTACATTAAGGGAAACGGGGTTGTCTGGGGTATGGTGATAAGGGTACAGAGATCTGGAAGTCAAGTAGGGATGACATAAAAATGTTAGTGTTGAAATGTAGAAGTATTGTAAAGAAAGGAATAGAATTAATTTAATAGATATATACTTGCCTGATATTGTAATAGGAGTTGATTCATGGCTGAGAAATGATATAATGGATGCAGAAATTTTCTCACGGAACCGGAGTGTGTATCGTAGAGATAGGATAAGAATTGGAGGAGTATTCATTCTGGTGAAAGAATAATTTGTAAGCTGCGAAAAAGTTAGATGACAAACATGAAATTCTGGGTGTAAGGCTCATCTCTACAGATAATAGGCAACTTGATGTCTTTGGAGTGTACAGACCGGAAAAGGGTAGCGCTGAGACGGATTCAGAATTATTTGATAAAATAATCAGCTATGTGGGAAACGACATGAAAAGGAATGTCATTGTAGCGGGAGATCTGAATGTTTGGAATAATAACAATAAGTTAATCTATTAATTTGACCACCTAATCAATACAATAAGTCTGGACTTTGTTGATTTACATTTACATGTTTCGCCTTGTATATAGGCATCATCAGCCATTGCCTTACCTTGAAATGAAATCAGGCACCTGATTTACATATACATGAAATAACAAATTTTTAAAAAGCCTTGGAGAGACTTGAACTAAAATTAACATATGGTAAAAGACTTGTAATAATGTTTGTTTTAAAGATATTACAATGAGTGAGGAAATATACAATTGGTGAAAGTATTTGTAATATTGACATTAGAAGGCTTCTATTATATTAAAATGAACAAAGCAACAGTCTGTTATGAATAAGTGATAAGAGAGAAGTGATAAGAAAATTATGTTGGCCGACCAGCGGTTACAACGAAAATGACGATCAAAATTGTATTTAATCAAAAAATAATGTTGAATGACATAATGTTGAAGGATGGTCAAGTGACCTGTAATTATTTGTTTACATGAGATAAGAGTTGAAAGTCAATGGCATATGGTAAAGTTGTGGTTCACTTTGATCAAAAAATATGAAGTTGTAGTTGAAGGTTGAAGAACGATTAAATTGGACCTCTATGGACCATCTCAATTTGATGCATTGCTAAAATGTTGTTAAGAATATGGGTTTATTGACATTCTAGTCGAGACGTCAGTGTGACTGTTAAATCTATAAAAGGAAACCAGAAGCGTGGTGTTAATTGTGTGAAAAAATCGTAATAAAATGTTTAAGTGGAAATCTTGTACACTTACCATTTGACGATGGTGAGGGTAATTTGTTACGTTATAAACTAAACGTTATTAACGATTGTCGACTTCTTACTACGAGTGTTATAGCTGTACGTTTGAGTTGGAGGGGGATCTGTTTGCGAAGGTGTGACTATGGGCTTGTTTGTAGTACTTGGAGGGGGACTACTATTGGTGGGAGAGAAAGAGGGAAGTGTATTGCTGAGCGTATTGTAACGGTGAGATGCCATTGGAGGGAGCGATATTACAGTGGGTGTGGCTATGGGTCTATTGGTTGCATTTGAATTAGAGGTACTGGCGGTGAGGGGAAGGGAGGGGAGTGTATTAGTTGTAGAGGAGGTAGGAGGGCTTATTAATTTGAGGTTGAAAACTTTTAAGAATATATTGGTGAGGGGAAATGATTCTTGTAATAGGCATAAAATCTGTTCATACAAGGGGCTTTTTTTAAATCAATAACATCGTTTAAGTTCTTATCTTTGTTAACATGCTGGTCGAGGAAAATGAATAAATTTTCGTACTCTGTCATAAGTTTACTTTTCTCGACTCTTTTGAGGATATGAAGGTCTTGTTCTATTGTAGTGAATTTATGTCCTGTGTCCCTCATGTGGTTGGCCATTGCAAAAAATTTATTATGTCTTTGTGCATTATAATGCTCTGCGTATCTGGTGGAGAAGCTGCGGCCAGTTTGGCCAACATAAGAAAAATTACATGTAGAGCATTTTAATCTGTATATCCCTGATCCAGAGTAAGTATTGCTTGTGATGTTAATAGAGTTATAATTAAAGAATAAATTAAGATTAGTGTTTTTTGTTGTATAGGCTATTTTAACATCGTGCTTCATTAATGAATTGGTTATCGGATAAATACCATGGTTAGTGAACGTGAATTTAGCGTATTTTAGTTTGACGGGTTTCAATTGGGTTAAATTTGTAGCTAGTTTTAATTTGGATTTGTTGATGACTTTTATCAGTTATATCTGTATTAAATCCGTTAACAATTTGGATAATAACATTAAATTCACTAAAGATGATGAAATCAATAGCTCTTTAAATTTCTTAGACATCAAAATCACATGAGTATCAAACAAGTTTGACTTCCAAATATACAGAAAACCCACCTTTTCTTCAACAACCATAAAAAATGATTCTTTACATCCCAACTCACATAAAAAAAGCCACTTATCACAGTCTAATATACACGGCATTAAAAATCCCTATATCCTCTAGTAATTTAAAGAAAGAATTACAATTCGTTAAAGAAATAGTTAAATTCAATGGATTTAATACAAATATAATTGATAAAATCATCAACAAAACCAAATTAAAACTAGCTACAAATTTAACCCAATTGAAACCCGTCAAACTAAAATACGCTAAATTCACGTTCACTAACCATGGTATTTATCCGATAACCAATTCATTAATGAAGCACGATGTTAAAATAGCCTATACAACAAAAAACACTAATCGTAATTTATTCTTTAATCATCACTCTATTAACATCACAAACAATACTTACTCTGGATCAGGGATATACAGATTAAAATGCTCTACATGTAATTTTTCTTATGTTGGCCAAACTGGCCGCAGCTTCTCCACCAGATACGCAGAGCATTATAATGCACAAAGACATAATAAATTTTTCGCAATGGCCAACCACATGAGGGACACAGGACATAAATTCACTACAATAGAACAAGACCTTCATATCCTCAAAAGAGTCGAGAAAAGTAAACTTATGACAGAGTACGAAAATTTATTCATTTTCCTCGACCAGCATGTTAACAAAGATAAGAACTTAAACGACGTTATTGATTTAAAAAAGCCCCTTGTATGAACAGATTTTATGCCTATTACAAGAATCATTTCCCCTCACCAATATATTCTTAAAAGTTTTCAACCTCAAATTAATATGCCCTCCTACCTCCTCTACAACTAATACACTCCCCTCCCTTCCCCTCACCGCCAGTACCTCTAATTCAAATGCAACCAATAGACCCATAGCCACACCCACTGTAATATCGCTCCCTCCAACGGCATCTCACCGTTACAATGCGCGCAGCAATACACTTCCCTCTTTCTCTCCCACCAATAGTAGTCCCCCTCCAAGTACTACAAACAAGCCCATAGTCACGCCTTCGCAAACAGATCCCCTTCCAACTCAAACCTACAGCTATAACACTCGTAGTAAGAAGTCGACAATTGGGGCGTTCAGTGCACAAAGGAATCAAGTCACAATAAGAATGTTTTGAGAAAAATAGACATAAAGGTTTTGCTGAATAATTAATTACAGGAAGACGTTTACAATGTTTTAAAGTATTTCAATAATAGAAGTTATTTTGTACAATGTATTCGCATATTACAAAAGTGCTAATACATGCTAACTAAAATAGAAAAGTAAAGTTTTGGACTTGATTCTTTTGTGCTCTGAATGTGTTGTACTTGTATCTTCCTCTTTATTATAGGCTTCTGGTTTTATTAAGGAAACAGTAAAGTAAATACTTTTCTTGAATATATAATTATAATTTTCTTCTCTATGTATGCTTACAGCAAATATTTCCAAACAGTAAGTTATACAATTCAGATTCAAAGAAATACGTATTCACTTTCGTCTGCTTGCCCTTGCAAAGCCAAGGAAGCCCTTGTGGCAGTTTCACACGGTAGGCTCTTGAAAAAATTATGATGCACAGGCGGAATGTATAGCAGTAAATCCTCTGTCTTTTTTCTTCGCTTTTGTTACTGGTCGACGTTGGGTATAAAGAGAGCCTTGCTGGATGTTATAAAGGGGTGTTATGCGATGGTCGGGAGACTTCTTTCTTACGTCAACTTCGTCAAATTACATATCAGGGTTCAGAGTCTGCTTAAACATCAGGGCAAAAGGGGATTCACTTTTATAAAGTAACCAACTCATAGTCAGCCAGTTGGTGTCATAACCATCAACCGGTTTTTTTTTTTTTTTTTTTTTTCTGTTCGTTACTGAATTCTCCTAGTTTCTGGTGGATAAGAAGTCTGAGAATTTCATTCCAATGACCTCAAATCCAGGGGACGTTTTCTTTGCTTGTCTAACGATATCCATCCAATCATTTGGTGCATAAAAGTGCGAGATTGTCCTACTGGCGTTCTCCACTAAACCAAAATCACTGTCATTAGATAAGTAATAATGTCCTGATACCAAGAATTTGTGATCAATGGCTGAGACATTCATGCTCGGATCTTGACACAACTTCATCAGAGACAATGACATTTTAATTAAATCTCACACACCGACAAAGCAAAAGATGGAAACTGTGCCAATGGACATGTTCCCATTGTGCTCTAAACAAATGAATGCTTCCCTCCATGCTCAACAGAATTGCCAATCATATAACAGTTATTTACAATATCTGGGCATGAATCTTTTATGCTCTGAAAGCAGCTTCATAAATAGTACTTAAAGGTGGAATAAGTCCAAAATGACCAAAAATGGACTTGATTCCCTTGAGCTCTGAATGCCCCAATTGTTAATAATGTTCAGTTTATAACGTAACAAATTACCCTCACCATCGTCAAATGGTAAGTGTACAAGATTTCCACTTAAACATTTTATTACGATTTTTTCACACAATTAACACCACGCATCTGGTTTCCTTTTATAGATTCAACTGTCACAATGCTGTCTCGACTAGAATGTCAATAAACCCATATTCTTAACAACATTTTAGCAATGCATCAAATTGAGATGGTCCATAGAGGTCCAATATAAAAATCGTTCTTCAACCTTCAACTACAACATATTTTTTGATCAAAGTGAACCACAACTTTACCATATGCCATTGACTTTCAACTCTTATCTCATGTAAACAAATAATTACAGGTCACTTGACCATCCTTCAACATTATGTCATTCAACATTATTTTTTGATTAAATACGATTTTGATCGTCATTTTCGTTGTAACCGCTGGTCGGCCAACATAATTTTCTTATCACTTCTCTCTTATCACTTATTCATAACAGACTGTTGCTTTGTTCATTTTAATATAATAGAAGCCTTCTAATGTCAATATTACAAATACTTTCATCAATTGTATATTTCCTCACTCATTGTAATTGGAACTTGAAAATAGGTGCAATGAGTATGGTATGAAAATTAGCCTCTCGAAGACTAAATTGATGTCAGTAGGTAAGAAATTCAACAGAATTGAATGTCAGATTGGTGATACAAAGCTAGAACAGGTCGATAATTTCAAGTATTTAGGTTGTGTGTTCTCCCAGGATGGTAATATAGTAAGTGAGATTGAATCAAGGTGTAGTGAAGCTAATGCAGTGAGCTCGCAGTTGCGATCAGCAGTATTCTGTAAGAAGGAAGTCAGCTCCCAGACAAAACTATCTTTACATCGGTCTGTTTTCAGACCAACATTGCTTTACGGGAGTGAAAGCTGGGTGGACTCAGGTTATCTTATTCATAAGTTAGAAGTAACAGACATGACAGTAGCAAGAATGATTGCTGGTACAAACAGGTGGGAACAATGGCAGGAGGGTGCTCAGAATGAGGAGATAAAGGCTAATTTAGGAATGAACTCGATGGATGAAGCTGTACGCATAAACCGGCTTCGGTGGTGGGGTCATGTGAGGCGAATGGAGGAGGATAGGTTACCTAGGAGAATAATGGACTCTACTATGGAGTGAAAGAGAAGTAGAGGTAGACCAAGACGACGATGGTTAGACTCGATTTCTAACGATTTAAAGATAAGAGGTATGGAACTAAATAAGGCAACAACACTAGTTGCAAATCGAGGATTGTGGCGACGTTTAGTAAATTCTCAGAGGCTTGCAGACTGAACGCTGAAAGGCACAACAGTCTATAATGATAATGTATGTATGTATGTATGTATGTATGTATGTATGTATGTATGTATGTCATTGTAATATCTTTAAAACCAACATTATTACAAGTCTTTTACCATATGTTAATTTTAGTTCAAGTCTCTCCAAGGCTTTTTAAAAATTTGTTTTATTTCATGTATATGTAATTCAGGTGCCTGATTTTATTTCTAGGTTAAGGCAATGGCTGATGATGCCTATATACAAGGCGAAACATGTAAATGTAAATCAACAAAGACAAGACTTATTATATTGATTAGGTGGTCAAATTAATAAATTAACTTATTGTTATTATTCCAATCCAATATCATCAATACGGATCAAAAATGATATTTATCACATGTAATAGATCTGAATGTACCAAATGTCTATTGGGAAGGAAATGCGAATGACAGGAAGCATGACCAACAAATGGCAAATAAGCTAATACGTGAAGGACAGCTGATTCAGAAAGTGACAGAACCAACTAGAGGGAAAAATATCCTGGATGTCGTGCTGATAAAACCAGATGAGCTCTACAGAGAAACCGAAGTAATAGATAGTATTAGTGATCATGAAGCAGTTTGTGTCGTACTTAAAAATAAATGATAGAAAGGAAGGTTTTAAAAGTGGGATAATTAGGCAGTAGGCTACCATATGGCTGATAAAGCAGGCATGAGGCAGTATTAAAAAAGTAATTATGATCGGTGGAAAACAGTAAATAAGAATGTAAACAGACCCTGGGATGGTTTTAAAAAAATTGTTGAGGAATGTGAAAACAGGTTTGTACCTTTAAAGGTGGTAAGGAATGGTAAAAACCCACCTTATTATAATAGAGAAATAAGGAGACTAAGAAGGAGATGCAGACTGGAAAGAAATAGTGTTAGAAATGGCTGTGGATGTAAGGAGAAATTGAAGGAACTTACTAGGAAATTGAATCTAGCAAAGAAGTCAACCAAGGATAACATGATGGCAAGCATAATTGGTGGTCATACAGATTTTAGTGAAAAATGGAAGGTTATGTATACTATAGGTACTTTAAGGCAGAAACAGGTTCCAAGAAGGACATTCCAGGATTAAGTAACAAACAAGGAGAGTGTGTATGTGAGGATCTTCAAAAGGCAGAAGTATTCAGTCAGCAGTATGTAAAGATTGTTGGTTACAAGGATAATGTCCAGATAGAGGAGGTGACTAATGCTAAAGAAGTATTAAAATTTACATATGATAACAATGATATTTACAATAAGATACAAAAGTTGAAAACTAGAAAAGTGGCTGGAATTGATAAGATTTCTGGGGATATACTAAAGACAATGGGTTGGGATATAGTACCATATCTGAAGTACTTATTTGATTATTATTTGGTTGAAGGAGCTATACCAAATGAATGGTGAGTTGCTATGGTAGCCCCTGTGTATAAAGGAAAGGGTGATAGACATAAAGCTGAAAATTAAGTTTGATATGCATTGCATGTAAGCTTTGGGAAGGCATTCTTTTTGATTATATTAGATATGTTTGCTAAATAAATAACTGGTTCGATAGAAGGCAGTTCGGTTTTAGGAAAGGTTATTCCACTGAAGCTCAACTTCGAAGATTCCAGCAAGATATAGCAGATATCTTGGATTCGGGAGGTCAAATGGACTGTATCGCGATTGACCTGTCTAAAGCATTTGATAGGGTAGATCATGGGAGACTACTGGCAAAAATGAGTCCAATTGGACTAGACAAAAGAGTGACTGAATGGGTTGGTGTAGATTTCTAGAAAATAGATCTCAGAGAATTAGAGTAGGCTAAGCTTTATATGACCCTGTAATAATTAAGAGGGGGATTCCTCAAGGCAGTGTTATTGGACCTTTATATTATCTTATATAGATAAATGATATGAGTAAAGAAGTGGAATTAGAGATAAGGCTTTTTGTGGATGATGTTATTCTGTATAGAGTAATAAATAAGTTACAAGATTGTGAGCAACTGCAAAATGACCTTGATAATGTTGTGAGATGGACAATAGGCAATGGTATGATGATAAACAGGTTTAAAAGTCAGGTTGTGATTTTCACAAATAGGAAAAGTCTTCTCAATTTTAATTACTGCATTGATGGGGTGAAAGTTCCTTTTGGGAATCATTGTATGTATCTGGGTGTTACGATCTTCATTGGGGGTAATCACATAAATGGGATTGTAAATAAAGGATACAGATCTCTGCACATGGTTATGAGGGTGTTTAGGGGTTGTGTTAAGGATGTAAATGAGAGGTCATATAAGTCTCTGGTAAGACCCCAACTAGAGTATGGTTCCAGTGTATGGGACCCTCACCAGGATTACTTGATTCAAGAACTGGAAAAAATCCAAAGAAAAGCAGCCCGATTTGTTCTGGGTGGTTTCCAACAAAAGAGTAGCGTTAGAAAAATGTTGCAAAGTTTGGGCTGGGAAGAACTGGGAGAAAGGAGATGAGCTGCTCGACTAAGTGGTATGTGTGTTACAAATTCTTATAATTTTGTTAATTACCACTTATTCAATACAATAACAACGTAATAAAAACTTACATATTTGTTAAGTTGTTGATATGGTACATGTTTCTCTCCTTTTTCATGAGCATCATCAGCCAATTATTATTTACTTAAGGTTATATAAGATCATGAATCTATTCTATTGGATTAAGGTTATGCTTGTAAACCTGATTGACAAATTTGATAATATTTTATAAGTCATATAACCATAAAATTATGTCTTTAAGTTAAAACGTATTTGTCTAAAATCTATCTAAGTCTAACATTTTATTGACAACTCATCTGGTGAACATAATTTGAAATTATTTTAAAAAACCTTTTGAGATCTGGCTAACTTGTAATGATTCAATGTTGCTTGACTTGTATGATTGTCTTTGAAACTTCGTTAACTATATTAACAATCAACTGTAGAAAATTGTTAATATAGTTAACAAAGTTTCAACGACAATCATACAAGTCAAGCAACATTGAATCATTACAAGTTAGCCAGATCTCGAAAGGTTTTTTAAAATAATTTTAAAGGATGTTCACCAGATGAGTTTCATCAATAAAATGTTAGACTTAGATAGATTTTAGACAAATATGTTTTAAAGACATAATTTTATTATTATATGACTTGTAAAATATAAGATTTGTCAATCAGGTTTACAAGCATAACCTTAATCCAATAGAATAGATTCATGATCTTATATAACCCTAAGTAAATAATAATTGGCTGATGATGCTCACGAAAATGGAGCAAAACATGTACCATATCAACAACTTAATAAATATGTAAGTTTTTATTATGTTTTTATTGTATTGAATAGGTGGTAATTAACAGAATTATAAGAATTTGTATCACAAGTAGATCTTCAATACGGACAAAAAATGAAATTTATAACCTGCAATAAGTGGTATGTTCCGAGCTGTCAGCGGAGAAATGGTGTGGAATGACATTAGTAGACAAATAAGTTTGAGTGGCGTCTTTAAAAGTAGGAAAGATCACAATATGAAGATAAAGTTGGAATACAAGAGGACAAATTGGGGCAAATATTCATTTATAGGAAGGGGAGTTAGGGATTGGAATAACTTACCAACGGAGATGTTCAATAAATTTCCAGTGTCATTGAAATCATTTGAGAAAAGGCTAGGAAAACAACAGATAGGGAATCTGCCACCTGGGCGACTGCCCTAAATGCAGATCAGTATTAACTGATTGATTCAGGTTTTTTCTCCAGATACTCCAGTTTTCCTCTGATCTTTCATTCCAGCATCACTCTCCAATATAATTCATTTCATCTGTTAGTCATTAATCATTGCCCTAGAGGAGTGCGGCAGACTTCAGCAGCCAGCACAATTCCTATCCTCGCCGCTAGATGGGTGCTTCATTCATTCCATTCCTGACCCTGTCGAATGACTGGAAACAGGCTGTTGATTTTATTTTTCATATAAATGATATGAGTAAAGAACTGGAATCAGAGGTAAGGCTTTTTGCAGATGATGTTATACTGTATAGAGTAACAAATAAGTTACACGATTGTGAGCAACTGCAAAAAACCTTGACAATGTTGTGAGATGGACAGCAGGCAATGTTATGATGATAAATAGGGTTAAAAGTCAGGTTGTGGGTTTCACTAATAGGAAAAGTTCTTTCAGGGTTAATTACTGTGTTGATTGGGTTAAAGTTCCTTATGGGGATCGTTGTAAGTACCTAGGTGTTAATATAATGAAAGATCTTCGTTGAGGTAATCACATAAATGGTATTGTAAATAAAGGGTAAGCTACAGATTCTGCACATGGTTATGAGGGTAATCAGGGGTTGTAGTAAGGATGTAAAGGAGAGGGCATATAAGTCTCTGATAAGACCCCAAATAGAGTATGGTTTCAATGTATAGAACCCTCACCAGGATTACTTGATTTGAGAACTGGAAAAATCCAAAGCAAAGCAGCTCGATTTGTTTTGGGTGATTTCCGACAAAAAAGTAGCATTATGAAAATGTTGCAAAGCTTGTGCTGGGAAGACTTGGGAGAAAAGAGACATGCTGCTTGACTAGGTGGTATGTTCTGAGCTGTCAGTGGAGAGATGGTGTGGAATTAGTAGACGAATAAGTTTGAATGGTGTTTTTAAAAGCAGCAAAGATTACAATATGAAGATAAAGTTGGAATTCAAGAAGACAAATTGGGGAAAATACAGTATTCATTTATGGGCAGAGAAGTTAGTATGTATGTTGGGTATTTCACCCGAAGGCTGGTTTGATCCTCTACAACTCCACCAACAGCTGTCGTAGATAGTCTAGGTGTCACTGAAGAGGCATACTAGGGAAATGAGGAGTGAGGTAGTTTCCCGTTGCTTTCCTTACTGAGCCAGAAGTTGGTATTACATATCAGTCTGCCATGCCCACTGAAATGCATGCACCAACCGACCCTATGAGCGATATTTTCACATCATTCATAACAGGGACTGGCTGCATAAGGAAAGGTATTAATAGAATCGCTCATACCTCGGTCACTTTCATATCGTCAAAGCCAAAGATGGGACTGAGACAGGTCAATGTAAGTAACAAATTTATTCTAGCCCATACCAGAAGACATAGTGCACTGTAAACACTACATCCTGCCAGCAAAGGCATAGAGGAGTTAGGGATTAGAATAATTTATCAAGGGAGGTGTTCAATAAATTTACAAATTCTTTGCTATTGTTGTCATTAATGCTTTTACGGCCCGCACTTATAGACATGATACTGTATAGGCTTTTGGGCTTATGCCGCATCAAGATAATAAGGTGAAATTCTTAACGTTCGGTCAGCTTCCACTTCGAACGCTAGTGTTGTGCCACGTCTTGGGAGCCATCTGGTGGCGAATGAACGTACCATTTCCACTTCTATTATAACGTCCAAAATTCAAAGTGTCATTGTTTAGGAAGCCTTTTTTGTGGACAGTTGAGATTTCTCCTGAGGATGCAGAGCACAGTTTTCTGCGAAACTTCAAGAATTTCACCTTATTTTCTTGACACGACATAAGCCCAAAAGCCTATACAGTATCGTGTTCTTTGCTATTATTTAAGAAATTACAAGGTAAGAAACAGTTGGGAATCTGTCACCTGGGTGACTGCCCTAAATACAGATCAGTGGTGATTGATTGATTGATTGATTGATTGATTGATTGATTGATTGATTGATTGATTGATTGATTGATTGATTGATTGATTGATTGATTGATCAATCTTCATCGCACTATACCATTCATACAATATAGTTAGGAACATCTAAAGATGTTCCCAAATGTCTCTTGTTGTTGTTTTTTGAGCAGTGTAAAATATCATTTGCAAATAACTTTGTTTGTATTCTTGTACTGTACTTCCATGTGCTCTTTTTCCTATCATTATGATATCATCCATCAAAAATAAAAACACTAAAGATGATAGTACACCGAGGGGCTGCCTGGTCGAGGCAGTAAAGGTGTGCTGAGTTCACTTGGAAGGACGTGGGCTTGATCCCCTGTAATGAAGTTGAAAAATGTAAGAAACAAGATTTCCACTTCCGGAGGTGCACATGATCCTGAGGTTCACTCTGTCTACACCAGAAATGAGTGCCAGGTTAATTTCTGGAGGCAGAGGCAACGAGGCATGGATCTAATCACTCTATCCCATCAAGTGCAGGGTTTATAGATAATGGAAGCCTTTACCTTCCACCTCTCCAAGGGTCTTCGTGGCCTTTATGGAGATTACTTTGCTTTGCTTACTTTGCTTTATAGGATAATTTAGTACACTTCCTTGAATTTCAAATCATCCTGTCTTGGGTCTACAAATGTACCATTTAAAAAAACATTGCTCCCACCATTTTTATAATTTCTTGTCCAATAGCTTTCTTTACTAGACTTTTCCTTTGGCCTTTTCTAAATCAATAAATTATATTAGGTACTTTATACTCCCCATTCCACCAATTCTCTTTCCAGTGTTATGGTAGTCATCATGCAGTTTATTAAAATCCATGCATTTCATTATGGATTGAAAGTATTTTGTAACGAGTATTGAAAGAGAGGTGAGTTTAACACAAATATTTCCTGTTTGATTCTTCGATGTTGAACACATGTGAAATAATACAATAGTTTTCTAATGATAAAGCTTATGAGTCTTCAAATCCATTCCTTCTAAGTAAGATGAACAGAGTATAGAGAGACAAATTCAGTTGTGCCTTTGTGTTTGGTAATCCAGCCTTACTTAATCTAGTCAGTATTAATATGTTGGATCCATTTCTGTATTGCTCTAGAATAAGAGCTTGCCTTCAGTGCTAAAAGTTTCAGATAGATTGCCAGCACAGTAACTGAGTTTAAATGTGAGAGATCCATGACAGTAAACTTACTGGCGCATTGATATACCCCTTTCAGAACAAAATTCAGGGACACCATATTCCTTAAGATCTTCTTCTACTTGATAATGTCCCCACAAGATGAAAGGTCCATCTTTTAGAATGAATGAATGAATGATTGAACGAACAAATGAATGAATGAATGAATGAATCAATCAATCAATCAATCAATCAATCAATCAATCAATCAATCCTGATCTGAATTTTAGACAGTCGCCCAAGTGGAGGATTCCTATCTGTTCTTAAACGATTTCAAAGCAATTGGAAATTTATTGAACATCTCCCTTGGTAAGTTATTCCAATCCCTAACTTCCCTTCCTACAAATGAATATTTGCCCTAATCTGTCCTCTTGAATTCTAACTTTATCTTCATATCATGATCTTTCCTACTTTTAAAGACATCACTCAAACTTATTTGTCTACTAATGTCATTCCACGCCATATCTCCACTGACAGCTCGGACCTTACCACTTACACGTTATAATTCACATATATTGGTCCGTATTGAATTGTACATTAAAGTCAAAGAAATATTAATGTTTATTTTATTCCACCTATTTGATACATAAAGAGTGATTTTAATTAAGAATTAACTCTTATGAAGAAAATTATAGGGACATGTTTTGCCCTTTATTTAAGGGCATCTTCAGCCTTAATTTCAAACCTGAAGGATAATAAATTTGTAATTAATCTTTAAAAAAAAGCTACAATTAAGAACAATCAGGATCCTGATTTATTATCCTACAAGTTGAGCTTCAGTGAATAACCTTTCCTAAACCTGAGCTGCCTTCTATCGAGCCAGTTATTGATTTTGCAAACATGTCTAATATAATCAGAAAGAATGCTTTCCCAAAGCTTACATGCAATGCATGTTAAACTGACTGATCTGTAATTTTCAGCTTTATGTCTATCACCCTTTCCTTTATACACAGGGGCTACTATAGTAACTCTCAATTCATTTAGTATAGCTCTTTCATGCAAACAATAATCAAATAAGAACTTCCGATCTCCACTTGGTCTTGTCTGTAGTATCAGCAGAACAGAAACCTACTATTCATATATCCTCTCACATGCAATTCATATTTTGCTTCACTGTCCAACCTTGAGATCTTCTTTCATCTGGGCTAAGAGTAAGTGCCTGTCTTGTAAAGGGGTCCACAGACATGCAATATTATTGTGCAAATTGGATTGTACAATATGTTGCTAGCTGCCCACAGACATACAATATTATTGCACAACAATTGGGTTTGTACAATAAATAGACTCGTGTGGAGATAATATTGATGGTTGAGCAATATATTGTGCAAAGCGGTCATAGACTAGAATATGCGTGGTAATATATAGTCAGTCCATGCCGGTATTTTGTTTGGTGAACACTCTTTTCTGTATCACAAAGCCGCTTCACTTCCTTTCAGAAGTTTGTACGCAGAGAACTGATATTTTTTTTAAATAACTTCTTGCTTGCTGGCATTCGGGTATTTTTCGCGATATTTCTCAATAAATACCTCGTTCTGTTCACTTTTCAACGTGATTACTATAATTTTTGCTCTTAATGTCCCATAGAGCCGAAAGGCTATGGTACACCTCGATAAACTCCAAAATAAACTTTTTTACCACCTGTTTGTCTGCCATCATGATACGTTCTCCCCTACTTGTTGATATCAACTGGCAGGAGGATGGGATATTGCACAATATTGCCAACACACGGCACAGTATTTTGCGATTCGGGCAATATATTTCAAACTTTTTTTTATTTTGTACAATATATTGCACAACCCTTCATTATTAAATACACACTGTCAATTATATTGCACAAACCCCGATGTTGCACAATAATATTGCAAGTCTATGGGCCCCTTAAGAGTTCCTCTCTGTTCTGACTATTTAACTATACTGCTGCAGCCTTGCTTCCCTCATCATGTCTGAAATGGGAAAAATTCCAGAAGTTTTCTGTATGTCTTCATTTCTGTTATGGTCAAGCTGTGTGACTCCCATAGATCATCTAAACATCCACATTTCCACTGCATGAAGCACCTGACCATGTCTTTTCATCACTGGCAATCATTCATCCTCATAGTGTGCCAATGGACAGTTGATCACCCAGTAGATCTTTGACTTGGCACACAGTGGGATCTTCTAGTCACAGAGGACACCCATGACTTGGCACCATTTCATCCAGGTGGCACTGACATGGGCTCAATCATCTTGGAGAGTATCACTACCAGCTTTTAAGTGAGAAATGAGATGGACATCAGAAGTCTTGATAATACTCTCTACTATAATTGAATTGAGTTTTTTTAATGGGCATAACTCCTATTTTGTCTTTCTGTTTTTGCACATTTGGGAAACTTCAAACATAAGCCTATCAATTACTTTTAATGGGCAATTTTTTTATACCTCAGATTGAGTGAAGACTCAGGGTCAAAGATGGTAGTTTGTTTTAAACAAGCATATCTCATTCACTTTGTCTCTGAAGAGACAAAACAAAATCCCAGAAATGAGAGAGTTAACTTCTCAGTCAGTACCCTTGACGCAAGTGTGATGAACAGATATAACTTGAAAACAATATTCTCTCAACCACGGGTAAATAATACAAGTATTGAGCTCAAATTATTATTATTATTATTATTATTATTATTATTATTATTATTATTATTATTATTATTATTATTATTATTATTATTATTATTATTATTACTTGTATGTATGGCTATTAAGTATTACATCCAGTTAGTAATTGTATTATTATTATGATACGATTGCGTTGTTTGTGAGGTTATGTCTTAAACGTGCTGTACATAAATATTCATATATGTTCAGTTAATGTAAATACCTGTAAATTAATAGTATATTATTTATTATTACCTGTATACATAATTTATAATCCATAATTGTGAAACACACTGTAACTTCCAGAATGGCATAGATAGACGAGAACAATGGAGAATATTCTGTACATTATAATCTATGTATTAGGCACTCTCAAATTTTTGAGAAGGTATATTTTGTAATCTAGCTTTCTAGAAGCCCAGCCAGGCACATACATAAGGAGGCGGTCTTGCAGGTAATGAGAGTTATTGGTTGACGAGTTATTGGTTAGGACGAGTTGTTGTTTAGTAGAGTTGTGGTGTAGCAAGAGTGTTTACCTCGTGTGACGTGCAATAGTTGCAGTCTCCATATTGAAGTGACAGTCAGTTTTTTAAATGTGTGTTTTTTGTTTGTGATGGCAGTGATTAAGGTTATGTGCGTGTTTAATTTGTAAATAGATGTGAATAAAATAATATTGTACCAACTGATAGCATCTTGTGTGCATCTTTGTGGATATATTAACTGGCGACCATGACAGGACCGATGGACATAGGAGCAGACAGCTTATCTAGGCACCCAGCGATGGAACCTGAAGCTAGGAGCACCATTGTCGAGAGGGAGTTCCCACAAAAACACCAGAGTAAGCCTAAGGAACCTGTCCTTATGACCATCAGGAAGGAACTTGATCTGGGAGTGATCAAACAGTGGCAGGAACAAGATAAGCCCTGTATGACCATGACACAGAGGATTAGGAGACAGAACACCGAGAGTCGACTTGTCCTGAAGGAATTCAAGATGTGCTACCAGAACGTCCGGGTTGACGGAGGACTCTTGATGTACAGGTTGCACCTCTCCGATACACCTACAGTAGTGGTGATCCCCAGACAGCACACAACAGACATCCTCGAGAAGTTCCACGACAGCAAGGAAGCTGAACATCAAGGAGGCGAAGAGACATATCAGTCTATCTGACGAAGATTCTACTGGGTCAATATGCAGAAAGACACCATGGACTACGTAAAGGGGTGCTACATCTGTGCCTGCACCAAGGGGAGCAATAGGAAGGCAGATTCCAGCCAACGAGGAAGGTGGCCACAACGCCTGTGAGAGGTCATAGCCCTGGACTTGATGGGTCCTTACCCTAGAACACCACGGGGTAAAACAGGACTCCTAGTAATCACTGACCTCTTCACAAGATGGATTGAAGCCTTTCCGATACCTGAAGCCACAAGACGAGGTATTCAGCCACTGCGGTTATCCACAGTGCATTCTGTCAGACAACGGGAGTCAGTTCATGTCGAGGAAGTGGCAGTAAATTATGACGGAATGGGGTGTAGATCACTGGACTACCCCTATCTACAACCCAAGGGCAAATCCAATGGAATGACGGAACCAGGAGCTGAAAAGGATGCTACGAGTCCACCTGATAGATAAAGAACATCGACTGTGGGACTGTCGGATACCGCAGTCACTCTTTGCCCTGTGATGACGCATCAACCGTGTCACCAGCTATTCCCCAGCAGAACTGTTAATATCAAGGAGAGGCAAGCTTTGGCTGAGGAGAGATCCCTTACCCAGGCCAACTCTCAAGATGTCGAAGAGACCTAGATCTTCCTACCAGGCCAACAAGTACTGCGACGTAACCACCCAGTCAGTAATAAGATTGGAGGGTTTCACACAGATCTCGCACCTAAGTTGGTTGGTCCCATCAAGGTCACCCAACCGCTGCGCATACAGAGTAAGCCTGGAGGAGAGGCTACTAATGACACAGCACAATCTGATCATCATGAGGAGAATGCATCGACTGTCATCGAGGAAGAGACTGGCAGTGAGGCAAACCCGACACGGCACATGCTGGTCAAGAGGAGGAGAGCACATCCAGTGACATTGAGGAAGAAAGAAGATACAATCTATGTCCAAAGCAAAGTCAATGAGTGTGACAAAGTATGGAAATTGTTTCAAGTTGTAGGGGGGATATTTATGCAAGTGCAATAAACAGAGATAACTTGGAAACAATATTCTCTCACCCATGGGTAAATAATAAAAGTATCGAGCTCAAGTTATTTTTATTATTATTATTATTATTATTATTATTATTATTATTATTATTATTATTATTGTTATTGTTATTATTATTATTATTATTATTATTATTATTATTATTATTATTATTATTATTATTATTATTATTATTATTATTATTATTATTATTTATGGCTATGAAGTGTTACATCCAGTTATTAATTGTATTATTACTACAATACAGTTGCATTATTTGTGAGGTTATGTCATGAAACATGTGCTGTACATAAATAATCGTATGAGTTCAGTTAATGTAAATACCTGTAAATTAATATTATATCATTTATTCTTACCTGTATATATAATTTGTAATCCATAATTGTGAAACACACTGTAACTTCCAGAATGATACAGAGAGACAAGAATGATGGGAAATATTCTGTATGGTACATTATAATCTATGTATTAGGCACTCTCAAATTTTTGAGAAGGTATATTTTGTAATGTAGTTTTCTAGAAGCCTGGCCAGGCACATATATAAGGAGGCGGTCTTGATGGTAACACAGGTTATTGGTTGACAAGTTATTGGTTACGATGAGTTGTTGTTCAGTAGAGTTATGGTATACCAAGAATATTTATCTCGTGTTTCATGCAATAGTTGCAGTCTCCATATTGAAGTGACAGTCAGTTTTTTTAAATGGTGGCTTTGTGATGTGAGTGTTTTGTTTGTGACAGCAGTGTTTAAGTCATGTGTGTGTTTAATTTGTAAATACGGTACTGTAGATGTGAATAAAATAATTGTACTGACTGACAGCATCTCGTGTGCGTCTTTGTAGATACATTAACCTTTACCATTTATTTACTCCCAAGAAAGAAATGGTTGTATTGAGGGGTATACTACAGTAAGCGGTATCATCAACCAAACTTCCTTCATGGGTCTCAGTTCAAGGACACCACCACCACCATCTCACGACATACCCAACTGGAAAAGTTCCCATTAAAGAAGCCAAGATGCAAGATCTAATGAAAATCCAGACCTACATTCCTCACAAGTACAAGAAGTGACAGCCAGTTTTTTAAAATGGTGGCTTTGTGATGTGAGTGTTTTGTTTGTGGCAGCAGTGATTAAGGTTATGTGTGTGTGTGTAATCTGTAAATAGATGTGAATAAAATAGTAACAAATTTCTACTCAGAACAATTTTCTTGGCCTATCAAACATGAAAATGACTTAAGAATAGTGAGAACACTGAGAAAGGAGCAATTGGGACAAAAATACTTGCCTGTCTAATTTGTTCTATACAGTAACAAGGAACAGTGATATCAAAGTATTAGTTTTTGTTTGCTGACCTTAAAGCTTACTCAGACATCTTTTCATATTGTGAATGAAGAAAAGTATCTAAGTACTAAAATGTGAGGCTGAATAACAAGTTATGTGTTACTTGGAATAATTATCATATGAAGTTTCATAAAATAAACTTAAACCGCGAGTGGTCGCTATATGAGATTTTCTTTCACATTATTTTTTTATTGTGGTATTACTTCACAGTGATGAAAGGGAGGTGACTGTTCCTTCTTCTAGCTGAGTTTATAACTGTCGTGAGTAGAGCGATTCACATTTGAAGGTTAAGCACCCCCTCCCCTAGTCCGAACAAAGGTTCCTATGTGTCCGTGCGCGCTTCGTGAGAGTTTTTCTCATCGCACGACTAATGAGGTTGGTGTTATGTTGAAGTGGAGCAGGAAACTTATTCCTGCTGTACGCGTTAGTATTTGTATTATGAGCACTTCTTGTTTTTGAAAATGTTATTGTGTTCAGAAACCTTGCTTTGTACATAAATATTACTAGATATAATGCATGTGTGAGATTTTATTTTTTACAACTTCAGGACGGAAGTTATTTTTATGTACATTGCATATGTTATTTTAAGTAGTAATTTGTGTCTCTAATAAACAGCTAATCATATCATTTTCATCTAAAATATGTCCGGCTCCATGGCTAAATGGTTAGCGTGCTGGCCTTTGGTCACAGAGGTCCTGGGTTCGATTCCCGACAGGGTCGGGGATTTTAACCTTAATTGGTTAATTTTGCTGGCGCGGGGGCTGAGTGTATGTGTCGTCTTCATCATCATTTCATCCTCATCACGACATGCAGGTCGCCTACGGGCGTCAAATCGAAAGACCTACATCTGGCAAGCCAAACTTGTCCTCGGACACTTCCGGCACTAAAAGCCATACGCCATTTCATTTCATTTGTTTAAAATATATAAGGTAGAACTTGCGTTTCATTTCAGTAGTAAATTTCAGCCTTTTTAATTTAATTTAATTTAATTTTAATGTGTGAAAAAGTCTCACGCGCGACCACTCACATTACATTTCGGCTAGCGGCCACTCGAGGGTTAAATTCAGTTAAATCTAACCTGATTTCTCAAGTTAGAGGTTGCATTTTTAAAAAGGGCATAAGTAATTAAAGTTTATAATTAAATAAAAAATAGGATGTTTACTTGAACGAGAAAATGTATTTGTTATAAAATTACTTTATAAATTACCAATCAGATAAAAGTATGAAAATGCATGCATTGTCCTTAGTTGAGTCTTCACACAGCATTTTGTATTTTCCCAAAAGTTTAGTCATTATGACATATGCCCCTTTAAAACAATTTGATTAAATTGTAGCATCAGTCTGGATGTTGTGCTGGAATTATTCTTTCTGTCTTAGGTTGAGCTGCAGTCTGACAGCATCAAGTACTCTCAGGTCTCACTTGTCAGTAATGGTATGATTACCATAGAGCAGCTTCCAAGGATGAAGTGCTTGCACATCTATAGACATCATATCCATGCACTGGATGAAAAGCAGTGGTGAGAGGATGGATCCTTGATGAACATTAAATCTAATTTTAAGTGGATCAGTGATACCAGTCGCCTGTTGCTGCCCAGATGAGCAGAAAAATGCAACACCTCAAGATATTTGAGAAATTGAGATATAATACAAATTTTAACATTTTTAATGCTCTCTTATGAAACTTTTTACTTGTACAGAATCCTAGGAAATATTCTCATTGAAAAATGGAATGAACTCAACAATAGGCCATTCCAAAGGTATAGTGTTATGCAGCAGAAAATTGCTGCCTATCACAAGAATGCAAAAACAGTAGTGTTTGCAGGGGATGGACGATAAACATATTAAATTCATTACCTGCATTAGCTGAAGAAGGTCACATAGACTGAAACATGAACCTATATATGTATTTATATCCTCTGTAAGTATTGAATGGTGAAAAATATATAACATTCCATTTATTTTACCTAGCAGAGGTATCGAGAACTGAGTTCATACTCTTTCAGGCCAGGATATGGTAGAAGGAGCTCAACTTCTGCAAAGGATGACCCGTTCTTCCATCTTCAAATACTGTGCAACCGGCACAGTACTGTAGTTCAAGCCAGAATCAGCTTAAACAGCTATGAAGTGTGATTGTCTGTGAGTGGACAGTGACGAGGGGTTTTTGTGATGCTGAACTCTACTCCAGATCTGATACGTCAGCATCGACAGAGTTGCTTATGTTTCGTGAGAGATCATCAGGGGTGGGTTGATGAACAGTGAGGAACAGTTCTCCTCATGAATGAATCTCAGTTTAGCCTCAGATCTCCAGATGGATGAAAAAGGGAGTATAGAAGACGTGGAGAAAGGTATTCTTCATGCAACATCTTTTCATGGATAGCTTTCAATGCCAGTTCTGTAATGGTTTGGCCAAGCATCCTCTTGGCTGCCCGAACAGAGCTCGTCTTTGTGAAAGATGAGTCATTTATGGCCCATCGCTACATGGAAGAACATATTCTTCCTTTTGCACCATTCATTGGTGAAAATTTTCAGCTAATGCATTACAAAGTGGGCTCTCATGTGGCAAGAAGTGTCCTTCAGTACCTCAACAAAGTAGGGATCCAACTGATTCTGTGGCCTGTATGCAGTCCAGATCTCAATCCATTTGAACATATATGAGATATTTTGGGAGGAAAGTGTAGTAATAATAATAATAATAATAATAATAATAATAATAATAATAATAATAATAATAATAAATCTACTGACACAAGGCTGACTTTTTTTTTTTTTTTTTTTGCTAGTTGCTTTACGTCACACTGACACAGATAGGTCTTATGGCGACGATTGGACAGGGAAGGGCTAGGACTGGAAAGGAAGTGGCCATGGCCTTAATTAAGGTACAGCCCCAGCATTTGCCTGGTGTGAAAATGGGAAACCACAGAAAACCATTTTCAGGGATGCCGACAGTGGGGTTCGAACCTACTATCTCCCGAATACTGGATACTGGCCGCACTTAAGCGACTGCAGCTATCGAGCTCGGTGCTGACATATTTGTGCACCTTTAAATACCACTGGACTGAGCTAGGATCGAACCTGCCAAGTTGGGGGTCAGAAGGCCAGCACCTCAACCATCTGAGCCACTCAGCCTGGTGGAGGAAAGTGTGTAGTCATAGTCCAGAGACTTTGTAGGAGCTGCAGGAGGTCCTTCAAGAAGAATGGGAGCTCAGTGTTCAAGAGAATATTGCACAACTCATTAGGTTTATGCCTCAAAAGCTCAAAGCTGTGATTCATGCCAGAGGTGGCAACATACATTTTTGAAAGTGTGTATGATGGTGCAGAAATACAGTGCAAAAACAACCATAACATTTGAGCAAAAGGAGATGAAAATTAACTGTCCTTAAACAACATTGAAATTTGATACAAACAAGGGTGAATTTTCAAGCTTTTTATCCCTGTGAACAATTTGCTGTAAACTCGCATTTCTCCCAGTGATAATTGCTCTGGATGTCTCAGTTAGTAGTGAGTTACATGATAATCATAAATATAAAAATAACACATATGAATTAGTCATTTATATCATTAAAGTAAATAACTTTCTTTCCAAAATCTGAAGTATTGCATTCTTTTGGCTCATCAGTGTATTTCTTGATGAATGCAGTATTTCTTTATCTGTCTCTTGGCAGTATGAAAGCTGCTGAGGTATGGGTGATAACTGAGTAATGTCATTCAGAGCATGACTAGTGTATTTGGATGTTACAAAAGGTGCTACTCATTGGACCATTTGTGCTGCAGTAACACTTTCTGGACCAGTGAGGAAAACAATAGCCAACTACCTCACTCCTCATCAATACTTATACGTCTCATTATGGTGCCGCCATCGGTTCTTATGGTTTTCACACTTTGACAGGAATGTCATCAGGTCCTGTTGCTTTACAATTTTTATGGATGTAATAAACATTTCATGGTACTGACAGCAACTGTAACCTTAGCAGATGCAATTAAAAGTACTGTACCCTGGACTAGATCAATTATGGGAATAGCTGGATGTGTGATTGCTGATGGTATCAAAGCAACATCTCTAACTCTTGATACTTGCTGGTCTTCACAGGCTATTTCCATGTCCAGCTTCTGGGCTGAAGACTTTAGACAGACAGACAGACAAGCAGACAGATGCCGTGGCACAATGGTCTGAAATGGTGTATTGAAGTAGGGGAGTTATACCAGGGAGATATACTTCCGGTACACAATGGAAACAAAGGGTATACCTACGAAACTCCTATGGGATCCCTTCAAATGCCTTTTTCATATTTATGTCTGTCTTTCTTTTCTCCCTGTGTTTTTCTATCCACAACCATATGACCCATATTGTTCCACAACCCTTCACGAAGCAACATTGGTTCTATGCAGCAGTAACAATGCTGCAGAGATGGGCATCAGTAATCTGGTCCAAGATCTTCAGTGTATGGCAGAGGAGGCATATAGGCGGGTAATCTGGCAAAATTAGTAACATGATCTTTATCAGATGGGTTGTTTGATTTTGGTCTGCCAGACAGATGGTGTCTCATTGTTCCCAATTCCTTTATTAAAGAGACTTAAAACTTCTAACTGTAATTTTTAAATGATGATATATACTGTGCTAAGAATTCTGCTTCATATTGGTCCATTCTTTTCCACACTTTGACAGGAATGTCATCAGGTCCTGTTGCTTTGCAATTTTTTAATGATGTAATAAACATTTCATGGTACTGACAGCAATTGTGACTTTAGCAGATGCAATTAAAAGTACTGTACCCTGGACTAGATCAACTATGGAAATAGCTGGATGTGTGATTGCTGATGGTATCAAAGTAACATCTCTAACTCTTGATACTTGCTGGTCTTCACAGACCATTTCCATGTTCAATCTGATGTATACTGTTCCTTCCATACCTCTATGACCAGAGCAGGCTAACTTATAAACATCATTGTAACTATCAGGTCTGTTTAATTGTTGGTAAAAATCCTTGACGAATTTTAGAATTGGCAGCTGGAACATCCTGTTTGGTGATAGTGGTCTTGAGCTTTACTATGAGCTTATCCTCCTCATTTCACCAATAGACCTGTTTATGTTAAAAGCACCTTTCTGGTTTGGTTATATCCATGAACTCTGTCACACTTGCCTTGAAGTTTTCAGCACATTGGTTCAATTTCTGAAGAAAGAATGCAATACTGTTCGTAAGTCTACTAGGTTCAGGAGCTGCCTCTACTTGATACGTTCAGTAGTCCTAAATGTGGTAGTGGATTAAGTATTACAAGTTTATGTTAGGGAACATTATTATCCTAGGAAGGCCTTGAATCCATCACTAGCTCCATGTCCGTTCTCTGCACCATCCATTACTTAATTTGAGGTTCATGGCCTCTACTGCTAACCCTGATGAGGTGTGATAGGCATTTCTTAATAAATATAGTTGTGTTTACCATTTGCATGTCATTTGCTTCAGTACATTCTAAGGTATGCAATTGAGCCTCATTATACAGTGTCTCTCATATAAACTCAGACTGAACGCACGGTGTTTGCACTCTGCACTATGGCAGCTGCCTCAGCCGAACTTATGTCGTGCGCGGCCACCCTGCTTTAAGCATTTATACAATGTTATATGAAATCTTGCCTTATAAGAGATGCTGGAAATGTCGACCTTCCTGGGTTATACAGGCATTGTATCTGGTAACCATATTCTGGCTGACGCAAGTGAGTTCTGCCACTGCAATATTTCTGATTTCATTAGTAATGTTTTCTTTCATTTCCTTCACTGTGTGATGATTTGTTCGATACACTTTTTCTTCCAGTTTACCCCACAAGTAAACATCACACTTTGCTAGATCTGGAGAACAAGGGGGAAATTGTATGAAGGGAATCTTCTGCTGTTTGAGCAGGGGCTGAATCTTGTTGAAACCAAAGCAAAGCAAAGTCACCCCGGTACAGGCCATGAAGGCCCTTGGAGGAGTGGAAGGTAAAGGCTTCCACAATTGTTAACCTCGGCACGTGATGGGGTAGAGTGGTTAGCTCTACGCCCGGCCGCCTTTGCGCCCAGGAATTAACCTGGTATTCATTTTTGGTGTAGGCTGAGTGAACCTCAGGGCCATATGCACCTCCGGAAGTGGAAATCTTGTTTCTTAAATTTTACAACTTCTTGACGGGGATTCGAACTCACGTCCTTCCGGGCGAACCGAGCACGCCTTTACTGCCTCGGCCAGGCAGCCCCTCTTGTTGAAACCACCCACACGATTTTTCTTCTTACATCTACTGATGGAGGAACAGCATCAAAATGTCATCTTTGTACCTCTCTGCAGGTCGAAAAAAAAATAGGCCCAATTATTCATCTTGCACTAACAGCACACTAAACACCAATCTTCCTATCATAATGAGGCACTTCATAAACACCATTAGGATTTTCTACACACCAATAGCGAGAGTTATGACTGTTCACATGACCATTAAGATTAAACCAGAACTTTTACATACGAAATTATGGTGTTGCAATGATAACTGCCTCACCATTTTAACAGCTGAGATTAAGACTGACGACTGATGCTTG
The DNA here is from genome assembly GCF_040414725.1 of Anabrus simplex. NCBI lineage: Eukaryota > Metazoa > Arthropoda > Insecta > Orthoptera > Tettigoniidae > Anabrus > Anabrus simplex. Next base: position 493,879,048 of record NC_090265.1, read on the forward strand.
CATGATTGAACACATGCAGGCAGCTTGCAAGTTCAAGAACTATGTGCGCGCCTCCCATACTGCAGCTTATGCCTCGGAGAGTAAAAATGCTGCTTCAACGTTCTTAGTTTATGTGAGAGACCTTGTATGTTTGTATCACCATGCGCCCAGACAAAACCTTCCCATGGATTTTCTATGTAACACTTTACCTCCAATGGAGAAGGTTTCACTATGATCAATGAAATGCGTGTATTTCTATAAATCGGACTAAAATTAATTTTCTTCCTCGAGTAAGCATCCTGTTTGTGAAGTATAGCGTAAGACAATGTGCAAAGTTCTTAACCCAGTGATGAGCCAAATGATTTGTAGATAAATGAAGATGTGGTGTAGATTAGTGACATATCTTGTAGCTGCCTGCAAACTACATGTGCTTCTGCATCATGACCCACTGTTGTATCAAATTACCATATTGGATCTTCTGCTTGGTTTCCTGGATGCAGGTGATGTCAAATTATTGCCATTCTAGCATTTTAGCTAACTCACAAGAAAGTCTAGCCAGTGTTCTGATGCTGATTGTCACAAACTGGGTAGTTTGATCTTGCTTCCTCAGCCTGCCTTAGCTTGGGGCAGGCAGCCCTCTCTCATTTCTCACCCTGATTGGGCAGGGCTGGGACGTATCATTTCTGGGGTATGCTCTAGCTGCAAAATAATAGATTTTTTTGCTCAATGCATAACGATGTAATGAAGAAATCTTGGCCAACGTATTTCCCTCCTCCTTTATCCAGACTCAAGACTGACACTAGGATTTCCATAATGCCTCCTTGTGGTGGGGTTACCTTAAGATCATCTGTAGTTAAAGTGAAGTTAAACAACATATAGTATTACTATCATTGACCTACTCAGTTGCAAAATACAGTTGCATGAAAATGAAGAAATCTGAAGAAAAATATTTCTTACATTCTAATCTTTCCAGAAATTTCCTGATTGCTGTTAAATCACCGGTTGTGTTTTGCCACAACGATCTCCAGGAGGGAAACATCTTGCTGAGAAACGACATAGGAATCTTCAATGAGGAGCATGAGCAGCTGGTGAACATAGCTAGTTCCAATGGCAATCCAAAGCCTGGAAAGAAGGAGTTAGTGGTGATAGACTTTGAGTACTGTTCTTACAATTATCGTGGTTTTGACTTTGCCAATCACATGTGCGAATGGGAATATGACTACACAAATGAGGAGCCTCCTTACTTTTGGGCAAAGTCACACAATCGGGCAACCCAAGAACAACAGGTAATATTCATAATAATATTTTTGTATGAAATTTACATGTAATGTAGAAGCTACAGTAGTTCCCATCTTGAGCTTACACCAATAGACTAAAAGAATTCCTGAGGCACAAGGTAGCCAAGCACCCCACCAAAGTAATATACTGAAGAGGTTCAGAAAATCACTCTTCTTTTCTAATATGCCATCGTAAACCTGGAGAGAATAATTTTTTATGAACTCCCCAACAAAGTTTTGTAATCCTCCTCATATATGCTGACAACACATGTTCATGATTTCTGGATGAAGGTATTATGTAGTGGGTAAGGAACAATGGAAGGATATATTTAGATACTTTTAAGGCAGAAACAGGTTCCAGAAAGGACATTCCAGGGATCATTAATAAGCAAGGGGAATGTATATACGAGGATTTACAGAAGGCAGAAATAATCAGTCAGCAATATGTAAAGGTAGTTGGATATAAAGACAGTGTCCAGATAGAGGAGGTGACTGATGCTGGTAAAATACTGAAATGAATACCTATGATAATAAAGACATTTTAAAAAAGATACAAAAGTTAATAGCTAGAAAGGCAACTGGGATTGATAAGCTTTTTGGGAATATATTCAAGGCAATGGGCTGGGACATAGTGCCATATCTGAAATATTTATTTGATTATGGTTTGCATGTAGGAGCGATACTTTGGAGAGTTGCAATAGTAACCACAGTATATAAGAGAAAGGGTGAGAAACATAAAACAGAAAATTACAGGCCAGTCAGCTTGACATGTGTTGTTTGTAAGCTCTGGGAAAGTATTCTTTCTGATTATATTATACATGTTTGCAAAATTATTAATTGGTTTGATAGAAGGCTTTGGTGTGCTGTATTTACATCTTTAAGAACAAACAATACCTCATTTATGGTTTCCTGGCAGTGTTCATGACAATATAATGTAGAATTTGGTTTAATGCAGCTCAGTACATGTAGAATATTAGCTAAACAGATATTTCTTTACAAGACAGTTAATGGAATATTAGATAACTAAGAGTTTCTTAAAAGAATCAATACCAAGAGGGCAACTCTTCGTTTGAGACAAACATTTTACTGCCCCTTCTCAAGCACCTCACATCGTAAAAATTCACCTGTTGTAAAATGTGTGAAGTATATAACAGAATATCTTCAGACAGCAGACAAATAGATTTTGCTTTATCACTTCCTTTATTTTCAAAAATGTTAATATATTTACATTATAATGAATAATTTATTGGAGGAAATTAATTCAGCACTGAAATATGGCATATGTAATGCCACTATTATTTTTCCATTGTATAGGTGTTTGTGTATTTGCTATTCTTATGAATATTTTTCTTTTTTCTTTGCTAATTTGTTTTATCTTCTTTAACTTTAATATTTTATATGTTTGTATGTTTTATTGAAAATGTGTTTAAATTATTCTTAATTTAGTCATGGCAATCTTGGTTTTTTAATTGTTATATATTATTTTGTACATATAAGTACCATTTATATATTGAATGTATTTCGTACCATCCATTGTAATTGGGGATATATCCTGTTATGGATGTATTAATAAATTAATTAATAAATAATGTGTACCGAAGGCGGGTTAATGTTATCTTGTAAGTATATCATCGTTTAATAGTGTTTATAGACACATTACATCACTTTTATGCCATGACTGGCAGCCATCTTGTTTTAACCGAAACTCAATCCATAGATAACAGTCCGAAGAAAGGCACTTGATATCATGTTTACAATCTTTGCCTAAAGTGTCAGCCATATTAATTGATTTGTTGAGACTGCCATAGAAACCACGGAGAAGACAGGCACATTGTATGTTCTTCACGGCGTTGCGCAGGACACAGAGGTTACATAAATTATCCCCGATAAGTTGGAAATGGGTTGGCGACAGGAAGGGCATCTGGCTTTAAAACTAAATAGCCTAAACCATACAAATATGACAAGTTCTATAAGATTAGACTCGGAAACTGCTAGGGCGTGCCCCAGAAGCGATGTGCAAGGATTCCACCTGCCCCTTGAGAGAAATGAGCAAAGGATACTGGGTCATGGACGGGCCTGACTAAAGATGCAAGTTCAAGTGAGAATTGGAACACTGAATGTTGGATCTACGACGGGGAAGGGTAGAGAGGTTGTGGATCTAATGATGAGGAGAAGGATTGGAATTCTGTGTGTTCAAGAAACTATATGGAAGGGTAATATGGCAAGAGTGCTTAGCTGTGGTTTTAAGTTGCTGTACAGTGGAGCAAACAGTGCAGTTAGAAATGGTGTTGGAATTATCCTTTCAAATGACTTTGCAACCTGCCTGGTCAGTGTAAACAGAAGAAATGATAGAATAATGAGTGTTAGCTGTGCCTTGAGGAAGAGTTCACAATTATAACTGCTTATGCTCCACAAGGCGGTTGTGAAGAGGAAGAAAAGGATGATTTCTGGAGAGACCTAGAAGAAGAACTTTCCAGCATACCAGCAAATGAAAAAGTATTCTTAGGTGGAGATCTGAATGGTCACGTTGGAACCAGTATGGAAGGAGAAACATTGAGAAGAGTGCATGGAGGTTGGGGATTTGATACAAGAAATGAAGAGGGTGAGAAGTGATAAATTTTGCCTTGGCTTCAGATCTGGCGATTTGTAACACCTTCTTCCAGAAAAGCGAGAGGCATCTATGGACATACAAAAGTGGAGGACGGGAAAGCCGAATAGATTTCCTCTTGTGTAGAAGAATCCATCTGAAGGAGGTAAAGAACTGCAAAGTCATACTAGGGGAAGACGTGGCTCCACAACACAGAGTGCTAGTGCTTGACTATGTATGCACAGGGATGAAGAAAAGAGCAGTAAGGAAAATGACTCCTAGAATCAAATGGTGGAGGTTAAATGATCCAATTTTGGGAAGTGAATTCAAGGAAAAGGTGATCCAAAAAGCACAGTTAGTAGAAGGTGTTCAGAAATAGTGGACAGTAAACGCTAAAGCTATCAGGAGAGTTGGTATGGAAGTTCTGGGTATGACATCTGGGAAAAGCGCTCCACTTGATAAAGAAACATGGTGGTGAAACGGTGAGGTTCAGAATGCGATCAAGATGGAAAAACAAGCCAAGGAAGCCTGGGAAGAATCTGGAATGGCCAAATATAAAGAACACTACAGACAAGCAAATAAAGCTGTGAAAAGAGTTGTTGGAAGAGCAAAGGCAATGGCATGGAATGAAGTCTACGAAAATTTAGAGACCAAAGAGGGTGAGGCAAAGCTCTTCAGAATTGCTAAGGCACAGGATAGAGCATCAAAAGATCTAACACACATCAAGCAAATGAAGAATGAACAAGGAATGGTAATTCAAGATGAGAACCTAATTAAGAAGAGATGGGAGGAGTATTTTAAAAAGCTGCTTAATGAGGATAATGAATGGCTTGTGTTTGAAGATGGTATTCCAAATTATAATTGTAACCACTGACATATGCAGGATAGAGGTTGTAACTGCTATGAAGAAAATGAAAAGTGGAAAAGCAACGGGCCCTAATGAAATTCCTGTAGAGGTCTGGAAATGCCTGGGAGAAGAGGGAATAGATATGTTGTTAAACCTATTCCAACAAATATTCCAAGAGGAAATAATGCCCAATAAGTGGTGGAAGAGTACCATAATTCCCATTTTTAAAGAAAAGGTGGACATTCAGGATTGTGCAAATTACAGAGGAATAAAACTCATGTCGCACACTATGAAAATCTGGGAAAAAGTCATTGAAAGTAGGCTTAGGCAGGAGACAATAATAGGAGAAGAACAGTTTGGATTTATGCCAGGGAAAGGAACCATTGATGCTACTTTTTCTCTAAGACAGCTCATGGAAAGACACAAAGAAAAGAAGAAAGAATTACATATGGTGTTCATTGATCTAGAGAAAGCTTATGATCATGTGCCCCACCAAGAAGTATGGAGATGCATGAGATCCAAGGGAGTACGAGAGAAGTATGTGCGTATCATTCAGGATATGTATCATGGGTCAAAGACGCAAGTTAGAAGCAGTGTAAGGCTAAGGAAACCATTCCAGTTGAGGTTGGTCTCCATCAAGGATCTGCACTGAGTCCTTATATCTTTGATCTGACAATGTATGTTCTCTCTGAAAGTCTTAGAGAACCAGCTCCTTGGTGCATGCTATTTGCAGATGACATTGTACTATGCAGCACTAATAGAGAACAACTTGAACTTCAACTAGAACACTGGAGAAAAGCACTGGAGGATAGGGGTTTTAAAATCAGCCGAAGTAAGACAGAATACTTGTGCCTCGGTGGAAAGGGAAATTATAGTGTGAAAATGGATGGAAATCAACTCCACGCAAGTAATAGTTTCAAGTGAAATGTATGAAATGTCGTATGGCTTTCAGTGCCGGGAGATCCCAGGACGGGTTCGGCTCGCCAGGTGCAGGTCTTTCTATTTGACTCCCGTAGGCGACCTGCACGTCGTGATGAGGATGAAATGATGATGAAGACAACACATACACCCAGCCCCCATGTCATTGAAATTAACCAATTAAGGTTAAAATCCCCGACCCAGCCGGGAATCGAACCCGGGACCCTCTGAACCGAAGGCCAGTACTCTGACCGTTCAGCCAACGAGTCGGACATAGTTTCAAGTACCTTGGATCAACTGTATCTGATGATGGCAATCTAGATCTGGAAATTACACACCGAATTCAGGCTGCCTGGTTAAATTGGAAAAGGCTGTCTGGTGTCCTCTGTGACAGGAGACTAAATGTCCAAGTGAAGGGGAGAGTCTACAAAAGTGCAGTGAGACCTGCCATGATATATGGTGCAGAAACTTGGCCAATACTACAATCACAAAATAACGGCTGGATGTAGCTGAAATGAAAATGCTGCTATGGATGTGTGGTGTTACTAGGAAAGACCACATCAAAAACAGCTACATACGAGGCAGTGTTAAGGTTACGCAAGCATCACAGAAAGTTCAAGAAAGGCGGTTGCTCTGGTATGGTCACATTAAGCGCAGGGATGAGAAATATGTAGCAAGAAGAGTGCTTGACTTGGAGGTGAAGGGCAGGAGGGAGAGAGGCAGACCTAGAAGAAAATGGAGGGACTGCATGCGGGAAGACTTAGCAGAAAAGCAGTTAACTGAAAACACCATTTGGGACTGAGGGAAATGGAAAAGACTTGTCGAAAATGTCGACCCCGCATGAGCGGGAAAAGACGAAGAAGGAGAAGAAGATTCCATTGAAGCTCAACTTGTAGGATTCCAGCACGATATAGTAGATATTTTAGATTCAGGTCGAATGGACTGTATCGCTATTGACCTATCCAAGGCTTTTGATAGGGTAGATCATGGGAGATTACTGACAAAAATGAGGGCAATTGGACTAGACAAAAGAGTGGTTGAATGGGTGGCTACATTTCTAGAAAATAGAACTCAAAGAATTACAGTAGGTGAAGCGTTATCTGTAATGATTAAGAGGGGGGCCCTGCAGGACAGAATTATTGGACTTTTGTATTTTCTTATATATATATATATATATAAATAATATGAGTAAAGATCTGGAATCACAGATAAGAATATTGGTGGATGATGTTATACTGTATAGAGTAGTAAATGAGTTGTAGGATTGTGAGCGACTGCAGGGGAACTTAAACAATATAGTGAGATGGACAGCAGACGATGGTATGAATGTAAATGGGATGAAAAGTCAAGTTGTAAGTTTCACCAAGAGGAAAAAGTCCTCTCAGTTTTAATTATTGTGTTGATGGAGTGATAGTACCTCACAGAAAACACTGTAAACAGGCCTATATAGGTGTTCATATAAGGAATGTTCTTCATTGAGGTAATCATATTAACAAAGTTGTTAAGAAAGGTTACAGATCTCTTCACATGGTTGTGAGAGTATGTAGTAAAGGTGTAAAGGAGAGGGTGTATAAGTCTCTGGTAAAACTACAGTTAGAGTATGGTTCCGGTATATGGATAATTTTTTTTGTTTTTTTAACAATTTGTTTTATTTAAAGATATGAACTTCATTAATGTTTCCGTATTGAACTGAGATCAACGATGAGATATTGAAAAGGTTGAACCTAATAGATATCTCATCGTTTAATTTGTTTTATGTCATACTGACACAAATAAGTCTTATGGTGACGATGGGATGGGAAAGGCCTAGGAGTGGGAAGGAAGCGGCCATAACCTTAATTAAGGTACAGCCCCAGCATTTGCCTGGTGTGAAAATGGGGAAACCATGGAAAACCATCTTCAAGGCTGCCGACAGTGAGGTTTGAACCATATATAGAATCCTCACTAGGACTACTTGATATGAGAAATGGAAAAAATTCAAAGGAAAGCAGCACGATTTGTTCTGGGTTGTTTCCGACAAAAGAGTTGTGTTACAAAAATGTTGCAAACTTTGAGCTAGGAGAGACAAATAAACATGAGTTGGAATTCAAGAGGATAAATTGGGATAAATATTATTTTATAGGACAAGGAGTAAGGGATTGGAATAAATTATCAAGGGAAATGTTCGATAAATTTTCAAGTTCTTTGAAATGTTTAAGAAAAAGTTAGGTAAACAAATGATAGGTAATCTGCCACCTGGGCGATGGCCCTAAAAGCAGATCACTGATGATTGATTGATTGATTGATTGATTGATTGATTGATTGATTGATTGATTGATTGATTGATTGATTGATTGATTGATTGATTGATTGATTGATTGATTGATTGATTGATTGTCCGGCTCCATGGCTAAATGGTTAGCGTGCTGGCTTTTGGTCACAGGGGTCCTGGGTTTGATTCCCGGCAGGGTCGGGAATTTTAACCTTAATTGGTTAATTTCGCTGGCACGAGGGCTGGGTGTATGTGTCGTCTTCATTATCATTTCATTCTCATCATGACGCACAGCTCACCTACGGGTGTCAAATCAAAAGACCTGCATCTGGCGAGCCGAACTTGTCCTCGGACACTCCCGGCACTAAAAGCCATACGCCATTTCATTTTCATTGATTGATTGATTGATTGATTGATTGATTGATTTTGTTTCTCTGTGAATACCATGGGTCTTCAACTCTAAACACAGAAACTAACTCAAACAACAGTGGAATTTGCTATATTGAATGTACTAGCAGGTACCTGCAGCTTTGCCCGCATTTATTAATTTGTACATAAGACCTCACCATAAAATGTCCAAAATTAAAAAAACACATATTTAAATCTACAACAATTCTGTTTCATGTCACTGTCTAAAACCTGTCTTATATTCTCTCTTGAGGAAAAAATATGAAAATCTTTGTCACATTGTGAAAACAGACTGCATTTTGTTGAGTATAACATTCCAATTCTTGAACTGTATTGAATGCGTTATTCTAAAAGTATTGATTGATGCATTCAGATTTATCCAAAAGCAAATAAGAAGTGTCTATATTTTGCTTGGCATGCGGAACCCTGTTTCTTATTTAAGGAAACCGATAAGGTGAAGTTCAATGCTATGTTTTCCCACCCCCAAAGAGTCTTCTTATCAAGATTAAATATGTGTGACAAATGAGTGTCAAGCGGGTTGGATAGGCACTGAGTAATAGTTTTTACATAAATTGTGTTTTATTTTTATTATATTGATATATTCAATGCTTAAACTCTTTGCCATCCCTAACGCTCCGGAGCGCTCGTAACACTCGCGTTCATTAGAAGTGTGTTGAGAGAAATTTTGAAGGGTCTTGTGAAACCACGCTGTATTCCCTTGACTCAGCAAGCTGTAAGGAACTTGTTGACAGCATTTCCTGTGTGTAGTTCCCAAGCAGACCTACAGCACTTTATAAACATCGTCTTTCAGTTAGAGATTATTCTTCTTCTAGTTCACACCATGTTGTCTAATCACGGAGTTGTATCGAAAGGTATGTAAGAATGCAAAATTGAAGATATGTTAGAAGTTAGTGGAGATAGTGAGCTGTGTAGTTGTGGTTCAAAATTGTATTCTGATGAATGTAGTAGTGATAATGATTCCAAGAATCATGAGCGTGAACAAATATTGTGCGAAGATCGAAGGGACAGGGCTACAAAGAAATGTTACTAGTGATACCTGGAGCCACAATATTCGTTTTGATGAACTGAAAATATGAGAAAACAATGCCAGTCCAAATCATTATTTACCTTCTGGGAGTTCAGAAAAAGACTTTTTGAATTATTTGTGGTATTTGAATTTTATGAGCTAGTAGCAGAGCAGACAAATATTCATGCCGAATATTTACAAAGAAAAACTGGCACCATTGATACTACCTGGCAAGACACTAATGCTGATGAAATAAGGGCATATGTAGGAGTTCCAATCTATATGGGATTGGTTGTTTTACCTGAAACAGACAATTACATTTTAGGAGACATTTGCATGTGCCCGTTAGTAAGGCAGGCAATGATACTGAAATGGTTTAGGAAACTTGGGCAATATTTTCATCTAAGTAGCCATGTAAACAGGCCAACACCACAAGATGAACATTACGATATTCTGTACAAAGCAAAACCAGCTCTGCAACTTACCGAAAAATTCGGAATTTTGTACACACCTGGCCGGGAACTCGCAGTAGATGAAGCTATGATAGGTTTCAAGGAAAGATTTATCTTGAAACAGTACCTCCCACGGAAACCCACCAAATGGGTTATCAAAGCATGGGGTATTGCTGACAGTGGAAATGGCTACCTTCTGAAATGTGAGATTTACAAGGGGAAGAAAGAAACACGGGACCAGAATTTATTATTAGGAGAGCAGATGGTTTTACACCTGGAGAAAGTGGCATCACATTTACTTTGATAGCATTTTCAGTTCTGCAAAACTGATGAAATTAATGCTAACCCCATAACACGTATAGTTGTGCGACAATGAGGGTAAATAGAAAGGGTTGGCCTGATCAGTTTAGGAAACCTGCAAAGTTGAAACTCAAGCGGGGAGAATCTAGGAAAATGCAAAATGAGGGTGTAACAGCAACAGTCTGGCAAGATAAACGTACTGTTCTTATGATGTGAACAAATTTAGATTCTGTGAATGATGGTAGAGTGAAAAAAAAATGGGTAAAGGCAATGAAGAAATAGAAATTGCATGTCCTCATACTGTCATAAATTAAATAAAACATATGGGTGGCGTAGACATCAGTGATCAGAAAAGAGAATAATACGGAGTTGGGTGATCGTCAAAAAATGGTGAAAATTTATTTTTCATTTTGTGATCAATGTGTGCATTGTGAACAGTTTCATTCTTTATGACATGAGTAACTGACCAGCTTTCACAGCTCATGGAAACAGACAGCTTAACTTCCAGCACAACTTGGTGCAACAGCTGATCGGGAACTTCACGTCCTGCAAACGTACGGGCAGAAAAAGAAGTTTACCCATCGACTGCCCATCCCCTAAATTATTTCATTCTCTTGTGAAGGTACCTGGTCGTGCCAAAGTAAGTGCTTTGTGTTTACAAATTAAAAATAGGGCAGCTTGTGGGAGAGGCAAACAAACAAACAACATTCTGATGTAATCAGTGTGATCTATCACTGTGCAGGAAAAGGTGCTTTTTGGAATACCATCAGGAGCAAAATGTGGATATTCAAAATTAGGGTGAGTACACATTTATATGCACTAATCATTTAGGAACAAAATGCAAAAGAAATTACATTTATATCTTAATTCATTTGACTTCTAGTTATTTTTGTTTAAAGGGTGGTATTTATGCTGGTGTGCCTATCAGAATTTAAAGGACTCTGTCAGAAAACACGATAATTATGGCCGGGCATCCAACTTTAAATGGAGAATGGCAAAGGGTTAAGATACCAGGTTGGTGGATGGTGCAAATAATGTTAAAACAATATAAAAGACCTATTGCTGGCAATTGTCGAGAAAGGAATGGAAACATATCAGAAATACTGGCAGTTCCCCAAGAAGAGAGCAGTGATGAAATACCAGTGATGCAGAACATTTTTTAGGCAATAGGAAGCTGAAATTTGATGACAATTCAGTTGAAAAGCATAGTAGATGGCATCTTGAGCAAGAAATGTACAGGAAGAAAGGCAGTAATGGGCAAGTCTATAAATCTACCAGGGGAAAAATTCAAAGACCAAAAGTGCATTTATGAATGTTAACAGAAACATTCTGCAAGAAGAAAGAAACCAGATATGCCGTCAATATTGGAAACTGTCCTATGAGAAGCAAAGATATTTCGACCTAAGTAATGTGACTACAAGTAAACCCAAAGAACACCAACCTCACAAAGGAAATCCTAAATTTCAGGAAAATTATAGAAAGTATGGCTTCTTTGGAAGAGGTTGGGAATGGAAATTTTTGTAGAACTGATAAAAGAGGGAAAACTACTCCTGCAAACAAAACAAGGATTGAAGACAAGGAAGTTCTGATAAAACACATTCATAGTTTTCCCACTGTTCCAAGACACTTCACAAGGAAATCTTCTCCCCAAAAGTATGAAAAGGCAAATACTATGGAAAATTTAGAACTGCAGGACAGTCATGATCAACATATAGCTAGGAAGAATGATTCCATGGCAGCTAAATCTTTTGACAAGGATACAGCTATCCAAGATCCTTCGTTTGGGTTGGTGACCTTCGATTTGCAAGTACCTTCTTCAAGCATCAGTTTATTGTACTGCTTGAGGAAAATGAACCTCTACAACCTAACCATTTGTAATGCAGTTACAGCAAATGATGGATATTGCTATTTTTGGATAGAGTTAAATGAAAAATGGGGAAGCTGTGAAATTGGAACATGCATTGCTTACTATCTTCAGAACTAGCCACCTCATGTCACTGAAGTATTGCTGTTTTCATATACATGTGGTGGACAGAACAGAAATATTCAAATGTCTGCTTTTATGATGTATTTTGTTCAAAAACTTCCTGTACAGATTATTGAAAGAAAAAAAAAAAAAATATCGAAAGTGGCCACACATCCAGGGAAGTTGATTCCATGTACAGTGCAATCGAGCAAAGGAAACGAAAGATAGAGATTTTCAGTCTTCATGACTGGATGAACATTTTCCAAAATGCTAGGAAATCTAAGGAGCCCTACAATGAAGAACTTCCTGTACAGTGATTTTCTTGACTTGAAATACCTCAGCAATCAAACTGTCAAGAATAGAAATGTTGATGAGAATGGCGAGGCAGTAAACTGGCTGAAAATTAAATGTTTAAGGTACAGAAAGATCTTCCAGGTGTAATAAAATACAGATAAGATTACACCAGTGAGTAAAAAAAAAAAAATTGATCACCAGTGAAACCAGAGGACTACTAAAAGCAAAACGGTCTGACGCAAAGATTGATGAAATACGATATCTCTACACTAAGCTCCTCCCTATCTCCACAGCAGAAAAGAATGATTTGCTTTATCTATGTGCAAAGCGAATTTTACCCTCTGAGCTCCATACGTGGTACAGAAGTCTTCCAGCTGGTAACGTAACCATGGAGCCAGGAGTGTTGGATTCAGACTTAGAAGTGGAAAGGTAAACTATTTCAACATATGGTGAAATTCTTGTATAAATGTATGATCACTCTCTTTGATACAGTTACCAACATCACACAACTTCATTCTTTCCTTGTATTATATTTCCATGGGAAATCTTTCATCAGTTGCACCCTTTGCATCTTTTTCAATTGAATGCTTCTTAGGTCGTACGAATGACTGTCTGTTAATAAATTCCATTGTGGAATATCAGACAGTGCTTTCCATGTTCAATGACCAGTTTTTATTTATTTCTAGTGTAATATGTTTGAAAATAATTATGTATTAAAGCACAATGAAAACTTAGCTGTTCCGTTACTATCCAAAATCAGATAATCTCCTTCCTTCTGTAGGTACTGTGCCCAACTAATGACTGGAATTATTTGAACCTACAACATGGAGAGAAAGCTAAACAATTATGTTTTGTTGTCAAAGTGAGATATAACTTTCTGGAGACAGTGAGGTGAAAGACACTAAGAAAATGTAAAATAATTGCTGCAAAATATTCATTTAATTGTAAGAGAAAACACATACATTCATCGCTAAAAAAGGTATTTTGGTTTAAACAAGTACCATTACTTTTTTATAACACCAGGAATATACCATAAATATTCAAAGATTGTTTCCTCAAAAGTAAGTTTTGCTATTTAGTGTGTTTCACTTGTAAGCCAACGATATATTCTTTCTTCTTATGGCTGATTCTGAGTCCACCTCTCTCCAGCAATGCTCTCCATTTTGTAAGGCTGCCTCAACTTTTTCTTACATTTCACCAACCAGAATGATATTGTATGCATATAGTGTACCAGTAAAAGATAGCCTGACCTGACGGATGATTTAAAAGAGCACGTATGAAAAGTTCTCAGAGCAATTCCTAGGGCTTGGTACAGGAGGATAGGTTCTATCTACAATGAGTGAAGATTTCTTTTAACACATTGAATGCCAAGGCCTGGGTCGCAAAACTTCCCCCAGGGCCAAATGTATTTTTTAAGTGATTTGTATTATTTTGCCCTTATGGATTGCTACCTTGAATTTTATTTTCATATGCAACAGTTATATGGTGTCGTTTTCATAATTTTCACTGTCATGCACATATGAATGACGTGGCCCTGTGTTAATTTGGAAGCATTCTTGTACATATTGTGGCCATATCATTCATATATGACTGAGATGCAAGGATCTACCACAACGATGCACCATTTGTCTCAAAGGATCAATGAAAATGGGAAGAAATTGCGACACAAATGTTCAGGGTGTTATGCAAAGGTACAAAAAGAAAAAGGATTGAGGTGAGAAAACATGCAAAGATGGTTTTCACCTATTGCAAGACATGTCCTGGCATGCCTCAACTGTGTCTAGACTGTTTCAATTCTGGGCACCAGTGATTTCTGTACTGCAAACTTTGTATTCAGGTTGCTTTAGATAACTAGACTTGTTTTATTTTTGAGCCAGGCATAGGGCAAATTCAAATACTACAAACATGAAATTGAACCATTACCAGAGATGGTTCTAGCTCAGCCTGCATGTCCCCAGTTTGAATAATAATTTTAAAATTGTAAAATTTGAAAATCTAGAGCTGCCACTGGTCATTACTGGAATCATTACATATTTAGGATATTTAGAATACATTTAAAATGCAATAATTCAGATAATATTCAGAAAAAATCTGTTTGATAAAATATTTTGTTTGTATTCAACTAGAATAAATAACAAATTTATTCGTGCATATTATGTTTACATTCAGCATGGTATACCCAATTACGTTATAGGTACGGCCAAACCAAGCACACCAAAAAGTAACCCGTGGGCCACACTTTAATGCTACCATTTGATTTTACCATAATGTCGTTCGCATGTGAATGACGAAGCCTGAAACAGCTCATGTGCACGTCATTCACATATGGATGACACTGCAGTAACGGAAAGTTAATTGTCATTCATATATGAATGACGTGGCATTCAGTGTGTTAAAAGTTAATTTATTCAAACTTATTGGCAAGTTGAAATTTATATCACCTTGGTGCAGTAAATCGCCGTCTCCAAAATCACCTTCCTGAATGGTTCCCCAGGTACACTCGTACTCCCAAGTCCTCTCGTCACCATGGAACTGAACTCGTACTCCAGGATCCTCTCATCACCATGGAATTGGACTTGTACACCCAAGTCCACTCACCAACATGGAGTCGAACCTGAAGGTCTGCGGCGATCTTGATGCGGGCTAATTACTCACGATTTAACTTTATACGAGTGTCCACAGTCGTACAGTCCCCCGACACATTCAGAATCACTTGACACCAAAGACTGACTTTAATACTGATGTAGGTGCACAACACGAAGTTTGAAGTATACCAAAACTTCACTTGACATTTGCAGATAGAAAATACTGAATGTCACTTTAAAGTTGAAATGTGGATAGCATTGATTTAAGAAAAGAATAGAACACAATTCATGGTTATTTACCACTGAAAATGATGAAACTAAATATCGTTCACTTGTAGTGCACTGTCCGTGGTGACTTTCCACAATGAATAATATTGTCGCATTTGACACAAAATGGCTATTTAAGAGTTTATCCAAAGGACACTGCTAATAGTGATAAATAATAATTTGTTAGTCACTCTTAGCACAGTGAGTTTCATGAAATAATAAAGTCACTGAAGAATAGTTGGAAATAATAATGTACAAGTATGAGTTCTAATCCAGTTACGACTATAATGGATTATCGCTCACTTTAACAGTGCGGTTGGCACAATTTATCGCACAGCAAATTAGTCACTAGTTCAGGAATGCTTAAGTGTGGAATGGGCCAACACTTGTATTATTATGGTGAAATATTTTAAACACTTTTAAAGATCAGATTTGCATAGCAATGAAATAAATTAGACACTTCACTGGGTCTCTGATCGAAGAAATGCTAAGTTAAATATGACAGTTACTGAAATAATGTTCCAATGTTTCACTTGGAAATAATTAACACCTTTACGACACTTGATGGTGTAGATTCTAAGTTCCACTGTCTATCAAAATATTTCAAAGACTCGATAATTTTCTGTGTCCTCATTTACACGCAAGATTCTAAGTTCAGTTTACTCACAGAATTCTAAGTTCACTTGAACACTATTTCTAGTAGACTGCCAACAGCACTTCGTTCAAATGAACAATATCGCAGCGTTATGTGGCGAGCCTGATAAGTCAGAACTCCCAACGATGAATGCATGTCCACTGCTTTTTTTTTTTTTTTTTTTTTTTTTTTTTTTTTACGGGGGGGACCCCCGTAGCCTGCTCCCCACCGTGACCATCGACTCAATCTACATGGCCTCCGACATGCTATTAATTTCTAAGTAGAAAAGAGATAGCTGGGTAGAGTGGGAAGTGATACAAGGAGTATCTGCCTGTTTCCATGTCAGACACGTTACCAGGCGAGATTGTGTTAGGTATATGGTGTTGAAGTATGGTATTGAAGGGTCAGGGAATAACCACATAGGCAGAAAGAAGAAAGAGCCTACATGTAAAGCCTGACTACATGTCCACTGCCGAGTGGCCTCGCCTTTTATATGCTCGAAGCTTACACGTCATCAGATAGCATGATGGTTTAAAAGTTGAATTACACGAAAATTCGTTGGTGGATTTTCTTGAAATTTGATAGTGGAGACGTTCTTGTAATTTGCTACAGAATGACGTAATTCCCAAGACGATACAACCCTTTTTTTTTTTTTTGCTAGTGGCTTTACGTCGCACCAACACGGATAGGTCTTATGGCGACGATGGGATAGGAAAGGCTTAGGAGTTGGAAGGAAACGGCCGTAGCCTTAAGGTACAGCCCCAGCATTTGCCTGGTGTGAAAATGTGAAACCACTGAAAACCATCTTCAGGGCTGCCGACAGTGGGATTTGAACCCCCTATCACCAGATGCAAGCTCACAGCCACGCGCTCCTAACCGCATGGCCAACTCGCCCGGTTCGACCATTATTAAAGAAGTTTTCAAAATCTCTGAGTCGAAAGTTCGAGAATGCGTGATGTTGCTCCAGAACTCCAGTTCTTGCTGCGTGGCAAGTTGATGAGTTGGGCAGGTAGTCTACCTCACTCCTGCACCTATGTCATTCACAGCTGTTTGCGCTCACGCTGACTCGTTCTGCCAGATGTAAACATATCGAGCTTTTAGTTCTTAGCGCGTGTGACAATTAAATGACATTGCTCTAAAAAAAATACTGCATGTACCGTGCGTTCCTGGTACAACAGCAAGATCCATGGTAGTTCTGGCATCAGCTGCTCTATCAGGTAGTTAATGACAATGTTGAACAGAATTGACTTAAGTGCTGATCCCTGATAGGCAACAACTTCAATAGGAAAACTTTCAGAGACACCTGAACTAGTTTTCACTTTGTCCTTAATCAGCCTCACGTATTCCTCAGGGACATTTTAGTATCACAACATCATCCAGGTGATCTCTCTGGATATGCAGTGAAAGGCTTTTTCTAGGTTGATGAACACTGGGTGGGGTTTCTTATCTGGTACATCATGCTTCAATATCAAGATCCATAGAGTCTGAATTGCATCACATGTTGACATATCAGACGTGAAACTGCACTGATTCTGATGTATGTTGATGTTATCCTACTGCTGTTAATGACAATCTCCAAAATTTTGTGTGTGTGTGGGGGGGGCTTGGTTACCTCATTCTCTGGCATCTCCCTTCTGCTTGAAGATGGACATAAGGTAGATTTGATGAAACTATTCTGACATAGGTGCACTCATAACGGCCAGATTAAACATCTTAATCAGAGACATTTCCTTCTGCACCCAGAGCCTTCCATTACTCAGCTGGGATGTCATCAGACCCCACTGCTTCACCATACTTCACTTTGACATGGCTGCTTGGACTTCAGCTGAGGTAA
Source organism: Anabrus simplex (assembly GCF_040414725.1). Lineage (NCBI taxonomy): Eukaryota > Metazoa > Arthropoda > Insecta > Orthoptera > Tettigoniidae > Anabrus > Anabrus simplex. The sequence continues at coordinate 493,896,674 of NC_090265.1, forward strand.
TCTCAGGTACACGTCGTTGAACAGGAAACTGAGGAGTTGATGCATCCCGTAGGAATTCTTCATTGAGCAACTCATCAAAGCACTCCCTCCAATTCTTGTTGATGGCCTTGTTCTGTTTGAGCAACTTCCCCATATTATCATGGATATATTGGTGGTAACTATGTTTCTGGAGTGCTTGTCATGCTGGTTGGCAACTTTTCAGATTTGTTTCACACCCTCTGGTGTCTCCAGACCATTTTAGAAGCCTTGCTCTGCTTTTCCTTTAGCTTCAATGCCTTTGCAAGTTTCTTAGCAGTCTTGTATCTCATCCACAGGAGTGGCTCATGCTGGATGTTCCTAGACTTCCACCACTCTTTGAAAGTAGTTTTACCGGGCGATTTGGCTGTGCAGTTAGGGACGCGCAGCTGTGAGCTTGCATTCGGGAGATAGTGAGTTTGAGCCCCACTGTCGGCAGCCCCGAAGCTGGGGCTGTACCTTAATTAAGGCCACGGCTGCTTCCTTCCCATTCCTACGCCTTTCCTATCCCATTGTCGCCTTAAGACCTATGTGTGTTGGTGCAACTTAAAGCCAATTCTAAAAATTAAAAAAAATTAGTTTTCTCCTCCCTGAGTGGCTCTTGGACTTAATCTTCTACCACCATGTCTCCTTAGCAATCTTCCGTCTCCCTTTTGAGACCCACAGGTACTGTCTTGCTTTTTCGGTGCAGTAACTCTGAAAATGCTACCATATATAGTCTGGACTGTTAGTGGTATATGCCTCCAGATTCTGGATGATATAAGTCTTGATGTCATCAATAAATGACTGAGCTGTTTGTACCTCTTTTAGCACAAACCATTTAATATTCTTTGGCAAGGTGGTTTCATTATGCAGATGATGTCATACTTTTAACTGGCCAATCAGTAGCCTATGCTATGATGTGAGTTGTTCACCTGGAATGATGTACCAAACAACAAACAGTTTAGCAGGTCATTATTGCAAAGAATATAGTTGATTTGCATTGTACCTGGGATGAGGTTTTGACTGCATAGGTGACTTTAACAGGAAAATGCAACAAAATCACAGATTTAATGAACGGTAGACATATTCACATCCTAGGGCTAAGTGAAACCAAATTGAAAGGTTGCAATACAAGAATGTTATAGGATTGATATAAATTATACTGGAGTGGTAATCCTGCAGTGGCGAGGAATGGAGTTGATTTTATACTCCATAAAGACATTGGTAGTGTAACAGACATCTCATTCATCAATGAGAGATTAATCAAAGCTAAAATATGCCTAAATGGAGAAACTCAAACTGTGATCCAAGTTTATGCTCCCCAGCAGGGTTGTAGTGACAATCAAAAAGCAAGCTTCCTAGAAAAACTAGATGACATCATTGATGATGGGATTTTAATGCCCAGGTAGGAACTGATAGGTCAGGTTATGAAGGAATTATTGGTCCATATAGATTTGATAACAGAAATGAGGAGGGCGAACTTCTGCTTGATCTATATACATAAAACCAACTTCTGGTGAAGAACTTGTGGTTTCAGAAACAGGATAGTCACAAGATAATGAGATACAGCTGGGATGGTCAGTATAGTTCAGTGATAGACCTTATCATCACAGATAGGTCAAGTGGAGAAAAGGTGCATGATGTAAAAGTGATACCTAGTGAGAGCCTTGATAGTGACCATAGACTCCTCATTGCAGACCCAAGAGTCACCAAACCTATTATTAAAGTAAACAAGAAGAAAAAAACACAAATTAAAGACTGGAAATTGAAAGATGTGGAAGTCAGACAGCAGTTTCAAGAGGAAATCAGAGCTAAAATACCAAAAACAGACATAAAGAAAGGTAATGAGTAATGGAATTATTTTAAGACAAGTTTGACTGGTAGCACAGATAAAATATGTGGAAGAACAAGCAGAAGAGTTAGAGAGAAAAAAACATCTTGGTGGAATGATAAAGTGAAAGAAGCCATAATGAAAAGGAATAAAGCTAAAAAAGCTCTTGATGTGGCTAAGTCTGACAGAAGAATCAACAGCGATGGAATAGACAACAATAAATCGGAAGTGATGGCGAAATAATTTAGATACAGGAAGTTGGAAGTCAAGAGAATTGTACGGGAAGGAAAAGAGAAAAGTTGGGAAGAATTTACAACTAAACTGGAAGAAGACAGTAAAGGGAATATGAAAATGATATATGGAATAGTAAAAAGTAAAAGATCAGATAAAGAAGCAATTACAGCTCTGGAAACAGCAGATGGGAATATAGTTCGCAATATGAAAGATATCAAGAGGTACAATGGGACAGTATTTTGACAAGTTCCTAAATGGCCCTAATGAGGTCTCCATTGAGGATGTAAGACAGAAAACAATAGAGGAAGATATCCCAATTACATGGAAAGCTCTCCATAAGATGAGAAGTGGTAAGTCAGCAGGAGCTGATGAAATTATAGCTGACATGATTAAAGCTGCTGGTCCACCTGGAATACAGTGGCTGTATAGAGTTCTCAGAACAATATATAAGGATAAGAAAATACCTGAATATTGGACAAAAGGGATGATAGTTCCTATCTTTAAGAAAGGGAACAGAAGGAAAAGTGAAATTACAGAGGCATTACCCTCCTATCACATGGCCTTAAAATTATGGAGAAGATCATTGAATTGGAATAATAACAATAAGTTAATTAATTTAAATTAAATTAAATTAAATTAATTTATTAACTTATTGTTATTATTCCAATCAAATATCATCAATACGGATCAAGAATGATATTTATCACATGTAAGACCATTGAAGCCAGAGTAAGGGATATACTAGAGCCTATCTTAGAAGAGGAACGACATGGCTTTAAGGCTAGAAGAAGCACAACAGATCTGATATTTGCTTTGATGATGTTGGCAGAGAAACACTGGGAAAGAGGAAAAGACCTAATTATTGTATTTATGGACCTTGAAAAGGCATATGATAATGTTCCCAGATCAACTATTTGGAAAAGTCTTAGAAAACTTGGTGTACCAGAGTACCTTATTAGGAAGATCCAAATGCTATATACTAATTGCAAAAGCTGTGTCAGTATTGGAGATGGTCACACTGAATTGTTCAATACTACCAAAGGAGTACAACAGGGAAGTGCCTTATCACCTGTTCTATTCATAGCAGTTATGGATACCATTTTAAAGGAACTAAAAGGAAGAGGTAATAAAGATCTGTAATAAAGTTCTTCAGGCTCTGGTGTTTACAATGTGGCAATATGGGGTGAAACGGAGGAGGGAATGCAAAACAATCTGAATGCATGGTGTAAGAAGTTTGATGGTTATGGAATGAAAATGAACCCATAAAAAAACAGTAGCATTGAAAATCAGCAGACATAATACAGAATGCAACATAAAAGTACAGGACCACCAAGTTGAAGTAGTACACCAATTAAGATATTTAGGAAGTATAATGGCTAGTAATAATAGAGCTGAGATAGAAATAACAAACACAGTAACCAAAGGAACTTTTACAGTATCGTTACACACCTACTGTGGGATGAGAAGGTCCCACAAAGAACAAAATAATTCTGTACAAGTCATATTTCATTCCCATCCTTATATACTCTCTGGAAACCTGCACACTAACATCAAAGGATTGTAGTAGGATTCAAGCCTGTGAAATGAAATTTCTTAGAACTGCCTTCCAAAAGACATGACTTGATCACATGCAAAATGATGAGATCCGATCTAACCTAGGTCTAAATGAATCAGTGGAGGAAAGACTTAGGTCATCTAGACTTATGATTTGGGCATGTTAAACAAATGAATAGCACATGGTAATTTGGAAAAGAGAATAACAGGTAAAAGACCAGCTGGAAGACCAAGAAGAAGACAGACGGACCAACTGAGGGAAGACGTGGAGAGAGGATAATGGAACTGGGAATCTGTCAAGGACAACAAAATATTTTTTTGAATAGGCAACTTTGGAAGACACTTGTTTTCAAACACCCTAACCAGCTTACTGGAAGGGCAAACCAATGATGATGATGATGAGGTGACAAGGTGTTCATTCTTCTACTGGAAGTAAGTGTTAACTTTCGGCAGATTGTATGCTGATATTACCTGCAGGATCTCCTCTCCCTGGTCATTTCTTGTTCCGAAACTGAAGCCTCTATGACATTCAGGATAGTCCTCGGCAGTCTGTCCAATGTGCTCATTCAAGTCACCCAGTGCGATGTTCTGCTTATCTGTTGGTAAATTTTTTAATGGATGTTCATAGACCTCCCAGAGTGGGGCTTCCTAGCACAACTATGCAGACAATGAAGCCTATATATAGGGTATCAGTATTATTAATATATGTATACCTAAATGAGTAGTGAATAAAGGAATTAATCTTAGAAAATGTGACAGTGTGACTAAAGTAGGACATGTATTTCATATGGTGTTTGTACTTCACTTTGTTTTCTGATGCCCGCTAGTGATATTTGTTACAGGTATGAACAGTATTAAAACAATGATGAATTCATAACACTTTAAACTTCTTTATTCCACCTATTCTTGGTAGTCATCACAGAGACAAATATTACTGAAAAGTGATCAATGGATAAGACATTTTTTACACCATTAATATTTGCCAGGAATTCCCCCTCTTTTGTTTTGTATTTACTATTTTTATACTACTACTACTACTACTACTACTACTACTACTACTACTACTACTAGAAGAAGAAGAATGATGTTGGGTATTATAAAAGGTCGTTTTGAAAGTACACACAGTCAGTATCCAATTAAGGATTAACATTACTAATCTATCTTGTATCCCATAGTAATAAAACTGAATTGTTGCTATTTTTCTGGAATGTTCTTAATTTTCTTTTGCGCATACAATCTGTCTCGCTACTTGGCCCAAGTTCTGAAGCCTGAACATGTTTAAGTTTATTGCTGGATGGCCCTTCACCTTCAAAAAAACTTATCACAGAAAGCTAGCTCAGTTACACAGGTAGTAATGATGGATAATGACTCTCCAATTTCTTTCTCCCCAAAGAGTGGAACAGAAACAGGTAAGAATAGGTATTTGTTTATAAAGAATCCTCTCACACTGTCAAAAGAGAAATTTCCAGATGTTTGAGTTCAAGGTCTTACTGTGAATCCTAACTTGGTTAGTACTTTTTGTATGATAAAGGGTGTAATAGAGAGGAAGCAAAGAAGACAACATAGAGAGCACCAAAAAAAAAATAGTATTGGATGACATTGCATACAGCCTGCAAACTTTCCTTAAACCCTCTTCACCATCTTTCCCAGCAAACATAAATTCCATACACTTGCAGGTTAGATGTTATAGATGTTACGAAGTTTCTTAAAACCTTATCTTTGGTGTGCTGGAGATCATGAAAGAATAACAGGGCAATGTAATTTTTGGCAATAATTGACAGTGATGGGTATGTGAAAATCATTTTGTTGAATTGAATGTAAGGTCACGAAAATGTCAAGCACATGTAGAAACTGGACAGTCGCAATGGTGATGAACAAGCAATGGACACGGACTAATGTAAGAATGGCTACGTGGAATGTACTGAGTTTAAATAGAGCAGGAGCTTTCAGGAATATAAAAGATCAACTGAGGAAGTACCAGATAGGAATAACAGCTTTGCAGGAGATTAGGTGGAAGGAAACATGCACGATTGATTCGGGGGACTACACAATGTTTTGTAGTAGTAGTGGGACAGCTAATTTTGGAACAGGCTTCCTTATACACAGAGCATATAAGGCGGCGATATTGAACTTTGAACCAATTAATGGCATGATATGCACATTGAGAGTTAAAATGAAATTCTTCAATATGATATTGATCTGTGCTCATGCTCCAACAGAAGAGTCGACTGATGAGGTTAAAGATTCCTTTTATGAACAGCTGGAACACACATATGATATAATTGCTGAAAATGATGTGAAAGTGATTCTAGGAGATATGAATGCCAAGGCTGGAAGGGAAACCGTGTATCAGCCAAATGTGGGAAAGTATAGTTTGCACAAAGAGTGAAATGACAATGGAACAAGGCTGGTTGATTTTGCGGTAAGCAAAAATTTCACCATAAGCAGCACTATTTTCCCACGTAAGGATATATGTAAAGGAACTTGGACGTCACCGGATGGAACCACAGTCAATCAGATAGATCATGTGCTTGTTTAAAGAAGTCATGGCACAGATATAAGGGATGTTAGGGTGATGAGAGGGCCAGATACTCATTCAGACCACTATATTGTGTTCGTTAAGTTCAGACAGAGGATATCAACAATCATCTATAATCAAGTAGAAAGGGATAAAAAGTATAATGTAACTAGAATCAGCTCCGATGAAAAAGAAAGGGAGGAATTTCAAAGAGGAGTGAAAGAAGCAATAAGAGCGGTAACGGTTGAGGAAGAGGAAAGTCCTGAGGTACATTGGGAAAAAATGAAAAAAGCAATACGGCAAATAATGGACTCAAAGCTGGTTTAGGAAACAGAGATAAGCGAAAGGAGTGGTATGATGAGGAATGTGAGAAGGCAATAGAAGAATGAAATAGTGCAAGGAAGAAGATGCTTCATAAGGATACATGGGCCACTAGACAGAACTATGAAGGAAAGAGAAGGAAAGTAAAAACTATGTGTAGAAGGAGAAAGAGAGAATTTGAGAAAAACAGACTGAAAGACATTGAAGAATGGAGAAACGAAAAGGATGTAAGAAAAATGTTTAGAGGTATAAAGGAGATAAAACAGGGATGGCAGCCCCGTACAACAATATGCAAGGGCAAAGAAGGTAAGATGATCGGTGATGAAATGAGAATTATTGGAAGATGGGAAGAATATTTCAAAGAATTGCTGATCGGATGAAACCCAGGAGTGGGAAGACGAGGAACAGGGGGAATAGGACAGCTATAAAGAAGAAGAAGAACCAACATTGGAAGAGGTAACTGAAGCTGCAAAAGAGATGAGAAATAATAGAACTGTGGGGGAAGATAAGATACCAGGTGAAATATTCAAGTGTGGTGGTATAGAGTTATTAAAGGAAATGCATAGATTGATAAAGAATATCTGGAGAAGTGAGGTAATGCCAACAAACTGGAACACAGCCATTATTGTACCAATATATAAAAGGGTGATAGGACAAAGTCTAATAATCATAGAGGAATAGTGTTGCTTAATGCAGCATACAAAGTATTTGCTAAGATATTGAACAAGAGACTACAACCATATGCAGAAGCCACTATAGGAGAATACCAGTGTGGGTTTAGGGAGGAAAGAGCAACAACAGACCAGATGTTCACCCTCAGAATAATAATGGAGAAGTGTTACGAGTACAACGTAACGGTTCACCAACTTTATGTGGACTTCAAGGCAGCTTATGACAGTGTTAATAGAAAGGGGCTTGTTAAGGTGTTACAGGATTTGGGAATACCACCAAAGTTAGTGAGACTCGTAAAAATGACTCCAAGCAATACCACTTGCAAAATAAAAGCAAATGGCAGATATACCAATAATTTTCCAATCAATCAAGTACTAAAACAAGGAGATTCTGTATCACTGACACTTTTTAATCTAGTATTGGATGGAATAATGCGCAAACTGCCAGGCAAATTAGATGGCACTATATTCAACAGAACATTCCAGGGTATGGTATTTGCAGACGATATAGCCATGCTTGGGAGGAATAGAAAGTACCTGCTAGAGAACTACACAATTCTGGAAAGAGAAGCAGCTACACTGGGCTTGGTCATAAGTAAGGAGAAAAAATATATGATCAACACCAGAAATAAAATCAGGTGGAGAGGGACAGAGCAGTTTGAAGGGTTTGAAAGAGTAAATCAGTTCAAGTATTTGGGAGGAATAGTCACAGAAGACAATGTAGTACCAGTAGAGATTAAGGCAAGAATAGCGGCAGGCAACAGATGCTATTATAGTTTCCATAACTTGTTGCGATCTTCAAACATATCAAGGCAGCTGAAGTTGACAGTGTATAGAATGATTATAAAACCTGTAGTTATGTATGGATCGCAAAACATGGACAATTACACACCAAATCAGAAATACTTTGGATGCATGGGAACGAAAAGTGTTGAGGAAGATATATGGTGCAGTATACGAAAAGGGTGGCTGGAGAATTAGGACCAACAAAGAGCTGTATGAACTCTGTAAGAATCCGTCAATAACTGCAGATATAAAGATTAGAAGATTACGGTGGTTGGGACATGTGCAGCGAATGGAGGAACAGCGAGTGCCAAGGAAGGTGTTAGTCACCAAGCCTGGGGGAAGCCACTCAGTGGGACGACCAAGATTATGATGGCTGGATGATGTAGAGGCGGACTTGAGAAGACTAGGAATATGGAACTGGAGAAGGCTGGCTGCTTGAAGAGACGACTGGAGGAGACAAGTGATCGACAAGGCCCAGGTCCTTCAAGGACTGTAGCGCCAGATAAGTAAGTAAGGTAATGTAATGTTGCATTTTTTCAGTTGAACTTTGAGATAGCACATTCAGCAAATGCTCATCAGTGGGCAATTCATGAGGTGTTCAATGATAGTTATAAACGGTAGTGGCAATTGGGAATTAGAAGTGGGGGGGATATTTTACAGACAACAAAAAGTACCCAGGTTTGTTAATAATTAAAGAAAGCTTGCATTCAGGAGATGGTAGGTTGGCACCTCACTGATGGCAGCCTTGAAGATGGTGTTCCTAATGCTGGAGTTGTATTTTAATAAAGGCCATGGTCACTACCTCCCCAATCCTAGTCTTTTCTCAACCCATTGTTACAAAAAATCTGTGTCAGTGTGGCGTTAAAACCGTGGGTTGAAAGAAAAATAACTCCCTAGTGTCTGTTCACCCTATAATATACTGACTGACACATAAACTTGCACACCTTGTATAAGAACATTTAGGAACTGTAAAAGAAGGTAAATAGCCACATTGATGAAGGATTTGCAAAAAATTAAAGTTAGTACAAGGGCAAAACATGACAGGAGGGTGTTTCAGTTGCTCTTGATATGGCTTATATCAACCACTCCCAAACTGTGGTCCACGTATCCCTTGGGGAGGGGGCATGTTGATAATCCAAGGGATCCGCAATAATACTGTACATTGCAAGTACTTAAAAAACGAAACTGTATGCATGCGCACACACACACAGTTCATAGATCATTATTTTAAATTTAGGAATTATGTTTTCACTGTTGTACTATATAACTTATGTACAGTATATGTAATACCTAACTTGGATGATAAAATGTACAAGTTGGCAGTGGACTGTTAATAACTCTTTAAAGTGGCTGATAGATGGCATGGGATGTATTCATTGGTAGTTTGTTGTGGTACACGGCCAGTTGCACCAGCGCAGTCGAGTGTGTCGCTTGATGCTAACAGGTCCATCATTTTATATTAATATAAAGACTCCATCTTTGTTCCACCTCAAACTCAAACTTCAGGAATCCAGAAGTGAACAGTAATAAAGTGTAAATACAATAGTACTTGCAGGCAATATTATGAATCACTGGTTAAAGACAGGTTCATTGAAGTGTGTGTCTCATTCAATCAGTAATGCAACTGAGTGTGTTCCAGAAACCTCAACTGCTAGCTGAAAAACTGTTGAATAAGTGCAAAAACATTGTAAATATGACTATAACTGAGATTTACTGTGCTGAATACTGGATATAATAAGAAGACCCAGTGGGTGTTATGTGGTGATGTCTTATCTAACCACCATATCGGTAAATACTGTACTTGGTAAAAAGTACTCAAAACAGTTGTGAAGCACTAGCAACTATTAACATGCCCGCAGAACTGGATGATGTGATGAAAGAAGTAAAGAAATTTATTAATTTAATCAAATCCAGGCCTCTGAATTCCAGATTATTTTTGGAGCTATGCAAGGATATTGAGAGTAATCATGATCATTTGTTAATGTCAAGTGGTTGTCAAAAGGCAACATGTTGACTCGCTCATTTGAACTGAGAAAGGAGATATATTCAGTCACTTGAATTGATTTCAAGTCTGCAAGGAATACAAGTCACACTCTTCACAGTCCAAGACAAAAGAGATGGAACATATAGAAAATGAGTATATGGACAGGCCGAATCAGTAAAACTGAATTTGATTCTTTCCCAATTGTTCATGCTATCCTGTCTGCAAATTAAGAAATACTACCAAGTAGTGTAAGTAATGTAATGGTAAAACACCCAGAATTGCTAGGATCCACACTCAGACAATATTTTTTGCCTCTGACAGAAGATGATCTCATGGATCAGAAATCCCTTCTTGGAAACTGAACATGAACTGCCCTCTCGTGAGGAAGATGAACTAAACAAAACATCTTGTGACTCTTATTCAAAGACCCTGTATCACAGTTACATGTCTATGATCAATCTGAATCCATGTACGTCCCCTACACCCTGCCATTTCTAGAAAGGCAGTACTGCTTTTAATGCCTTTCAAGACAACTTACTTGTGTGAATATATGAGGCGCCTAGTTCCAAAAGTCGACATCTGACATTTTTTACGAAAAATAGATTTTGCCGAGTTCTTATCCCTCTTCGAGAGACGCATCAAATGAATGGTGTAAGACGTTCCAGAACTTGATATTTGTGGTTAAAATTCAGTATTGATATTTGACTTTATTTCCAAAATTCGACATCTGCTTCATCAAGTTATTTCCATAATCCGACATTTGCAATTCGTTCCGAAATCCGACATTTTCTATAAGGAAGTTCATGTAACTTCCAAAATGTGTTCCAAAACTCAACATTTATGATGCTTTATTTATAGACAGTGTATTCCCGCACACTTTTGACGATTGTAGAAATTAACAATGTTCACGTTAATTAAATTCATTCTAAGTGTTCCCGCCAAGCTTGTTCTAATGTGACAATGCGCTGCTTTTACGCAGTATTCGTTATCTCGATAGTTGAGTCGCCTGTTGACCTCTGATTTATTCAGTGCTGCTCTCGAAGACAATGGAAAATTCATTAAGAGTATCACCTGCTGTACCTGGTCGTAGGAGGAAATGTTTCTGTGACCCCAAAAACTGGACTAAGAACAAGAAAAAAAGAGAAAGGTGAGCATCTTCTTACTTATTTAGCAATAATTCGTACATAATCGTTACATTAAAATGTGTTTGTGGAGGAGAATCTAGAGAGATGTTCCCTTTTCAGATACGCTGCTTCACAGCCCCCAAACATACCAGTATGCAGTCATAAGAAGGGAGCATTTCAGTGCCAGACACTGACAACAAGGGACATCAAACATTTTTATAACATATTCTACAGCACACTGAAGAAGCTTATCCAGGACGCATTTATAATCAAGTATACAACAGCAGCACTTCCAAGGAGAACTGTGAGTAATGGCACTAATAAGAATAAGAACATTTCAATAAAGTATTTTGTGAAGAGGGCAACAAAACAACCCGGTAAGCAACCTGTTGTACCTGTCTGCAGGGCAACTTTTCTAGGAATCTTGCAGATATCAAAAGACAGGGTAGACCTGGCTTGTATGCGTCACTTTGAAACTGATCTTTCACCTATAGAAAAAAAAAGGAGGAGATACTCGTAGCAAACACAGTGAAAATAAAAGGCTAGCAATGAAAATGTTCATTGAGAAATTAACTGTTAGTGAATTACACTATTGTAGAGGACAAGTGAAACGTCGCCAGTACTTGTCAAGTGAGCTGAGCATTAGTAAATTGTGGAGAAGTTACAACCAGTCAGTATCAGCCGAGCTACGAGTTAAGGCAGCTTACTTTAGACATTATTTCTGTCGGACATATATAATATTGGATATGGCACTCCAGCCAGTGATGCTTGCTCGAAATGCTTGTTGCTGAAAGCTAAGATTAGTAACTGTAACATTCCTCATGAAAAGAATAATATCATAACCGAGTTAAGAGTACATAAATTAAGGGCACAAGCATTTTATGATGTTCTACGTAATCAAAAAATAATGAACTGATACTAAGTTTTGACTGCCAAAAAAATTTACCTTTACCAAAATTACCAGACCAAGCCACATATTATTACAGACAATTGTATATGTACAATTTTACAATCTGTGTAGGAACATCGCATGAGCATCAAACTATACAAAACACTTTTATATACCAGTGGCTGGAATCATGTCATCCGAAAGGATCTAATGAAATAGCTTCCTGTGTGTATGGCAGACTTAATCATCTTGATCTTACAGATATCACAAAAGTTTATCTGGTTTTTGATGGTTGTGGGGGTCAAAATAAAAATAGTATCATGATTGGAATGGTTTCCTATTGGCCTTTTAACAATTCCCCCGTACAAGTTAAAGAAGTGGAAATAGTATTTCCCGTTGTAGGCCACTCCTTCATACCGCCAGACAGAATCTTTGGGAGAATTGAAAAGGAGATTAGAGTGAGGGACACTATTGTACAACCAGAGACCTACACTAATATCTTCATGCAGTTTGGCACGGTGAAAACGTTAGGTGTTGATTGCCTGGTGTATGACTGGAAAAGCAGCATGCAATCATCCTTTAAAGCACCAGGGTCATGGCATTTTAAAATTCAATCTTGCAAGAGATTTGTATTTAGGAGAGGAAAATCCTCTACTCTTCTTCATGGAGAGCAAAATTATAGGAGTGACTTAACTGACTTCAAAGGGATTACTAAAAAGGGAAAGACAGTAACTTTCGATAAAATTCAGTTGCCTCTTGGTGTAGCCGTCAAAGAAGAAAAGATGAATGACGTGAACAAATTGCTGACACTTCACTGCGGGGAAGGGTGGAAAAACAATGCAGAACTTCAATATTACAAGAAGTGCATGGATCAAGAAAACATGGTGGAAGGTGACTGACAGACGACCTCGTTTGTGAACCCAGGGAAGTGGATAACAACTTAAGAATCTAATCCATGTGACGAACTGCTGATTGTATTTTATTATGTTACAGCATACTATTTTTCATGTAATTTGCTAGAAATTGTGTTCACTGTAAATTTCATGTGTTTATTAAATTACAAGTGCATAACAACATTATGTGGCTAAAATAATCCTTATTTAGCAAAATCCAGTGTTTTGTTCCAAAACTCGACATATGCAAGAAGATGATATATGATATAGTTGATTCCCATAGGGAATCTGAAACACTTGTCCTGAATGAGTAAATTTATAATACCAATATAAATGGTCCATTATTGGACATTATAAATTTTCCAGCTAACTCATTCTTGGTTGCCAGCGTTTCGCCCTCGTGTGCTAGGGTGGGCTCATCAGTTGGTACCTAGCACACCTACCAATACGCTGGCTAGTGCATACCGTGGAGGCCACTGCGTAGGCTAACTGGAGCCACCGGCAGTGCCAATGCACTAAGAGACTTTGCCTCATCACTAAAAATTGATGCCTGCTTGGCCATCAGATGAAAATATCTAAATATCTATCTAAACAAATAGCTGAATTTACCTCTGGCCCTATTTTTATGTTTATGTAACAGTTTGTAACAAACATCAGATAAAATATATTGAATTTTTATGTTACGATGAACTTTAACAGTTTTTTCGTTTTTCCCAAAAACTTGAAAAAATGCAGATGTTGACTTTCAGAACTAGGTGACTCATATATTTTCTGTTCTCACACAAATGAAAACAAAATACAGAAACAGAGCTAATATAGAGGTTGATCTTTGTGCTGAAATGAGTATTCTTGAACCAGACCTAAAATGCTTGGTCTCTAGAAAACAGCGCTGTCCACTGTATTGATTGATCCAACAACTGTACAGAGTGGATGTTCTCAAGTAAGTGTCCAGATCCAGATTATTGTAATTATTAGCCAAGTGTCACATTGTTTTATACTGTTAATGTTAATAGGAAGTATAATTATATTCTGTAAATGAAGATAAATTAAAGTTTAAAGGAAAGTAGATATTAGGTCTATATTGTATGAATAAAATTAAACATAGTAGCATTGTGTATTTTGCTTACTTTTATTATGTTCTGTGGTTAGAGGATTCTTGGAAATGCATGTGATATGCCTCAGATACAAAAAGGTTGGGAAACCCTGGCTTATATGAATGGTGCTTACTAGCCCCAAAGTCTAGAAGTAGGGAGCCTAACTCTTACTCAGAAGCCTCAGGTTTGATTCCCAGTCAGGTCAGCGATTTTTACCTGGATTTGAGGGCTGGTTTAAGGTCCACTCAGCCTACGTGATTACAAGTGAGGAGCCATCTGACTGTGAGACAGCAGTTCTAGTCTAGAAAGAAAACAATAATGGCCAAGAGAATTCAATTGACTGACCATGCATCATCTTGTAACCTGCAGGCCTTTGGGCTGAGCAATGGTCGCTTGGTAGATCAAAGCCCATCAGGGCTGTTGTGCCATAGTGTCTGGTTTTGAAATGATGTTCAGAAAAGAGCTTGTGATGTGAGTTGCACAGTACTTGACAATGTGATTTATGAGTATTAGGCATACCTAAAAGATTCATGGGACATTATTCTCTATTGAGAATATGATATGACACATTGAAGACCTTCCTTGTAACCAACATATAGTTACCAGTGATAACCTGATAAGGAGTGTGATCAATTGTTGTCATTGTTGTCGTTGTTAATCAAAATTCCTCTGTACTTTGTCAACAGGAAAGATTCATCATCAGCTACCTTCAGACAATAAAGGGGGAGAGTTTAGACCAGGAGTCCAATGATTCAACCAGTTCACCAACTAGGAAAGAAATTGAACAACTATTTAAAGAAATTAAAGCATTCACTTTAGCCTCTCACTTCTTCTGGGGTCTATGGAGTGTAGTGAACACAACAGTTTCAAAAATAACTTTTGACTATTGGGTAAGTATTTTAACATTTCTGTGGTGAATAAAGAATATGAATATAGTTCATAAAGAGCACATCTACATTTATGGTTCTGCTGAATGTAGGATCAAGTACTGCCCACATCAGATAACTTGAGCTACACACACTGTAGTGCTGAAGTTTGGTTTGGTTCATAACGTCACCGAATGCTCAATGGGGTGGCAGAGTACCGTAGCTATCCATTGTCTATAAACATCAGCTCACTTGTGTTGTCCTTAATGTGATCCAGAATACAATACACAACAACAAATGCTAATTATTCAGACTCCATGATTGGGAGAGATGAGTGTTCATTCATTCATTCTGATAACTCAGACCAAAATCTGCCAACAATTACTGCAGAGCAATCACTTCAATATGATATTTACAGGCATAAAAAACGAGTAGTTAATTATGTTATAGTAACTATCATCACCATTGCAATGAGCCCGAAACAGTACCTCATGTTCTTGCTTTCTGCTCCAAAGAGATACTGGTAGCGGTAAGCATTGTTGAATGGTTAAGGAAGCAATGCATATGCTTCTTGTATCTGAGATGTTGTAGGTTAAAATAAAATGAGTTAATTGTGCCTGATATTTTATTCAAATTCCTGTTCAAGAAGACAATATTAATTATTTTAATTCAACTTATGCTCTTGCTTGAGTACTTCACCATTCTGCTTGCTGGCTTATTTAAAGGTTCTAAAAATCATTTTCTGGTCTTTCCTTCCAGTAATATTTCACAACCTTTATGGTAATATCTCTTTCCCTGTTACGAATCACATTGTTACTTTTCCTGCATGAAGGTATTCATTCTTGCACATCAGCATTTATATTCATTCATGAGAGACTGATCTATGTTCCAACTAAATGTTTCCATCATGTAGAGAACATGTTGAAGGATACACACAACTTCTGTCTGTCACATGCCCTTCCATCCGGTCCCCTTGAACTGTGTGTCACCGGGCAAGTTGGCCGTGTGGTTAGGGGCGTGCAGCTGTGAGCTTGCATCCGGGAGATAGTGGGTTCGAGCCCCACTGTCAGCAGCTCTGAAGGTGGTTTTCTGTGTTTCCCATTTTGTACCTTAATTAAGGCCATGGCCACTTCCTTCCCACTCCTAGGCTTTTCCTATCCCATCATCGCCATAAGACCTACTGTTTCGATGAGATGTAAAGCAAAAAAAAAAAGAACTGTGTGTCAAGTTGTATGGCATGAATTTTATTACCATTTATATTTCAGTTACTAAATTATCAAGATATTAATTGAAACTAATGTAAATTATTTCTGTATTTTCTTAATGAGATTCTTTCCCCAGTTCTACAATATCTTTCTTTTCCTGTCACTGTGTTTTCAGTTAGTTCATGTCTCTTCTTTCTAAAGCTTTCCACATTTCATGTTAATGTGTGTTCCTGTCGAACATACATGATGGTATTTAGAGAATGTTAGAGAAACTTGGGTGGGAAGCTTTAAGTAAGAGAAGGGAGAAAACTAGACTTACAGGATTACATAGAACCTATACAGGAAAGGAAGCTTGGGGGGGGGGAATCCGTGAGAGGCTTCTGTTGGAAAATAGTTATATTGGCAGGGCTGATCACAAGTATAAAATTAGACGGGATTTTAGCAGAAATGATTGGGGTAAATTTTCATTCATTGGGAAAGGCGTGAAAGAGTGGAACAGTTTACCTGGGGAAGTGTTTGATCCTGTACAGATATTCAAGAAATAAACAGCAACAGAGAAAAGAAATGTTAGAGGTCATTTGACCTGTGTAGGTTATTGTAAATAAGGAATTTTGTGAATAAATTAATTCCATCCCCTTGTCAGTGGAGACTGAACAGCTGAAGTAGAGGACTGCCTGTAGGGGTGAAGTACAGTGGGGACTTTGAGGGCCCTGGGACTACTACGGTAGCTGTGAAGGCCCTTCTGAACTCTGAAAAGTAGTGTCAAAAGGGGCTCTGGTTAAGACGCAGCAGGTAGTTATGCACGTTAGGTACCAAAATGGGTTTAAAAAAAAAGCAATGTACATTTTAATCTGATAGCTATTGTATAGGATTCTTTGAAGTGATTCCACATATTGTATATATTGATTTAGGGTGTAAGTTACAGAATATATTATGAGTAGAATTTTGTAAATAATATAAATTTATTAAGGATGAGCTGTGTGTTTAATAGAAAAATTAATGTAAATTGTATAATACTGTATTTTAGGAGAAATGTCATTTTCTTTTCTTTTTTAAATTTAAAATTGAGTTGTTGAGAACAACAAATCATTTGTATCATTTGCCACCAAGGTAGACATCTCATTTGCAAATAAAGTATTTTGAGTTGATTTGATTTGTCCTTTACATTTCTCATATTATCTTTCTTCTGTTAGACATCTATAGTGATAGAACACACCTCAGACAATTTCAGATGTTCTAGGCCATAATTACCCATTTACAATAACTACCCTAACTGAGAACACAATCAAGTAGTGTCAAATACGTCTGTCATCCCATTATTCTCTCTATATTGGATATATTGTTTAAATGAACATGATATGTTGTAAACATCATGCCAGGGTATTTGACTTTGTTTCATGGTAAAATTCTGTCATGATCAGCAGGGGCTGTGTTTTTGTTTTTAATATGGATGAACACAAGTGGTTTCTTAGCATGCAATGCTTTTATGAAAAGAGTGAAGAATGTGGAGGGAGTTGTTGGTGAATGAACATAGTTTGAGAATATTATTCTGTGACTATTGAGATTTCAAATACATTCTTTGCTATGTGTTCCAGCCACATAAAATGATGATCAGTTTGAATAAGTACTGCAGCCAGATGGAGAAATTACAGTACATCAAAAAATGTTTACGATACCAGTTAGGCACACAGTAAAATTCAAGAACCATGGGCAGTAATGAACTCATTGCTCCTTATCAGGCCTCCAAAACTCATGCAAAGCAAAGAAGTCATCTCCCTACAGGCCATGAAGGCCCTTGGAGGGGTGGAAGGTAAAGGATTCCACTATCCGTAACCTCGGCACTTGATGGGGTAGAGTGGTTAGCTCTACGCCCGGCCGCCTTTGCCCCCAGGAATTACCCTGGTACTCATTTTTGGTGTAGGCTGAGTGAACCTCAGGGCCATATGCACCTCCGGAAGTGGAAATCTCATTTCTTAAATTTTACGACTTCCTGACAGGGATTCAAACCCACGTCCTTCCGGGCGAACCGAGCACGCCTTTACCGCCTCGGCCAGGCAGCCCCTCTCCAAAACTCATGAGTGGTAGTTATCCTCTGTGGCCGTAGTTCACCTACCTTTGCCACTCTTTGACTTGTGGAATACGAGTACCCTGCCTCCTGAGATCAACAAATGTAATGATTTCTGAGGGTACTGTTGCAGATATGCTTGAACATCTACCATATTTGACAAACCAGATATATGAAGCTCAACAAGGATCGGGTTGTTTCCAACTTCCTCACCATAGGAAATATTGTCTCTCTCTTGAGAAAATGGCAGAAACCATTTTTTCTCTAAATCACCCTTTGTGTGGCGTTAAATGGACTCAAATTATCATGTTATTTTTCACCAAAAAGAGATGCTGAGGCAATGTGTGTGTCATCTTCACTGATATACAGCAAGGAACAGCAAGCAAAATAGAGTATAATTAGTGCAATGTTGCCTACTATAATATTTTACGGTATATCACTTTCAGTTCAAAATAAACAAAATGGCTTAGCAAGAAGAGTCATGTAAGTGTAGACATGCAGTCAGGAGATGGTGATTTCATAGCCTCTGGGTGGTTTGCATAAGTGTGGAAGGCAGAATTGATAAAAATGAAATATTTGTTTAGCAAAGCAAGGCCATCTCTGTACAGGTCATGGAAGCATTTGGAGGAGTGAAGGTAAAGGCTTCTACTATACAGTGTGATTCAGCAGCTCCTTCTAATATCGTTTGCTGCAGCCCAACTAATGTGCACATGGTTATAGGGGTGCTATTCCGCTGCAGGCATACTGTATGGTACTAATGTTCAGTGACCACATTTTGCACACGATTCTGAACCCTAGCGAAATATTATATCATCCGTTCGCAAAACATCACACCTTGAAATCATGTAGCAACGTCCTTTTACCATGTAACTGTGTTGTTACTGGACGAGTTGGTCTTGTGGTCAGAGGCGCACGGCTGTAAGCTTGCATCCGGGAGATAGGGGGTTCGAATCCCACTGTCGACAGCCCTGAAGATTGTCTTCCGTGGTTTCCCATTTTCACACCAGACAAATGCTGGGGCTGTATCTTAATTAAGGCCACAGCCGCTTCCTTCCAACTCCTAGGCCTTTGCTATCTCATCGTCGCCATAAGACCAATCTGTGTCGATGCGACGTAAAGCCACCAGCAAAAAAAAAGTAACTGTGTTAATGTGTCGTGCCTCGTGACTGCGTGTAACGAAGAGGCGAATCAATACATAAACCTAGGTAACGCGCCATAATTCATGTCTTAAACGCCGAACCAGATGGCGTATGTACTCTGCTCTCGTCGTACTACCAGCATGTTTCCAGCAGTATAGCATAGTGGATGTGGTTAGACGTTCGCCTAGCAATCGACGGAATCTGCCAGCAGCAGTTCGAATCCTGCATCATTCAAATATTTTTGCATCGGTATGATGTTTGAATACCGGGCAAGTTGGCCGTGCGCGTAGAGGCGCGCGGCTGTGAGCTTGCATCCGGGAGATAGTAGGTTCGAATCCCACTATCGGCAGCCCTGAAGATGGTTTTCCGTGGTTTCCCATTTTCACACCAGGCAAATGCTGGGGCTGTACCTTAATTAAGGCCACGGCCGCTTCCTTCCAACTCCTAGGCCTTTCCTATCCCATCGTCGCCATAAGACCTATCTGTGTCGGTGCGACGTAAAGCCCCTAGCAAAAAAAAAAGAAAAAAAAAAAGAGATGTTTGAATACGTAAACACAGGCCCACATTAGCCATATTCAAACAGTAGAATGATGCTGTTATTCATCTTGTGCCCTGCGCATAATCCGCTGGTTAGGGCCTGAATGTACTGTAATCTCTGCTGTCATTTGGCATGTTTTCCACAGAGGAATAAGTTGACATGCTCCTCATTTATGGGGAAGCAAGACAAAGTGCATGCGAGGCACTACGTCTGTACCAGGAATGGTATCCCGACAGGCGACACCCAGCTGTTACGACATTCTGCCGTGTTGAAAGACGCCTAAGGACAACATGCGTGATTTCCAACTAACCACCAGTCTACAATAGCCCCATTACATTGGGTGAAACAGAAGAGGCCATTCTGGAGGCAGCTCATAATAATCCACACATCAGTAGAAGGGTGACTGCACAACAGGTAACCACCAGCCAGCCATCCGTCTGGTGAATACTGCATGAACATAAATTTCACCCATACCATCTTGAGCTACACCAAGAGCTCCATGGGGGGGATTTCAAAGCTTGAATGGAGTTCTGTCAGTGGCTATTAGGCAGGCTGGACAATGATGCAGCATTTGTATTGCATATCTTGTTCTTGGATAAATCGCGTTTCCACAATATTGGGAACGTCAATCGCCACACCATGCACAATTGGAATCTGGACAATCCTCACTGGGTGCAACAGGCAGCCCATCAAGTACGATGGGGAGTGAATGTTTGGTGTGGAATCTTGGAGGATTGCCTGATTGGACCTTATTTCTTTGAGGGCCATTGGACGGGCCTACGCTACCTGCACTTTCTGTATCAGGACCTCCCACTGCTGCTGGAGGATGTGCCTGTGCATGATTGTTTGATGATGTGGTTGCAACAGGATGGATCTCCACCACATTCGACTTTGCTCATTCATAACTATCTTAGCGAGAAACTGCCAGGGAAATGGATAGGATGAGAAGGCCCTGTTTTTTGGCCCACCAGATCACCGGATTTAACGCCATTAGACTTCTTCTTGTGGGGATATTTGAAGAACATTGTTTACATTCAAGCGCCGGAAAAACCCCAACCAGCTCCAGCAACTCATCACAAATGCCCACTGAGCAATTGCCCCTGGAATGCTTCAGCACACAAGACAATCTATTGGACACTGGGACCGAATGTGCATAAATCAAAATGGTCATCACATCGAGCATTTACTGCGATAAAACATTGTCAGGGCAGTTATGTTCCTATTATTTCCGGCCTCTACATGTCCGCCAGCCTGCTAACTAATAGGCTATTCTTAGGGCCACAAACATATTCACTCACAATTTGCATGAAAGCAGGTTTTGAACTTACATTGCGTGCGGTACGTATTAAACAAATATTTCAAATATTTGTAATCCTTGCTCTGGACTCGAACCTCCCAAATGACATGCAAGCCCGTTCTGTCATGCCTTTACCAACTACACTACAGTTCCGTCCGACACATTGGGCAGCTTATAGCAAGTATTTGGTTTACTGCGGTCACAATATCAATTTAGTGTTTCGCCGCCATGTCAGGTTCATATGATCTAGAAGGCACATGCGTGTATTCCAGTGTTTAATATGAATATAAGATTACAGCATCCTATCATGGTGAGGCGGTAAATACCAAGATATCCGGTTGTGTTGTCTGTGCATACCATCAGGGCAGATGTTTTAAGGACAGAATGAATATTGTGGGTTGCATTAAACTATATTGGAAGAGGTGGCTGAATCAGGCTGTATATAAACATGGCACTAAATGGAAAAGTGTGGTTAGGTCATCTCTGCCCCCAGGAATTGACCCAGTACTCATTTTTGGTGTAGGCCTGGTGAAGCTCAAGACCATGTGCCCCTCCAGAATTGGAAATGTTGTTTATAAATGTTTTGACTTCCTAGCAAGAAATGGAACCCATGTCCTTCCAGGTGAATGAGCACAATTTGTTTAGAAATCTTCCATATATGTATTTACCCTCTTGTTCCTCCTTTTGATCCTCATCTCAACAGAGCACTTACATTTCTTGAATTGTTGTTTCAGGGTTACGGAGAGGCTCGGTTTGAGGCATATTTCAAGTGCAAATCGGAGCTCCCTTCAGAGATGGAATCAACAGAACATGCAGATAATGGCCAATGCTGAAGCTGTATTAACACTCCTTATGCTGTGAAGATTTAATTGCTCGTTGTTTAATTACTGACATCCTTCTCAAACAGTATAACTGTATGTGATTCATGCCATGTGCCTTGCACCTCCATACGAACTAGGCTGTGCCATAAATTTATAAATGTTAAGTGTTCAGAGATATATGACTGACTCAAGATTCTTGAAATCAAGGTTATGAATGAGGAAATGCTGAAGACTGTGAGAGTATCATTAGGTTAATGTGAGATTGATGGTAAATATGTGACTGTTGAGTTGAAATAATGAACAAACAAGCAAGTTGACTCTGGAAGTTAACTTGAGCTTGTGGTTATGTTTCATTTTGCAGAGTGCCCTTCTTCTATAATACCAGTACTCGGAAATGTATCTGTGAATCACTTTCTGTCTATACAGAACAGTAATGAAGCAAGCCTAAAATTTAGGTATTGCCTTCCACATCCTACGTCTGAGGAGAAAATCAAAGATACAACCCATATGACTAACAATATTCTGTAGTGGGCAAAGAAAATATTACTGAAATGTTTGACTGATGAAAGAATGATCTCTGACAGACCTGTAGGTCTCATACTTAGGACTTATTTTATCAAGAAAAGTCAACAGACTTTACTACGGGTAGAACTTAAATAAACGTTCCCCAGGCTCCTGTACCTTCCACTAGCGGTTTACTTAGTTCATACCAAAATAAGATTTATCACCACTGTTCTATTTTTGTTCTTTAAACAGCATGTAGACTTTGTTTAGTTATATGTGTGTTTTAATATTTCACCATTGGTTTGTTTACTGCATATATGCCAAGTGAAGCAAGACATAAGGGGTGTTAGACTTTGTTTGCATAGAATTGTTTATTATGCTGTAGTTGGTAATGACACTTATTTGTGTTGAATTCTATGAGTGTATAAATTTCAGCCAATGACAGTGCCTATTGATGCGAGCGGTATGGAAATTGCACACAATTTATATTTGGTTATAAAAGTAAATATACTTCTGGGGATGGGCTGATGGGGTCCCTGGCCTTGGTAATGAATACATCACTCTCATGCAGTCATATGAGGTAATACTAATGGAACATAAACATCAATTAAGACATGACATTTTCCCTTTTTATTTTACAACTTTACTTTTGAACCCTGATGATCAGTTAACTGGCTTGTGGAAGCATAAGAGCAAGAAGATTTCCATTTCCATTTACTCCAGTCACTTATACCAAATATTCAGACCTCCTAGCTACAGTGAAGCAATGCTCATTTCTTTTTAAAAAAATTCACAAACAAGTTATATTTGAAGGTTGGATGATAATGCAATGGTGCTCTAATTGGAATAATAAAGCTTAAACAGCAGTAAAGTAGATTATGAAATGAGAATAAAGAAATGGAAACCCTGGTAAAATCACATTTCTAATGCAGAAGAAGATTGCCTGTCAATTTTCTTATCACTCAGTGCATTTAATGGTTAGCAGTGAATTGATTAACTGAGAACCACCATTAGAGACTTTCCCTCCCTATTCTGCTGCTGTCATTTTATGATCATTCTCTAAATTTGTATTACTGTAAAGAATAATAGTTTTGTTCAGTCATGCCTTCTCTCTGAATGTGGCTAATCAGAGAGTTCTGTTTTGGTATCATTTATATTACTCTATGGTGCTCACATCTGTGTTTGCCCAGTTTTATGCTATGATAATCCTTCTGAAATGGTCTGCCAATCCAAAACAGTAAAGATATGCTTGATTCATCTGTCAGAAAATTGAAAATTTTAGAAGCAAGATTTTCATCCCTTGAGAGGCACATGGTCCTGAGATTCACTCAGCCTAGATGGAAAGTGAGTACCAGGTAAATTTCTGGCTGCAAAAGCTAACTAATCTATTGCACTTATTGCCAAGGTTACAGATCGAGGAAGCCCTTACCTTCCATTCCCCCAAGGGCTGTTCAGAGATGGCTGGCTGGCTGGCTAATCCCTCGCAAGGTACTGAAGCCAATCTAGTAAAAAAGGGTAAATCAAACACCTCTGCTGAGTTTTTTGCTGAATCAGTCACTTGTTCACTAATATAATATTAATGTATTGTGTGTATTTCTATAATTATCTACTGAAAAGATCTAGTACAGTCAAATATGACAGCTGACAATTATATTTAATTTCGTGTGGCTATTTCTAGCCGAGTGCAGCCCTTGTAAGGCAGGCCCTCCGATGAGGGTGGGCGGCATCTGCCATGTGTAGGTAACTGCGTGTTATTGTGGTGGAGGATAGTGTTATATGTGGTGTGTGAGTTGCAGGGATGTTGGAGACAGCACAAACACCCAGCCCCCGTGCCATTGGAATTAACCAATGAAGGTTAAAATCCCCGACCCGGCCGGGAATCGAACCCGGGACCCTCTGAACCGAAGGCCAGTACGCTGACCATTCAGCCAACGAGTCGGACAGCTGAAAATTATGATAAATAAATAGCAGTTATTCTGAATTCCATCATTAAGTGTTCAAAGAATTTTAAGAATTCAAGATTTAGATTGTTTCAAAAGTATTTATTAGTCCTCGAATGAAGAAAGTAATGCAGAAGTCTGCCTTTCCTTCCTTGCAGTACTCAAGATGGTACAGTATCCTCTTTACATGTATTACTACTCTTTTCCTAGAGTACGGCACTATGGTAAACTACTGAAATACAGTGCAAGTACATCAAATACAAGCTTGTGGAAGGAAGTGCAAAAAAGTAACCTTTTGAGTGTGTTGACTGATCAACAAGAAAAGTCCTGCTGTTTACTGGAGCAAGTATCTCATTAATACTTATATAGATAACGATAATGCATTTTTATTAACAGCAACAAAATCATACAAAAGATACTTACATCCAACACACATTTGCCTGCACTTGCCATGATCTGCTTTTTTTTCTCAGTTTTTTTGATTTGATTTGATGATATATTTTGACAACTCTTGCAAATAAATCAAACTGATTTCATATTTTATGACTACATAGCCCACAAAGTTTAAGTTGATTTTCTTGAAGGGAATAACTTCTATATCTGCTGAAATTATTTGCAAGACCACAAACTTTGACTAAGACCATGAACCTCTAAAGGTCACCACCACCACCACCATCGTCATCATCGACCATCTCCAGTTGCCTGGGTGTGGCGTATGAGCCCCCTCCATCTTTGTCTGTCCATGAACCACTGTTCTCTCATAATCTTATCCCAATCTTGTCCTCTCTCCTTGACATCTTTCTTCACCAGATCTGTCCATTTTCCTCTAGGTATGCCCACTGGTCCTTTTCCTTTTACTTCTCTTTCATATTCTCTTCTTGCAGTCCTGCTTGCACTCATCCTTGTTACATGGACAAACTGCTTCAGTCTTGCTTTCTGAATCCTCTGTAGTAGGGAGTCTTCTATTCCCACCTCCTCTTGGTTTCTAAACTTCCCTTCCTGGTCTTCTGTATCATAGTGCATAGGAACTTCATTTCTACAGCTTGGAGTTTTGAGTTGTCTCATTAATGTGGTGGTTTCCAAGCTAGGGAGGATGGGTGTATAATATGATTTATATAATGTCATCTTTGCTTTTAATGGTACTTGTTTATCACACAACAGTTGTCTCACTTGGTGGTAAAATTGAGTTGCCTTGCTAATTTGACTGTCCACCTCATATTTTGCAAGGTTTTCTTTTGATACTATACTACCCAAGTACTGAAACGTTGGAACACTGTCCAGTTTGGTGTCATTTATTCTGATTTGTGGTTTGTCATCTCTCCTCTGTAACTTCATCACCACAGTCTTAGCCTTGTTGATATTTAAGTCATACCTCTTAAACTCTTAAATCCATTTCTGCAGCTTTTTCTCCACATTTTTCGGTTTCACCCCAGATTATCACATCATCTGCAACGATGAAAGCTTTCACGTCCTGCTGCTGTTTCCATTTTAGAGCCTTTATTATGGCATTGATCACAGTGATAAATAAGAAGGGTGACAAAGCACTGCCTTGCTGTACTCTTCTCTTCATTTCAAACCATTTGGACAGCCTACAACCCACTTGCACACAACTTCTGATTTATCATACAGCACTTTTGCAATAAGACTGTCATGAACTCCCAGCTATGGTCGCTCAGCACACTATCATAAGCCTTTTCAATGTCTAGGAATAGAATAAAAAGGGGTTTCCATTTTTCCCAGTGCTTTTCCATTAACATCCTGACAGCAGAGATAAGGTCTATAGTTCTTCCAGGCCTAAAACCATGTTGTTCCTCTTCCAATAAAGGTTCTCCAATTTCTCTTAATCTACTCTCCGTGATTTTTTCCAGAAGTTTTAGACCATGAGAGAGCAGAATAATTGCATGGTAGTTGATGCACTTTCGTCTACTCTCCTTCTTGAAAATAGGTACAATCATACAGTTCTTCCAGTCTTCTGGAATAGTGTTTTCCTGCCATACTGTGTTAAGGAGTCTATATAACCACTGGACTGCTGAAGTTCCTGCTGCTCGCAACATATCTGTACTTAACTCATCCACTTCAACCGCTTTTCTTTTCCTCATACTTTTCATGGGCTTTTCTATCTCCAGCCATGTCATTGGGGGTTCTATGCTTCTACTTTCCCTGTTACTACTACAGAGTTCCTCACTCTCTGATGTAGTGCTCGCTACTCCATTTAAGAGATTATAAAAAAAAGGGCTTAAATTCATTCCTAATTTCATTTTTCTTCCCACACTAAGGTTCCGTTGTCCCCTTATGTTGCCTTTATATCCTCTTGTTCACACCTTCTGTTCTGACTACCCTGTACAATAATTTCCTATTTCCTCTGCTGTCTAATTCCAATTTATCCACAAACTCATTCCATGCTTTTTCCTTCTTTTCTCCTACTACCCTCTTAACTATGAGTTTTTTGTTCTATAAAGTTCCTGTAGTCTATTAACTTCTTGCCTTACTTGGTCTTGGATAGTTTTTTGTTTTTCTTTATCTAGCATCTTTTTGCTTGGTTTCTTGCTTTAATGGCTGTTTTGACTTTGTCATGCCACCAAGGTGTCTCTTTTTCCTTCTTGGTCGATATTGTTAACCACCGGGCTAGTTAACCATGCAGTTAGGGGCACACCGCTGTGAGCTCACATCCGGGAGATAGTGGGTTCGAACCCCACTGTCAGCTGCCCTGTAGATGGTTTTCCATGCTTTCCCATTTTCACACCAATTTCCACAATTAAGGCCACGGCTGCTACCTTCCCACTCGTAGGCCTTTCCAGTCCCATCATCGCCATAAGATCTATCTGTGTCGGTGCGACGTAAACAAAATTGCAAAAAAAAAACCCACATAGTTCTTTTTAGCTTCTCCCACAAATGCATCTTTAAAAATTTTCCACTCTTCCTCTACTGTTGTTGGTTCCCCTATGGTACATTTTGTTATATTCTATTCTGATATTCTTCCTGGAACTGAGTTGTTCTGATTTCCATGTCTTTATTTTTTCGTTTCTTCTTTGTTTTCTTCTGAATTTCATTTGTCATATGGTCCAAGTCCTTGATCAGCAATCTATGGTCACTGTTCATACTTTTACTTCAAATGACCTTGACATCAGTCAACCATTTTCCCCTACCTTTGTTTGTGATGACATAATCGATCAGAGGTTGATATTTGATATTTGCCATCCCAGCTTTACCTTGTTATTTTGTAGCTCTCCTGTTTTTTCAAGAAGCTGTTCTTGATGATCATACCATTTCTTCTACAAAGATCAATCAGTTGTTCACCTTCTACATTTCTGTTTCCAAACCCATGTGGCCCAATGATATCCTCACAGCCTTGTTTGTTTGCTCGAACTTGTGCATTTAGGTCTCCAATAATGATAAGGTTTCCTTCATTGATTACATCATCTAAGTCTTGAAGAAATTTTCTTAATTATCAGCACTGCATCCAGTCTGTGGGGCATACACTTGTACAATCACGTAATTTGTTAACTCTAATTGTATAAATAATGTTATGATCCTGTCATTCTTGTAGGAAACTTCTGACACAGCATCCATATCTTTTGTCAGTAAAAATCCCACACCATTTTTGGCCTCCTTTTCGAGTCTACACCAATATAATTTGTAGCCACCTCTGAGAACCTTGCTACTTATCTTTCTCCATTTGATTTCACTCAGACCCAATATAGATATGTTTGTCCTTTGCATCACATAAAGTGAATAAGTTACATAATGAACAGATCTACTAATAAATTAAATCTTTCAAAACTACATTTTGTAATATTTAACATGCTGAAAACAAACTTGATTTTGCATTTCTTCTGAGAATTGAAGCATTTGCAAACAAGAATCCAAGTAGTGATATTATTTCATGTTCCGAGAACGTATTATCATCAACATAGTCGGAGTTCTCAAGTAGCATTTCCTCGTCACCAAAACATGTCTCATGACTGAGAGCAGAACAGTAATTTTCCTCTTTTCCTTCTGAAGCAATGTATATCAGTGGCTTTAATTCTGATTTTTCTGGATAATAACTACCACAATTATTTTAACACAAGTATTATTATTACTTTAACACAAGCACTGTAGGAAATTCAAGACAAACTTCTTCTCCCACTGAAGTACGATTATTGTAGACCTGGGATACTAATTGACAGTCACATAGTTGGCTGTCGGCAACAATACTGTGCTACTTTCAATCACTACACATAAATTGGCAGGAGTTATAAAAATGCGAGGGAAATCCTCTTAATTCACAATACCCGGCAGAATGAGACAATGCCGCTATGCAGTATTTCAAAAATATATGAGTCACTGTACTTAAGCAGTATAGTTTCACCTCCAATTTTTGGACAACAATGCGTAACTATGAAATTTCCACTGCAGAAACAGATAAGGGACTCATTAAGGATGCCGACAGTGCCAAAAGGTCAGTTACGCAGTATTCGTTCTTAAGGGACGATATGGATATGCAGGCCATCAGAACAGTTTTCGATGTACTCATTTTCCTATGCTTACATGGAAAGGAAAATATTCTTAAATACATTATATGTGGATAGGAGACATGACAATACTTAAGGAAAATAATGGATTGGAAGACCATTGTCAGATATGTGGCATTGTTTCTTAAGAGATGATATTTCAAATTAATGGACTAGTTGAAAGTGGTATATAGTCAATGAAGTAGAGTAGGAAATGTAATGAATCCACAGTTGAATATCGGGCACAATTATTGAGAGATTTAGGAAACTATTAAAACTACATAATGGTTTGTAATAAAATGGTGACTACCAGACATGCTGTCCTGCACACCAATTTGTTTTCTACCTATTATGGAACTCTTTCTGAAGGATTCCTCCACAGGTTTAACCAAGCCTTTATAAAGTATAGATTAAATCATGCATGTGAAGCAACTACTTATAACTTGTCTCTGGCTGGAAATACTCCAACACACTTAAGATATATTCATACTTGTAGTGATAATTATCACCACAACTACAGTCATCACTATCGACAAGAACAATAGACAATTATTAGATCAGATTTGACTTCCTCAAATAGACATTTCTGAAAAGAAAAAGTTATACTGTTCACAAAATTAACTATACTTAGAGTCACCTGTACAAATCAACACGCACAATAAAAGTTACAGAAAAAAAAGGGCAGTGTACATTGGCACTCTTACTTCACTATCAAATAGTGGATAACGGAAAGCTCTACAGTGAAGCGACTATGTATAATGAACAATCATACATACAAACATTTTCGTTATTATCTGTTGTGTCTTATACAACTACAGATGGAAACCTCCATAATTCTCCATTTGTAACAATCACTGGGCCTTCACCTGCTTCTATGCCTATAACCATGAAAAACAAGTCTGACCATCATCTCCTGAATCTCCCTCTGTTACTCTTGTTCTCCATGACTAAGCTCCATTGTTCTTCTACATAAATATTCTCCATTTACTTCATATGAAGAAAATATGACTAAGCTCCATTGTTCTTCTACATAAATATTCTCCTCCATTTACTTCATATGAAGAAAAGATGATTTTGACTATGTTTAACCTTCCTCCCAAAAATACTGTTGATAAAATGTCAACTTCCTGAATTAGCTTCGCTATACTTTGATTCAATTTTTCTCGCTATACTACCCTTGTGGGAAATCAAACATTTACAGTATTCAGACTGGTCCACCTGCTCCAATTCTGTACCTGTAGCTGAGCATTCAATCATCTTACATTACTTTACAACTGATATCACCTTAGTCTTTGGAAGACTGATTTTCATATCAGACGTTCTGCATTCTTTTTCCCAGTTTCAAGATGTTAGATTGTAAATTTTTTCTGCAATCTGTCATTAAGACCATGTCTTCAGTATGATGCAAACTGTTTCCTTTATTTCCATCTGGCTGAGTACCACCCTGCCATTTATGTCTTTCAATAAATGATCCATCTATGAACAATAAGGTGAAAGATAACAAACAGCCTTGCCTGATGCCTGCCTCTGTAACTAACTTCCTCTAATGAGTTATAACAACATAGCAGTGGTGTATACTGAGGGCTACCAAGGCTACCGGTGAAGCCCAAACCTCAAATGAGAACAATGGAAATCGAAAGCATATTATAAAGTAAGCATCTGACACATTATTTCATTTACAAACCTTGAAAGCAATGAGAAAAATGCTGCATGTATTTCTGAGAGGCAGGCATCGGAGACTGATCTTGCAGGCCAGGCTCTGCGTCTCTCTCCCCTCATATGGTTTGCTGCTGTATGTCCGATAGGTGCGGGGACCGGGGGGATAGGTGTGCAAGGCTTCGCTCCATCAGATCGCCACTGCTTACTATCAACCATGTGTATCTCATCATACATACTTCCTCACCTCATGCTTTTGACCAAATTATATAGATAACAGAGTGCTGGTATTTCACTCCCAATTATTTATACATCCTTGTAGGAAGACACTGCAGGGCTGCTGTTATAGGAGAAATATATTTTTCTTTCTAAAGGTAGATGTGGTAAAATTAATTGCAACCTTTGAAGTTTAGCGTTCTCTTTTGTTGGTTGGAATCAAGCCCGTGATCATGGGTTAGACACCACCACTGATCTCCTGAGGAAGCTAAGAAACCAGTGAACAATGGGTACGACCGCTGGTAATGCTGTAAAAAAAAAAAAAAAAAAAAAAAAAAAAAATGCACGGCATCTGCAAAGGTTTGGTAGTGACCTAATGAAGATGAAATGAATGGCAAAGACGTTATAAATACCCAGTCCTCAAGCCAGGGGAATTAAGAGTACAAGGGGGTTAATTCTGAGAATTGAACTGGGGCTATTGGCCCAAAGGCAAGCATTATATCCATTTAGCCATGAAGCCGAACTTTAATTTACTAAACATTAGGCTACCATCTCCACTGATCAGGTGTTGAGTATTAACAGTAGCAGAGGCCAGGGCAGTAGCTTATGAAGCGGCCTTGACAACACAGCAGGTTTCTCTGTTGGCTATTGGCTGTAGCTCAAAACGCTTAAGGCTCGATATAGATAATAGATGTTGATTCTCATAGGGAATCTGAAATACTGATAGCCAAGCAGCCATCAATTTTTGGTAATGAGACAAAGTCTCTCATAGTGCATTGGCACTGCCGCTGGCTACAATTAGCCTACGCAGTGGCTTCCACGGTATGCACTAGCCAGCGTCTAGGTAGGTGTGCTAGGTATCAACTGATGAGCCCAGCCTAGCACACGGGGGAGAAACGCTGGCAACCAGGAATGAGTTAGCTGGAAAATTTATAAAGTCAATAATGGACCATTTATATTGGTATTACGCTTAAGGCTTGACGTTCACTAAACCAACAACCGAAAAGGGATAACCTAAGTCTAGTGGTAGCCCACGTCTTGATCCCAGTATACACCACTGTGACATAGCCATGAAAAGAAATTAGAAAATTAGTTACAAACTGTGAAGTTTTATTACAGAAAAGCTGGATAAATCACTAGTATTTTTATTTTGACATAAAATGTCATTGAAAATTAAAATAATAAAAGATGACATGGAGTTAGAAAAGAGTAGACTGTTCTTCATACAACTTCTTACTCCTTCATCTCTACATCTTTTATCATATGTAAGGCATGTATTTCTTTCTTCTATTGAGCTGTAATGTCATATCATAGTAATACCATTACTGTATATTCAATAGAAGACAGAGATATAAATCACTTTGTATCAGTAGTGCAAAGAAAATAGGTAATACAACATTACAATGGAAATATGTACTTCAGAACCAGAACTTTACTGCTGTTAAATCCTACAATTATTTAGAGTTTACTACAGTAGTTTAAAGAGAGAGTTTTACATTTTTTTATCAATAATGTCTAGTCTCCTTTCATAATGATAGTCTTGCCTTCAAGCAACTTTTGAAGCAAAATAAACTATTTTCATGGATAGTTTATTCTCTTACAATAACTTCTGTATTTCTATGAATTTATAGGTGTTCATTATGCACTTATCAGGACAGTTAACTAAAGTTTCTTCTACAGTATACTATAATTGTTATGTTGATTTTGAAGAGAAATGTATTTAAATTGTATCCTATGTTATTTGCAAAAAAAATGTATTTAATAAAGATTACTCATTTGTTACATCATCTTTAATGTCACCTGTTTGTTCCTTTCCATGATGCATCCTTAATGTTTCTTGATCCCACAACATTCATGCAATGTGCAGAATTATTTTTAAACAGAAAACGTATCTTATATTATTAAAAGAATCTATCTTCATTAAGGATAGTATCTCATATCTTACCTCCCTTAATCTACTATCACCGGGCGAGTTGGCCGTGCGCGTAGAGGCGCGCGGCTGTGAGCTTGCATCCGGGAGATAGTAGGTTCGAATCCCACTATCGGCAGCCCTGAAGATGGTTTTCCGTGGTTTCCCATTTTCACACCAGGCAAATGCTGGGGCTGTACCTTAATTAAGGCCACGGCCGCTTCCTTCCAACTCCTAGGCCTTTCCTATCCCATCGTCGCCATAAGACCTATCTGTGTCGGAGCGACATAAAGCCCCTAGCAAAAAAAAAAATCTACTATCAAATGCAGATTGATATAGAATTAGTATTTAATTATGGTTTGTGCTTCTCACAGAGCAGCTTCACACAAAGCTCTTTACAAAGTATAGTTTTGTCTCCAATTGTAACCCCTACTCATTAAACCATACTGAAGTGCAAAAAAATAGTTTCTTCTGGTAGATTTTATTCTCAATCTGTAAATGGCAAAAAATTAGTGGAGTACATTTAGCCTTTCAATTAACCTAACTGACACCACATCAAAGAATTTGAGCAATTATATGTTTTTATTCCTTACACATTAAAAAAAGAAGGAATGAAGAAAGCTTGTATATTCGAACCTCTCTTCTGCACACAGCATCGGTTCTGTGGATAAATGTCCATTACAAGAGGTGTCTGCTAAAACA
Source organism: Anabrus simplex (assembly GCF_040414725.1). NCBI lineage: Eukaryota > Metazoa > Arthropoda > Insecta > Orthoptera > Tettigoniidae > Anabrus > Anabrus simplex. The sequence continues at coordinate 493,929,921 of NC_090265.1, forward strand.
AGGTTGTAAAAACTAATCAAACATTTTAACAGCAAAGAACATCCATCTTAAATATAAGCATACATCTTTATTTTGATTATTCTAAATGATTTATAACTAAATACTTGCCTGGGAGATATTGCAAGTGATTTTTTATTTTTGCTAGTGGCTTTACATTGCATCGACACAGATAGGTCTTGTGGTGACAATGGGAAAGGCCTAGGAGTTGGAAGTATCCGTGGCCTTAATTAAGGTACAGCCCCAGTATTTGCCTGGAGTGAAAATGGGATAAACGGAAAACCATCTTCAGGGCTGCCGACAGTGGGATTCAAACCTTCTATCTCCCGGATGCAAGCTCACAGCCGCGCTCCCCTAACCGCACGGCCAACTCGCCCGGTAACAAGTGATTTTACAGCCTTTACATTCATTACAGCTTCGGGAAGTAATCATTCAGCTGGTTGTACAAATTTAGCACATTTTTCTTTGCTGCAATATTCTCGAAAAGGAAATAATGTCCCAGCATGACACACACATTATTTATTCAATTAACCTTGACTTTCAGGTTATTTGCGATTTCTTGCAATGTTTCTTGCAACGTTGGCTCTCTCACTCACACACAGTTTCTTTGCTCGAACACATTCGAACCACTCATATACCGCAATGTTTACTTTGCGAAAACTGACTCCCACTTTCTTTTAATTCCTCGATTCCTATTTCCCTCTCATTCACTTAAAATAACATTTTTATTCTTCAAAATTGTATTTTCCCTTAGTTTAATTTTTCAGGAATCTTTTCTCAATGAATGTCCTTTTGCACTACATTTTTTCTTGTCTCAAAATCTAAACGCGTTCATCCCTCCTCACGTTTACTGGGCGATTGAAATGCTATGGTATTTTTGCCTCAACAGTCAGGAGATGAAAGTCTCTTCCTCATCAAGTTTAACTGAACTACTTGACCTCTATCTTATCAGCGACAATCTGAGTTATGAATAGAATGATGCAAGATATGTTGGAAAGACCCTTGAGTAAAGTCACTGGTAGCATTCCTGGGCAACTACAATTCTCAGAATGTACACTAATTGGAACAAAATATAAACCTAATCAAAGGTTTGGAAAGAGCCCTGTAAAAAACAATTTATTAACTTCATGGCTAATTCAGCATTCCTATGTATCTTTCTTTATGTTTTCCTTGGACATGAAATAGTACAAACATTCAAAAGAAATTCCATTATGCTGGCAGAATTATTTTAAGATAAAGAATGGCATAGCCCTGTGCAAAGGAAGTGTCCTGGAATGTGTAAAGTGTCCGCTTAAGACAAGTGGACGAGATTAATGGCCATGTCTGCTGTGCGTAATCCGAGGTGACCCCTTAAATGAGACTTATTTAACACGTCTTATGTAAAACAAAATCGGTTCCATGGAAAAATGCCCGTGTGGGAGGTGTCCGTCAGGGATTTTATTTCAAAAACCCCACATGCCTTGGTCCAAATTCAAATCATGGCCTGTAGAAGACCAGTGACATTGCCACTCGGCTGTGACATCTCTCACCATCACTTTTACACCTATGATCATTAGTAATCATTCATTATCACTATCCATTTAACTTCCAGGATTGGTATTTCCCTCGGACTAAGCGAGGGATCCTACCTCTACTGCCTTAGTGACAGTGTCCTGGAGTGTGAGACTTGGGTTGGGGACACAACTGGGGAGGAGGACCAATACCAGGCTATGCAAAACAGCAACATTTTGTGGGATGGGAAGACTGAAAGGGAGAAGGAAGTGGCTGTGGCCTTAAATTAGGTACCATCCCAGCAGTTGCGGTGAGGAGAAGTGGAAAACCAAGGAAAAATGCTTTGAGGATGGCTGAGGTAGGAATAAAACCTCCCTCTACATAGTTGACCTCCCGAGGCTGAGTAGACCACGTTCCAGTCCTTGTAACTTTTCAAATTTTGTGGCAGAGCCAGGAATCGAACTCAGGCCTCTGGGGGTTGCAGCTAATCACACTAACCACTGCACCACAGAGGTGGACATGATCATTATTAACAAGAGAAGTTAAATAATAAATCTAGAAATTATTCCTTAAAACTGTATGAGCATACAAAAAACTTTAATAATCCACCATATATTAAAAGATACTGGATCATGACAAAATTCAGGGTAAAAAGTAAAATATATAGTCATTAGAGCAGCGGTTCTCAAAGGGTGTGCCATGAAATTGCCTAGGTGTGCTGAGAAAAATTAATGCATTGGGAAAATAAGAACACACTCCCCCCACCCTCCCAGTACTTGCTCCCTTCCCTCCCATCACTTCGTAACACGCTAGAGAATGTATTTATGACTAAATCCCATTCTTTGAACTGCATTCATACAAATTCACAGTCTGTCTCGGGCCATATTGACAAGCTTAAAGCTCTACTTCAAGACAGCAACGTACATATTGCTGGAGTGAGTGAAACTTGGTTAAGGAAGTCCATTCCTAGTAGCATGGTTGATTTAAACCAGGGGTTTTCAAAGGGTGTGCCGCGGCACAATAGTGTGCTGTGAAATTGTTAATATTAATGGATTATTATTCGGGGACTTCAATACAGACAGGTGAAATGAAGCAACTGCTAAACATATTCCAGATGTGTAACATGACAGTATTGCCACTACAATCAACTAACCAAACTATAAGAGCCATCTCATCATCTCACACTCTTCTTAATTTAATGGTTATGAATAATCCTCATAAAATTTTGCCTTATGGTCAGATTCCTGTTCCATGCATTTCCAAGCACGACTTGATATACCTGTCATATTCTCTTAAAGTAACAAAACATAAAATAAAATATATCACATACAGGGACATTAAAAATATAAATATGCGTGACTCTAGACTGGATTCTTCAAATTCTCCTTGAGAGGACATAATTAACATAGATGATATTGATATGAAACTACAAAAGTTCAATCCCCTTTTACTTGGTCTCCTCGATAAGCATGCTCCGAAACGTAGAGTTAAAGTATCTAGACCTCCATCCCCATGGCTAACCGATGACGTTAAACGCATGATGTCCCATCGAGATTTATTACATCGGCTGTATAGATGAACCAGCTCTCCTGATGTACTTGAACAATATCGGTCTCTGCGCAACAAAATTAAAGTAGTGATCCGAAATAATAAATTCTTTCACTACCAACAGCTAGCCAATAATAATTTGAATGCACGAAGCACATGGCGAGAGCTCCATTCCATGGGAATCGGGAAACTTGAACCTAACCATTGTAATCCAGATATATCACTTGGTTCTCTGACGTTAAAATTAAGCACCAACCACAGATTATAACTCATACAATTAATAAATTACTGACTAAACTGCCACCAAATAGACCAATGTTCAAATTCACAAATTCCATACTGTTAACGAAAATGAGGTGAAGTGTCAAATACTCTCGATCAAGTCCAATGCCACTGGAATTGATGATCTCCCCATCATCATCATCATTAAACATATTCTAGATATTATTTGCCTAGTAATTACTCACATATATAATTTCTGCCTCAGTTCTAGAACATATCCAAAGATATAGAAAGATGTAATCATAAATCCGGTACCGAAAAAGTTTCCAGCTATTTCCCTATCAGACTATCGATCGGTGTGTATACTTTCATCTCTCTCTAAACTCAGACTGCTTTACAACTCTTCACCTCTTACTTCACAAACCACAGACAAGTTGTTATAAATAACAAGACTTCTCAATGGGCAATAAAACACAAAGGAGTATCCCAAGGTTCTGTACTGTACTGACCTCCAAATATATTATCACACAAAACTGGGAGATATTCGTATAGCAACTGATAGAATGAATGCTGACTTACAAAATTTATCATCATATGCTTGTGAAAACTCTATATTAATAAATCCCTCCAAGACAAAAGCTATTATAGTTGGACAATCAATCAAAATATATAAACATAACAAAGACCTTAGATATCCCTTCACTCACTCTATCTGGTACCAAAATTCCGTATGAAAGTTCAGTAAATAATCTAGGTGTTGACATGATATAAGCTTTTGGGCTTATGCCGTGACACGGCATGTCTATAAGTACGGGCCGTGAAAGCATCAATGGCAACAAATCTAGGTGGTGTTATAAAGGAAAACCTAAATTGGAATGAAAACATCACATGTATCTGTAACAGGGTATATGCCTCGCTCCATCCTCTGAAATACCACCATAACATTTTACCGTTAAATATAAAAGTCAGGCTTATAAAAGCAATAGTTCTCCCTTTATTCTATTATTGTGATGCTGTATTCATAGATGCTACGAAAGAACAAATTAGAAAGCTATAAAGTACCATGAATTCCTGCATCAGATGTCACACCTTATTACAAGCAACTTTCCCTGCTGAAGTTTGAAGAACTCAGAAATCTTCGTGTAGCCATGTTGGTGTTCTGACTGCTAACTGAGAGAACTCCCCAGTATCTGTCCTCAAACTTTACATACCTTTCCTCTTTTCACCAGCATAATACACGCTCTGTCACTACACTTGCCATTCCCTTTAGCAGGTCAACTGTCTATAATCGATTATTTATTGCAATGGGAACTAGATTATGGTACTCTGTTCCAAATAACATCCGCAGCAGTAACCCACTAGAGTCTTTCAAGTCTTCCTACAGAAAGTACCGATGATGATGATGATGATGATGATGATGATTGTTGTTTAAAGGGGCCTAACATTGAGGTCATCGGCCCCTAATGGTATGAAATGAGATGAAATGGAATGACAAATTAAAAGTCTAAAATTCTCCACTGACCAGAATTCAAAGCGTGAGAACGAAGAATGAATGGATGGACATGAATTTAAAACAATCAGTGGATGCGACCCGCAATGCCTTACATTCACACAAACTGACGTAAAAGAATAGTATTACTGACCAAGGGACTGCTGCTATAGCATAACACTGAAACGATGATGCTTGCAGTCTAAAGGGGGTCCAACATCCAAGTTATCGGCCCCCCATTATGGTACTGATCGCTAGGAAAGTAGAACCATGGCATTTGTCCTGTTGCGGTACTAATCAAAAGTAGCAGAGACTTGCGGTATTCCACACATTATTGTACTACTCAGAGGTTATGAAATTCAACATATAACACAGACCTATGTTTTTCTCACTTTGCGGCGCCATTTACAGGCAACGCAAACCTATGGTGTTCATCACATAAGAGTACTAACCACAGGGACCTTCCCCTATCCTGTGGTGTTCCTCATATAGTGGGTACTAATCACAGGCAAGGCAGAACCATGGTTGCTATCATCCCATGGTCCTGCTCATATGGTGGTACTAATCACAGGTACTGCAAAAGCCGACCGCACGGTGCTCCTGTGTGCTGCTAATCACAAACCTATTTGGTACCTAATATAGTGGTACTACGCGCAAGTAAAAGCGACCCATGATGCTCTCCGCGTGGTGGTACTAATCACAAGTAGTTTCATGGCCGCCCCTTTTAGTCGCCTCTTACGACAGGCAGGGGGTACCGTGGGTGTATTCTTTGTTGGCGTCCCCCACCCACAGGGGGTTGTGTGTTTGGTCCGCGAGAGGTATTTTATTTCCCTCAAGTCCGCCGGTTAGGACCCCCCTATCCGCCACCTGGGACGCGCCACGTGGGAGTATCACCTCTCCCCCTGCTACGCCAGCGTAGCAGGTTTGTGGACAGAAAGTACCTCGTAGATGCATAAACCAACAGTGTGATTCTTGATGAGTGAATAATGGGAGGGGGGTTGCATGTGTGTGTGTGTGTGTGTGTGTGTGTGTGTGTGTGTGTGTGTGTGTGTGTGTGTGTGTGTGTGTAATTTAATTAATTTTCTTAATATTAATTTAACCTTATTTTTATTAAATTTCATTTAGTAGTTTGACAAATGATATGTACATATTGGTAGCCTATAAAATAAATAAATAAATAAATTAATTAATTAATTAATACAGGCACATATATTAAATATTTTAGTAATGTTTATTAACTGTAGAGAACTGCAAAGACGTAATAGAAACTGAAAAATTAAGAATTTTCTGCCAGTACAGTAATTACTAAATTTCTAAGCACAATCAAAGAGTAAAACAAGCAAGCAAATATACCCAAAAAATGGAAAAAATGCCAAAATAAGAAATACACAAAGATTTTATTAATTGTTTGTTTCATAGAATTTGTATCTTATTGATTGCTTTTATGATATACAAGGGAGGGCATTGTGAGATTTTCTTGTGTGAAGCTTCTGTGCCTGTCAGTGAAAAATTATTTGGTCTGTGGAAATGTTCATTCAATGTTGCATGTGTAAAGCACCAGTTCTTCTTTGGTGAATATATCTTCAATATTTGATTTTTCACTACAAAGCTTTCTAGAAATTTGACACACTGTTTTTAAACCAGAATTTTTCAGTAATACAGTGTATTTGGTAGTACCTTACTGAGCTTGCTGAATGCAATTTTAGCTATAGAGTACTGTATGTTTCTGAAGACAATGTTGCTTAAATTTTGTCTTTCAGAAAACGTGAATGTTCCAAGGAATTATTCAGAGCTTCCAATTGTGTATTTTGGAGAAATGGTTAAGGATATAAGTTACTGTATCTTTTCTTGGATGCTATTTTCAGCAAAACATCCCTGGGATGTGGCAATGCTGGCTGCTTCCTCTGCATTTATGAAATACAAAAATGTTTTCACTTCACTGAATTTTTTCTTTTTTGGTAAGAAGGAAGCCATACTTTTCATTGTTGACCCACTTACATGTAACTTAAAAGTTTTTGAGTCTGTTGGACACGCAAGTTCAATATAAATATTACACTAAGTTATAACATACCTGTAAAAACAGAAAAATTCACTACTGAACAAGGTATAAAAATACACACTATTAAACAAAGACAAAGCCGATTGAGTTAAAACTGGCTGAGGAGGTAAGGACAAATTTGAAAGGAGGTCATGAATTTTTTTTATTTTAATCAGTGCCTTTCACTTTCTTCATGCTGAAGACAAGATGATCCAATTCTTTATATTGTCTTCGAACAATTTCAGCGACATAATATAAACCGTGTGCAAGGCAGGTTAGGTAAACTAATTTAAGTTTAGAATTTTTAATCCAGCTCCTGCTTGAACAATATATGGAGCAGCGTCACTCATAAATAACAATATATTGTCATACTGTACGCCTTCTGGCCACAAGAAAGTTGATGAGTGAAAATTTTTGTAGGAGTGGAATGATTTATTCGGTCAAATATTCGTATATTAAGAAAAATGATCTGGTGCCTGCTTTCATAGCACGAACTACAACACTACAAATACACTGTTCTGATGCATCTGCGGTTTTATCAGTAGAAATCCATATTTTTTGTGCTTCAGCTCATTCCTAATATTACAAATTACATCTTGAAAACAATGTGAAAGCTGTTGTGCAATGTAGATTTGTCCTGCACCTTCTGTTTGTGTATTTCCAAAAATTCCCAAAGCTGTTCATCATATTTCCACAATTGAATGTTGGAACTCACTAATACTAGACGTAAGTCTATGAAACATGTATCACTTGAACTCGTGTTCACATACGGTACACTGCTTGTAATTCGTTGCCGATTTAACTTAGATTTATTCTTAACCTTCTCTTCATGCCATGTTGTATTATTATTAAGCTGTACAATGTCATAGTCTTTCTTTGCATAAACACTCTTTTTACACACAAAACAAAATAAGACATTGCCGTCCTCACTGAAAATGTTACTACCAAACAACAAAATAAGACATTGCCGTCCTCACTGAAAATGTTACTACCAAACACATTTATGTATTTGCGTAACAATGCTGATCGAGAGGATTTTGTAGATGCATCAAGACAGTGTACGTGTAGTAGTGTAGTTGGTGCTATTAAAGCAGGTAGCAGATCATTTTTTTCTTAATATGCAAATACTTGACCGAATAAATCATTCCACTTAACTACAGCACTAATCACACACACCTTACTGAGCCAATGTGTCATGCAGAACTAACATACTCCAGACTTGTAGCTGTGAGCTAACAGCTAGCAACTCAGGGATTCACCAGGCATGTGACAACATACCGATATCCATTTAGACTGCTTAATCACAGAAAAGATTTAGCAGGGTATCTCCTGATTTTAACTAGGCCTACATATCAAAATATCTTGAAGGTCCCACCTTTCACACTCACAACCTAGCTTTGCTTTTTAAAGCATTTCACTGAAATTACATTTTTATTAGCCACTAAAAAGAGGGAATTGGTGACAGACAAATATCAGTTAGGAGTGAAATATGCACTTTTAAAATGTCATTTCTGGGTAAAATATACTTTTCTTCTTTCAAATTTGGCTACTGAAGAATGATGTAATGTAACCCATTGCACTTATTTGAGTTATTTAATTCTGCTTCTTTTCCTGCTCACCAATAATTCTTCATTCTCCTGCTCTTCAGTCCAAATGTAACTTTTTATTCCCTTGGTCCTTCCTGGAAACCCATAAAATCTTGCATTAACCTTCTAAAAGTTGTTCTGTCCTTTATTATATCTTCAGCTATCCCCATTTCTTCCATGTCTTTCTTTATCCCCTAACCCACTGATTACCATTCCTACTCCTGTAAACATGTTTAAAAATTTGTTTGCTGAGTCTGTTGTTGTCCATCCTCATAACGTAGCCAGCTTCCACTGTGGATCAGCGGTAGTGTGTCAGATCCCAAGATCGCAGGTTCACCTGGAAGTAGTCGGATTTTTGAAGGTTGGACAAAGTCCATTCGACACTCCATGTCATATGACATCAGCATGTAAAAGATCTCTGGTGACACATTTAATGTTTACCCAAAAAAATTAATTAAAACTCAGCCGCAGACGCCCAAGAGAGATACGGTTTACTCTACCATTTGGCAGGCCTAGAGTAAAACGGAACCTCAAAATTGATGAGCAGGCAGCCAGATGGCATTATTATTATTATTATTATTATTATTATTATTACCAAAAATTTAAAACTCTCCTCTTTCTGATTGTATCCAACACTTTTTTTGCTTTCTTCACTCTTAATCTTTGTTCTTCCTGTACAGAACTTTCCTTTTTTCTGTTTTCATTGATCCCCAAATTTTTCTCAGAAGCTACCTTTTGTTTTTTCTCTTCATTTTCCATTTCTTTTGATTTTATGGTAAATATGCATTCCAAAGCATAGATAATTTCTGGCTTTATTATGGTATTGTAATGTCTAATTTTATTTGAAATATCATTCTTGTTATACTGTAGGTATCCTAAGGCACTTGGAACATTGGAAATTGGAACACTAGTTCCAATTTTTTTTTTTTTTTGCTCTTGTTTTGCTGGCTTCCTTGTCAATACTTAACATTTTACGTGCATTGCATGTTAGTCATGAATTTGGCCTTCCCAAAAGAGATATGAAGTCCAACTTTCCTTGCAACTTCTTTCAGAAGGTAGATTTTCTGATGCTGATTCTATACTTCCAGAGAAGAATGCAATGTTGTCAGCAAAAGCCAACCAGTTTATACCTACCCCTTTGAATTTTGAACCTAGTCTGACATTGTGATGTAATCCTCTTCCTTTGAGTTTCACCTTCCATACCCTTATTACTTTTTCCAGGATACAGTTAAAGAGAATCAGAAACATATTTTTTAAATCAACATATACCATCTATCACATCATTCTTTTTTCCCTTTTTATTCTGTCTCAAATTAAACATCTGACTGGTGCAGGGCCTGCCTTTTCAGAATCTGCTTTAGTATTCTCTTATTTGTTTATTATTGACTCTATCCTATTTTAAAGAGCTTTTGATACAAGGGATGTTCCTCTCTTGTTACCGACATCTGTTTTATCACCTTCTCTACATAATGGGTGTATCAGGACATTTTCCTAGCCCTTTGGGATTCTTTCCTCCTGCCAGATTCTTTTCAGTATGCCTCTCAGTTCCTGTCTTGGTCGATTACCTGCTTCCTTCCACAATTCCGCCACAATCATATCTTTCTCCGTAGCTTTGTTATTCTTTAATTTTTCAATGATGTCGTCTATTTCTTCCTGATTGGGTAGGTCCAAATCTCTGGTTTCTGTTGTTGGACAATTGAATTCTAGTCTTTCTTTAGACTCTTTAGAGCTCAGCAATTTTTCAAAGTATCTTACTAAAATTTTTCAATTGACCTTGGTATTGAGTCCAATCTTCCCTGCTTCATCTTTAAAATCCCAGAGTAGGTGGCTGAAATTTTACCATATTCTTTTTGAATGTTTTGTAAAATTTTATGGTACTGTTTTTGGCTCCTGCTGACTCCATGCATTGTGATCACCTCCAGTATCTAGCGGGGAAATTATCTACGATCATCATACTGGTGTGCTCTACGCTTGAACTGTATCACATACTATCCCGTTCTGCAACTGTTCTTTCTTGGACAAGCTAACTTTTTGCCTTCCTAACTATCTGGAAGCTTCTGTCATGTGATCTTAATATGTCAGGTAAACTGCTGTTCTCTTTCGATCTTTCTGGCGTCGTAACCTGTTGCGAATAGTTTCTTTTGTGTCATGCCTTCTCCTTATGCTACACAGCCATGGTATATAATGTGGGTTAGTGGTGGGTAATGATCTTGCTTGAAACTCTTGAAACTGATGTCACAGATCTCGAGACTCTTGCGAGAATCTTGAAACCAATTCTCCTGTGCTGTGATCTGTGCGACATCCCAGTAACTGTGAGTGTGAGCTTGATAGTATGATCCTCATAAGCAGTTGTTGCATGAAATAAAATTCTTATATGGAAAGGTGTGTGCTGATAAATTTTGTCAAAAGCCTGGAAAAGTATTGCATGTTCAAATATGAACCCCTTAATACCATTAACGAAAATAAAAACAGAATGTCAGTATCTTAAACTTTTCACAACTTAACTGAATAACCTTGCATAATTTGTGAATAACTGTAGATAGGGTGTACAACTACTTGGATACTCTTCTTCTTCTTTGTTTTGCCTCATGACTGAGGCGTCATGACTATCATAATATTCAGCCCTCTTGCTGATGAACCATATTCCGCCATTCTTCCCTACCTAAAGCTTTCAATGTGGTTACTCTGAGAGAACACTGTAGGGGGCCGTTCACCATGTCAATCCATCGTGTTGGTATTCATCCTCGTTGTCTGGTTCCCTGGACTTTGCCCTCAACAATCAGCTTTTGAAGACTACCATCTCGGGGCATTATATGTCCAAAGTAGCGTACGATCCGCTGAGAGACCTTACACGATAGACGAACTTTTATCTGAAGTTGGTTCAGGATTGATGTGCGACGAGCTGTCCAAGGAATTCTTAACATTTTCCTCCAACACCACATTTCAAAGCTTTCTATCCATTCACGATCACGTTTGAGGATGGATACTAGAGGCATGCTTATTCGAACTTGAGACGGGACAAGATTCGCCTTGCTGCATATGCAACCACCATTGCTCATGAGTGAAACGTGTAATTTAAAATGTCTCAGTTTGCTCCAATTCTTTCGACAGGGTAGTGATGGGCAATGCTCTCAAGACCGATTCTCCTGTGCTGCGATCTATGCGACATTCCAGTAACTACGAACATAAGCTTAATAGTACATCATCAGCAGTTATCATATAGAAACGTGTGCCAATACAAAAGCCTAGAAAAGTACTGCATTTTGAAATATGAGCCCCTTTAATACCATTAAGGAAAGTGAAAACAGAATGTTGGTATCTTAAATGGTTCATAAGTTATTAGAGGTGGATATCTTAGCTGAAAAGAGAAAAACAGGAGCATGGTTGTTTAGTTGTGATGTGTTTAGTCCACTTCCATCTGAATTATCTAGTCGTCCTTCAATATAGAGGTAGCTTTCGTGTGGTAAGGTGTATACATCTTACTGATTAATAACAAAGAGAATTTCATCATTGTTATTTAATCCAAACATAAAAGAATGAAGCTCAGTACGCGCTAGAGTGATTAAGTGATAGAAATTGTTGCAATTGGATTGGAGGTTTGGTATAGAGTGATGTAAAAGAGATGGTATGAGATGGACTTGATGGATATAACAGTAAGAGTGATTAGGTTATAAAGTTTTATAGAGTTTGGTGATATGAGTTAACGCAAATATAATTAGACTTGAAGATATAGGGTTAAAGTGTCCGTGATCAATGTTGTAATATAGGTAGGCACAGTTCAGCAGATTGAATAGCCCTTTCAGACCGAGTACGCACAATTGTGCGGGTTCGTATTTTAGTTATCCCTGACCGTATTTGATGTTTTTTCGGCGCTACACCGGACTGCAGTGATTGTGCAGGACACGTGGCGTGTATTTCAATTGATTTTAGTATGCGCTTGACCGCCAGGGCGAAGGAAGAAGAGTTTAAAAAGCACAGCTGATCGGCGAGATGGCAGGAAGCAGTAGTGCCGAAAGTAAGTATTTATTTACTGCGTTTATATTAATCTAGAAGCTTTACTGAATACCGGAATATATTCAATGAAGTGTGTACATTGGTTAGTGAACGTAAATTTTGAAGCTACACCATCGTACGTGATACAACGAGGTTTTGAATTTTGATACGCACAATTGTGTGGGTCCTGTTTTTCGGATGTTAGTTTCTGTTTTGTAAAATAAACTATTAATATGTGTATTGAGGAGCATTTTAGTCAGTTCTTGACGTACAAACAAAAATTCACACCTCCAGTTTTCTTTCAGGTCTGAAAGGGATAAGAGGTGAGTTGGTGTCAGCAAGCCTGAGACAGTAATATAGGTCATGATATGAGGAAGCAGACAGGTTGAGTAGTGACAGTGGCTGCTCACTCAGACGTGTGACGTGAGAGGGGGAAAGGAATAGCTGGGTTTCGCTGACATTACAGGATGAAGGAAGGCCATTAACATTCCATGGTATGCTGGTTGCCATTCTTATTGTTTGTTTTGTTTTACCGGAAGGTATTTCTTTTACTTTTACTGTGTTGCCAGCTACTATTTCTCCAAACAGGATTTAATTTCTGTTTTGTTTTGCCATTGCTTAATTGTTGCCATATTTTATGTTGTCATGTAACTTTGTAATTACAGTTATTCAATTTTGTTTTGTTATGTTAGTTTGGTGACGTATTGCCATGACGGGTTTATCTCCAATAGGAGTTGCCCAGGGGCCATTTTGCCGTGGTGACAATTATTTATCCCAATTTATCTTATTTTGTTGGTTCGCTTATTTAATTTAATTTCATGTTAGTATTACTAATATATAGCTTAGATTGGAGTTAATGTGTTCCTTGAAAGGATCGATTGGTTTAATTACTGTAAGATCTGAGGAAATAAATAAATATTAGACTTGGGCTGAATTGCACATATTCCACATAATAGTATTCAAACTATAAGTGACTTTTTACATCTAGTCTTTTTAAATTGTTTTTAATTTTTGACTTCATTCAAGAGAACAATGGTTTTTATATGATCTTTTAAAGTGCTTCCTAAACATTAAGGACAAACATAAGAACTATTAATGCAATTTAGACAAACGTTATAAAGGAAACCTTTTAGTATGTGTGTCAAGCATTTTTATGTTTTTAACTATTAATGTTTTTAGTGTAAGTTAGGTTAATGCTTCTTCAAATATGAGGAATTTTGGTTTATGATGTCAAATTCACTGAGGAAGAAAGTGGGCCATCTCCCGAAACATGTATGAAAAATAATTGTGTAAACTAATGAGTTTATAATAAATACTGACAGAGCAGACCTAAAAACTACATGTGGCATTTTTCCATTAGCTTAATCAATACGGACCAATCAAAGACCAAGAATAGTCAAACTGGTTGATTCTTTCAAAAATTCCAGTTGATGATCTTACAACCTTATCCTGGCTTTGTTTAACCTCAAAAGACATTATGTGGGCTGCAGTTAAATTTCTACTGGTGGCTGTTTATATCAATCTGGTCATTCGTATAGGCAACAACCACTTTGAGTAGTATAAACTTGTAAAAAATAAAATCCAAGTGGTCAATATGGAATTGCAGTTTCAGTGATGGAAGACGAGTGTGTAAAAATTTTCACAAAATCTCAAGAGGGGAGAATCAATGTTTCAGCACTTTCATCGGTGGTAGAATTTGTTTTCTCTTACTGAGATGAACATCCGTGGTGCAAGTGGTTTATATTATGAACTCGTTACGGGCAGACAAAAGAAATAAACTGGACAAAGAGGCTGTTGGGGCTTGTGTGACACTTAAAACCCATCTTTTTCAGTTTTTTGTGTGTGTAGTTTAACTAGAAGATACTTAAAAGAAAAAAAAAAAGAATGGGCTGCGTTGGAGGCATGGCTGCAAGGTTCATAGCATAGAATAAGTCTTTCTGAAAGAAATGAAGCAGACCTAATTACATTTAATAATGTTTTAATTTATTATAATAACTACAGAGTAATTATCCATTATTGAGTAGATGGTAATTTGCCAAATGATGAACGTTTGAGAACAGTCTTGCTGATAATAACAGGCCACCGAGCTCGATAGCTACAGTCGCTTAAGTGCGGCCAGTATCCAGTATTTGGGAGATAGTGGGTTTGAATCCCACTGTCGGCAGCCCTGAAGATGGTTTTCCGTGGTTTCCCATTTTCACACCAGGCAAATGCTGGGGCTGTACCTTAATTAAGGCCACGGACGCTCCCTTCCCACTCCTATCCCATCGTCGCCATAAGACCTATCTGTGTCAGTGCGACGTAAAGCCAAAAAAGGCCCATGGTATTGGAATAGCTCCTGTAAGGCGCAATTTCAATCAGCATGTTGTGAGCAAAGACAAGGTTTATGACGAGTTGCCCAGTGTGGTTGGTGTCCGAGTGGAGACAGGATGTAAGGTAACTGTTTCTTTGAACGATCCAACAGTTTCTGATTGTAGCGAGGATTTGTATTTGTATTGATAAGGAGGATTTTATAAATACTTTTATTTGTAAAGCGATAACCGTCAATACGGAATGAGATTTATAACTTGCAATGTAGTGAGGATCCAATTTGGAATCTCCCATTTTAATGATAAACATTTTTGTGTCAAATTCTATGTAATCAGCGATATCTTTGATGGTAGCAGAGTACCTGATTAGCATCAAGTATAGTACTACCGCACAGTTGGAAATGGACACAGTGGGATGGATGTAAACGCAACTAAGCCTGAAACAGGGTTCACTGTCAAGATATTAAGAAATTTTCCAAATTCCATAAATACTCCCGTTCAATTAATATTTCCATTATTCTTTTTCTGGAATGATAAAGATTTATACCACCAAAATGTTCTAATATTAAACCTTTTTGTTAAGTGTTAAATACTGGTACAGGGTTGTTAACATTTACTACACTATGTACTACAAGGAAGTTAACTACTGTATTTTTCCATTTTTCTTTTGCATATTTTAAAGAAGAAAATAAAGTGTCCTGGATTTTCACTTTTCAAATATAGCAACCCTAGTTAAAAAACAAATCACTCTACCTACTGCAACAGCCAAGGGATGATTTGGGATCAGAAACTAAAAACCTAATTCCAGCTGCACTATTCACAATGCACCCAAAAGAAGTGGACAGATTTAATGTATAAAATCAAGACTATCTGTGATCTCAATATGAACTTTGTACCGTCAGGTTGAGGTTCAGTAGAAGTTTGAAGAGACTGTTGCAGTAGTTGGTAGTACTGCAGGTGATTATTTCACAAGCACAATACATATTAAGATGGCTGCCAATGCTATAGTAAAATCATCACATTGTGTGCTTGAACTAGCCAGAACCAATTCCATAACTTTAATACAACATTTTATAACCTGTTCCAGGTAACAACCACCAACTAGATATACTATTTACGATTGATACAAAAAATTTGAAACAATGAGTTCATGACACGTGCGGGAAGACTGTTTGTACCAGAATAATAAGGGTTCATGTTAGTTATAACCAAAATCTGTCAAAGTGCACAAGAAGGATGAATTTAAGAATGAATTCCAAAACCTAACGGAAAATTTTGTGGAAGCAACTGAAAATTACTCCTAACAAATTGAAGTTCTTGTTACATCTATCCAAACAAGACAAGATGAAACGCTAAGGTATTTGCATGGAAGAACTAAAATGTAATGAAAATGGCTTTCGTAAATGTTAATTTTCAGTCACAAGTCAGGTTTCCATTTGAGTGAAAATAATTGATTAAAAACAATGATCGAATATGGAAAACTGAACTTTTTAGGGCAATTATGGAGTATTTTAAGGATTCTCCCAAGGTTAATGTGTTGAGTTCTTTCCTGTGTTCTATGCAAAGGTGCAGGCCTCTTCTATGAGAAAACACTAGATTGATATCTGAACTGCAAGGGACAAGGACAACTTCATTTTCCATCAGCATGGAGTACAAACTATCAAACACCAGGATGTGAGAAATTATCTCAAACTCTTGCACAATGGATAGACCCTACTGCAGATGGTGGCTACCAAGGAGTTCTGATATCATGCTGTCAACTTTTTTCTATGAGCAATTGTGAAAAACAATGTTTTTTGTCCCTGTACTTCCTCATTCAGATATGAAGTATAGCATCACAGGTGCTGTGGCAAGTTTTGATGTACATATGTTACACCACATTTGGAATGAATCAGACAATTGTCTTGATGGGTACTATGCAAGAGATGTAGACCTACATTTTAAAACACTGGCAAGTTTCCAGACTTAGACACTAACAGTTCCTCAACCTAACAGCACAACATGCATATCAATATCACCTTTTAAAAAAAAATACAACATTAAATCTGTCAGTTTCTTTTGTAATAATCTTGGATAATATATTTAAACATTACTTTAAAATTAATAACACATCTCTCTCCTGTTTAAACTTCCTGAAAGGACAACAGACTATGCCATAATTTGATTCCTTTACCATATGTATAAGTAACAAGTGCATAACCAATTTCATCACATCATCAGTTCTAGAGAAACAGTTTTGTAATAAAATAAATAAATTTTTTTTTGCTAGGGGCTTTACGTCGCACCGACACAGATAGGTCTTATGGCGACGATGGGATAGGAAAGGCCTAGGAGTTGGAAGGAAGCGGCCGTGGCCTTAATTAAGGTACAGCCCCAGCATTTGCCTGGTGTGAAAATGGGAAACCACGGAAAACCATTTTCAGGGCTGCCGATAGTGGGATTCGAACCTACTATCTCCCGGATGCAAGCTCACAGCCGCGCGCCTCTAATTTAATGATTTCTTTCAATAATTTCAACTTCTTTTACAAAATATAATAATATCCTGCATATAGACAAAAAGCCTCCGTGGCTCAGGCAGCAGCGCGCCGGCCTCTCACCGCTGGATAACGTGGTTCAAATCTCTGTCACTGCATGTGAGATTTGTGCTGGACAAAGAGGAGGCAGGACAGCTTTTTCTCCGGGTACTCCAGTTTTCCGTCATATTTCATTCCAGCAACACTCTCCATTAAGATTTCATTTCATCTGTCATTCATTAATCATTGCCCCTGAGGAGTGCGACAGGCTTCGGCAGAATTCCTATCCTCGCCACTAAATGGGGGCTTCATTCATTCCATTTCTGACCCGGTCCAATGACTGGAAACAGGCTGTGGATTTTCATTTTTATCCTGCATATAGACAAAGAATGTATTTATTGGAAAACTGGACAGAATTCATATGTGGAATGCTCAAATTTGTAGTTGCATTAAGCATATGATCATACTACATCTCAAAAACATCTTTATTGACCAATTGGTAACAATAACAAAATATAATGTAAATTGTACAAAAAGAAGCGGTATATTAAACAGATAAAAGTTCAATAAACATAAAGCAAGTACAAAAATGCATACCTAAAATTAGTTGAATGGCAAGAAAGGTTTTGCAAAAAGTAAGTAAACTGCATAAATAATTGATAATACCTGTTACACTAGCTTCCAGACTAGACAGTTTTAATGTCTCGTCCAGACTGTTTGGCAGTCCTCTAGGTTGAATTTTCAAACTCCACCCACTGGCATACAGTTGGGTGATTGGGAAGGAAGGTATGGTGCTCAAACCTACCCTTCCATTGACCTGAATGGTCCATACAAAAGTAACCCTTAATTTCTAAAATCCCTAGAAAAAATATGGTTTTTTTTTTGTACTGCAGGAAACAACTGAAAAAGGATAAATCAACTGTAAGCTAGATAAAATTAAACATCATACTGTGCTCAGCCAGCTTTTATCACACACACCTGATTACTGTTATGAATACAGAGAATTTTAGAAATATCAAAAACTTATCAGAGGTATATACCTACAACCATTATGAGGTATTACTCCTGGTGACCGACATCAAATAAAGAGCCTATAAAACTTTGTTTATTTTAGGTGGCTTATGATTAACAACTATTAAATTTAATATCAACATTGATGATTTTTTTTCCTGGTGGTTTTACACAAAGCTAATACATAAATATACACGATTTTGGCAATAGTGGGACAGGAAGGGGCTAGTATTATAAGATAGTGGCTGTGACTATCAAAATGTACAGCCCTTGCATTTTCCTCGTGTGAAAGAGAAACGGAAGAAAACCATAAACCATCTTCAGGGCTGCCAATGGTATGATTCATATCTATCATCTCCCAAACGAAAGTTCACAGGTACAGGCCCCATATTTTCCTTTGATTATAGTTATTATGTATCTAGGGATGCATTTCGCACCTTGTATTGCTATTACAGTCATAGGCATTGTCATTACTTAAAGATTTTTAAACTGAAAGCTATTCTCTACACTTGATGAAAGAGGTCACAAAATAACATTTTGTTTTTAGGATAAGGGCTGCTACCTTTAGTCATATAATTTATTGAATCCTTACTGTTGAAACCATGAGGAAGATCTCAGTATTTAGATAGAAACAATGGTTACTGAAATCATATTTCAACATTCTAAAATCCCTAAATCAAACATAATTCAGTGGTTGTGAAATGCAATTTCTACCATACATTAGAACATTGTACTTGATACTCTCTCTCTTCAAGATAACAGTAATTTGTTCAATAAGAGATTCAACATCCCTCCAACTGCTGATGGCCTTAAAAGATGCCAGTTAGAATTTGTCCCCGAATAGGCAGTGTGAGCATGCAAATAAAAGTACTCACACAAGCTTCTAGCATTTAAAGATCTTGTACATACCGACCATCATATACCAGCTCAAATGACAATATTGATTTTAAATTTCATCCTGATTCTCACATGATACTAATATACAGCTTAAAGTGCACAGAATGTACCACCAATGTTTCAAAAATTAAGATCCTAGAAGGAAACCATAATTTAATATCAACTGCTTTAAGTATTCAAGCTTTCTAGGGTTTTCTAATCATGAAATTACCAACATTTTGCCCCACTACGGCATTGGGGTCATCAGCTGGATTGCCACACCTCTGCAAGATGTTGACAGCAAGTGCACTGTTGAGACACCACACCAAGCCTCCTTCGAAGTACAGTGTAATGAGAGTGCACTGCGGAAGATATGTACTTGCATTTGCCTGCCTTTGGCATTTATATGAAAAATCAAGTTCCCAAAGGTATGTACCTACCCTAGTACTGTACATTAGCCACCAGCGTCTTGATGAGGTAAGGTAATCCAACTTATGAGCCCAATGTCACACTGGAACAAAACACTGATAATTTCATGATTGGAAAATACATATTAATGTTGCTAACAATGCAATTTACAGAAAAAATATCAAAACTTACAAATATGCAAGAAAAGGTAAAGGAAGGAACTGAATATTAGAACACTCCCATTTTTTAAGATATTACTATCATGCAATAATAGAATGATAAATTTAAGAGTAAGGAGTACCTAATTGGTTGCCAACCCAATGCATGGCACATTAGGAAATAAGACCAATGAGTGAAGGGTATTCAAGTAAGAGGGCTATTCATGTCAAGGCCATCAGCCCCCCCCCCCCCCTCCCAATTAAGAGAAAAATCTCTTCAAATTTGTTAACAATAACATTCTATTCATAACAATAATGACCATATTTGTATATACTACATCATATAAATAAGTAGAAATGGAAGAACTAGGTTATATGATCTTTTACCAATAGAGAAGAAAGTTCTCTTAAAAATAATTTCTTTGGTTTGTTTTGTCTCACATTTAATATTGTGAACAGGAGATATTCAATCTTAGAGTAGCACCCTGAACACTTTTAAAGTTCTTTACACTGACATTCAGAAATATGCATCATGAACTACACAATTCCAATTTACCGGTACATCTGACAAAGAACAGGCAAAAAAATTCTCTCTTCTCAGCAGGTGAACACACTCATTAAGAATTATAATTAATTCTCTTCTTTCATTTATCTCCAGTAATACTTTAATGAAATAAAAACGTAACATTTACTACCAGTGGTGTAGGCAGAAATATTTTATATAAAGATCTTAAAGTGAAACAAGTGAATTTCATTTCTAAGCATTAAACTCTCCTTTAAACATATGGTAAGTTGGTATGAGAAACAATAATGTAACTTCAGACTTACAGTTATTACGTTTGTCAAGTACATAATACTGTATAGTACATGCCAAAGTAATGGTAAGTACAGAGAAAAAATGGCCACTAAACTCTAATTGGAGCCAAATTCATAGCCACTGATGTCCTATTTGATGCTCTACTGATTAAAATTGGGTAGCATTATCAGTAGCATCATCAGGTAAACAATCCGTAGCACCCCTGACAAGGTTATAAGCTGCTAAACGGTTGCAAGCTGAGCAGCTTATGCACATCAAACAGAAGAAACAAAAGCATGGCAAACTGCATACTTGTCAATCAGAAATAAAAGGAAACACACATGCATATTATGACCTAATGTAAGCCAGAAGCAAGCCTAGAGAAAAACTCTCCACTCTAGTGTCCAGGTGACCATTTTTTGCTCTGTACTTAACTTTTCTTTGCATGAACCATAATATGTACTCAACACAACCCCACCCCTACAAGACTATTTGAAGAATTAGGAGATTGTGAAAGCTAAATATTCAATCATGATGTAAGTTTATGTTATAAATAAGATGATGCATGTGATTAAAAAATTAAGATAGAAAAACACAGTTGTACTTCCATAAAAAAATTATACATTACTTTAAGCAATAATAAAACTACATGTACTGAAGAGGATACTGCAAAATGTTTGATTGATTTTTCATTTTAAATTTACTTCTAGTTAAATTTCACAAAATAAACAACACACAGTAATTTTTCTGACTTAAGTACGGAGACTACATTAGTTCCATGAAGGATTTGTCCTCCTGATCCCATGGGATGACATTTTAACTTCAAATATTTCACAAATACTTTTAAAGCTTAGTGAAAATTTGTATGACACATAGTACACTAACTTTCAAATGCTTTCATTTTATTTCATTTCATTTTATTATATGTGAATGCATGAGATACATGAAAATGCAAGCAGCACTTGTACAACAGAATATACAGGAACTTTAAAAAAATTTGAAATACTTGATGTTAGTGTACATGCACAGGTATTTTCAGTTTAGAATATACTGTACTGTGAGACATTTTGGAAGACTATATAAATATCTGTACTTTAATAATCAAGGAACATATCACTGAAGTAAATCATCAATAATTAAAACTGTGATGTAGAAAACTAAGCTCACTGGACAAAAAATTAGTCATCCTGGTGTGCACCCACAGATGGATGGTTAAGCCTGTACAGATTGCGCAGCAAACGACTTCCATGTTCAACCGCATATGCTCTGCCTGTACATGAGCATAAGGCAGTACCAATCAGTGAGACATTGAAGTTTTGAGTGGACAGTCTACGTCAACCTAGGAAGGTGTAAGACGTGACAGAGTGGCAAAAAGGGGCAATCGTGTTTGGCAGTGCCCATGACCATACAGTGCGTGAAGTTGCTGGATTTGTTGGTATTTTGCAGCGACTGTTCAACTTGTCTACAAGCAATGGTGTACTACACGTGGTCGTGAAACACGTCAGAATTTTGATCAGGAAAAGATCCTGACTGAGAGGGACCGGAGACGCGTTTCACGGCTTGTGAATCAAAATCGCTTCCAAACCAGACAGAAATTGCTGCATTCAGTAAATGAATGTCCATCCCAACCTGTTAGTGAGAAAAGACTGTTATGGGAACTGTATGCAATGAACGTTTGGAGTCTGTCACCTTGCAAGAGGTCATTGCTCACACAGGCACATAAAGCTGCACGTCTTCAATGGGCTAGAAATAGTCCAACGTGGATAGTAGCTGACAGGCGGAATGTAATGTGGTCTGACGAATCAAGTTTTTGCCTGTATTACAATGATGCATGTCGTCGAGTGCACCAAAGTCCAAATTAAGCCTTTCATCCTGAGGGTGTGTAAGGTCAGGTTCACGCCAGAGGTGGATCTGTGTTGTTTTAGGGGTGTTTTTTGTATCATGGATTGGGCCCACTCACTGAGGTGACCGCTAACATGAAACAGCAATGTTTATTTAAACATTCTGGATGATCAGGTGTTGCCTTTCACTCAACTTCTGCATGATGAGTATGCTACTGATATCCTGATTTTTCAAGATGACAACAGCAAAGTTCATCGGGCTGGACACATACGTGACTGGTTTTCTGAACACTCTTCCACCCTATTACATCTTGATTGGCCTGCAAAATCACCTGACTTGAACCACATCGAAAATCTGTATGACATGTTGGAACAGCGGGTAAAATGCAGACAGCAGCATCACCGTAATTTGGTGGAATTGCGCAATCAAATCCTCAGTGAGTGGCTAAAGCTGGATGTGACATACCAGCACAACCTTGAGGACTTACTTCCTAACCAAATCCAGACGGTTATCAAGTCCAGAGGCGGAGTTACATGGTATTAAATGATACTTGTAATGACTTCTCCAGGGAAGACTAAATTTTTGTAAGGTAAGCTTATTACAACTTACAATTGGCTAAGCCATTTTAGCACCCCTAATATAAGCTTTATAGGAACATTATTTTGAGGTAAATGAAAAAAAATTAGGATTAAAAAAGTAGAGATCTGCGAATAAATACTGCTTTATTCAAAGTTCAATTGAAATTTTTGTGTCCTAATTGTAATAAGTGGTCATTTGTGGTGTGACACTGCAATTTAAAAATGAATTTTCACATATGAATTACTGGTAAGTTACCACACATCCAGACAACAAATGAACATTTCTCAGCTATTAACTACACACCTACAGCTCTCAGAATTCTGAGAACAAATGGTTACTGTAATTTAACAGAAAATTACATTTATTTTTTAGTTACACATTAAGTTACCAAACAAACTATACAGCTTTTCTTCAGATCTTGAACTAAGGTCATCAGTGAATTCTGTAAAATTCTAATTTCATTTCAGTATAACATAGTAAGTAAAGATTATATGTTATTTTTGACTCATCAGCACTCATTACTCATTTACAAACTTTACTTGAATTGTAATCATTAAAACTTTCAGCATCAGTTATTACTTCAAAAGGTTATCTGAACGTTTTATGTATTAATTTACCTGAAATTACAGGGGACCACAACGATCTAGGAAAAAAACAAAATCCCATTGTGTTACAGCCCTGATGGGCCTTGGCCTAGCAAGCAATGTCACGCAGCCCAAATACTTGCAGATTACAAAGTGCCACAGAAGTTACAACACTATACAGAGCGTGTCGAAATTACAAGTGTCATATCTTTGCTTCCCTATGTCTCTGAGCAATGATTCAAAAACATATGCTACCTGCCATCTATTGGCTACATTACTGAAGCTTGCCCTTGTTCGTATCATCATGGGAAGTGCTGTAAACTTAGTTTTTGTATGTGAATGTCTACAGTTTTTGGGAATCAACTGCTAGCTGACGAACATGGCCACTCACAGTAGTGCTGAAGTAGTACCAGATAGTGAGAAAGTGTTCGAAATTTTGATGAATGACGTAACTGAAGATTCTGATTTTTCCCATGTGGATAAAGAAGTTGATGACTTCCTTCCTAAAAATATCATAATTGAGGGTGAAGAAATAAGTGATAGTGATTAAGAAGAATTACATCCACCATCTGCAAAGAGGCACAAAATTTGTATCGCGCACAACTCATTGTCCAGCTCCATGGCTAAATGGTTAGCATGCTGGCCTTTGGCTCAATTCCCAATCGGGACAGGAATTTTAACTTTCATTAGTTAATTTCTATGGCTCAGGGGATGGGCATTCGTGAAGTCTTCAGTATTAGATTTCATCTTAGGTAGGGCCCCATCCTCACAGACGTACAGGTCGGCGATATGGCGTCAACTCGAAAGACCTGCACGAGGCCTCTCCGCAGGCCACATGCCATTTTAAAAAAAAAATCTATTCACTAAATGAATGGTTAATAATTAAATAAAATATGTAAAAACAACTAAAATAAATGGAACAATGAACAATTAAAAATTAGACTTCTATCAGGAACAAAAGTAAACAAAACACCGAGCAAGTTGGCCATGCGATTAGGGTTGCGTAGCTGTGAGCTGGCATTCAGTAGATGGTGGGTTCAAATCCCACTGTCAGTAGCCCTGAAAATGGTTTTCTGTTGTTTCCCATTTTCACACCCGGCAAACGCTGGTATTATACCTTAATTAAGGCCACAGCTGCTACCTCTACAATCCTAGCCCCCTGCTATCTTTGCATCACCGAAAATCTTTGATGTGTTAGTGTGACATTAAACCACTAGCAAAAACCAAACCAAAAGTCCACAATCAAAACCAACTTTCCTTTTAGGTATACTGAATTTTTCTTTTGTTCTGTACCTTGAATTTTGACAGTTTGTCATTGTTAGGGCTAACTCACATGACAAATGGATGTCCTCATATTACTGTCGGAGAAAGAGCTTCCAAGGTGAGACTTCAAAAGAGAAAAGGCACTATTGCACAGGTATGCTGCATCAAACATGCTGATGATTCAAGCTGCTGGTTTGAACAGATTTGTGATCAGTTCATAAGTAAAGTTTGTATAGAAAGTGGTCACATTTTCAGCAGAACTGATTTTTTCCCCTCACACTCTCTGGCCAGTGCCAGAACTCGTCATAGAGCTCCAGCCATATTTATTTAGTACGATGCAACTGGTGTGGAATAATCAGCGTGTGCATCACAGTTGACCAGGGAATACCTAAATGTACAAATCTGCAAACTTTTCAGGAAGGGTATATCTATGTCCACCAATATAACTGTTATTCATACTTTTAACATGTAAATCTACTGCAAGGATACAAAACATAATTTGGGAACATTCCTAGGTGTCATATCCAACTATAAAATGGATTCTTTCAACATGCCCTATGTGCTTGTATCCAGGGGCATGAAATACAGGGAGTGGGGAAGGTTTGGTAACTTCGTTCCACAGGAAATTAGCAATTTCCAAAGTACTTTTGCACAAGGGCAAGCGACCACCTCACAGTGTGGACTGTAATTCCCACCTTACCATGTCAACTGTCATTGCAGTGCCAGGTTTCTGGCAACATTCAGTTCTGTACGATGTTCAGAACATGTTTATAATTTCAGTGCTGTTTGTTTTATCGCATACTGTATATTCCCAATTTTTTCAATATTAATTTTCTTACAGAACTTACTTTAGTAGCAGGCCTGCCACACATCTCAGATAATAATCCGTTTGATAGTGAGAATGGAGTATATTTAAAATTCGTTTATTCAGAAACATGCTATGAAAATAACAATAAATAATTAGGCAAGAATTCAGCATAACACATTTTGCATACAGTCAATGTCTGGGTCATATTTTGTTATTTTTAAGTCATATCTTGTCATTTTTAAGGTCACAGTTGCTTGCACATTTGGGCTAATTATACAGTAGAAGTCTGCTATAGCGAGAATTCATAACAGCAAAAAATTTACTCGCTATAACGGATTGTCGTTATATCCGACCTTTTTGTAAAAGTTGGGAAAATCCAAATACACATTAAAATCAGTATGAAACGGCAATCAGTTTGTTCAAAACTGGAGTTTTCGCGGATGATATCCATACTACGGCTTACTCATTTGTTATTTTTTTAAATCTGATACTACATGAAAGTGTATGTTTAATTTCCAAGACGACCCTGAATGCAATACGATCTCCACTTTTTCCTTCAAAAAAATGTAAATAAGGCTTAAAAGTACTTTGTAAAATCATATGAATGCCTTTCTTGTACAATACACATTTTTAGACTATCTTTGTCTTCACCCCAACGTCGAACATTGGCTTTAGTTATGCCGTATATTTTTTGCGGCTGCACAATTATTTTTTTTTCCCGAGGGTTTAATAAACATTACTTTAAAATTGGCATCATAATATCGAAGAGAACCCGTTGAAAATTTGCCGGCAATATCTATTCCACACGTTCCTACAATACAACGATCCATTGGGAAAATATTCTTGCTGTCTACAAAACTGTCACTTTCACTCAGCGTCAGCTACAACCGGCCGCTACACACACGTCTCACTAGCCGGATTTGGCCAACTTCAGCGGTTAGCGATGTACAGGCCTAATCGCGGACGTTGAAAGTCAACGAACGAGTTTACTGTCCCATGGTATGGCCAATCTCCCTTGTGGTTTTTGCACATACCTCACAATTTCATCTTCGACTTATTTAAAGCATCCTTGTTGCGGGCCACTGAATGCATTTTTTTGTATAGTACGCATTTGTAAGCTATCTTTGTCTTTACGCTAACGCCGAATATTGGCTTTAGCCTATGCCGTCTAGCGGCTGCACAATTATTCTACTTTTCCCAGCATTTAATAACCATTAACTGAAATTTTGCATCATAATATCAACAAGAACCCAATTAAAATTTTCCGGCAATACCTCTCCACGTATCTTTACAATACGACGATCCATCACAAAAATATTCCTCCTGTCTATAAAACTTTATTTTACTAAGCGTCAGGTACAGTAGACGCATTATAATTCTGCCACTGAACCGTGGCCTTTCTTAGAATTCGAAGGCTTGCATGTTTTGATGCCATTCTGCAGATCTGGGAAATTTTTTTAAAGAGGCTAGTAGAACGTCATTCTCTTGTCACTATTTCTCGAGATCCAGTGACATTACACACAGGCACTGTACAATCGATTGCCGCGGCTGGTGATGTATAATAAAGAGGCAGTTGTTTATTTTCAATGAGTCATGTGCGCGCGTGGGCGGGGGTGAAAAGAAGCAGCATGGTTACCGCGGTAGTTGCCAGTGGTGTTCATTACTGTTAGGCCGCGAATGAAAGACGACCCTTGATTTTTCACATAATATTCTGAGAAAAAAAAGTCTTGGATTCGGAGAAATACGGTATTACTGCAGAGGCTTCTTCTGTGGCAAACATTTCAGATGCATGTAGAGAAATGATAACCTCCTCGCTAAATGGGAATAGCTAGACTAGATGCGAGAAAATATAAACTATCCTCTGAAATCAGTGATATACTCTGCCATATCACATTCTTACTTAATTTCAGTATGTAACATTAAAATTAAGAGACAGTTTACTTCAGCCTTTATTTTTAACGAGTTAACTGCTATCAGCCACGTTATTATGAAAACGTGTTACCCTCTTTCATTTCAAGTTTTCTTTAGAGAACAGCAGTCTATGAGAGAGCTCGCAAATGCACATAGTGAGAAAACTATACCATACCGAAGATGATCAATCGTGTTTTGTGGCAAATGTATCAGTTTTCTTATTCAAACAGAGTCACCTATCCTAACTTAACCGTACTATACGCATGATAAAAACATACTTCAAGTACTAGTAGAGAAATTATAACCTTCTCGCTATAAATTTACATGATAATAGCCTTTCCGTAATTTAACCAGACGCGAGAAAATATAAACTAACCTCTGAAATCAATGATGCACTCTGCCATATCTTGAGGTGTATCCAGTGGTGGCTCGTGGACATCAGCAGTGGGGCCTGTTTCATAATGCCATAATATATCTCAAGTTCTTCAAACCATGTTATCAAGATATACACTTCGAACACTATACGGTGCAATGCATATGCAATTATTATTATTATTATTATTATTATTATTATTATTATTATTATTATTATTATTATTATTAACATTTGCCTGTTCTTGTCCACAATCAAATTATGTTTACGAATAGTTTCACTGTAGTGATCACTCAAACAAGACACGACATTGACTTTACCAAGCATTTCAGAGTCCATGGTACTATTGATATCACCCCTGTGGCGATCCATTTATCTCCTTTCCTAGAACGGGAGAATAGCATGCAAGGAATGCAATAAAAGGTTTCTGAGATATCACTTCCACATATCCGCGTGTTCTTGTTATATACGTCAGGAGAATTAATTTGTCTTTGAAAAGCCCTATTTTCATTTTCCTTGGTCTCCAGTTTTTTCAACAAGAAGTCTGGTGTCGGCTTACCACAGTCCTTCAGTTCGACTTTCTTTTCGATAGAAAGAGAAGAAAACGTTAGTTCTTTAATATGTTCGACGGTAATCATACTGTACGAAGTGCAGACATAACACTACGCCTACATATAAATCACAACCTTTCTCCTAATTTCACTTCGTCAGTCACCTCATGAGATCATTCATCGACACACAGCTAAACATCGCACTCTCCAGTGAGTATCGCCAACATGAGTCAAGTCTCTGTAAAATATTTTCACCGCCTTGTCAATACTTACCTTTTTTTTTTAAATTATATAATGACGTCCAAGTAGTTCAGTGAACCTCCTTCCTCTGATTCCATTGTGAATTTGATATCTTTGTCTATTTCATTCACCTGATGTAGATGTTGATTCCCATAGGGAACCTAAAATATTTGTCCTGAATGAGTAAATTTATAATACCATTATATTGGACCATTATATTGGTATTATTTCATTCACCCTTCTTAATATTTCTATCGGGCTTAATTCTTTCTCATCTATGATAATGAACACATCGTCCACAAATCTCAACCATTTAATTAATCCTTTAATTTTCCCAATTATTTTATTTGTTTCCACACAGTCCATGTAAATATTCGTTAGAATACTTGACGCCTGGGAACCCATAGCCAATCCCTTTTCCTGTTTGTATGTTTTGTTGTTGAATCCGAAATAATTGTTCTCTAATACGTATTCTAACAATTTTATAAATTCTTCGATCTCTATTTTACTTAAACCACTATGCTCTGTTAAGTTCCTTCTGACAATATTTATTGTTTTAGATATGGGAATGTTGGAATACATGTCTTTAACATCGAGACTAGGTACTGTGTAATTTTCTTTAATTTCAATATACCTTGTTCTATTACAAAAATCGCTTGTATTACTGATTATTGCCTCCGATGTGAATTTAAAATGTTTTCTTAAGTATACTTGTATAAATTTGGCTAATCCATATGTTGGACTATTTCTGTAGTTTACTATCGGTCTTATGGGAATGTCTTGTTTATGGATCTTGGGCAATGCTCTCATGGTGGGCATTCCTGGGTTCATATTTATTAGACTATTTGCTTCCTTTGAGTCCATAACAAATGCTACTTCTTTCAACATCTTTTTTAAATTCTTTTGAACTATGTTCGTCGGATCTTTCTTAATTAAAATGAACTTGCCATTCTTTAGAAATTCCTCTGTTTTTTCAATATATTCTTGTTTATTCATTAGAACGATTGTGTTGCCTTTGTCCGCTTTGGTTACTGTAATGTTATTGTTTTCGATTTTTCCTTTCAATCCTTTAATTTTCTTATTCATTATGATTGCTTCTTTATCTTTATACTCTATTATCTTGGACAGTATTTTTCCTACTTCATGTCTTGTTTCTTCTTGCTCCTCAGCTTCCACTTTGGATATGACCTGTTCTACCTCTGCTACTATTTCCACTATTTCCCTTTTATTATTATTATCATTACAAATTTTCATCCAATTATGTTTTGGCCTCATTTCTAATATTTCCATTTCTTCTGCGCTAAACTCCGTGTCTGTTAAATTCTTAACTGGGGGATAGAAACTAATTTCATTATTATTTGATCTCTTATTGTCGTCTTTATTGTTTCCTTTCTCCTCTTTCTGCCCCTTCAGTAATTCGAGTTTTCTATCTAATGTATCCTGCTTCTTTTTGAGAATGAAATATAATGAATTTTCTACTTTATCTTCTATGTCATCCCATACTAAACCTGAAACCTCTTTCGTAAACTGCAGATGAAGGTCATGTAAGTCCTGGTTCAGACGACTTTTTTTAATATAAAAGAACTTAATTTCACTTTTTAACCATAACTGATTCACTTTCAACCGAGTTGTCCTCTCATGTCTTCGCAAAATGCCCCTTTTCTCTACTGATTTCAAATGTTTTGGGGTTAAATTATTTTCTAGACAAATCTTAAGAAATTTCAAGTCCTTGGATATTTTGGCTATTTTTATTTTTGTGTTTTTAAATTTATTCATCAATTTTCTAGCCTGGCTGGCATGTTCAGAATTGATTATTTTCACCATGTTGGTCCGTATTGACTTATATTCAAATTTCTGTAAAATATTTTCACCGCCTTGCCAATATGTATCAATACTTGTCAATAAGTATTGACAAGGCAGTGAAAATATTTTACAGAAATTTGAATTTTGAAATTTGAATATAAGTCAATATGGACCAACATGGTGAAAATAATCAACATGAGTTAAGTGCGAGGAGACAGTAGTTACAGTCGTTACTCGTTTCGTTAGTTAATAATCCTAAAAATTACAAGACTATTTTAAATATATACCGGCACATTTAACTCAGGTAAGTGCCTCAGCAAAATAGTTCCTAGTTTTAGGAGAGAAATGGCACAAACTGACCCCTGTTAAATAGAAATAAAATCAGCAATGTTTCGGGTAGATTGGCTGCAATGATAGGCTGCGGCAGAAACGCGCCGGAATCTCTGTTAGAACAGCACATCTCTACTGTGCCTCTGATTGGCTCCCTCAAGGCCAATTGAGTGAGACTCGCAGTATTTGGTCCGCTATGAGAGAGCGCCCTCCTGCGCAGGGCTAGCAGCGCATCGGGCCACAGTACAGTACAGCACGCGCCCTTGATAATAATAGTAAAATATTTCCCTTGTTAACATTTAAGATTAAAAAGATTAAAAGATTAAAAGATTAAAATTCCCTAATTTAATGGAACCCCGTGGGGGGCGCACGCTTTAGCGCCTCCCAAACGAGCTGCCACTGGGTGTATCCCATTCTTATTTAATTGCAGTATTTAGCATTAAAATTAAGAGATCATTTATTCAGCCTTTATTTTAATGAGCTAACAACTGTTATCGGACGCGTTATTTACGCATTTATTATGAAAACATGTTCTCTTTCATTCCAAAATTTCTTTACGGGATAGCAGTCGACGGGTATTACTAATCGACTCTGACGTCGCCTTTGAATGTTGACGAGAGAGCTCGCTAGTGGACATAGCGAGGAAGCAATACCGAAATTGATCGATTGCACGCAACATAATCGCTGGGGTACATAAATATCAGTAACTGAAAAAAATCGTGCGCGCTTAATCGCTCGTAATAACGGATGTGTCAGTGATAGGGCTCTCATTGTAACCGAGGGATAATACACAGTTTAATATAGGAATTTTGAAGGGACAGACAAAAATTGTCATTATAACGGAGTTCTCATTATATGCCATACTCGCTATAGCGGACTTCTACTTTATGTCTTAAACATCCGAGCTCTAGTTATGTTAATGTGTAACAGTATTTATGGCCAAACTAAATACATTTTAAAAACACACACTTTGTCAGCAAGATTAAAAGATAGTACAGATTTCACAAGCAAAGGTTTTACAAAGTTTCTGACCGAAACCAATTTTTACACATTTCCAGATGATTAACATGTAATTATACATCTTTTGGAGAACAGCAAATTTGTCTTTCTTCAATTGTTCAATCAAATAATTTAATGTGTAATTGAATTTAATTCAATTTAATAGGAAATCAATATACGTATTGGTATATTCTCAGAAGACAAAATTACAATTTTTTCTGAAAAATAGCATTTTGCTTTTCTAAATCAGTCAGTGAGTAAATGTTTGCTTACATTTTGGCCTTGATCAGAAGCTCAATATCTGAAATTATAAATATGCACACATATTATGGTGACAATTGGAGAAAAAAAAAAGTATTTTGCTCTTTTTGGTAAAAACATATGGTTCTGGAAACTTCTATGTAACGATTCCACAGGGGAAATTATATCTAACTTTGTTTTACTTTCTTCCAAATTTCTTGTTTTGCATATTCTCTTGTAATCTCCTGTAACATTCCATTTTAACAAAACTTCGATGCAATATGTATCCGAGTTATGCGATAAAACTGTGAATGGAATTTTTTATCACAGGATTTTTCCAGGTAGTAGAGATCGTTATATCCTAAATTTTGGTATGAAAAATGTAATTCTTATAAATACTACATACAGTATCTCTGAATGTAATTATATATAGATATACTAATACATAGTGGTTTTTGAACATGTATTATCTACTAAATTCCAAATTTTAAATAAAATTGCAATGGAACTTAAAAAATATGGATTTGAAATTTTTAAAATAATTCATTTTTTATGGATGATATCTCCAGTAGATTTTGTGAATACTTTTTCTGAAAATTCATATCTTAGCTTTCAGATTGTCATTGGACCACGACTGTACTTATGAACTTCTCTGGCGTATTGAACTCCTTTACCTGTCAACTACTTGGCAAGCAAGTGCATGACGTCACAAATGTAATCCCATAAATAATGTACTTGCAAGTGTCAACCACTCCCGGTTCATCCACTGCTCACCGACTTGAGTATTTGCATGAATTTTACCTCTCACCATATAACAACTTTCAGATCTCCATTCCTTCAGCAGATTATACCAATGAATCACCAGGGATGTCTGGTTTAGATTAAATTAATTAGTCATGCTTGTCCAGCATAAATTGCCAGCATATAGCAAGGGCAGCTGCATATAATGACAGAGAACAGATTTGCAACTATTTACTTCTACTACAGCTACTCCACCATTGTCATTTATGTAAAAATCTACAGCAGATCATTCTTTCAAGAAATGCCTGTATTCACCTGTCAGTCATAAAAAATTAAAAGTTACCTTTCATGCATCTTTTTCCAGCTCTACTATAACGTCTTTTATCTGCTTTGTCTGCTCTGTAACAGCTTTCTGAAAGCTATTTAACAAAAATATTTACATAACTGAGCTAAAAATGTAGGTTCATTCATTTACTTCACTGGTGTAGCTATATACTGAGAGATCACATTTCAAGTCCTGAGTGAACCTAGCATTTTCAACTCAATGAATTCAAGAAATAAAACTGTACTAGAACAAGAGCAAATATACAAGTAACTTCCTACATTAAGTTGTGGAAGGCTTGTGAACAAGGAAGAATTCACTCACTGGCTTGAGATGCCCATACTGCTAACCCAGTGAGTCTATCACAGGCTGATATGCACAATAAACAGTGCCTCATCACTTTTTTTAACATCTAGACTATGCAACATTAAAACTCGTCATGTGATGAATGATGGCTCTTCTTCATAACACGTTCTACATAGGAGATTATATAATCTCCAGACTGGCTTTCAATTTCTTCGCCTCTATATGAACGGGTGTTATGATACAGCATGACTGTTGGGTAAGCAGATACACCAGCTCTCTGACAC
Source organism: Anabrus simplex (assembly GCF_040414725.1). Classification (NCBI taxonomy): domain Eukaryota; kingdom Metazoa; phylum Arthropoda; class Insecta; order Orthoptera; family Tettigoniidae; genus Anabrus; species Anabrus simplex. The sequence continues at coordinate 493,963,532 of NC_090265.1, forward strand.
AAAGCCCTATTTGCATCACAGTCAACTTTTCCTGATTTTGCTCGACCTTCCAGTTTCTGAAAGAGAAACAAATAATACAGGATCAGTCTTATACATGAAAACTACTCCAGGTGAAACCAAATACACTTAAACAACAAAAAGCATATACTGTAATTCCAAAGAATCTTTGATAAGATGAATGATAAGCTATAATGTTACTGTATTAGTTTCATGTCCCACCTTTACAGTTTTTGGAGATGCTGAGATCCCAGAAATTCTGTCCCACAGTACTTTTATGTGTGATATAGGCCTACCTCCCAATATAAGACAAGATCCTTACGTGAAGGGCCAGAGTCACAGCTTCATTTCAGATTATTATGGTTTCACAATTTGCAGCCACATCAGGGACTTCAGCTGTGACGGATCAATTTGTCTAACTCGGGAACTGAGTGTTAGTGTTTGTCTTTTCACTCACACACACATATATAAAAAATGCACTAGTAAATACATCTGTTCCCAGAGGATTGGTGTCAAGATGACATCCGGCTGTAAAATAAGGGAGGTCCACATGTGCGATATAGTTCACACCCAAGACCCCACCAGGATCTGGAAAAAAGTGATAGAAGATTATATCTATCACCACAAGGTTGGCATATTTAAGCACTTTCAAAAATCACCAGACTCAGCTGGGATCAAACCTACCACCTAGTCAGTGCGCTATACCATTCAAGCCACTAGCTTGGTACAGTAATAAACTATTTACCGAGATCCACGTGGGATGAATATAACACTGAATTGACATTATCTCTGCCTTCATTTAATGTGTGTTATAACTGTTAATAGTCTTGTGAAATGCCAGCTTGTTAGAATTTTGTCCTACAGGATTTATTTAACATGTAAGAAACCGCTGGCATGGAGCCACATTTAAACACCCTTAAATATCACCGACCTCAGCCAGAATCAAACATGTTATTTAAGGACAAAGCTGTTAAGATTGGCTGCCTTCTTACCTTCTCCAATCACTACAAGGTACAGCTTAAGTGTGCTGATGGAGGAAATTATCAATGGTTCTCCGTGACAAGAAATGTACTGCTTGATGGGACAACACAAACACCAACCCCGTGAGCCAAAGGTAACTGTTCATGACTGAAGTCTCACAAACACAAGGCCCAAAGGCCAAGGCACTGAACAGTCAACCATGGATCTGGACTTTCACATTATAAAGGGGCTGAATATCAGTATCTTCAAGCAGAAAAGATACAGTAGATTTTTAAATTATTTTCAGGAACGGCTGAGGAGCTGGAAATTGTCTGTTCCAATGAACACACTGCTAAATATACAAAATTTTATGTAATGCTTTGAGTTAAGGTTACATTATTAGAATTCTGGGCTGGATTTTAGAAAGTCTAAGAAGGAAGAATATGATTTTGGGAAGGTTATTTGAACAGTCTTAACCCATTAACGCCCAGTGGTCTATATTATTTTTTAATGTGTGTATATATACATTACCCAAGTTACATGAATTCTCAAAAGCTAATTTTAATATATATCATCAACAATGTTATCTAATTGGGTACACATACCATCATCCTTCAAAAAGTAGAATAATGTGTAACTTATTAATACACAAAGGTAAGGTGCAAGCTTTATAAGTTTCTGTGATACAGTAAACCTCGCAAATATAAAGATAGGAACTTTCCACCTAATAAATACATTTATTTCTTACAAGGTACTTAAAATATTTTTGCAGAACAGTACCGGTTTCGACCCTATTTGTGGGTCATCTTCAGCTGCTGAAGAACCTTCGTCTTACAAGGGGAGGTCACGATGTCCGCATCACCAATTTTGTTCAAACTTTGTAGGTTGGTAATATTACATCACAAAAACATACTGGCGAAGCAGTAGCGCACAACTCTCAAAAATTTCTGAAAAAAAGCTATTTTGAAAATTTTGAGGAAAAATTACAAGACCTTTAGCATGCCAGGTACCATCAAGTGAGAGACTGTGGCGCGGTGGTCGAGTGGTTATGGTTCTCCACTTCAGTTATGAAGATGGCAAGTTCGAGTCATGCCCTCAAGTTTTTTTTCCTGACATTTCCTGATCCCCTTTTTCTTCATGTTGCGAATGAGAGCAACAGTTAGTCACTGTCTGACCGCATTGTGTCGTGTAATGGTTGTATGCGATGTAACCAGATGTACTCATCGTAAGTTCAATCGGCATGGAGATCTCGCATGTTGAAATATGTTTGAATGAAAGTGTTTTTGAATGTGAAGCTACGCAAAGTGCAAACGAGTTCCCGGAAGAGCAAGCAATAAATAAACAGTTGGAAAGGGCCATGGCTTACGTCGAGCACCTTCTTTACATAAATCGCTTACTGGATCCCGGTGACTCTGTAGAGATTAAAGAAGAGGCCGAATTACTGGGAAAGAAAATGTTTAAATCTATTTTGACAGTAATAGAAGAAAATACATTTTTAATAGATGAAAAAGGGGGGAAAAGGGCGGGGGGTAAAAAGCTGGTAGCAGCATGACTCGAACTTGCCATCTTCATAACTGAAGTGGAGAACCTTAACCACTCGATCACCACGCCAAAGTGTCTTGCTGGATGGCACCTGGCATGCTAAACCTCTCTAAACTTTTTTCAACATTTTCAAAGTTGCTTTTTTTTTTTTCCGAAAAAGTTTGAGAGTTGCGTGCTACTACTTTGCCAGTGTGTTTTTGTGATGTAGTACTACCAACCTACAAAGTTTGAACAAAAACGGTGATGCTGACAATGTGACCTCCCCTTGTTAATAAAAACAACTGATATAACATTACTTATCTTAATTATGAATGACTAATGTTGAATTAAAATGATGTGTTGTGATAATAAAATATGCTTGAAAGAGTAGTTTTGAAAGTCTATAATGTTCACCAGTTCGTTCTGACACTAATCTTGATGTTCACTCATATACTGGACTCATTCATTCAAACTAGTGCTGCAATGTTGACACACTTATTTTAAATTAAAAATGTCTTAATGCTTGACGCAAGTGTGATAAACTGATATAACTTGAAAACAATATTCTCTCACCCATGGGTAAATAATGCAAGTATCGAGCTCGAATTATTATTATTATTATTATTATTATTATTATTATTATTATTATTATTATTATTAAAGACATTTACATGAGTTTAGTTAATGTAAGAACCTGTATATATCCTTTGTAATCCACTACAGTACTGTGAAACACACTAACATCCAGAATGGCACCAGGTAGACAAGAACTATGGAGAATATTCTGTACATTATAAGTATGTATTAAGCATTCTAGAACTTACGAGACAGTATTTTGTAACTATCTTTCTAGAAGCCTGGCCAGGCACCTATATAAGGAGGTGATCTTGATGGTAGAGATGAGTTATTGCTTAGTTCAAGTTATAGTTTAACAGGAGTTGTAGTTGTGACCTCGTGGACGACATGTTTGTAAACAGTCAGCAGTCAATTGTTTTAAGCTTGTAATCTCCATGTGGCATGTGCTTAGTGATAGGCAGTTGTTAAAATGGTGGTTTGTTGATGTTTTCGGAGTGAAGTGTTTTGTTTGCGACAGCAGTGATTAAGGTTATGTGTATTTTGTTGTAAACAAGGTTGGGTTTACAAAAAACACAACTTCTTTATTTGCTTCACATGTAAAATTACAATATTTACACTAACAAAACTGAAAGTTATCTCGAAGCAAATTGAACTATGAATTTGGAGAAAGAGTCTGTCTTTGTACACTATATACACGTTGGAGTATTCACGTTCACTACTATTTCGGAAAGATAGTCCTTGTGACATGAAAAGTTCTTGATAGTCGAAAACTATCAGAAGCACTGACGTAAATATCTCAGAGAGTCCTTCCTTGTTGAAGTGTCTGAGTTCATTAACGTAAGTTCAATGACTGAAGAGTTCCTACTTAGCGAAACTAAGTTGATAATGGGAGCTTGTATTAGCTAGGGAATGATAGTGGCATATAATGGTAAGACTGGGCATGGACAGCGAAACAGGCAAGAGGAGCGGTGACCCGAGGTGAGACCTCTTACTGCCAGAAATTCAGTCCACCTGGCCGAAGCACATTTTCAAGAGGAGTAGCCTCCGTGCTCGACGTAGGGTGTATTCTGGAGCTGGACACCGGGGTCAGTGGACGTCTGGACAGGCTAGGAGCTCCTTTTTATAGCACACACGACGTTCCAGGCACGCGCACTGAGGGCTGCGCGTCGAGGCTCGAAGAATAACACACTGGCACGCGTGTAGCTGGCTGGCGGATCGAGAAGGGAGCGACGGACATACAACATATTTAATTTGTAAATAATTGTGAATAAATCTGTGTATGAAAGTTGACAGCATTTTGTGCGTGTCTTTGTGGATACATCATGTTGAGTTAATAAAACATTACTTATACTAATTACGAATGACTAATGCTAAAATACAATGATGTGTTGTGATAATAAAATATGCTTAAAAGAGTAGCTTTGAAAGTCTAATATGTTCACCAGTTTGTTAAGACCCTGTTCTTGATGTTCACACATATACTCATTCATTCAATCCATTGTTATAATGTTGACATATTTACTTTAAATTAAAAACATCTTAATGCTGAGTTACATGGTACTGTATTTTATAAAATCTGCATCAGTAGGAGATTTGGCAATGAATAATGATGTACGTTGATAAGCTTGTGCTATGTGATAGGCGCGAGTCGCGTGTTATGAACAATAAATTTAAAATCTTCTTAAGCTTAGCTCAGGGTCAAGTTGATGGGTTTGATGTCACATTAACTAAGGTGCAAATGTTCCCCTCATCATAATTGCGTTCTGTTGGACTGTGTCAGATGATCCAGGTGGTAGAAAGAGAAGAGTTTTACTGTTAAAGAATGACTATGGAACATATTTTAAAGTTCAATATTAGATTATTAGAATCATCAACATGGATAATGAAGCTAATAGATTATAATATTCCAGCCAATCAGGCAAAATGCACTGCTTACAGTTATCAGAACCTAAGGATTAAAATAACGAATATAATCAAAAACATTGCTTTTCTAAGAGAATGCCTATTGAATTATCTAACACCAAATTTTCTCAAAGGACATAACGAAAGACACAGGAACACTACTCAAACAAGTAACACACAGATAAAGACCAGCAAAATATGGTTAAGTGACAAGATAAAATTCCTCAATAGGAAAAAACAATTTCTTAACACAAAACTATACAAAACACATCTTAAAGCATCCCATGATTTACGCCGAAACTATTGGGACAATTTTCAACAAGTTACTCAAGATAGACTAATAAATTTAGCAATTCGTAAACAGAACACATTAGACAAAGTTAAATGCACTGAGACATTCATAAACCTAACATACACAAGATAGTGTCCCCAACAGAAATACCCCCATTAAGGGCCGGTTCTACCATCTGCTGGTAAAGTGGCTGGCAGCTGCCCAGAAGGTAACTACTGTACCTGGGGGTGTAAATCAGCTAGTACTTTGCCTTGCACGCAACCACCTCCGTGCAAGTGCTGAGTAGGTACCCGGAGCTAGACACTGATATACGGAGTTGGCTAGACTGATTTTCAGCGACTTCTCGCTTTCGAGTGTGGTGCTATCTATCGTCAGATGTATGAAGCTCATTTCGATTCTCTTATTTTCCTGTGCTTGCATCTGTTGATTATCATCAAAAAGCCTAATAAGGGGAGTCTTAAGAGTTATGGACAACGATTTATGTCAAGCTTTAGTGATTTTAATCTATGAGCTTCAAAATCAATACCTAATTGGGATTAAAATCTCGAGATTACATTTTCTTACACCAGTTATAACCTGTCCTGTAAGGCAGCGTTTTTGGAAAGTATTCTCGTAGTAGATTGATCAAGTTGCTCGCTCCGTAATAGAAGGTACGCAGGTTTTCATCGTCTTTCTAATTTACATTTTAAAAAATAGGTTCGTTTCCTGCCGTTGTTCTTAACTCTTTTTCACGTGCTTCCATATACGTATATACAAAAACATGTTCCTTACGGACTTACTGCCTTTGAGCATTCTATCTGCAGGCTTCTGTGAATTGATTAAGTATCTCCACGATGCTCTATTTGCAACTAGCTCTGTGACCTCGTTTAGTTCCACATGCTTCCATTTATTTATAATGCATTTCATTCTAATGTTTATGAAGATAAAGTTGGAAGATACCGTACTGTTAAAGAACTAATCGGGGTAAATATCCATCATAGGAAGAGGAATTCGGGAATGGAGTAGTTTCCAATTTCTTCGAAATCATTTACAAGAAGACTATGTAAACAACTGATAGGGAATCTGCTACCTGGGCTACCTGCTCATCGTAACATCACTTTCTATAAGTAGCACACATATAAAGCATTTTCCTAGTAGACATGATATTGTGATTAAAACATTTCAATGAAATATATTATTAACAAAAGAACGTATGTAAAGAGGCATACAGATTAATACAACGCTAATAATGAAAATAAAAAAGATTTGTCATATTGAAGACTCGAACCTGCAAACCTCGTATTACGAACCGACCGCATTAGCCATTACGCTACGAGAGAGCTTAAGTAATTGGGATACATACACTAACTTATACTTGGTGTCTGAAAACTGAAAAAGTATAAAATTAAATCCCATTTGAAATTATTTCCAAATAGGTTTTGATTTTATATCCTTTTAGAGTTTCTTTGTGAAAGTTTGACGTATAAAATGTGTTCCCTACACTATCAATGCGAGAGGCTGGTGTGACCGTTGCAACTCAAAGGAAGCATTAATGTTCAAAATCCTGCAATACAATATCGATCACTGTTACGGTATAATGCTTTTTTCAGTATACTAAGCTAATTTGAGTTGTATGCCACCAGAAATACAGCTAATAATGTTCAGCTCTCAAAACTTGCCCATTTATATTGGTAAGGTAAAGTCTTATCGGGCCCTCGAAGTGGCCGATAAATTACGCGCTGGGTAACGACGATTTATGCTGCCGATAGCGCTACCTGGGTGTGGTCAAACGGAAACATCCTTTTACGCAGAGGGCAAATTACGTGCTACTTTACCAGTAGGTGGTAGAACCGGCCCTAAACCAAATGAAGACAGCAAGCACACATTCCACCCACCCCATTAAAATCTTAACAGACATAAATTTTAATGAAATAGAAACCAATATATTGAGCAAAGGGCCAAAACACAATTGGGAAAACACCTCAATCTTCCAAAATGTTACCACCATATTGCTATTTTTTCTTTACATCACACCGACACAGATAGGTCTTATGGTGACGATGGGACAGGAAAGGGCTAGAACTGGGAAGGAAGCGGCTGTGGCCTTAATTAAGGTACAGCCCCAGCATTTGCCTGGTGTGAAAACGGGAAACCACGGAAAACCATCTTTAGGGCTGCCGACAATGGGGCTCGAACCCACTATCTCCTGAATACTGGACACTGGCCGCACTTAAGTGACTGCAGCTATCTAGCTCGGTCCACCATATTGCAGAAACCGAAAACGCTCTAAACAAAGTTCTTTGCATTCTATGCAACAAAATTAGATACAAAATCATAAAAAAAGATTGTCACAAGCTCAACAAGAACAGCAACAACAACAACAACAACAAAATTGCCGTTGGGGGCATACAACTTAAGAAACTTAAAGACAAAATTAAGGATAACAACTTATTAGTAACGAAGACAGATAAAGGTAATACCACCGTCATTCTTGACAAAAATGAGTACATAACTAAAACCAAACAATGCTTCCTCGACAACACATTTCAATTAAACAAAAAGATACAACCACCAATATCCAGAAAAATCTTAAAACATTACTAAAAAAACATCCATTTCCTTTTAAACGACAAGAAATCTCAAAATTGACCATAATGATCCTAGACTACTGACAGCTAAAGCATATTCTAAAATTCTCAAGGAAAATGTTCCTATGAGGCCCATCATAAATTTTATATCAAATCCAACATATAAAATATCACACTTTATTCAAACATTCCTTAAGAAGTATTACATATTTTTAGCTAAGAAAGCAGTAAGAAACTCAATAGAATTTTGCAAAATCACAAAAGAATTTAAAACTGAGATACACCACAGCTTAGTATCATACAATATCATTAATATGTATTCCAATATACCCATACAAAAAACAAGAAAACTAATAGTGGCCTAAGCATTCTAGAAATAGAAGAATTTGTAAATCGGCTAGAATTTGTTCTCAATAACAGTTATTTCAGATTCCATGACACTATTTATAAACAACAGGGCCTTCCTATGAAGTTACTGGCCGCGGGAATATTAGCTGAGATTTATATAGACCATCTTGAAACGGGGTTCCCAAATGGCGGCCCATGACGCCATATAATGCGGCCCGTGAGAGCCTTTTAATAAATAATGTGAAGAATAGTTACAAAACAATATTTTAAAGGTCGTTCAAAAATGTATTAATTTTTATATCCGTTATAGACCTGAGACCAAACTAATTCATTCTTTAATACTATTTCCCCTTTTTAAATATTCATTTGATATGAATAGATTATTTTTCATTTTAAAACTTTAAAATCCAAATTTCAGATTATAATGATTGGTTTTTACGTCCTAATAACTACTTCTTATGGTACTCGGAGATGCTGAATGCCGGAATTTTGTCTGTTGGAGTTCTTTTACGTGCCAGTCAAACTACCGACATGACACTAACGTATTTGAATATCTTCGGAACGACATTAAATCGAACCTGCCAACCTGGCTTCAGAAGGCCAGCACCTCAACGACCTGAGCTCCAAATTTCACTCTTTTATGCAATTGTAAAATAATGTTTTACCTAAGTAATTAAAATTATCAAACCTTTATTTCAGTGCGGCCCGCGAACATGACTAAGGTTTCCAATATGGCCTTCGAGCCCTTACAAATTGGAAACCCCTGCTCTAGAACATTCTGAGATCAGTAAAATTGAGAATATTGACTTTTGGTGTAGGTTTGTGGACGACATTTTCGTTTTTTTAGACTGTAGATTCACAGATGAGATTAACATACTAGAACAATACATAAAATTTGCAATGGAGACCGAAAGAGATCACACTTTAAATTACCTAGACATATCTGTCACCCAGCATGATCACCTAACATATAAATTATACAGGAAACCTACTCAAACATCTAATACAATAAAGCAAGACTCCACTCATCCCAACGCCCACAAAAAAGCAGCCTACTATAGCATGATATGTGTATGTTGAGTATTCAGCCCGAAGGCTGGTTTGATCCTCCACAGTTTCGCCAAACAGCTGTCACAGATAGCCTAGACGTCACTGAAGAGGCACACTAGCGTGATTTTCATTTTTTTAAACGCCAATATTCACACCGTACCTAACAACTTTAAAAGATGCAATTTAGAATAGCCTAGAAAACCTCACCCAATAACGCCACTATCCTGCACAACACTAAATCCGTCAACGAAAATAACAAGTACAGTCTTTCAGGAGTATACCTAATGAAATGCTGCGAGGCCAGCTATATTGGGCGTACTGGCAGGAGCTTTTTTATCCGATACAATGAACATGTCAACACTATAAAACACAACCATTTTTCATCCATAGGAAAACATATAGAATATTATAAACAAATTTTCTAATATCAAAAATGACATGGAAATTTTAAGCATAAATTCCAAGGGCCCTCTGCTCAATATATTGGAAGAATTCTATATCAATATGGATCAGTATACCAATCCAAATTTTAATCTGAACAAGATCACAGAAAAAACAAACATCCTTTTTAATGCCGCCATCCCTCCCTTAACCCCTCAGCGTCGCAGCCATTTAAAGAGCTTTCTACCCCGCAGCTGGATGAGATTTCAACTACGCGCGACTGAAATACATTCTTCAGTGAGAACAATGTCTTAAAAGTGTCTAATAATGCCCAGGGTACACCCCTGACATTAATCCAATATAAAACATGTGGGATATTTGCATAAGGAGACCAACAAAACTTTAATTGTTCCATAAAAATATGCAGAGAGTCTCCAGTTACAGTGTGGTTTCACGATGATGAACTTAAAAATACGTTCTCAAAGCTTATGAAATATATGCCAAATCATGAAATGCAGTTTATAAAACAGAAAGTAAGAAATATTAGCCATGAACAAAGATTAAAGGTATTTAGGTGAATAAGAGCAAAAAAATATAAAATGTGTATGTTATTATCATGTTCAGATTAATTCACACAGGATTGTATTTAGCCTTGCCTCCCTGTACACAAAAAGTTTATTTAAACATCTTACACTGTCATCCACAATATTATTTGGTGTACCTATGAATTAATAACCATGAACTGCTGGCTGACGTATCTTCACTACAGACAAAATACAGTAGAACGTCGATAATTCAAAATCTCGCCTAATTTAAAGCAGCTCTCATTCCCGGAAACATGAGGTACAGTTTTGTATGTTAATTAAATTGTTTAATTTGAAATATTGATAATTCGTAATTCGAAGAACAAAGTCAGCCCTGTTACCGAAGTTCAGACTTTTAATTCGAAACTGCCTTTACATTTTGAAAAAAATAGTACTTTACAGAGTAATTTAATTCAAAATTTCTCCGCATCATGAAAGAATGCATCTTCCGGAACGTACAGGGGTAATTTTCAGCACTTTCACCCACTTCGGCGAGTCTACAGTATGCTTCATATCTGCTAAGTTCGAGTGGAATCGTACCGTTAATTATTTTGTATTTGGCGTTTTAAGGAATGCCACAATACCACGTAGCAGGCAGTGTGCGGAGAGGTAGAATCCCCGAACACTGGCGATGCCAACTGTTGGCGAAAATGCATGCCTTGTATAATTAATTCGTATGCATCAAACAATATTGTCAATGTTGATGAAACTGCATTTTTTGTTTATTTTTTTAAATGCCGAGGCCAAACGGACTTATGGTTTTAAAAGAAAGAATTGCCAGCCGGGAAATGTACTGTGTTGTTATGCAGTGCACATGGAAGCGAGAGACTTCTTTCCCCCGTCATAGGAAAGTTTGAAAGCCAAAATGTTTTAAGGGCGTCGGACACTTCCTGTGCAAGTACAAGGGATCTAAAAATGCAAACAGTACAGTAATCCAAGAGATAAAGCCTTTGCACAGGGGAGCCAGCATAATTTCTCCTTCTCTTTGAATCATCTTTTCTTCCCCTTTCGTTGCGTGAGGTTATGTTTGCCATTGTTTTATACAAGTGTATTATTTGAATAATGTAAATGCACCTTGTTGGATACATTTCAGAAATAGTGTTTTCCATGGCATTTGAAAAGTTTAAGCTGAGAATCAAGGTGATTGCATGCATTAATGGGTCTTAGAAGTGCCATGGCATGAAATTGTACAAGTATAGTCACTATAGTGTTGTTGTAATGCGGACGGAAGCGAGAGACTTTCTCCCCTCGTCATAGGAAAGTTCAATAAGCCACGATGTTTTAACAGCATCTGGTACTTTCCATGCAAGTACAAGACATCTAAAATACATACAGTACAGTAATCCAATGAATAAAGCACTTGCACAGATGAGCTAGTACAGATTTCTTCTTGTCTTTGAATCATGTTTTTTCTTTCTTTTGATTTTATGTTTGCCAGTGAGTTAACCAAGTGCATTATTTGAATACTGTAAATGCACTTTGTTGGATACATTTCGGAAATAGATTTTTTTCCCCATGGTATCTGAGAGGTTTAAACTGTGAATCAAGGTTAATTGCATGCAGTAATGGGTCTTGGAACATACTGTGATGCCGCAAGGTTTGGCATTGAGGAATTACGCGTTGGTGATTAATTTGAAATCACGTAATTCGAAGTCCGATTTTTGTGTCCCAACGACTTTGAATTAACAAGGATTTACTATATCAATTTTATATCTGCTATCCAAGTGTCTGAAAACTTCTCTTCCTTATTAAACAACTTGACAGATTAAATTACTCTCTTTTGCTCTTATTTTATTTTTTACATTTTTGACTAGAAAAAATTACATTAAAACTAACCTGAGCAACCTGCTGGAACTCCGGAGCAAACGCTACACAGTGGCCACACCATGGAGCATAAAAGTCCACCAACCATGTGTCTTTACTTCCAACTACCTTGCTTTCAAATGTCTCAGGTGTGAGATTTTCTACTGGTGAAGGTATAAAATTGTAAAGCCACTGTCGCAACGTTCTAGCATCTCTCTGAAAACTGCTGTATATCCTGTGACAAAATACACTGTCTTTTAAAATTCTGTCCTACGCCTATACAAAGCACAAATAAATACTTGGCAGAGTTTAGAAACACAAATGAAAGACATATTCACTTATTGTTACAGAACAGATAACTTTTAATACAAGGTAATTATCCTTAGCAAGTAAGATTAATATTTCCTTTCATTATAGCTTAAAATGTAGAGAGTTCATTATAAAGGAAGATATATGCAATAGATCAACTGGATTCTATGCTAATGTTACACAAAGCTTCATCCAAAAGAACCCAAATTCATGGTTCTTATGTTTTATAATCAATCTGATCTCCTCCAGATAAGCAAAATAATGGTAATCAGTTATCCTAAGAATAAAAATTAATGTTACAAAAAAGATAATTACTAATGTGATGTTAAAAGTTTTGATCTCTGGTGGATAAATACCTCATTATTGAAAATAGTCAGAATGGCACCAATTTTTAAAATAGGTGATAAAATAAAAACCCATCAAATGATACAGTAATATTTTATCAGCACTAAGGAAGCTCACACAAAAATAATATTAGCAAATCTGAAGATGTCTTCAGATATGATTCAAAAGAATGTCACTTACGCAAAAGTAGACAAGCCTTCTCCACCAAATGGGTAGAGTCTGATAGTTGGATAGGAACGGACACCCTGCTCCATACATAGTTCTCCATATTCTTCACAGTTCACCTCCGCTACATGCACATTTGGAAGGGAGTCAATCATCTACAAAATAAAGTGTAAGTAAAGGAGAAAAAGGAATAAGAACAGAAGACAGCTATGTAACACACATAATTAGCAATACTCACTTTAGCAAGTTTTCTCCACTGTGGGGCTAACTGCTGGCAGGGACCACACCAAGGTGCAAAGTAATCCACTAGCCACATATTTTCCTTAGATTTCTTTCCTACTGTTTTATAAAAATTCTCATCTGTTAATTTAGTAACTGAAAGCAATAAAACAACAAATTCATTAATCAATAAGATAATATACACAGTCATACATTGTGTTTGTAAAATGTTTGCCCAAACAACTTTTTGAGAAAAATAGGGACCTGAAGAAACAATAAAAGGATTGCAAGTTTGTACATCCCTTTTCTTAGAATTTACACATCCTCCACATGAGGTATTGTACTGTCTTATGAATCACTTGCTTAACAGTATGTTTTAAATTTCTTCCATGTTCCTCAGTGCAAATGGGTAATTGTCAGAGTAGCGACTGCCGAACCAGTACAAAAGATATCTGGCAACGTGTGAACAATTTTTCAGGCAAATGTTTTCAGAATATCCTGTATATATCCATTACAGGGTATTATTACTTTAGCTGTTCAGTCTACAAGCCTCTGTAAGTGAAACTACAGTAAAACCCATCCATAGGAGAATAATTCAGTACATTTTATTTCTGTTAACCCATTGACATACGATTATGTTGTTCAAAACAGTGCCGTTGACTGCAATTATTTCTTTAGATTTTCCGTTATGAACGCTGCAACCAAAAACACTGGATGTCCATTTAGATTCCTACCTTTATGATGCACTTCTGTCCTTCGGCAATCTTAAAGGAAGAGAATTTATGTCTGAATTCTGCAAGTGGCTGCAGACCTTAACCTGTTTTGTCACATACATATTGTCCCCTTCAAATTTGGCTATCATTGGATTATTTACGACAGGTCGACATTAAAAGTTTTATTGTTCACCGGGAGTTGTATTCATCATTTGGAAAGTTGTGTGGGCACACCAAACTGGTTTTTTTCTGTCATTCAGAAGGACAATGTATTGATCCGTGTTCGAATGAGTGCAGTGTAAATCACGTGACAAGCCACTGTCCCCAAGCGAGGAACGCGCATGCCGACCTGTGCTGCAAGCAGGCAAGCTTCTAGAAACAGTCATGACCAATTATAAGAGACCCTGTGAACCAATGATCATCTCTAAGAAAAACACACCCCCTGAGCGAAAACTATAAAACGTCATGTTCGCAGTAAATCAATCTCTCTACTCTGATTTAAGCAACTCTACTCTACTCTGATCTAATCTACTCCACGCAACTCTGGTCTACGCTACTCTGTGACTCTGCTGGCGACGATATTCATCGGGACCACGTGGAAAATAAATTCAGCCATGCAAGCAGACATCCACACTGCTAATCTAGTGCAATTTTACTATAAAGTCTTATGGAGTGAAATTCAACATTAGTGATCCAAGTTAAGTTTATTTCTCCACGAGAATATCAAATATTCCAGCATGTGTGTGCACATTCTAATATCTGTTGCATTAGTTACAGCTTACATTACTGGCACGTGGCGAAACTCATCCCAGTGAATCGCTGTGTACTTCAAGATGGATTCTTCCTTTACAATGTGCAACATAATTTAATCGTGAGACATCTGCTGCCGTGTCTCCATGACCTGCTAAGCATGTAAGGCATTTCTGGCTGGAGAAGGTAACTGACAGGAAGGTTACATATAATTTTTAAAAAATATTTGTTTAATATCAACCTAGTCAATACTTACAATTACCACTATTGTGGTTAAATGATCATAAATAATTGAAAAATCGTGAACATGTTTCGCCCTTCTTAATGGGCATCATCAGCACTATGAACAACTTTAAAAATAATAGTTACATTTAAGACTGTCTTACAATAATCAATCATATAAGATTGGAATAAAATGTGACATTAAAAGTTGTTTTTGATACCATTATTAAAACGTTATAAGTAAATCTTATAAACAACAAGTTAAAACAATTGTAGGTCAATCTCATAATCTAGTCTAAAAATATATATATGTTAATGTTGGTAGGAAGATTGTCAAACGGCATTCGTCTGAAATTGAAATGGATCCATTTTCTTTAATATTTGGTGAAGGTCCATATTAAACTGTATTCATCAGCAAGTAGAAATTCGAAGAACAAAATATATATAAAACAAGGGCTCTAATTAATCATGTAGTAGAAGATTAGGTCAGGGATGATCATGGTAATTCTTCTTGAGTTAAATTGGTTATGTAACCAGTCGAATAAGAATACGTTGAATTAAAAATACACGTCGTAAATTCACGACAATGCACTGGATTGAAGATATTTATCAATATAATTGTAGTATCCCTTCTGTTGTGTAAATTTTCAATGATTAGAATGTTGGATAGATCGAATGCCGTGGAGTGTCTAACTTGTTCTGTTGCTACTCGCTAGCAACGTATTCTTATTCGACTGGTTACATAACCAATTTAACTCAAGAAGAATTACCATGATCATCCCTGACCTAATCTTCTACTACATGATTAATTAGAGCCCTTGTTTTATATACATTTTGTTCTTCGAATTTCTACTTGCTGATGAATACAGTTTAATATGGACCTTCACCAAATGTTAAAGAAAATGGATCCATTTCAATTTCAGACGAATGCCGTTTGACAATCTTCCTACCAACATTAACATATATATTTTTTAGACTAGATTATGAGATTGACCTACAATTGTTTTAACTTGTTGTTTATAAGATTTACTTATAACTTTTTAATAATGGTATCAAAAACAACTTTTAATGTCACATTTTATTCCAATCTTATATGATTGATTATTGTAAGACAGTCTTAAATGTAACTATTATTTTTAAAGCTGTTCATAGTGCTGATGATGCCCGTTAAGAAGGGCGAAACATGTTCACGATTTTTCAATTATTTATGACCATTTAACCACAATAGTGGTAATTGTAAGTATTGACAAGGTTGACATTAAACAAATATATTTTTTAAATTATATGTAATCACTGTCGTCAATACGGACCAAATATGAGATTAATGACTTGTGACAGGAAGATGTCGGAATGACGAACCTCAACCTGGAATCGAACTTCAGCTAAACTTGAGTACCATTTTAACTGTTTGATATCTTTCTCATCTTTATACAACTAGATGATCTTTCTCCCCTAAATCGTAGTCCTATTAGTTTAGTAGTAGACTGAGTTACTTTCATTTTCATTTCTTGAGGTGTCACGGTAGCTGAGTTATGTGTGTGTGACAAATTTGAAATCTATTAGATTAGCTGTTGTAGTCTGTCTTTGAATGTGTTCTCATACGTAGGATTTAGACGTATTTAAAAATCACTGACCACACGATAAACTTCATTAGCTTACGTGTGATATTGGAAATACCTTGATTGGAGTTTATGTAATATTTGTGAGATAGGGTTGAATTTCGTGTCATCTTAAATTCACTTGTAATTCTTTAGGATCGAGTCATCTAATTTCACAACATTTCAGAAGGACTGATAGATCTAATAATCACTAAAAATAATAATAAATTCAAATAGAAGACCAGGTTAAGAATATAATTAAACGGTCATGGGCTATAAATTGTCTTAGATTCCTTATATGTGATATTTAATGTGCTCAGTTCATGATGCGCCTGGATATTAACTGAATAATTTATTATTGAATGATTTGTTGCTTGTGTCTTTGGGAGCACAATCTGAATTATAATAAAGTGGCACACACGTTGCATACATTTCATGAATAGGGAGTAATAATAATGTGATTAAGGCTCACGAACGCTACACTTGCGACTTGTAACCCATGTGATGGTGATGATTATGGAATTCTATTAGAATCTTCAAGTTAATCTCAGAAATTTAGATGGATCTCCATTGCTGTTTAAAGAGTATTTCATTTCAAGTGATACCACTAGTTCGATCACTAGCCACTAATTGGATTGTGAATATTACCAAACGTGAGTTCATCCTCCGGATATTATTGACGCGACCATGCTAAAAATAATTAATTAATTCATAATGGCAGGATTCATTGTAAATTTTGTATACGTGTTACCTTGTGTGAATGTGGTGTTGTGTGTGTTGTAATTAGGAATATTTTAATGTTTTTGAATATTTAGTGTAAGTTAATTTGGTCGTGCATTCATCTCAACGGCACGGATTATTTTCAACATTGTTTGCCACCATGATGACTTGTTTAGCGCATTTAAGGAACAATTTGCTGAGAATAACGTCGAGTAAGACCAGGCTAGGATATAATTTGCACTTACCAAAGATTTAGACAAAAGATCATCGAGTTCATTCCCAGCAAAGGCAAATGATTTATAAATTAATCCTTAACTAATTCACACGTGGTTATGAGAAAATTTTCAGTGTATTTATATTAAATTACCAAAAATTTTCAAACTGATTTGAAACTTTAAATGCCATGCAAGTGTAAATTTAATGTCCACAAACGGCATAATTAGCCTCAACTTAGGAGATAATGAGTGATGATAATAATCGGTTAATTAATTAATTGGAAGAATGTGTGTCATAATTACCGTGAGAATTATTTAGTGAGATACACTAATTGTAAACACGATCATGTGATGGTAAAAGTAAATGTTACACAGATATGGTTGGAAATTCTTTCCTATTTTTAATTGTGTAATTCGTCAATACGGAAATGAAGATTATAGATTACGATTTTACAAGAAGGTTATTCTTTTAGGTCCTAGGTGTCAATAACAACAACAACAACAACAACAACAACAACAACAACAACGTTACTGGTTTTACATCCTACTAATTACTTTTATGGTTGCCAGAATTTTGATCCGCGGGAGTTCCTTTATATGCCGGTAAATCTACCAACACGGGGCTGACGTATTTGAGCACCTTCAATACCAACAGACTAAGCCAGGATTGAACCTGTTAACTAAGGCTCAGAAAGGCAGCACCTTAACCATCTGAGCCACTCAGCCACTCAGCCTGGCTTCAAAATGTTTCTAACCTAAGAAGTTTAAATGGTGTTGGACTCTCGAAATCACAATATTAATTTTTCTGAAATCGTTTCATGCACAAACTTACATGAAGGTTGGTCTTCCATGCCCTAGGTATTACATAAGAACTATTTTTAAAACATTCTACCCCTAAAATAAAACATTCATTCCTCGATAACTGTTCGACAAACTAAGTCAAAATTTCACAGGTTAGTCGCATCTACGACACGAGGCTGGCATATTTGAGCACCTTCAAATACCACTGGATTGATTCAGGATCGAACCTGTCAACTTGGAGTCAGAAGGCCAGCGCTCTACTGTCAGAGCTACTCTGTCCTGCCGCATCTATGCTCTAGATGTTAAATAACATAGTGTTTTAAAACATTCCAATAGTATGGGGTTCAAATGAGTGTGAGATCCGAAAATACATCAATTTTCCTCCAAATCCGTTTGATGTACGAACTGCGGGTGTACTTTATAGGCTAGCCGACAGCGGACAAGTTCCCCCGCCCTCCTTCCTTATAAACAACGTTCAGTTTCCTTGTTCTGCAGAGTGGTAGAAAGGAATTTCAATCACAATCCATCTATGCCCCTCCACAGTATCTGTATGTGCTAATGAATAGTTCAGTGTAGTTTCAAGATGCTTTGTTTACATGGCTTCTGTGTTTAGCACTCTATAAATGTGTCTCAGCCATAATTTTCATTTAACAAAAATAGATAGTTTGTGGTTGAAATTCCTTTCTACCACTCTGCAGAACAAGGAAACTGAACGCTATCTGTCGAGAGAGAGAAGTAGCTATTTGTTTCTTCCTCCTGCACAATGAATCATGCTTTTGGCATCTCAAATGGCCTTATGCTCTTCCAGGTATATGTATAGAGCCGCCTTTGACTTGCAAGCTGCGACAGTACATTCCTGTAAATCCTGCTACCACCAAGTAAAGGTTGCTGTGATAGTGCAGGGTTGCGAACCTTTGTTAAAGATTTCTGTGAAAAGTTGGTACCGATGGATATATTTTATTTTGTAAACTGTGCGAGATGAAAATTATGGCTGAGAAACATTTTTCAAGTATTAAACACAAAAGCTGTGTAAACAGAAAATTAGCAGCAGAAAACAGGCAGCAATTGTTTAAGAAACCACTCAGCAGCTCATCTACATCGGGCAGTGAATTTTCTCAGTTTTTTACGGATCTTTGTGAAATGATAGTTTCATCAAACATTCCTTTGTATAAAGTAGAGGTACCTAGTTTCTGGAAGTTCTTAGAGAAGTACACGACTTATCCCATTCCCTCTGAGTACACATCAAGAAAGAAATTTCCAATTTCCTGTTACAATGATACAATGAACAAAGTAAGAAATAGTGTGGGCAGTAACAAACTATGGGTGTGCATAGAAAACCACTGATGTAGACAGTAGATATGTGGCAAATGTTATTGTAGGCACCCTTAGCCAGCCCTGAGAAACTCTGTTGATGTGTGAGGTGTTGGATAAGATGTGTGAGGTGTTGGATAAGGTGAACAAGAATTCCATCGCTGTAGTTTTTGACACTGCAATGAATTAGTTGTGGCCAGGTAAAGTACGAGAGAATGTGCTCATCTTCGTAATGGACGCTACTCCATACATGGTTTTTGGTTTTTATACATCATTAACAAAGTAGCGAAAGGTCTTTAAATTCTGTATCCAAACATGGTGCGTGTAAAGTATATTGTGCATGCCCTACATAGAGTGGCTGAAGAGGTTCAAGGGAACTACCCTGAGGTGGATAAATTCATTGCCAACGCCAAGAATATTTTTGTTATGGCTCCACTTCGAGTTCAGAAGTTTAAAGTAGAGGTACCATCACTACCCTTACCTCCTCAATCCACTGTACCTATTGGAGGATTTAGCTTGATGCTGTAAACTACTATTGCACAAATTATAGTGAGATTGAGGAGATCTTCAATGACTGATAGAATTGATTCATTTGCAATCAAAAATGTACTGGTACACAAGTTTTTTCATCCACCATGTCAAGAAACTTAGCCGACATAATTTCAAATTCCTCCGTGATATCCAAATCCATCACTTGCCTTGAAACTGTGTGCATGCAATTGTGTGATGCATCAAGCATTGTGAAAGAAACAGAGAGTGAATTATCGAAAGCATGGGGTTGAAGTTACTTGAACGAAAGCCTAGATATACAACACTGTGTAAAGTTGCTTGACATTCTTAGTGGAAAAGAAGCAAAATTCAACGAAAATGTCCCAAAACTTTCTACTAACGATTTCTATTTTTTCTTTAAGTATGCCCGTTATGTCATGTGATGTTGAAAGTTCTCCACGTACAAAACTACTTGCTGACAACCAAAAATTCTTTATGTTTGACTATCAGAAATTGCATAGTGTAATTCTACTGAAAATGAAGGTTAAGAGAGGTATGAATTATTTCATCTATAACTAACTGTAACATTTGTTGTTGTTTTATTTTTAAGTCATATTTTCACAGCTTTGGGTCATATTTAGGTACTTGTCAGGGCATAAATGCATAATTCAAGATTTTTTTAGGTCATAGAAATCAGAGCCCTAGACATTAATTTAAGCAGTCACTTTTGCTTCAGTGCAAAGAACAAACTTCAAACAAATTATTTCAATTCACCATATACATAAAGAAAATTATATTCACTAAATGTTGAATAAAAAGCAAGTATATAAATTTAATTCTCAGCGAGTTCAGTAATTTAACAGAGAATTGAGGAACAGAAACAAATCAATCATACTATACCTGCTGGATTTAACATATCTTGCACAAATTCCACCAGGTCATCTGCTGTATGGCCACCATGGAACTGATGAATGTTACTTCTGTTGTACAGTATTGTTGTAGGGTATGACCGTATATTATACTGTCTACACAAATTTATGTGGACAGTACAGTCTATAGTGCCAAAATTGACAGCAGAATCAAAGTGACGACTTGCTTTTCGAAACTCTGGCAGTAATCTCATGCAAGGAGGACACCATGGTGCATAGAAGTCTACAAACCAAGCACCTCCTGAACTCTCTAGAAAAAAGTAAAAAAAAAAAAATAATAATAATAATAATAATAATAATAATAATAATAATAATAATAATAATAATAATAATAATAACAACAACAACAACAAAAACAACAATGCTTTCTCGTCTCTCTAACCACATAAAACAAATTAAGTTAAATTCAGTATCAATATAATTCACAGAATACAACATTAACCTTACAATGCTTATAACAAATTATGAAAAACTGGATAAATATACTCACAGAAATAGAGAGAAATAAACCACTATAAAAACCTTACAGATACGGGTTGAAAGTAACATCCAGGGAAACTAAATCCACAATACTGGACAATATTACTTATATAAAATAAAAACACCACTGGTCGAGCAACTAGTATATGATTAGGGTTTCGACCCAGTGTGTTTCTGAAGACAGTAAAATCCACAGCATGCCATTCATTCATGTCGGCATGTAAAAGACCTTAGTGAACACACTAACTATTGCTAAATTCTCTCGCCAACTAAGAATGTTGATAAAAATATGGATTGTAGTCACTTACAGCAGCATGATCAAGCAACAAACTCATTCAGATAATTATTGTTCTATCTGGCAAAACGGGAGGTCAATCCAGTTCCATGAATGGAGTTTTATTAACACACTAGCGTTAAACACAGTGATGGATGATGGTGGTGGTGACTGTTTTAAGGGACAAAATAATGTGATTATGAGCCCGAGTTAATGAATGTCAGTTATGATGACAATACTTGGGAGTACTAGTTATGGTCATCTAAATATATCCACTGTTTTGGTCTTCATCTTCAGATGGAGGAATAAAATCTTCAGCTGAGTTAACATAATCACTCACATCATTAACAAATTCATCCAAATCATAATCTCATCAGCAAAATCACGTCTATTGCCAGTCACCATCTTACAGTACTGCAGGGTGTGGTCACAGCAGGAAAGCCACTTGATGAACATTAAGTTTCAAAATTCTTTGCTTGGAAACCAGTGACTATATGTACTCCCTAGTAACATAAGGCACTACATTCTCTCCTATGGTCTAGTGGCCATGATTGTTCAGGCATCATGTCTTCATGATCTGACACATGATTAGCTGGTTGAGTCCAAACATTGGGAGAAAAAATTCACAAACAGAATGTTGGTCAACAGGGTACGAGCAGTGGTAATATAGTATTCTTAACCACTAGAGTATGTGCCAAAAGCCTGGATTCAATTACGGACCTCTCTGCAGTGCTCATATGGATTAACAGTATACGACTTTGATGGTGATTTGTCGATCAAATAGAGACGTTAAGCCTTGAGCAGACCCCTTGGTGCTATTCGAGAGGACTGATGATGCCCTCAATGAAGGGCGAAACATGTCTCAAGTGGAATCAACAATAAATTCCTAATTTATAAAATTTATATGTATTGAATAGGTGGAAAAAACTAACCTTTTAGCATCCTACAGGAGTAAACTAGTAAACATTACAATCATCATTCACCACTACCACCACACGCTACATAACACAACACGCAGTCATCACACTGGTCACAAACATATACGCTGGCATAATGGTGTTTGCCTCTGAGGCAAGGAGTAACTAACTCCTTGACTGAATATGGTGAACACAAATAAGTTAATATTGATCATAATGGCCAATGGACTCACATCCAAGAGCCTGGGCATAGTAATACACATACATTCTTTCCTATACCAAAGCAAAAGGTTAAGATACTGCAATAATAATAATAATAATAATAATAATAATAATAATAATAATAATAATAATAATAATAATAATAATAATAATAATAATAATAACAATAACAACAATCATAATAATAATCATATGGACTCAGCTAACATGTGCAGACATTTCGATTTGACCCCATCTCACTGTCTGCTCATCAATTTTGACATTCAGTTTTACTCTAAGCCTACTAGCTGGCAGACCGAGTAAACCAGAACTCTCTTTGGCGTCTATGGCTGAGATTTAATTAATTTTGTCGGGTAAACACCAAATGTGTCACCAAAGATCTTTTACATGCCGACATCATACTACATGGAGTGCCGAATGGACTTTTTTCTGCCCTTCAAAAACCCAACTACTTCTGCCGGGTTTGAACCTGCTATCTTGGGATCTGGAGGCCGACACTCTACCACTGATCCACAGAGGGAGCTACCATAGTAATGAAATGTATGGTAATATATCATTGTATGGTACTTTAAAAAACATGGCTCATTTCAACTGAAATCGGTATGTCATTATTTTGAAAAATTAGAACTCATGTTATTTTTAAAATGAAGAACTTGAAAACAGACTTCAGTGTAAAATGTTTGAAACAACTGATGGAGTTTTAATACGCATTACATTCTTAATTTATTCTGAACATGCAAATTATTTGGCTCTGTAGATGATATTTTTCAAATCATGTGAAGAACACGTGAAAATGATATAATATCAATCAGCTTGTGAAATACAACATTAGCATAAATAAAAATTTTAAAATAATAAAACTCTTTTTTTTTTTTTTGTAAATCAAATCACCAGATACTAGGAGTTAAAATATAGCCTTTCCTGGGAAGTACAAAATTAGAGTAAATAAATGTTTTAAAATAATAAAACGATATTTTTTTTGTAAATTAAGTCACCAGATATTGGAAGTTAAATATGGCCTTTCCTGGGTGGTTTACTACATTCATAATGTTCTTATGAGTTGAAATGTGACAATCAGGATGGTTTACTATACGAGAAACATTAAGAATTTAAAAACAGTTTCACTTGATTGGTGGTTCAGCATATTCAAAGTGCTTTTGGCAATTTGAATATGATCTTACCTGGGTGATTTACCATATCCATAAAGTCACTCGGAGTTAAAATGCGTAGATTCGTTGCCGAACTGCTTTCCAGGGCAAAGTTTGCAACATCATGGGCAGTTTCACGTCCATGATGTATCTCGTAACCACCACCTGGTTTAAATACAGCAAACACTGGGTAGCGATTGATGTGCATTTGCTGGCACAGCTTGGACTCACGGCCACAGTGAACTTTGCCAATACGTATAGAAGGAAGAAGAGCAGGTAGCTTCTTAATTTCTAGGTCCTGATATGTTGAATCACCAATGTAGAAGTATACCAACCATGGCGAGGTTGATCCAATGCGCAGCTGCATCTGCATGTCCTAAAAAGATTGATCACTTAAATCAAAATTACTTTTAACACTTTTCTTTCATCCTGAATTATGATTTTGAGAAGTAAGAGAACAGTCTTTACAATACATGGCACAACTCTGAGAAAGTTAAGCATCAGTTTGAGATGTAATCTTAACTTCCTCTAATAAATTATTTATTCAACAAGTAAATAAGCAATAGGAACTGAATCCCCTCAAGGCAGAAGAAACAGTTTACCCACAAAAGTATTTTAAGAAACAAATGCAGTATTAGCCCACTTTAACATTCCCATATTCAATATTTTCCTGTCGTTTACAACATTTTTTGTTGATTCACTCAGATTTCCTACGGTCACAAAATATTAAGATACTCGTATTTACAATTGAGACGTTATGCTTCTTGCCATTTATGTCATGTTGGGCTGTTGAAGAGGGAGGGGCTCAAAGTAAAATGGCAGCGCAACAAGCCGACAATTCTTCGAGTAACCACGGCATAATGGCCAAATTAAATAACCATGTTGTAACAGTGGTTGAAATCGGTACCACTTGTAATCAACTAGGAATGTAACAATACATTTCTAATTCTACTTGTATTGAAAAGGTTGAACCATTATATATCTTTTATTTCAATTTAATTGTAACTCTTAGCACGGAACTTCCGCTTTCCCTTGCGGCTAGGCATGCAATAACACTCAACCATTACAATTAATTGTGTCCAGGTTCCGCCGTGTCAATACAATTCAGAATGTATTATTATTATTATTATTATTATTATTATTATTATTATTATTATTACTTAAACTTTCATATACTTATACACACACAAGTACATGTTTCGAGAAAACCAAATTTTCTTCTTCAGCTTGTTGGCAAAATCACATGTATCAAAGATCTTATTTAAAATGAACTACGTGCCAACAGACTGCAGACAAGATGACAAT
Source organism: Anabrus simplex (assembly GCF_040414725.1). NCBI lineage: Eukaryota > Metazoa > Arthropoda > Insecta > Orthoptera > Tettigoniidae > Anabrus > Anabrus simplex. The sequence continues at coordinate 493,988,645 of NC_090265.1, forward strand.
ACAACAATATTAAAAATTCAAACATGAAAATCTTTCATGTTATGTCCCAATTCTATGAAATGTCGGTATGCGATGTATTAAAATACCACTGTTGGTCCATTGTATTTAAATGTGGCATTATTAATGGCCTTTCATAGTTCCACCGTTTGGTGTTGAGACCGTCTGCTTATCATTACAATATCTTAATGGAAAGTAAATCTGTTTTTTGCAGATCAAGCCTGGCAGGTTAAAATGGACGTTTTCACTGTCTGTAAGAAAAAAGAAAAGAACTAAAATGTAATGGTACTAAAGGCAACATGATGGACTAAGAATCCAACGTTGAAATTGAAAGTAACTTACATTAGATGCAGAGGTCTTGTGGGTGTGTAGGCACTATGAGCTCAATCAGTAGACTGACTAGCTGGTGAGCTGAATGACTGGAGGGGTGGACAGGTGGAGTAGGAGGAGTCTGCAGCATAGAAGGGGAGTAGTTGTTGCCCTTTCCCTTTCTTTCTCTTTCGAGAATATTGGATTGCAAGTTTAACCGTTCAAGCCGGTGTTAAAAGTTGGCCAAGTTCTACCTTACAGGGGTAATAAATTTTAGAAAACTCTCACAATTTTACATGCTTTCACAAAAATTGCTATAACTTCTAAATGACTTGTCTAATTTTGTTCAAAATAAGAGGATACGTACTTCATATCATGCAGATGTATCTACATACAAAAATGTGGCATGCAAAGTAAAATAATGCCTAATTACCTACTTGTTGGAATAAAATTTGAATCAACAGGTGTTCATGACCACTCGGGTGAGCATTCATCATTATGTACATCACACACTATTTCCTGCTGTCATCATCACTAACACTTTCATTATCACTCTGATTATTCTCATAACTACTTTCTCTGAATATGCATTCGAGAGCTGCATTAGATAAATACAGACCATGCGAGGATGGCGGTATGTTGTTTACAACAATAGACATTGATGAAACAAAATCTTTTTTGCCAACACAATGCCGCGTTACGGTAGAAGATACTCTCCTGCATACTCCCCCTGTGCTGCGAGCTGTGTTAAAGTTCACGTTGACAATCAGCAGATGGCACACAGATGTACATCTAATATATCGCCAGCCTAGTTCGTACAGGTATACGTCTACCCGCTCCTGGCTTATGTTTTGTAGGTCCATACACGTACACGTCGAACTGGCTTGAGTGGTTAAATAACTGATTATCATCTGCCATGTGTTCATTTAAACTATTTTTGTTGTTAAGTTTCTGTAATTTATAAATTTCTAATTTCTCGAGAATGTTCATCTGTTTACCCTTATTTCAAAGGTGCAGCAAAACCATGTCACTTTATGTTCGTGAACTGGTGATTAATATCATGCATATGTTCACACATGGCAGAATATCTAGCGTATTTTCTTGTGTTGACATGCTCTTTATAACGTACTGCTACACTTCTACCCGACTGCCCTACATACTTTTCATCGCACTCTTGGCATGTCAACCTATACACTCCCAATTTACTATAAATACTATTATTATTATTATTATTATTATTATTATTATTATTATTATTATTATTATTATTATTACTCCTAAAAGAGACATTACTATTATGTTTCACGAACAGTTTGGCCAGACTATATGACTGTCCATTGATACAAGTAAAAGTCACAAATTTCTTCATTTCTTGTTTACGAGGAAAGTTTTTGGTTTATTCATGATCTTATTCTAGATCCTATTGACGTAGTTTTTGGAGTAACCACTTCTTTTGGCTATGCTGTATATGATATTCATCTCTTTATTGAATTCATTTTTCTCTAATGGTATGTTGACGGCTCTATTAATCATGCTATAGAATACTGCCTTTCTGTGTTGTCCCAGGTAGTTAGAACTGTTGTTGATTATGATATCTGTTTGTGTGGCTTCCTATATACTTTGTATACCAAATTTTCATTTTTTCTAGTTGCTGTCACATCTAAGTAATTCAAACTTTTGTTCTCCTCCTTTTCCATTGTAAAATTGACATATTTATGTTATTCAGCTTGCCTAACAAACTATCCGACTTAAGTTCCTGTTCACTGATAACAAATGCATCGTCCACGTACCTTAACCAAAGATCTAATCCTTTAATACTATTTTAGTTGATTCTAGATAGTCAATGTATATATCTGCTAGGATACCGGATGCAGGTGATCCCATAGCCAAACCTCTTACTTGCTTATAGATATTATTATTAAATGTAAAAATGTTATTTTCAAGTGTGAACGTTAATACTGTACATTAATAAATTCATTAACTTCCACTTTGCTTAAAGGACTGTGTGTTGCTAAATTTTCTTTGACATTGTTAACTGTTTCGTTGATCAGAATGTTCGAATACATATCCTTGACATCGCAAGTATGGATAGTATTGTCCTTAGACAATGTTGTGTTTTTGGTTCTATTACAAAAATCTATAGCAGGGCCTCTCAAATGTCCAAAATCTCACACGTTCAAACTGAGGTGCAGAGTTCCTGTGTACAGTGCATCGGTCCCACTCAGCTCGGCTCGGACCAACGATTCACCTCTGGGCTACTCTGCTAAGCTCTGCTCAACTCGGCTCAGATTTGGAGCGCTATGGAGGAAGTGAGGAAGAGGGAGACAGGCGGAGCGAGGGAGATAGGCGTGGGGAAAGAGAGAGACAGCGCTATTGCTCCAAATCGAGGAGTGCGGGTCTGCACTCTGGTCAACCAAGCGAAGTCATCTTTTGCACCGTGCTTACTTACTTGATTGTCCATTATCTTTTGATTCGTGTTTTCAATATCAATCTACTGATTCCTATTGTAAAGACATTAAGACTTCTCTTTCTACCCCTAACTATGATGGGCCTTTTCGTATCCATAATGATTTACTGGTTTTTAAGCCTACTCCTAAATCTACTCATAGAGTTGTCATTCCTTCCCTTTTATGCTCCATGCTGTTTCAGTATTATCATTGGTCTCCTACTGGGGGCACTTTGGGCGTACCAAAACTTATTCTCGCTTAGCATCTCAATTCTTTTGGCCCAATATGCACAGGGATATCTTTGATTGGGTCAAATCTTGTGCATTATGCTAGAAACATACACCCCCAAACACATTATCTTTTGGTTCTCATTCTGCCACACCTTCTACTTATCCTACTTATCCTGCAGAGAGATATTACAACGATGTTGTCGGCCCCATTACTAAGTCCTCCCAAGACAATGCGTACAAACTTTTCAATGACCAAATTTTTCCCTATTATTGGTTTTCCTAAGTACCTAATTTCTGATAACGCTACTGTTTTTATTTCACACTCTTTTTATAACGTTTGCTTTGCCAATGGTATTAAAAAGGTCTTTACCTCACCCTACTACCCCCAAGCCAATCTCGAACGATACCATAGGAATTTGAAGGTCCTGTTGTCCATCTTTCATTCTGAAGATCAATGTCATTGGGATTCTGAATTACCCACTTTTGCACTAGAACTTCATTCTATTGTAAACAACTCAACCTCTTTTTCCCCGGCAAAATTATTTTTGGGTGAGGTTGGAGGGTCGTTCAACGAGTTCCCAGTATTTTGCTGGAAAACTATTTTTATTTTCTTCCACATTGGGTGAGCAACAGTGTCTTATTATTATTATTATTATTATTATTATTATTATTATTATTATTATTATTATTATTATTTGCCCAGTGGATTTTGGCAATCAGGGCCAAATTTTAACTTTATCTGCATGGCCAGTTTGAGTTTACATTAGTGTTTTAAGAAAATAATGGCAACAAGATAAAACATTGACTGAAGAGGTTTGAATCACTGGATATGGGTCTTGACTTGGCAAACACACTATGAACTAACAATGCACTCCAAGTCTTTATGTACTTGGGCGACTCCTCATGTTGTGATCCCGTCCTGTTCCCTCCCCGTTGCACTCCTTTTCCTATTCTTGGTTTTTAAAACTGTGTTCCTTTTTCTCTCGTGGACCTGAGGTTTGGAAGTTCACTACATCTTTTTGAATTGCCTCATCAAAAAAAATAATTGTAAATGGTCTAGGGCTTTCTTGTAAATATGCTATTTTTATTCAAACATTGTTCTTGTGCTTTATGGTATTGTGAAATGTAGAGCTTTATTCTGGTTATATTTTGAATAGAAAGAATATATAGTCTTGGTTAAACCTTACTATTTTTCTTGTTCCCTCCAGAGACCTCTCATCAATCCCAACCTGTTTCTCATTGGACAGCTTGCCAATTAATCTTTAAATAATTATTATGTCATACGGATTATTACTGTCTGCGAACTGCTGCATATAGATACATGTGATGGTCATTGGCCCATACCGATAAGGAAAACTGTAAAGATGTTTATTAAAAATAAGAAACAATCATAAAAGAATGATCACTTGAAGATAAGACAAGAGGGAGTCATGAACGAAGGAAGGACTCCCTTTACATTAGATGCCCTGTATCACAGAGTCGGAAAAATACTGTGAAGGCTTACCATATCATAAGCTCATAAAACTGATCAACAATAATATTTTATTGACCGTCGTGGTGAAGTGATTTCTCTCTTCTGCTGCCACTCATCTCCGATAGATGGGAATAATGCTGCATCCCAAGTAAAATAACATTCCTGATTATTGGTGGAAAGTAGCTGGTGAGTTAGATAACTTTGCACAGGTTATACGATTGTCCCGTCAATGATGGAAACTACAGCTAGTTACTAAATAAAGCTTTAAGGTTTTTGAATGAATTCAGCTGTATTTTAATGATAGTCTCTAATATCCAGATGTTGTGTTATCTGGACCACCCGGCACCACATTAATCCAAATATCAGAGGTTTTACTATAATTATGAATTTGCTTTATATTCATGTTATTTTCGTACCTCAAAGTCTTCTCCATTCAAAGCAATGGCATCCGGTAAAAATGCTAGAGTTTCCCTTGCAATATCTTTAGCATCAGAGCCAATGATTTTATGCACTATTCCATCTGAGGAATATTTCTGATGTTCCCAAAATACAACATTTGAATCTCCACTGAGCCGATCACAGAGTGAGCCATCTGTTGCACAATCCACAACCCCAACAGCAACCAAACCTTCCTGAAATAAAAAAGTACACAATAATATACTTACATACATATACTGTACATGCATAGGTTATCACAGATTCTCTCTAATATAAGAAATAGCACCTGAGCAGATTTCTGTAAAAATGAGGAAATTTCCTTCATTTTTTGCGAGAGAGAAAAAAATACAAATTACAAAACGAGGTTGCTAATATTTTCATAGTCCTGTCATTAGAATGTGAGATTCCATTAAAATGGATGAAAATCACTCAGGTTCTGACTTGGGGCAGAGCGGACTTGTTATGCGGTATAAGTCATGAAGCTGCGAGCTTGCATTTGGGAGGTGGATTCGAACTCTACCATTGGCAGTATGTCCCATAGTTAAAGCCATGGCTGCTTCCTTTCCAGCTCTAGTTTTTTCATCCCCATGTTACTGAAAACCTGCATGTGTTAGTGTAAAGTTAAAACCACTATCAGAAAATAAATGACTCAGAGATACAGAAGAAACCACCAAGAATCTTTCAATGCCTAGTCAAGGCAGTAAGGGAATGTTCAGTTCACCCAAAAGGACGTGGGGTTCAATTCTTCATCAGGGAGTCGAGAGTTCAAATGGAAAACCACTTCTAGGGAAAGAAGACAAGTCAGAAAAAAGATGGCAGGAACATATCCACCAGTTATATCAAGGTAAAGACGTAGATGATAGGGTTCTGGAACAAGAAAAGGCTGTTGATGCTGTTGACATGGGAGACCCAATTTTGAGGTCAGAATTTAACAGAGCTTTGAAAGACCTATATAGGAACAAGACACCGGGAATTGATGACATACCCTCAGAATTACTGACTGCCTTAGGAGAAACCAGCATGGTGAGCTTAATCTGCTTAGTGTGTAAGATATATGATACAGGAGAAGTGCCATATGATTTTCGGCAGAATGTTGTTATACCTATTCCCAAGAAAGCCGGTGCTGACAAGTGTGAAAACTACCGCACCATTAGTTTAGTATCTCACGCCTGCAAAATTTTAACACGTATTATTTAGAGAGGAATGAAAATACAAGTTGAAACTCAGTGGGGAGAAGATCAATTTGGCTTCAGAAGAAATGTGAGAACACGTGAAGCAATCCTAACTTTATGTCTGATCTTAGGGGACCAAATTAAGGAAAACAAGCCCATGCACATGGCATTCACAGATCTAGAAAAGGCATTTGATAATGTTGACTGGACCAAGCTATTTGAGATTCTGAAGGTGATCGGGATCAGATACAGAGAAAGGAGAATTATGAACAATCTGTACAAAAATCAGTCCGCAGTGATCAGAATTGGGGGCTTTGAAAAACAGGCAGCAATCCAGAAAGGAGTGAGGTAAGGCTGCAGTTTTCCCCTCTCCTCTTCAATGTTTACACAGAACAAGCGATAAAGGAAATCAAAGAGGAATTTAGAAAGGGAATCAAAGTCCAAGGAGAGGAAATCGAAACCCTGAGATTTCAGCTTATAAATTTCATATTTTGTTCCGTACTGGCTCAACACAACTAAGGTTATGTTACCCTGAGATCTGCCGATGATATTTTTATTTTATCTGACTCTGCAAAAGATTTGGAGAAATTGCTGAATGATATGGAGAGAGTCTTTGGAAAGGAATATAAGATGAAAATAAATAAGTCCAAAACAAGAGTAATGGATTGTGATCGAACAAGGTCAGGTGATGCACAAAATATTAAATTAGGAAATGAAGTCTTAAAGAAAGCGGATGATTATTGTTACTTGGGTAGTAAAATAACTAATGATGATAGAAGTAAGGAGGACATAAAATGCAGACTAACAGAAGCAAGGAAGGCCTTTCTTAAAGAAAAAAGAAAAAAAATTGTTCACCTCGAACATTGATATAGGAATTAGAAAGATGTTTTTGAAGACTTTCATTTGGAGTATGGCACTGTATGGAAGTGAAACATGGATAACTAACTCAGAAAGAAAGAGAATAGGAGCTTTTGAAATGTGGTGTTTAGAAGAATGCTGAAGGTGAGATAGGTAGATAGAATCACAAATGAAGAGATACTGAAAGTTGGTGAGAGGAATTCGAATTGGCTAAATTTGACCAGAAGAAGAGATAGAATGATAGGCACATCTTAAGGCACCCAGGACTTGTACAGAAGGTTTTTGAAGGAAGTGTAGGTGGTAAGAATGGTAGGGCTAGACCAAGGTGCGAATATGACAAGCAGATTAGAGCAGATGTAGGATGCAGTAGTTACGTAGAAATGAAAAGGTTAGCACAGGGTGTTATGGAGTGCTGCATCAAGCCTGTCCATGGACTGATGACTCAAACAACATATTATAACCGTTCAATGGCAGGCAGTTTGTAGAAAACCTCGTATTTTTCGGTAATTAAGGACACTTTCATTCTCCGTCCCGTGGAGTAGGGAAAATAATAGTAATCCACCAGCTGCAATAATCACATAACCACATTTCAGTTGAGAATTGTAGTGAAGATAAGGTATATTAGATAGTACTTTGCCTGTTATATTCATGTTTTTCTTTGTGTACGGCAATCCTTTCGATACTTAAACATTTAACCAAACGCAAGGTTTCATTTCAATTAGAGCACAGTAGGATAAAGTAATACTAAATAAATAATCTTCTGTCTATGTGTTTAACTTTGTTGGTAATCCCTGAGTACGGTAGTTCTTGCAAATTTCAAACTTTAGGCCTAATTGCAATTTTCATTTCTATTTGTGCTTAATAATAAACTATTGTAATTAGGATACGTCTGAACGTAGTTTAAAAACTGTTGTAGTGTATTGTAGTGACTTATTAGAAATTAGAGTGCTTATTCTATTATTTTGAGTAGTCTTGCGAATTTCAAACTTTAATTGTAATTTCCATTTAGTTTGTACTTAGTAATAACCTATTGTATTATAATTAGGATACGTCTGAACGTAGTTTAAAATCATTGTAGTGTATTATAGTAGATTTTTTTTTTTTTTTTTTGCTAGTTGCTTTACGTCGCACTAACACAGATAGGTCTTATGGCGATGATGGGACAAGGAAGGGCTAGAAGTAGGAGGGAAGCGGCCGTGGCCTTAATTAAGGTACAGCCCCAGCATTTGCCTGGCGTGAAAATGCGAAACCACGGAAAACCATTTTCAGGGCTGCCGACAGTGGGGTTCGAACCTACTATCTCCCGAATACTGGACACCGGCCGCACTTAAGCGACTGCAGCTATCGAGCTCGGTAGATATCTTATTATAAATTAGTGTGTTTATTCTATTACTGTGAAATATTTGTGTAGTATAGTATCTGTAGTATCTATAATATCTGTGGTATCTGTATTAACTCTCTTACTAGAATTCTGTTGCAGTAATTAGGGTAGACTTAACTGCAGTTTAGAATTGTATAGACCTAATTCTTGTGTATTACTTTCGGTTTTCAGTAATTAACAGCAATTTTCATTCTGTTAGAGTGTTGTAGAAAAAAAAATTTCATACAACTAAATAGTATTGTAGTGTAGTAGTAGCTTATATTAATTACATTGTTGTTGTGTGTTTGTGAACTATCCTAGACAACATTTATTCCCTTTCTTTTTTATAGGCAATATTTCTTTCCTTTCGTTTTTATTTTGCACAGAATAAGTTATTTTATTTTTATTTTTCCTCCCATTATTTCGTAAATAATGCCTAAGGAGTGCAACTGTAGGAACTGTGGGTGTGGCCAGGCATTAAGGAGTATGAGGGAGGAGTTAGAAAGTTTGAGGGAGATAATTAGGATTCTTTCAGAGAACAGGAAGGAAAGTAGACCTCCCTCAAATAATGAACAGGATACAGTAGGTGTAAAAGAAGGATGGGAAGGAAATGGGAAATTAAGACAGGTGGCCTAACGAGATTGCAGGGTAAGTGCTCTGTTCAGGATCAGAATTCAGGACAGGTGTCTGTGAAAAATCAGTACGAGTCACTGCAGGTAGAACAACCGAGGGAAGATGAGGAACAAGGAACTGTTACTGAGATGTGTGGAAGTAGGAGGAAGGGAAAAGGTAGGAAAGGGAAATGTTGTGTAGTGGAAAGGAAAAGACAGGTGGAAAAGGGTCATGGGAGGGAGAAAAGGGAGGAGGAAGTAGTTTCTGCAGCAGTGAGAGAAGATAGGGCTGACCAGGAGGGGAGGGGATCAAATGAGGTGTGTAGGGTTGAGGCTATGGTCATGGACGATTCCATCGTTAGACATGTGGGGAAAGTGTGTGGAGGAAAGGGAACCAGGGTGGAGTGTTATCCAGGAAATAGGTTGAGGCAGATGTTGAGGAAAGTAGAAGAGAAGGAAGACGGAAAGGAGAAGGTGGTAGTGTTTCATGTTGGTACTAACATCGTAATGCAAGCAGGTATAAGTACCAACATAGTTGGGGATGTGTGAGATCTGGTAAATGCAGCACGGATGCAGTTTAAGGAAGCGGAGATTGTTATCAGTGGAATACTGTGTAGGAGGGATACTGACTGGAAGGTGATTGGGGATTTAAATGAGACTATGGAGTGGGTATGTGGGAAACTGGGAGTGAGATTTCTAGATCCTAATGGGTGGGTAGGAGACGGGGAACTGCGCTCAGATGGCCTTCACTTAAACCGCAGTGGTACATATAAGTTACGAAATTTGTTTAGAAGGGTTATAGGCAGGTACATTCAGGGAAACGGGGTGTCCTAGGGAGCGGTGTTAAGGGAACAGATAACTGGAAATCAAGTAGGGATGACATAAAAATGTTATAGTGGTCAACTGTAGAAGCATTGTAAACAAAGGAATAGAATTAAGTAATTTTTTTTTTTGCTAGTGGCTTTACGTCGCGCCGACACAGATAGGTCTTACGGCGACGATGGGACAGGAAAGGGCTAGGAGTGGGAGGGAAGCGGCCGTGGCATTAATTAAGGTACTGCCCCAGCATTTGCCTGGTGTGAAAATGGGAAACCATGGAAAACCATCTTCAGGGCTGCCGATAGTGGGGTTCGAACCTACTATCTCCCGAATACTGGATACTGGCCGCACTTAAGCAACTGCAGCTATCGAGCTCGGTAAATAAGTAATTTAACAGATATATACTTGCCTGATATTGCAATAGGAGTTCAAACGTGGCTGAGAAATGATATAATGGATGCAGAAATTTTCTCACGGAAGTGGAGTGTGTATCGCAGAGATAGAATAGGAATGGTGGGAGGGGGAGTATTCATTCTGGTGAAAGAAGAATTTGTAAGCTACGTAAAAGTTAAGGATGAAAAACATGAAATTCTGGGAGTAAGGCTAATCTCTAAAGATAATAGGCAACTTGGTGTCTTTGGAGTGTACAGACCGGGAAAGGGTAGTGCTGATGCTGATTCAGAATTATTTGATAAGATAAGCAGCTATGCTGGAAATGATATGGAAAGGAATGTGATAGTAGCAGGTGATCTCAATTTACCAAATGTAAATTGGGAAGGTAATGCGAACGGCAGGAAGCATGAACAACAAATGGCAAATAAGTTAATATGGAAGGGCAGCTGATTCAGAAAGTGATGGAACCAACTAGAGGGAAAAATATTTTGGATGTGGTGCTGATAAAACCAGATGAGCTCTATACAGAAACCGAATAGATGGTATTAGTGATCACGAAGCTGTTTTTGTCGTAGTTTAAAAAAAAAAAAAAAAAAAAAAAAAAAAAGTGAAAGAAAGGAAGGTATTAAAATTAGGACTATTAGGCAGGACCATATGGCTGATAAAACAGGCATGAGGGAGTTTTAAAAAAAGTAAATATGATTGCTGGAAAATAGTAAATAAAAATGTAAACAGACTCTGGGATGGGTTTAACCCATATATGCCCGCAACTTTTGTTTTTGAATGAAGTGCTCATTTTCACATTTGTTGCTTCTTTTAGTGATATTAGGTTAATGGCAACACTGATTTTTTGTTTCTATTAGCGTTACTGTCTGATTGGCCATGGGTCGAAAACGACCCTGTGGGCATATAAACTACCTTTTCCTAAATTGTTGTAATTACATATCTTACAGTTATTTACTAATACAGACAACCATTATTGTGTGAAATGTTATTGTTTTGTTTATTACAATTATACACAAATATTATTACACAGATAATTATGAGTTCAAGTACAATGGTGAATTACAACAGATTCACAAAAATATTGCAGCACTAGAAAGTTACAAGCACTGTGTGCATCTTACACTGAAGTCTCAGTCTTCATGAAAAGCTATGCATGAAACTTTGAGAAACATTTATCATGCAACGCGACATTGCATCTCTTACTTGCTTTCGTGGTTTTACTTTTGCACGAAACACATCTTTTACGTTTCTGACCCACAGTAATCATATGACCATCACTTTTGCGTGCGATTTCTGGGACATTCTTTATGACATTCCTTGATCGGGTAGATGGGCCGGGTTGTGTTCGCGCAACTCCATATTTCAGAAGAAGCGTTTCAGCTAGTTCCCTACGAAATGATAGAAGATCATTGGTTCTTCCAAGGGAACGAGCTAGAAGGAAGGCATTGTTCACATAAACATCTAGCACCATTTCTTTCCCCTAATTCCAACCCGGTACACAACAACATTGCTATCCATTTGATCCACTCCGCGCATATAACCATTGTATTGATGAAAACTGAATGTCTGAGGAATGGCAATTCCTTTCTTCTGTGCTGAAGAGTACCTTTGCGTGGGTCGAATAGGATGAACTCCGTACTCACTTGACAGGAGCGTAACAACGTTGTTATCATGCCACCTAATTGCACTGATACCGTGTTTCTTGTTTATCATTGTGTCAAATGCTCCTCTAGGCTCCTTGCCCATAACATCAATTCCCTTTAGTGGACATTGTCCCGTACGGTCCTTTCTAACAGTTCCTGTTGCCTTTACACCTTTTGTCTGAAGCAATGACCTTCATCAGCGGGAGGTTGTATAGCCACATCAGTAGTTGAAACCTCCTGTTTGGAAGATAACCTTTCAAGCTCTTCTAAAATCTCAGAAGTTATAAGACTGTTTGGGAAACTAGGAAACATGAGAAGAAGAACTCTTAAGTTTTAGTACCGAGTCTGTAATAGATTCCCGTGATAATTCCCTCTCCCCAAATATAAAAACGTTGCAATAATAACGGAAAGAAACTAAGCTATATCTTATCATTGAGCAATAATGCAATTATGATCATATTTGATGAAATGCATGAAAGGTTCCTTATATGCCCACAGGGTCGAAAACGACCCATATCAAATATCTCGTTTTATTATATGACCATATAGAAAAATTAAAAAACTTGTGACATGTAGTCGTAAACTATATTCTTTACTCTAAGTAACAGCACAAGAATCAAGCTAAAATTATAAACAGCAAAATTGTCAACTTGCATTTTCTGCCACACTGCATCAATACTATGCTGAAGGATGTAACACAGCAATCTGTTTGCAGTTACAAGCCAAACAATACAGCTTCAAATCAACAATCACAATAATAGCCAACATGCTGACAAATACATAATCATGATTTTAAGTCGAAAACGAATCCATGGGGATAAATGATGGCAAATGACTATTGTGGGTCGTTTTCGACCCTGTGGGCATATATGGGTTAAAGCAATTGTTGAAGAATGTGAAAATAGGTTTGTACCTTTAAAGGTGGTAAGAAATGGTAAAGATCCATTATATTATAACAGAGAAGTAAAGAGACTAAGAAGGAGGTGCAGGTTGGAACGAAATAGAGTTAGAAATGGTTATGGAAGTAAGGAGAAATTGAAGGAACTTACTAGGAAATTGAATCTAGCAAAGAAGTCAGCTAAGGATAACATGATGGCAAGCATAATTGGTGGTCATACAAATTTTAGTGAAAAATGGAAGTGTATGTATAGGTACTTTAAGGCAGAAACAGGTTCAAAGAAGGACATTCCAGGAATTATTAATGAACAAGGGGAGTGTGTATGCAAGGATCTTCAAAAAGCAGAAGTATTCAGTCAGCAGTATGTAAAGATTGTTGGTTACAAGGATAATATTCTATAGGGAAGGTGAGTAATACTAAAGAAGTATTAAAAAATTTACCTATGATAACAATGACATTTACAGTAAGATACAAGAGTTGAAAACTAGAAAAGCAGCTGGAATTGATAAGATTTCTGGGGATATACTAAAGGCAATGGGTTGGGATAAAGTACCATATCTGAAATACTTATTTGATTATTGTTTGGTTGAAGGAGCTATACCAAATGAATGGAGAATTGCTATATTAGCCCCTGTGTATAAAGGAAAGGGTGATAGACATAAAGCTGAAAATTACAGGCCAGCCAGTTTGACATGCATTGCATGTAAGCTTTGGGAAGGCATTCTTTCTGTTTATATTAGACATGTTTGCAAAATTAATAACTGGTTTGACAGAAAGCAGTTTGGGTTTAGGAAAGGTTATTCCACTGAAGCTCAGCTCGTAGGATTCCACCAAGATATAGCGGATATCCTGGATTCAGGAGGCCAAATGGACTGTATTGTGACTGACCTATCTAAGGCATTTGATACGGTAGATCATGGAAGACTACTGACAAAAATGAGTGCTATTAGACTAGATAAAAGAGTTACTGAATGAGTGGCTATATTTCTAAAATAAAAAAAAACTCAGATAATTAGAGTAGGCAAAGCTTTATCTCACCCTGTAATAATTAAGAGGGGAATTCCTCAAGGCAGTATTATTGGACCTTTATGTTTTCTTATATATATCAATGATATGTGTAAAGAAGTAGAATCAGAGATAAGGCTGTTTGCAGATGATGTTATTCTGAACAGAGTAATAAATAAGTTACAAGATTGCGAGCGGCTGCAGGGTGACCTCAATAGTGTTGTGAGATGGACGGTGAGCAATGGTATGACGATACATGGGGTTAAAAGTCAGGTTGTGAGTTTCACAAATAGGAAAAGTCCTCTCAGTTTTAATTACTGTGTTGATGGGGTGAAAGTTCCTTGTGGGGATCATTGTAATTACCTAGGTGTTAATATAAGAAAAGACCTTCATTGGGGTAATCACATAAATGGGGTTGTAAATAAAGGGTACAGATCTCTGCACATGGTTATGAGAGTGTTTAGGGGTTGTAGTAAGGATGTAAAGGAGAGGGCATATAAGTCTCTGGTAAGACCCCAACTAGAGTATGGTTCCAGTGTATGGGACCCTCACCAGGATTACTTGATTAAAAAACTGGAAAAAATCCCAAGAAAAGCAGCTCGATTTGTTCTGGGTGATTTCCGACAAAAGAGTAGCGTTACAAAAATGTTGCAAAGTTTGGGCTGGGAAGACTTGGGAGAAAGGAAACGAGCTGCTCGATTAAGTGGTATGTAATACCAATATAATGGTCCGTTATTGGACATTATAAATTTTCCAGCTAACTCATTCTTGGTTGCCTGCGTTTCGCCCTCATGTGCTAAGTTGGGCTCATCAGTTGGTCCTTAGCACACCCACCAAGACGCAAGGCTAGTGCATACCGTGGAGGCCACTGCATAGGCTACCTGAAGCCACCAGCAGTGCCAATGCACTATGAGAGACTATGTCTCACTTCCAAAAATTGATGCCTGCCTGGCCATCAGATGATATAGATGTTGATTCCCAATGGGAACATGAAATATTTGTCCTGAATGAGTAAATTTATAATACCAATATAATGGTCCGTTATTGGACATTATAAATTTTCCAGCGAACTCATTCTTGGTTGCCTGCGTTTCGCCCTCATGTGCTAAGTTGGGCTCATCAGTTGGTCCTTAACACACCTCCACGGTATGCACTAGCCTTGAGTCTTGGTGGGTGTGCTAAGGACCAACTGATGAGCCCAACTTAGCACATGAGGGCGAAACGCAGGCAACCAAGAATGAGTTAGCTGGAAAATTTATTATGTCCAATAACGGACCATTATATTGGTATTATAAATTTACTCATTCAGGACAAATATTTCATGTTCCCATTGGGAATCAACATCTATATCATCTGATGGCCAGGCAGGCATCAATTTTTGGAAGTGAGACATAGTCTCTCATAGTGCATTGGCACTGCTGGTGGCTTCAGGTAGCCTATGCAGTGGCCTCCACGGTATGCACTAGCCTTGAGTCTTGGTGGGTGTGCTAAGGACCAACTGATGAGCCCAACTTAGCACACGAGGGCGAAACGCAGGCAACCAAGAATGAGTTAGCTGGAAAATTTATAATGTCCAATAACAGACCATTATATTGGTATTTATAAATTTACTCAATCAGGACAAATATTTCACGTTCCCATTGGGAATCAACATCTATATCATAAGCGGTATGTTCCGAGCTGTCAGTGGAGAGATGGCGTGGGAGGACATCAGTATAAATAAGTTTGAGTGGTGTCTTTAAAAGTAGGAAAGATCACAATATGAAAATAAAATTGGCATTCAAGAGGACAAATTGGGGAAAATATTCATTTATAGGAAGGGGAATTGAGGATTGGAATAACTTACCATGGGAGATGTTCAATATTTTTCTAATTTCTTTGCGATTATTTAAGAAAAGGCTGGGAAAACAACAGATAAGGAATCTGCCACCTGAGCGACTGCCCTAAATACAGAGCAGTAGTGTTTATTTGATTGATTGATTGATTGATTGATTGATTGATTGATTGATTGATTGATTGATTGATAAGAGAGCCATTGAAGGTTATGTTAAAGAAGAGATCAACGAAAATTATTCGGATATATACGTCCAGCACTCATACGTCCAGTTGTTACATGTCTAATTATGTCTGATAGCCAAGATAACTCGTTCATTTGAATAAGAAATCGGATTGATACAGAATGAGGACGGAGATTCATAAGCTCAGAACCCCGTGGTCACTGGATAATTATATTCAGAAATATCATTTAATGTCTAGAAAGCCAGTAAATGAAGTGTACATTCCAGCGGCAGGATAAAGCAAGTCTAGTATGTGATATTCAGGTCCAGCCCCACTGTCGGCAGCCCTGAAGATGGTTTTCCGTGGTTTCCCGTTTTCACACCAGGCAAATGCCGGGGCTGGACCTTAATTAAGGCCACGGCCGCTTCCTTCCACTTCCTAGGACTTTCCTATCCCATCGTCGCCATAAGACCTATCTGTGTCGGTGCAACGTAAAGCAAATAGCGGGAAATATTGTATGATATGTATAGGCCATGATTTGAACGATGCAAGTTCAGTGATCAAGAGGACACTGATGAGACAATCGATTGTATATGTCATGAAGATACAAGTAAATGGTGAAGTGTTCCTTGGCATAACTTCCTAATTAGAAGAGTTGACATTACCATAGAGTTTATTCCTCAAATGTCGAAAACATATGGAAAGGAAATTATAAACTAACAAACTTGTCAGAAATGAGATGCGAACCAATATTGTTAATGTAATAATTTTTAATGGGATTTTGTTTCATGAATAACGTATTGTAAAAAATTGAGATTGAAGGTCGAGAAAGAACTGGTCAACACGTATTAAGAAAGAGCTAGTTGGAAGTGTGGATTTTGAAATCATATTCAAAAGAAATATCAGGAGGATATAGAATAATTAAGAGCAATAAGATTCAATATTTGTTATCAGAGACAAGGCGAGTGTTTTGGGTTAATATTGAAATATTGTATACCGAGCTCGATAGCTGCAGTCGCTTAAGTGCGGCCAGTATCCAGTAATCGGGAGATAGTGGGTTCGAACCCCACTGTCGGCAGCCCTGAAGATGGTTTTCCGTGGTTTCCCATTTTCACACCAGGCAAATGCCCGTGCAATGTTCAACTTGTACCTTAATTAAGGCCACGGCCGCTTCCTTCCACTTCCTAGGACTTTCCTATCCCATCGTCGCCATAAGACCTATCTGTGTCGGTGCGACATAAAGCAAATAGAGGGAAATATTGTATGATATGTATACCATTGTACTAATTCTGCCTATACAAGTTTCAGGTCCAAATGTTCACTATGGTTGAAGATTGTCTCTGTGATGTCCTGATCAGATCTAATATGTGGGCTTAAACGGGATTAGTGTCCTGACAGGCCCAGGTTGATGTTAGAATGAATAACGAAATGGAAAGATGAGAACAACATCATGAAGCCAGCAACGATAAGTACCCAAGATATTGTCTTTCTTTATTCTATCATGTAGAACGCATAACAGTAGAGTAGATTTTTTTTATTTTGTCATGAGGTGACATATTTAAGACAACTTGAGTAACCTAATGTGATCGTCACAAACGTTCAGTGATATCCGTAATTGCGGCTAAGTTTAATAAGGAGATATTGGAGTCATTTGCCCCGTGCAATGTTAAACTTGTAGAATACACATTTCGTCGTAAATTATCCCGGGATTTCTTTGTAACTATTGTGAATATAAGGAAATGTTTCTTAATAATTTAAATGATACACTAGTACTGCGTTCTTGTGAAGTGATGTGACTTTAATGTCGATTAAAAGGTCTTATGTGATCATTTTTCGTATACGCATGGGTTGTGCAGATGTGAGTGTTTCGTCAGATTTATACCATGATGATTATGACATGTTGCAATTATGAAATGGTTCTTCGGATAAAGATGCTTGTGTATTTCTTTGGGATGGATAATTATGAATAGGCATGATGCACATGAAGGTATTGTGAATTATAAATGATATGATCGTCGATAAAGTGTTTATATCGTAAAATGAGGTTGCTATGATGTATGATTTATTGAAAGTAGGTATTATGAGAGTGTAATATATAGTCTTCGAGATTTTCAGTGAATTCAGGGTTGAGAGTGACTGATTAAAGTGTTCATCATGCAAAGTTAAGAGACTCCAGAGGTAGACAAGCAATAGGTTTGATGTTAACATTTTCACGTAATGCCCCTGAAGGTTATAAGGGTTGACATGTATGAGGTCATCAAAGTATTAATTTGTGGCAAGACATGATGCAAACATTAAACATTTTAATGGATAATCACTGATAGGAGACCTTCGACAATAAATAACGTTGATATGGATGTAGTGAAGCATCATATTTAAGCAAAGTTTTTGTCACCTGACGCAGTGCATGAGTTGTATTCATCTGAGTAGTTGCTTTGTAGTATGGATTTTCCATAGTAATAGTGGATCTTCACAATTTTCAGGAGGATACTTCCGTCGAGACCAGATGCTGTTGAACCATTTCCAGATCGTCTTATTTATTCAGGATTGTATTAGCTAGATATTGTACATTTTACATGGTTGATATGAGTTCCCAGGAGATGCTGTTCCTATTCGACTGCAGTTATTATAAAATCTAGTCGCAATGATATATGATCACTTGTTTAAGAATGGCTACGTTGGACATAGGTTATTATGAAACTCAAATTGATAGGTACTTAAGTTAATTTACGCAAGAGAGAATAATCATGATGGAAAGTAGAAAGATGAAATCTTGGATCACTGAGTGGTAAAGACGAGTGAAATGATTGACTTTTCTCAGTTTAATTCTATGATTGGCGGACAATTAGTGATAACAGATAACTTTATGGATTGTGATACTAAGCCTTCAGCAAGTTCATGTTTGATTTTATTACAAGTTAATTTTGAATTTAAATTAATTGTTACTAACGTGCGATTGATTATGTAATAGTATCAACCAACAAAGCATTCAATCTCTATTTTATTTTCATATTTTCCAGTCATGTTGTGATGTAAGATTATTGTTATCTAGTTATACTTACTTTGATTTAACTAAATTGGAAAAATCCCTCCAAGAAACTAATATTCTCAATATTTTTATTTATTAACACGTTCAGTACCTGCTTCTGAGCAGGACACTTGAATGCCTGGACCAGCCATTTTCATGCCCGGCCTTCCTGACGAGCATCACTTAATACAATTTACAATTACGCCTAAACTATAAATGCTAGAAAAATGATACTTTGTGCTTACCTCTAGTAAATATTTAGGGTGTGAATCTGGTATCACAGGTTTCAAAATACGTCTAATTTTATACAACCTATCTGTATTTTCGGCATAATGATTCCTGTCACTGAAGTGAAGAAATGAAAGAATACGAAGGAAGCGTAATCGGAACATAGCATTAGAAAATGTTGGAGTATGAAAAACAGGGTCCTCGGTCCAGTACATTTTTATATCAGGATTTTGGACTAATCGGTTTCCACGATTGCATGATCAAATTCTTTGTGAAAGGCCGGGGCACCGCAATCGACTCGCGTAGAGATTGGTCAGCTCACACTCATACTGATAAAATTCGTCATTCATGAAAATACTCACGTAATTCAAAATATCCTGCTTATTTTCTATTTGAACGTTTATACCTGAATTCTCTGTAAATGGTGGAACGGGTGGACAATAACTAGGATGATATGTATCAGGCACTTCACTTTTCTCTATAGGCCTATCGGAATTTCCTCGTCGCTCTCACTTTCACTATCTATTTTAGGAATAATTTCATCTTCAGAATAATCATTGTGAACAATATCTAATAATTAATCTTCCGTAAGAAACTTTGTTTTATAAGCCATTATACTACGCTTGGTAAGAACGACACGCACTGCATTGGAGTCTCAAGTACCGTCTTGACGCGCGAGGAAGTGCTGAGATATTCCCGCTAAAACAGCTAAGATAAACATGAGCCCATTCAACGCGAGAGTTATATCAAAAACGTCAACCAACTTCCTGCTACAACCAGTAACGCTGACTAAGGTGTAGGAATGCATAGGTGACGAATATAAATAGCATTGCTTCGCGCGGAACATTAAACGTCTTACGCCGTCCACGGCCCGCAGCATAGGAGCAAGCTTAAACGTCTTACGCCGTCCACGGTCCGCAATGAGTTAAATTAGGAATTATCTTAGCCTTACATAATTAATTGAACAATTCCTCGCTATGACAAATAGAGCCTAATGTTAAGTAGAAAATTAGATCTAACCAGTGCTCCATCGAATGTCTATGCCATGAGTGGAGACTCATGTATCTCCGCTGACTCCAGCCGAGGCGCATTCACATTATCTTCGTACCCTTGATAGAAACGAACCATGGACGGTTATAATATCTTATTTGAACACCTTAAGACAGAACTTCTGTATACCGTATATGAGTGCCACAAGAATAAAATTTCCTTTTTTTCTTTCAAATTTTGAACATGTTTACATATTTAATTTCTGGAGAATAAAATTGCTAAATATTTATGAAAATTATTGTAATATGCAAAGCTGATATAACATTATCCAGTGAAACAGTCAGATTTTCTTAAATCCTTAATATATTATCGAAGTACTATACCCCAATTTCAAATCAATTTTCTCGAAATTCAATAAATTCTGTCTTACAACTTCAAAGTTACATGAAGTAATCAGTTCTCAAACTAAAGACTTCTGGTTTTCACAAAAATGATCACGAATTTATCTACCATCAAAACATAAAATAAACCAGAAATGCGATTTTCCGACTTAAGGTATGGTTTCCTGGAGAGAGTCACATACGAGTGTGTTTGATGCAGCTCTCTGTTCTACCCTTCATGTGCTAAACTATTCATCCCCACACAACTAGAGCAACTGTATTATTCGACATGTTTTAGGTTCCAGGGTACAAGCTTTGAATGTCTACTGAGAAATGTGTGTCTTTTCTCCTAGCAGGTTATTAGAAAGTTTCTTCTCTTTTTGCCAGTACTTGTCAAAAACCCCATAGACTCTTTCAGTAAATAATCCTATCCATTTTAGTGAAAGGTTATCCCCAGTGTTTACCTCTGATTTTTACTAACATATTATTTCATAAATCAGCTAATTTTATCACTGCAATTTCATACACTGCATTTTATAATAGGTCTGGATCATACAGACTCCTTAAATTAGTGACATTTTGACAGGTAATGGCTGGACTACTACTGGGATATTATGTAATATTGGTGTTGTAAATATGTTGATTTTTTTTAAATTAGCTTTACGTTGCACCAACTCAAGATAGGTCTAACGGCGATGAAGGAATAGGAAAGGGCTAGAGGCAGAAAGAAAGCAGTTCCAGCATTTGCTTGGTGTGAAAATTGGAAACCACAAAAAAGCCATCTTCAAGGCTAGGATTCGAACCCACTATCGACCAAATGCAAGTTCACAGCTACATGCCCCAAACCACATGGCTACTCACTTGGTATGTTGACTTTTCAATTGTTCTTCAGTCAAAACAAAAGCAGGATGAGCACATGTATAACAGCAACACTGAGAATGTTAAATAAATGGTGGTGCAGCTATCAGCTTGCCTCTCTTTCTGACTGATGTTAAACAATGAAATACGACTATCACACATTTTGTGAAGCAACCCCGAGAGCTGGTCCAGAAATCTCTGGGAAGCCACATTCCAAGGACTCCCTCAAACAGAAGCATTACCATTATGTCTATATAGACTTCCCAAATTTCAGTAACCTGTTAACACATTTTACCCCATGGTCAGTACAATCAGCTCCCCCCAACCTACGATCCAGCCAAGCACATCATGCAGATTAATACTACACTAAAAAAATCCACATTGGATTAACCGAGATCCACAAACTCTGAATATTTATGCATCTGTCAGAAAGGATAAATATCAACAATACTGATGCAATAGTCAGTTATGATGTGACATCCCTTTTTACCAATGTACTATTTGAAGTTATGATTTTATATCTAGCTGAGCCAGGCTGAGTGGCTCAGACGGTTGAGGTGCTGGTCTAAAGACCCCAACTTGGTAGGTTCAATCCTGGTTCAGTCCAGTGGTATTTGAAGAGTCTCAAATACTTCAACCTTGTGTTGGTAGATTTACTGCAGGACTAAATTCTGGCACCTCAGCGTCTCCGAAAACCAGAAAAGTAATTAATGGGACTTAAAAACCAACAACATTATTATTATTATTATTATTATTATTATTATTATTATTATTATTATTATTATTATTATTATTATTATTATTATTTCTAGCTGACATCATGACTTCATGGTACTATGTGGGTGACACTTTCTATAGTCACGGAGGAAAGAAATTTTGCTTGAGTCTCCAGCATCTCAACAGGATCCACCCAAACATCCAGCTCACAGCAGAGTAAGGAAGTGGTGAGAAATAATTTCCATCTGGAGACGCTTGTAAGAAGAAAAGCCAAGTCCACACAAACCATTACCTCAACAAAGACACTTCCCTAAAGATAAACAGGTGATGAGGGCACTGTTTGAGCAAGCTGAAAGGTTAGGTCATCTATATCTGTATCAGAGTGAAGTAGAATATCACTTTAGAAACTAACAGATTATTTTTTTCTTTACAAGCTGCTTGATATTGCACTGACACAGATAGGTCTTATGGCAATAATGAGATAGGAAAGGGCTAGAAGTGGGAAGGAATCGTCATGGCCTTAATTAAGGTACAGCCTGGTGTGAAAATGGGAAACCATGGAAAACCATCCTCAGGGCTGCCGACGGCGACGTTCGAACCCACTAGCTCCTGGATGCAAGCTCACAGCTGTGCGCCCCTAATCTCATAGCCAACTAGCCCGGTATTTTCACTTCTTGAAGCAGGTCTTTTTTTTGGGTAACATTTTAAAATTCAAACCTGTCACATCTGCATCTTTACTGTATCCTTGCAAAAAATCATCCATTTTGGTTTTGAAAATTTATGCAGCATTGACCTAGACAGATACACAGACTTCACCCGCAGATAATGAAGAAAAGACTGTCAGAAATCAGATCGATATTATTCTAGCGAAACAAGAGCTGAAGAAATTTGTGAAATCAGTAAAAACCTATCCTGGTGCCAACATTAACAGTGAACACAACCCAGTAGTAATGGACTTTAAAATGCAACGCTTTAGAAACGCTACAGGGTGTGTTAAAATATCAAGACCCATAGACATCAGAAAATTGGCCAGTTCTGATGTCAGAACTAGTGTTGGTGCTGCTCTGGAAAAGATGGAAGCAATAAAAAAGAGTCTCAACATATAGAAATAGAATCCACATGGAACGCCATAAGAGATAGGATAACTCAAGTCCAGGAAAATAACATTGGATAAATCAACAGCAATAAAAAGCAAAACTGGATGACTGATGAAATCCTGGAGCTTATGAATGAAAGAAGGAAATACAAAGACCCGTTAAATACAAAAATCTACACAAAGAGATATGTAGAAAATGCAAAGAAAAAAGGAATCCTGGATGTCTGACAAATGCAAGAAAATCGAGGAACTTCAGGAGAAACATGATCACTTTATCCTATATAAAAAGGTGAAAGAGCTGAGTGGTCTACAAAGGAAGCGATCCGGACAAGTATTAAGGAATGCAAACAATAAGATTATTTTAGGAGTTGAAGAGAAACTTAAAAGATGGAACGAATATGTCGAATATCTCTTCAAAGATGACAGAGATGATCCCCCACCACCTGACGAAATCAATGAAGCCAGTCCTGAAATAACAAAGAGTGAAGTAGTGAATGTCATTAAACTTCAGAAGAATGGTAAAGCCACTGGTCCAGACAGAATTTACGCTGAAGATGTTAAAATTATAGCTGAACAGGACTCAACCGGCCTCAGTCTACTAACATCGTTGTTCAATATTATCTATACATAAGGAAAGATACCTTCTGACTGGCTGAGATCAACTTTCATACCAATACTAAAGTAGTACAATTCCTTCCAGTGTGATGATTACTGTATGATTAGTTTGATGTCC
Organism: Anabrus simplex; assembly: GCF_040414725.1. NCBI lineage: Eukaryota > Metazoa > Arthropoda > Insecta > Orthoptera > Tettigoniidae > Anabrus > Anabrus simplex. The sequence goes on from NC_090265.1 coordinate 494,012,333, forward strand.
CATGTACTCAAAATATTTCTGCGAATCATACACACCTAGATTTACAAGAAATGTGAACCTCATATGGATCAGACTCAATTTGGTTTCTGAAATGGGGTCGGCCCACGCGAAGCATTCTTCTCCTTAAATATACTGATACAAAGGTACAGGGACATGAATGTCGATGTATATGCTTGTTTTACTGACTACAAATGAGCCTTCGACTGTGTGAAACATGAAAAGTTGGTAGACGTATTAAAAACGACTGGTATTGACCAAAGCGATTTACTCATTATCAGCGCACTGTACTGGAATCAAACTGCAGATGTCAAAATTGACCAAAGAACATCAGCAGCGACTACAATCAGAAAAGGTGTTCATCAGGGATGTGTGCTATCACCTCTCTTGTTCAACATTTATTCTGAAGCAATATTTAGGGAAGTGTTGCTGGAAGAAAACAGTGGGATAGTTATAAATGGACAGGCAATTAACAATATCAGGTACGCAGATGATACTGTTGTCACAGCAAATTAATTACCTGCGCTCCAACGCATGATAGACAAATTAGTCCAGTGCAGTGAAGAGTTTGGCTTGTTTGTCAACGCTTCCAAGACCAAAATTGTAATCTTCACTAAAAGAAAAATCCAAGCAGCCCTGTCAATAAAAGGCAATAAGATTCAACAAGTATCCTCCTTCAAATACTTGGGCACTGTGCTAAATCAGGAATGTGATTCCAAGAGAGAGATAAAATCTAGAATCAAACAGGCCAGGAGACAATCTTTTAGCATGAAACAGCTATTTACAAGATCGAATGTAAGTCTGCAATTGAGAATGTGAATGATTCAGTGCTGTGTGTTCTCCATTTTTCTCTTTGGATGTGAAAGCTGGAACCTTAACCAAAATCTAGAAAAAAGAATCGATGCTTTTGAAATGTATCCATATCGCCGCCTACTCTGAATACCTTGGGTGCTGAAAATGTCAAATGACGAAGTCCTTCATCGCATGAAGAAACAAAAAGAACTATTACTTACTGTAAAAAAAAAAGGAAAAACCAATACCTAGGACAAATTATGAGAGGCAAGAAATACCAGCTATTACAACTCATCATTGAAGGTAAGATACAGGAGAAAAGGTCTGTAGGCAGGAGGAGGAATTCATGGTTGAAGGACATCCAAAGATGGCACAACTGCACTTCAGAAGATGCTTTCTATGCTGCAACATCACGTACGGAGCTGGCTATGTGGACCGCCAATCTCTGCTAGGAGAAGGCATCTCAAGAGGAAGAAGAAATGTTCTATCACCACCGCACAACCGATGCCAACAAAGGAGACAGCCAAACGGATCTGTGTTGGCACGTGCGGTGGCAGTCAAGGTCAAATTCCAAGCATTTAGTTACTCATCCCCCTTGAGTACAAGGGTTCGTGGTAGAGTGGGGAGTTTCCTTTCCTCATTCGTTTTCTATTTCATACATTTACTTGAAACAAAACTTAGGTACAGAATAACATAATAAATATTATTTCTTTAAATCATTTTTGTAATTTAACCACATTTTTTTCCCTGATCCTTTCAGTTAAACAATATTTTGGTTAACAGAGTTTCAGATAACGGAGGTTCTACTGTATCTACATAATGATATACACAAGCAATAGAATTACATGATTAATTAATGATTTGAAACATAACAGTTACTTTAGCTATGATATTCCTCTTACCAGCATCGCTGCTACTTTGATTCTTGTTTCTGAGTCAGGACAACTATCATCATGACACATGAAGAGCAGCCAGGACATATCACGATAAATTTCTTCCTTTTGTCTAAAAGTGTCCCAAGTCTCAGAGCCAATATTCAACACCTCCACTTGACGTCGCTTAAGAACAAAGCTTTTCATTTCTTCTTCATTTCGGTCTCCATTATACCGTTCTCTCTGAAAGAAAAGAAGGTACAAGTTACTTATTGGAAAAATTCTATAAAACATGTTTACATTGATTAATGGAAAATAGCAGATTTAACAAATGTTTTTGAACAACCCATAAAAACAGTATGATGAGAATGAAGAACTCATAGTTATTTCATTCATATGAGGGGATTGGGATATTCTTGTGTACAGAAATTGTCAGAAAACACCTGAATTTCAGTAACTATGCACCACAACATTCAACTCCGTTGCTTAGGACAGGCCTTGTCCGGCTCATTGGCTGAATGGTCAGTGTACTGGCCTTCAGTTCAGAGGGTCCCGGGTTCGATTCCAGGCCGGGTCAGGGATTTTAACCTTAATTGGTTAATTCCAATGGCTGGGGGGCTGTGTGTGTGTGGCGTATTCAACATTAGAAATCATCCTAGGTAGGGCCCTCATCTTCACAGACATGCAGGTCGCCTAATAGGCCGTCTACTAGAAAAAGACCTGCACCAGGCCTCTCCGGAGGCCATACGCCATTATTATAGGACAGGCCATGATGTTTGCCCAGTAAATGTGCTTTCTCTGGCTGTCACAGAGGGCGCCTGTCTTCTTAGGGGCCGGTGTGTCCTGGAACCTCTCTCGTTTCAGAATCCTGAGAGGTGATTGGTCTCTGATGTCACTCCCTGTTATTTCCAGTTTCTGCAAGTCTTTTAACCATTTTATTCTTCCAATAGATGAGAAGCCAGTTGGTCTTCCTGGGGGAATTCATTGTCAACATGATCACACAGGGTCAGACGTATCTTCCCCATCACATCTGTGATTTTTCTGTGTAATTATAAAGCTCCTGGTTGTGTTGCCTCCTTTTGATTGCTCCTAGTATCTTCCTCTCTTGGACTTCCAGTGTCACTCAGGACTTTCCTGTTAAGGATCAGACACTCAGAGGCATACAGGTCTTCTGGGTGGATGACTGCACAATAGCGTCTGAGTTTGGTGTTATGGGAGAGACAGCTCTTGTTGTAAGTGTCCTTGGTCAGTTGGTATCAGTTCTAGTTTGTTAATCCTTTTTCTTTTTGTTAGTGTTACTCCTTCTGAGAGATTGGATTCAGTCAATTTTCCCAGGTACATGAACATGTTGGCTTTCTTCATTTTGCCCTGTTCCAGTTCACTGGGGGTCTCAATGATCTGAGAAATTTTGTCTTCTCTAGCAACACATGTAATCCTACCCTGGGATCCTGGCGTACAAACATGTTAAGCTGTGTCACTGCTGTGTCTATTGAGTTTAATAATTTGATTTATGCTGCACGGACACAGATAAGCCTTATAGCGACAATGGGACAAGAAAGGGCTAGGAGTGAGAAGGAAGCGGCCATGGCCTTAAGTTACAGCCCCAACATTTGCCTGGTGTGAAAATGGGGAAACCATGGAGAACTATTTTCAGAATTGCCGGCAGTGGGGTTTGAACCCACTATCTCCCGAATGCTGGATACTGGCCACACTTAAGCGACTGCAGCTATCGAGCTCAGTCATTGAAAATCTGATCCCAACAGTCCCCCCCACCCGTGGTCTGAAACCAATCTTTTTTTCTCTTTTTTAAGTTGCTTTACGACACAACGACACAGATAGGTCTTATGGCGACGATGGGATTGGAAAGGGTGTGAGAAGAAAGCAGTCGTGGCCTTAATTAAGGTACCGCCCCAGCATTTGCCTAGTGTCAAAATGGGAAACCACGGAAAACCATCTTCGGGGCTGCCGACAGTGGGGTTCGAACCCGCTATCTCCCAGATGCAAGCTTACAGCTGCACAACCCTAACCGCACGGCCAACTCGCCCGTTGAAACCAATCTAGTTTTCATCCAATTTACTGTCAACCACTGATGGCACCCTCCCTTCCAAAATGTCAGTGAACACATTGCCTGGTATACTGAACAATGAAATACCTCAATAGTTCATGCAATCCTTCCTGTTCCCTTGCTTATAGATAGGTGCAATTAATGCTTTCATCCAATCAGGTACCTTACTGACATTCCATGCTAATCTCTTTACTCTGTGAAGCCATTTCATCCCTGCCTTCCAACTATATTTCTCCATTTCACGTCTAATTTCATCCATCCCTGCTGCTTTATGAACAATGGAGTTTATTTACCACCCTTTCCACTTCCTCAGGCATAATTTCACCGACATCATTGTCCTCCTCCCCGTGAGCTTGGTTGTTCGCTATGCCAACAGAAAGATTTCCTTTTACGCTGAGAAGATTTTCAAAGTATTCCTTCCACCTGTCCAGTAATTCTCAGGGATATACTGTGAGTTCATCTGATTCAACCAAAACACTATTCATTCCCTTTCCCCCCTCCCTTCTTACTGTCCAGAAAGGTTTCCCTGCCGCTTGACCTAACCTTTCTCGGTTATTACTGTTGTCTTCCCTTGACTTCTTGGATTGAACAATTATCTGTTTTGCTCTGTTTCATCTGCATACAGTTTGCTGTTTGCATCAGTCCTTGTTTGGAGCCATTTCTGATATGCCTTCCTTTTATGTTTGCAAGCTTCCCTTACTTCATCATTCCACCAAGATGTTATCTTTTTTTCCCCCATCTTTACATACAACTGTTCCTAGGCATTACCTTGCTGTTTTTACTACGGCATCCCTGTTTGTCACTCATTCTCTTATATCCTTAAGCTACTTATTATCTATTGTTTAAAACTTTTCAATAGTCATATCCATGTACTGTATTTCTGTTGCATGCAAAAGTTTCCTGATGAACAAACTTACCCCATACCTTTGCCCTTCCCTTTTTAGCACCCGTCAAGAACACTTTATAACTCTCTCTTCCTCGTTATCTTACCTTACCCGAATATATCATTAACTCCTAGTACATCCAGATGCATCCTCTTCGTCAACTCAGCCAGTTCTACTTTCTTCCATAAGCTCCATTAATATTGATAACTTCCCATCAAATTCCATTTTGCATGCCAAGTTATTTCCAAGGAGTCCCTTGCCTATCAAATGGAAGTGTGACTCCGTTACTCCCATAGATCCAAGGCTTGCTTAAAACATTCTGAGTAGGCTTTGTAAAAATTCTGTGAAGCAGGATGCTACCCTACTTACACACATTCCCCGTGAGAATCACTCCTCAAAAACAGGTTAGACGTAGTTGCCTGAGCAGGAGGAGGGTCATGACTCAGAATATGTCAGAGATGCCCATTCCCATTCCATAGCTATTAGTATCCTGACTTTAGAACCACTTAGTAGTCTACTTAGCTATTGGTCATAGTTCATGAACTAGGACATGCCTACAATAACCCACACCAGGAACCATTTTTAATAGTGATATGAAAATGTAAACAATAAACAGAAAAGAGAATGGAAATAGTGTTTATACCTATAGTTATTTAATTTTTTTTAAGTTAAATCATTTACAAATAAGTCACAAACCTGTAGTGCTTTTTGAACTCTAACTGAAGGTTTAGTTTTAATATTGTGTAATATTTACTATATATTTTGTGCTTCATTTAATAACATTGTAATAATGAAGCAACACCTCTGTTTGAAATCAGAACACTAAGTAACTGGAGTTCTCAGAATATAATTCCATAATTTGTGATTTGGTATTTAATTTGCCAGTAGAACTTATTTTTGAGCATCAGTATAACTTACTATTTACTTCTTTTCCAGTTGGGAAAGTGTATATAGTTAATAAGAATCCATAACTGGTTTAAATTAGCTGAAATCAAATATCCAAAATTATATCTTGTTTAAACTACGACTACCACCACATTTAAATCAAAGAAACCTGGTTATGGTTCTTTTTTTAACGTGTTCTTTCCAGCCATGCAAATCAGAGAAAGTAAGAGTAATTATCTCTCCAAACATGGCCTAAATCCTGTCTCACTGAATAACAGATGTAATGTAACCAAGAATGTTCCATATGTACCCTTTTCCACTTTAAAGTATTTTGCACATTTGGACGTAGTTATGCATTTGTAGACTAAGCAACAATTTGCTCATTTCAGGCTTTTCCTGCATTCTGGCTGCCAAGTCTTCAAACTTCAATATAAAATTCTTCAGTAAAATTTCCTGTAAATTAAAAAAAAACCTAAGCGCCACACGACTTAAGTCCATTACTGTGTTCTGCATTTGAAGATCAAGTATCATCTTAAAAGGCAATAGTAGACCAACCGACTAAACATTCTGCAATTGTAGACCAAGACTGTCACTTGGTCTATTAATGCTTTGGTTCTTAATGCTGCTGATTAGTTCTGGCAGGCTTCTAGTTTAAGAATGAAGGTTTCTTTACTTAATACTGCATTCGGCATCTGCGTTGTTTAGCAGCTGCAGTATATTCTGGCGGGTTTGTGTGTCTAAGAATGCGTATTTCCTTCTTTATAATCCCATTCATGTATTGTTTAGCAACTGCCGCAGTATTAACAAATCTCCTAGTAAGCTATAAACATGCATCCTTCAAAAGGAAAGATGTTAGAAGCATTAGTAATAAAGTGTTATGAAAACGGCAAGATAGATTTTTTATATTCCTATTAAAACGGATGGAACGGTAAGTTTTATAATCGGATATTTACCATTTTTCAATATCTATTTTAGGCATCTCCACAAGATCTGCCTCCTGACAAAGAGCATGCTGAACATCACATTCAGGAAGTAACTAATCCCACACAACACTTTCAAACCAATTTTCTTATACCTACTGAATGTGGCGGAGATGTTTCTGATCTACATAATCAATCTGATCGACCTAAAACGGACATGAATCACTGTAAAAGTAATACATTTTCACCTTCACTCAACCAGGACCTTCTGCCTTGTGATATTTCACTTCCAGTTGGAAGAGAATGTGTAAATGGTTCGCCTGAATTCGTCACATTTGATGATTTAATGTAAAATTTCAGTGCCCGTAATAGTTCCGACAGGACAGCTCAGGAATCTGTTGAAAACGAAGTGCCTGACCCTGAGTTGCGTGAATTAAAAAAATTAGGGAATATTGGGGAAATAAGCCACTCTAGCGAAGATGTTCGTGTGTTAAACGAAGTGTTTCTAATAAAAAGCCTCAGAAAGACTGTGATGATATTTCAAGCTTGTACCACAAGTGCTCAGATAACAGTATTCTGTCGAACAACATTTCTATTATAAATGAAATATTTCCTACCATATCATATTGTATGCCAAAATTGTGACAAAATGCTGAAAACTGGCACCTGCAGTAATTTCGCTCCACATGGAGATAGTGGGACATCAGATATGGAGATAGAATTGTACACTAGCGGTGCTATTTCAGATGACCGACCAAGAAAAGGAAGAAAGCGAAAATTTGAAGATCAAACGCGACAAATTATGAAAATGAAGGTGAATCCCAATCAAGACTACATCAATACCAGGGGGATAGTTACATTCAGTAAAGAATTTCGGGATTACAAATGTAATTGCAGGCTCAAATGCCACGTATTAGTTACAGTGGGGGAGAGAGGAGTGATATTTACAAATTTTCATAAAGTTGGCTCTTATGAAGCTAGATGTCAAATAATAGCAGGAATGGTTATAGAGGTCAGTATTAAGCGGAAGAAAGCAGTACGATCTGAGAAGCAGAATGCGTCCAGAGAGTATTTACTGTGCAATAGGGAAGTGTGTAAAGCAATATTTTTACAAACATCACGAGTGTCGAGTTGTGTTGTTGACAAAGCTTCAAAAAAAATGAAGCGATGTGAAATCGTGGATGGGGGAGGGAGTGCTGGAGGACATATAAACTACCAGAAGCCAAAGTCCGTGAAGTATGTGAACACATTTCAAAATTTCCAAAGTAAAAATCACATTATTGTCGTTCACAAAGAAACGCAGAGTATTTAAGTCCAGGTACTACTCTCACTGTGATGTACGGTCTCTATTATGAAAACTATGCGAATCCTGTTTCTTTAGCATTGTATAAAAAATATTTCTAACAAAGTTCAGCCTAAAGTGTAAAACACTAAAGACACATGAAATACATGTGATGCTCTTACTATCAGGATAGAGAATTCATCAGAAATGGATTCTTCACAAGCAAAAGAAGAACATGAGGAAGTAAACCTTGCAAGGAATCTCATGAAGCAGAATTTCATGCAGGATAAAAACGACACGTCGATAGAAACTGAATGCTTTTCGTTCAATTTGGATAAGACATTGCCACTCCCAAGAATACCAACAGATATAGTTTTTTATAAACGCCAACTTTGGTTGTATAACTGCGGTATTCATGATTCTAGGAACAAAGGATTTTGTTACGTGTGGGTGGAAGGAGATGCTGGAAGAGGAGCCCAAGAAATTGGATCATGTTTAAGAAAACACATACTGGCTCATGTATCACCAGGCACAACACATTTGATTCTCTGGTCATATTCATGTGGAGGCCAGAATCGATAAAGTCTTGCAGAAAGAGAAATCCATTACAAGTCTTCCAAATGGTAAAGGATGACTTTGTAGGTACATAGGCAATAGAAGGCGTGATCACCAACAGGAAGAAAAGCGTTGAGGGTGCAAAGGTAAACTGGTTACTGTTCAAGGAAATCCAGCCCAGGAAATCAGAGCCTCTGTCAGTTTTTGTGAAAAGTGCTCCAAGGCAGGAAACCCGCACAGAAATAAACATTGGAAAAGGAACTGGTCGAAAATCTGTCGGTGACAGCCTACATTTCCCAAGAAAACTGCAAAACTGTGGCCGGAAGGAAATTAACAAGCTCAGAAAAATTACGCGACCTGATGCCCATGTTTCACTTGATCCCTAAAGACTGTTTGGAGTTTTATCAAAAGTTAGTTAGTTCGCCTACCAGAGCTGATGATATCAAAGGTTTTTCAGGAAACCCTGATTTCAAAATAACTCATGAAGTCGTTTGAGAAGGTGAACTTTACTCTTTTTCTTACGTTGATTTTACTATTATTATTTGCATTATTTAGTTGTGAAGTTCATACACTATAATGAACACAGGATTGGGTAATAATAAAAGAGTTATTATTGACTATAGAATGTAAAATATAAACAGTATTGTACTGTGATATTGTGCTTGATAGTTCATCCATGTAGAAATGTTGTGCTAGTTTGGTATTAATCTGTTTCGCGTTTGTAGACTAAACGCCACCTGGCGCTTGGACTCTGATTGCATTCTAGAATTTCTGAAATCACTTGTAGACTAAGATGCTTTTTTATCAAAATAAAATATCAAATAAGGTTTTTGCTTATATTATTTTAGAAAAACAAAGTGTGGTGCTACGTGAATATAATAAGATTTGATTCATAGAAAAATACACGAGGTAAATAGTTTTTCTTTAAGTATTCGCAAAGATGCCGTTTTCTCAAAACATGAATTTTGTCGCTTGGTCTATCATTGCATAACATCATTAATTTGTCCCTCCACTGTCAAAGCAATAACCCAAAATGATTTCATAAAAAGGTGCAGATATTGACAATGTTATAGCTGTGACTAAACAATGAAGATGATCGAAGTGGACTTTATCATCTTCATCACCATCATCATCATCATCATCATATGCCTTCAGCTAACATGTGCAGGCATTTTAATGATGCCATTTTGCTGCCAACACATCAATTTCGACATTCCTTTCTTAAGCCAGAGTAAAGTAGATCTCTGCTGGGTGATCTAAGGTTGAGTTTTAATTAATTTTGTCAGATAAACACCAAATGAGTCAAAAGAGATCTTTTACATCTTATCACAAGACATGGAGTGCAGAATTGACTTCTTTCCATCTTTTACAAATCTAACTGCCTCTGTTAGGTTTGAACCCAAATCTTGGGATCTGGAGACCGACAAACTACAACTGATCCACAGAACGAGCTAAAGGATTTCAATGTCTGAATGATATAGTACACACCAGTTGTCAGGTGTGCCAATACACACGGTATTAAAAGAACTTCAGCATGCATCTTTCAGATAAAAGTACATTAAGGCAGGTGAAAGATTGTTACAACAAATTTAAAAAATTAGCTATTGTGAACAGTTAATGACTGAAAGTTCCTCAGGTATAGCAATTCATTCACAAACAGAATTATCTCCCAACATACAGGTTCTCCTATATAAACTCAGACCGGACGCCCGGTGTTTGTACTCTGCGTTGCAGTGGCTGCTTCAGCTTAACTTAGGTCGCATGCGGAAAAAATCACACACTGTTAGATTAGGAGAATGAGGGAGAAATAAACCAGCACTGATCACTGTCTGCAAACACTTCTACGATTGTAAGAAGGGAATCTTCTGCTGTATGAGCAGGGGCATGAGTCTTGTTAAAACCACCCACGCAATTTTTCTCCTTCCGTTAACTGATCAAAGAATGACGTCAAAATGTCACCTTGGTACCTCTTTGCATTTACTGTAGTCTTAAAAAAAATAAGCCAAATTATTCATCTTGCTCTAACAGCACACCAAACACCAATCTTCCTATCATAATGAGGGATTTCCCGAGCACCATTAGGATTTTCTGCACACCAAAAGCGAGAGTTATGACTGTTCAGGTGACCATTAAGATGAAACCAGATCTTTTACATATGAAAATATGGTGTTGCAATGATAACTGTCTCACCATGTTAACAGCTGAGATTCAGACTGGTGACTCATGCTTGCCAGGTCGAACACATGTAGGCTGCTTGCAAGGTCAAGAACTATGTGCGTGCCTCCCATACTGCAGCTGCCATAGTCCAGAGTACAAACACCATGCGTTCGTTATTTTGGTCTGAATGCTATAATGCAAGCAGTGGCAGCTCATGGATTCATCTGATGGGGAGGCCAAGGATAATAAAATGAAATGCTCATACCTATGAATTGTACCAAATTATAGTTTAAGTGTATGACAACAACTAATAATAAAGCCACTGTTTACCGCATAAACTTCCTTGCTTACCCTTTGAAGGAGCCAGACAAGCAGCTCTCAGTACACGTGCATCACATGGCCTGTGAGGCCAGAATAATGGCCTCTGCTGAATTTGACTAGTAGCCAAAAAGGATATAATAAGAGGTTTAATGGTTACCTTGGCAATAATGACATCACGCGCATCGTCTCGAGTGGCCTGGCCATGCTTGGCCGCACATATATACTATCAATATGGTCTTACTTTTACAGACTTTGTACCATCAACCAGCATACAAACCAGCCCACATACTACGTTAAATTACATAGAATAATCATTCCCATATGAATCATTACCAATCGTCTTGCATTGTACATATGAAAATATTATTTAACTAGCAAAATATTACTTAACGTGCTTCGCTACAGTATTCTACATTGTATACGGATATCGAAATAAATAACTGTAGGGCCTACATACAGTGAATAAGAATTTTTTTTTTAAATTGCATGTCCCTTAGCGTTATCCAGAAACAGCAGGGGGAGGTACCCATACGGTGTTTCCAATGTAAAGTGCAAGTTGTGGAGTTGTGATGATAACAGCAGGCTCACTTGCATACTGCCATTCACAATCGAGTAGGGAAGTTTTCATTATAAAGGCAGGCCCCATTACCTACTGCGCAGTCACAATCGATTTAGGGAGTTTTCGTTACTATGGCAGGCCCCCTTGACTACTTCTAGACAGATTACAGTTGAGGAGTTATTATAAATGCAGGCACCTTTCCTACTGCCAGCCAAAACTGATTGTGCTGTTATCATTATAATGACAGGCCACTTTTCTTAATGTCAGTCACACCGAGTTGGTAAGTTCCCATTATAATAGCAGGCCAGCCTAATGCCAGTTACATTTTAGGTGGGTAGATTTGTTTATAACGGCAGGCACACTTGCCTACGCCCAAACACAATCGGTTAGGGGAGTTTTGAACATAAATGCATGCTCCATTTTCTTCTGCCAATCAAATCGAGAAGGAATTATTCATTACAACGGTTGTCCCTCCTTACTAATGCCAGTTACACAGGTGTTGGAGAAGGATCCCATAAAATATTAATTATAATGGCAGACATATCATTTCTACATCACTACAAATCGACTTCAATTAATATATATAGATTGACATACAAAGTACATGCAGTTTTACAATATTGCAAACCTTCATTTACAGATTAACTGCTGCTAAACGATAAGTCACTTCGACAAACAGATTGTACCATAAGATGCCTCATTTAGCGGTCTAAATGGCTGGTATTATGATATTTTTACCTATCTTATCTATTTATGGGTAAGACTGAGCGGACCTGATGTACTTCTCAGTTCTTGAACCATCTCTAATTTTCTGTGCTTTGCCATAACTCTGTATAAATACCAGGCCCAGGTGAACTGTAAAGGCAGTTCGGATGTAAAATCACTCAATCATCTAGTGCAGTTCTACTTGGTGTTCAATTTTTTTTTCCTTAGCCATTTTCTCCATGTCAAAATGGCTTCGTCATCTTGACATTATGTTGAGTTAAAAAAAGGGAAAGACTATGTCGAGTTAAAAAAAAGGGAAAGACTGAGGTAACACAACTTTAAAATTTGCTCTTTCAAACTATCGACTTTTACTAATACTCGTCTCTCCTTCTGTGGGATGAATTGAGCGATTAAATATTTTGCGGTGCGAGCTGGGCTTGGAACTGCCTCAATTCTTTAATTGCAAGAGTCGTATATCAAGGGCCCTCACCATCTTGCTTGTTTTCAATAACGTGTACATTTCTTTTGTTAGTCTAAATCAAATGGAAACAAACAGATGAATTAGAGTCTTTTAAAAATTAATTCTAGATTCTTTAGTGGGTTTGTTTAAACATTAGCCCTTTATCTTTTAAACTGTAGCCAGGCTAATTGACTGACTTTGGGAAATTTCTGCGCTTAGAAAGAAATTCTTGTATAAGATATATTGAACACTTCAGTAAATTTTATAGCTTTTTTTCTGGGATATATTGCCCATTGGTATTATTAATCTTTATATTTTAACCCCTGTTCATGTTTCTCCTATTCTAATAAGTTGCATTTTTTGACTTTCTAATTTCATTCAATGATCTTTTAGGGACCAAACAATTAGCAATTAGTCAATGAAGTTACGACTTTCTCTTTCGTCCCTTCTGAATATATTATCTACCCTATGAGATACTGATACTTTCTGTAAATAGGTTGAAGAAATATTTTATTTCTTCTGTTACCCTGTTGGATTGTTAATCTTCTCTAATGAGGTTGCTTAATGTACTATCAGCAAAACAATCACAAACAAAATACTCATTACTTTGTATAAGGAGTTATTTGCATGGTCTGGAACCATTAACTTTTCAAATGTGTCTCAATGACAAGTTATTGCAATTTATGTATGAGTTTGCTTAATACATTAGTTGTTATCAGCTGGATACTCCCCTTTTCTTTCTTCCCTTCTTACAGAGTTCTAGTCAAAACAATTGTCATTTTAATGCTTCATTTACCTGTACCTCACATAATCGACTACATCCTCTTAGTGAGCCTCAACACAACTACAGTCCTGCTCCATGCCTAAATGTTTAGCAGGCTGGCCTTCGGTCCAAGGGGTCCCGGGTGCGTTTCCCAGCCAGGTCAGAGATTTTAACCTTCATTGGTTAATTCTGATGGCTTGGGAGCTGGGTGCATGTGCCATCTTTAGGATCAGAATTCATCACAGGTAGGGCCCCATCCTCACAGATGGACAGGTCGCCAGTAAGGTGTCAATTCACTAATAAAAATCACTGTTATACTCCAAATCAGCCGAGTTATAATTAAAATATCAAAGCCATCTTAGTAAACAGTGCTGATGATAGTATTTATTATTATTATTATTATTATTATTATTATTATTATTATTATTATTATTATTATTATTATTATTATTAATCACAAATAGTTCAATAATAATAATAATAATAATAATAATAATAATAATAATAATAATAATAATAAATACCATCATCAGCACTGTTTACTAAGTTGTCTTTGATATTTTATAATGATTATAATTTGTCTTTCATTGGTCGAGAAACATCCAAAGCCTTTAAATTTAGGAACATAAAACTGAAAATATTAACTATCAATGAGGACATTAGGTTCAACTACAAATGCTTAAAGCATAACTTGTTGTTTTGTTTTTTTGATACTCTTTTTACGTCGCACCAACACAGATAAGTCTTATGGCGACGATGGGATAGAAATGGGCTAGGAGTGGGAAGGAAGCGGCCGTGGCCTTAATTAAGGTACAGCCCCAGCATTTGCCTGGTGTGAAAATGGGAAACCATGGAAAACCATCTTCAGGGCTGCCGACAGCGGGGCTCGAACCCACTATCTCCCGGATGCAAGCTCACAGCTGCGTGCCTCTAACCGCATGGCCAACTCGCCCGGTAAACTTATTCTTTGCACACTCTTCTTATTTTACAGTTGATCTCAACAGGGCTCCATTTTAACTTTTTTATGTTATTTTAACTCATTTTGATGACACACTAATGTGGACTTAAATGCTGTAAATAATTTTACCATTGATGATGTACCTTAAAAGAGTCCGAAAACCGGCTCTGAATTAAAACAGTGTGCTGATAAGACTGTTTGTGATTAATAATAATAATAATAATAATAATAATAATAATAATAATAATAATAATAATAATAATAATAATAATCAAATCAGCCTGTTAATACATTAAATTTCTTAATTATTTATTTCAACGTTACACACCGTACATGTTTCCAGAACATTTTATGTTCTCTTCCTCAGTGGTTCATAAACTACCAAATATTACATTATAATAAACACCAATGAATCTACTGACATGTGCTCTTATAACACGTTAAAATGTTTAAACTAAACACCTCCAAATTAAAATCTAATATGTGTCAATCAATGAACTCTAAACTACATTTTTCTACATAAAATCGTATTAAAATACCAGCCTTGTCTATTAACTCAAGCATTTAAAACTATATGTAATCAAATTTTCTTAAAATAAGTGTCTCTTTCTCTTTAAAACTACTGAAATTTTCCAACTCAAAGTTTATGTCTACACTAAAATGTTGCAGCTTCTTCTGTCTAAAACCACCTGTCCTCGAACAATCTCTTATTAGAATGGTAGATTTTTACTCCACTATAAAGTAAATAAAGTTGACTTAAACTTCCATTTGTTATCATTGGGAAACATGCAAGCCAGTCAAACAACTATTATTTGTTCACTGAGACCAGAACCCATATCCTTTCACTCCATTTGCCTGTTGGAACCTGATTACCTATATTTGTCATCTAAACCGGAAAGACAATATGGCTCCGTCAATTGTTGTATATGAAAATCTGTACTTCCGCCTATCGACTCCCATTAGCCTGCCTCACAATTTTAACATGTTATAAGAGGGCATGTCAATAGATTGCCCTCCTTGTGCTCACACGGCTAGGACTATATGAACCGTGGTCCTAACCTCTTGGAGGAGAGATCCTCACTGGAACTGTGTAAGTAAGGGTAGCATCCTGCTTCACAGAACTTTTCACTGAGCACGCTCAAAATATGTTAAGCAACCCTCGGACCTATGGCAATAACGGAGTCGCACTCCCATTCGACAGGCGAAGGACTTCTTGAGAACAACAAGATGAGATAAGGAGGAAGAGAGATTATAAAGTGTACTTGGCAGGTGTTAAAAAGGGAAGGGCAAAGTGTGGGGTAGCACTGTTCATTAAGAATACTATTGCACAGAACATAATTTCTGTAAGGCATGTAAATGAGCAAATGAAGTAGGTAGATTTGGCAGTTGGAGGATTTAGGACAAGAATTATCTTGGTGTGTTTGCCATGTGAGAGGACAGATGAGGATGAAGTTGACAAGTTTTATGAAGCATCAAGTTTCATCGTAAACAGGGTCAACAGCAAGGATAAGATAGTGTTAATGGGCCATTTCAATGCGAGAGCTGGAAACAGAACTGAAGGATACGAAAAGGAGATTGGTTAATGTGGGTAAGATATGGAAGTCAATAGGAACAGGAAGCATTTGTTGGACTTCTATGCTAGTATGGGATTAGCAGTTATGAATACATTCTTCAAGCATAAGGCTATTCACCGCTACACATGGGATGGTAGGGGCACCAGATACATAAAAGACTATATCATAACTGACTTCAAATTCAGGAAATCTGTTAACAATGTGTGGATTTTCTGGTCAGTAGTGATCTAAGAATCTCTAGGGCTATGATAGAGAAAGTGAAATCTCTCTGCAGACGAATAAGGGTAGAAAATCTCCAGGATGAGGAAATTCGAAGTACATGGATATGATTAGTGAAAAGTTCCAAACAATATACAATATACAGGTTCAGAATATCGAAAGAGAATGGTTGGCATATAGGCTTGCTGTAGTACAAATGGCAAGGGAATGACTAGGATCAACTGTATGTAAAGATGGGAAAAGTGAATATCTTGGTGGAATGATGAAGTAAGAGCAGCTTGTAAACATAAAATGAAGGTGTATCAAAAATGGCTCCAAACAAGGACTGATGCAGACAGGGAATTGTACATAGATGAAAGAAACAGAGCGAAATGAATAGTTATTAAATCCAGTAAGAAGTTCTGGGAAGATAATGGTAATAATCTGGAAAGGCTAGGTCAAGCAGCAGGAAAAACTTTCTGGGAAGTAATAAAGAGAGAAAGGGATGGAAAAAGGAAATTAATAGTGATTTGGGTAAATCAGGTAAACTCATAACAGATCCCAGGGAATCAATGGATAGTTGGAAGAAATATTTTGTAAATCTTCTCAATATGAAAGGAAATATTCCCGGTGACGCTGCGAACAACCAAGCTCAAGGGGAAGAGGACAATGATGTCAGTGAAATTATGCTTGGGGAAGTGGAAAGGATGGTAAATAAACTCCGTTATCATAAAGCAGCAAGAACAGATGAAATTAGACCTGAAATGGTGAAATATAGTGGGAAGGCAAGGATGAAATGGCTTCATAAGTAATAAGATTTGCACGGAATCTTAGTGAGGTACCTTCTGGTTGGACAAAAGGAGTAATTGCACCTATCTATAAGTGAGGGAAAAGGAAGGATGACAATTATTGAGTTATCTCATTGATCAGTATACCAGGCAAGGTGTTCAACGGCATCTTGGAAGAGAGGGTGCGATCAGTGGTTGAGAGGAAGTGGTATGAAACCCAGTGTGGTTTCAGACCACAGAGGGCTGTCGGGATCATTTATGATTCGTACATCTAGGGAAGGCATATGACAGAGTACCATGGGAAAAGATGTTTGCCATACTGGGGGACTATGGGATTAAGGGTAGATTATTAAAATCAATCCAAGCTATTTATGTGGACAGCTGGACTGTAATGAGAATCGATGGTAGAATGAGTTCTTGGTTCAAGGTACTTACAGGGGTTAGACAAAGCTCTAATCTTTCACCTTTGTTGTTCATAGTTTACATGGATCATCTACTGAAACGTATTCAGATTTAGACTGCAGGCTTTCAGCACGATCTGCCATTAAGACCAAGACGTCAGCTTAGGCCAGACTGCTGGTACAAACAGGTGGCAACAATGGCAGAAGGTTACTCAAAATGAGGAAATGCGTATGAAGCTGTACGCATAAACCCGCTTCGATGATGGGGTCATGTGTGGCAAATGGATGAGGATACGTTACCTAGGAGAATAATAGATTCTGTTATAGAGGGTAAGAGAAACAGAGGGAGATCAAGATGACGACGGTTGGACTCAGTTTCCAATGATTTGGAGAAGAGAGGTATAGAACTAAACAGGGCCAGAGAACTAGTTACAAATAGAGGATTGTGGCAGCAGTTAGTAAATTTACAGAGGCTTGCAGACTGAATGCTGAAAAGGCAAAACAGTCTATAAAGAAGATTTATGTATGCATGCATGCATGTATGTATGTTCAACTATTCTTGCACACATCTTATATCAAGCGAATGTACTTCACTGGCAACTGTCTTTACCACAACAACAAAAATAGCCAACCCGTCATGTTCATCTAAAACTGTTACGTTCTTCAGCCTGTCGAAAAATACTTCAGGATAAAATGCCATTTTTATTGATGGTATCTTTTTCAGGTATTTTCTAAATTTATTTTATCCTGAATTAGTTTTGGATAGACTGAAGAACCAGTTATAGATTAAGTAAAAACTGAAGAGAAATCGCCTCCTTTATAACAAACATCAGCATTATGTTCGGCCAAGAATGCACAGGATTCCAGCTACATGATTTACTGCATTCCTAGCTCTTGTAGGATAACACAAAAACATTATTTTTTCTAAGATGCATGAAACAAATATACGCTACTTTTGGTACAATATAAATACATTATATCATTCCACATAGCTACTTTTAGTCTGTTAAATACCATAGGTGCCAAGATGCCTCAAATATATGCACATACACTACATTTCCTTCAGCAGCACGCTTGGTAGCCATGATTGTTAAGGTGTCATGTCTATTTGGTCTGACACCATTGTTAGTCTGTTTGAGTCCCATTGGTGAAAAAAGTTCACCATCAGAATATCAGCCAGCAAGGTAGGAGAGGTGGTGGTTTCTTATCACTAGACTGCATGCCAAAAGCCTGGATTAAATTCCAAACCTCTCTGCAGTGTTCATAAGGAATGAGGGAATATGATGCAGATGATTGTTGATACCTCATTTTTTTTTTTTTTTTTTTTTTTTTGTTTTTTGTTTATTTTTTTTTTGTTATGTGCTTAGGTCTTATAGCGACACAGGGACAGGGAAGGGCTAGGAGTGGGAAGGAAGCGGCCGTGGCCTTAATTAAGGCACAGCCCCAGCATTTGCCTGGTGTGAAAATGGGAAGCCACGGAAAACTACCTCATTCTTACCATCAGTGTTTTTAATTATCTGAAGATGCTCCATACTTTAGGAATGAAACATGTACTAACCTTTTAATTAAGTACTTAGACTCTGAGCTGGATTATGTTTGTACTTTTACGAACTAGCTATAAAACATTAAGTATTGGAGGGTGGAATTCTTCTTTCAACCTTAGTTGAGCTGATGCCAATACGAGATCAAAATGATATTTATAAGTTGTTAGGCGTAGGCTACTATGTGCCCATACTGGGTTTCTTCCTCTCCCTACCTCATCATCATCCCGCATCCAGATGCACAGATGATATAGATGTTGATTCCCAAAGGGAAACTGCAATATTTGTCCTGAATGAGTAAATTTATATTACCAATATAGTTGGTTCGTTACTGGACATTATAAATTTTCCAGCTAACTCATTCCTGGTTGCCAGTGTTTCGCCCCAGAGTGCTACGCTAGGCTGATCAGTTGGTAAATAGCACACCTACCAAGATGATGGCCAGGCAGGCATAAATTTTTGGTAATGAGACAGACATCAATTTTTGGTAATGAGACAAAGTCTCTCATAGTGCATTGGCACCATCGGTGGCTGCAGGTAGCCTACACAGTAGTCTCCACAGTATGCACTAGCCATGCGTCTTGGTAAGTGTGCCATTTACCAACTGATGAGCCCAACTTAGCACACTGGGGCGAAACGCTGGAAATCAGGAATGAGTTAGCTGGAAAATTTATAATGTCCAATAACAGACCAACTACATTGGTATTATAAATTTACTCATTCGGGACAAATATTTCAGGTTCCCTACAGGAATCAACATCTATATCAACTGATGGCCAGGCAGGCATCAGTTTTTGGAAATGAGACAAAGTCTCTCATAGTGCATTGGCACTGCCAGTGGCTCCAAGTTGACTACGCAGTGGCCTCCGCGGTATGCACTAGCCATGCGGCTTGGTGGGTGTGCTATTTACTAACTGATCAGCCAACTTAGCACACTGGCGCAAAACGCTGGCAACCAGGAATGAGTTAGCTGGAAAATTTATAATGTCCAATAACGGACTAACTACATTGGTACTGTGTGTGGACTTCCGCAAGTTGAACAAGAAGACCAGTAGAAAAGCCTGCCCCATGCCTGACCTAAAAGACTCGCTGAAACAAGTAAGTGGATCTAGGATTTTCAGCACGCTGGATCTCAACTCCGGATACTGGCAAGTGGAGGTCAAGGAAAGTTCTAGACAGCTGACCATCTTCATGACACCGAGAGGATTGTACCAGTTTACAGTAACGCCTTTTGGATTGAAGAAAGCTCCTGCTACCTTCATGCGACTGGTGGATAAGGTATTGTCAGGATATGTTGAAGATTTCTGCCAGATGTATCTCGACGACATTTTAATTCACAGCAAGAATTTTCAAGAACACCTCGTACATCTGAGGAAAGTACTGGAACGACTGAAGATTCATGTACTGACTTGCAAACTGGAGAAGTGCCACTTTACTCAGTCCCACGCAGAATATCTTGGCCATGTCCTAATATCTGAAGGCTTAGAAAGGCAACCGAAGAAGAATCAAGGTATCGAAGAAGCTGAAAGCCCGCAGACCAAGCGACAAGTACGTGAGTTCCTTGGCTTGTGTGGATGGTATAGCAGCTTCGTGCCACACTTTGAAGAGAAGACAATACCACTCACCGATCTACTCCATAACAACCGCCCATTCCAATGGACCAGCAAGGAAGAGGCAGCACTCCTAGACATTAAGGCTGTGATATTCAACGCTTCCAGTCTAGTCCATCCCGACCCTCAACAGAATATGTGCCTGCAGACAGACGGCAGCAACTCCGGCTTAGGAGCAGTGTTATTCCAGGAAAGGAGTGACGGTGGAAGGGACAGCATTGAGTATGCCAGCAGAAAGCTATCTCCCACCAAACATGCTACTGCACTGCCGAGAAGGAAGCCTTAGAGGTGGGCCGGCGTAAGGTTGCACATGACAGCTGCGCACAATGGTGGTCATACTGCAATGGTGCACAAAGCGATGTTGCCGACGCACGCTGACTGCACGACACGCGAGTTTTTAAAAACGTGGGAGAAATTCTTTTAATGTCATCGCGATGATACACAATACAAATGAAATTGGCCGACAAAAATTGAACTTTCAACACACCGATGACGTTTACAATAAAATATTTCATCACACAAAATGATACGAAATCGGCTGACAAGAATCTCACTTTAAATACATCGATAAATGTTAGAATAATATACACCGGTGCTAACACAAAAGTTTCAAGTAAAATCTATAAAATTTACAAAAATTCAGAAACCTTATTTTCATACCTGATTCATACAGGTAGAGGCTCGATACCCTCCAGATCACTGCTATCACTACAGTCGCCTTCGTTGTTATTGTCATCGTCATCTAGGCAGATCATCAATTCCTGACAGTCACTGTTGATGCCATGTATTGCCATTGCCAAGTTAATGAATGTTGTGACATGGCTAACTTTCCTCCTCCACAAAGCCGCATCCATTCGAGCAATACTCTCCTGGAACAGTCCTTCCACTTCAGTAATTGTGAAGGACTCGTTATTAGTGCGTACATAATGTTTTACTTCACCCCATACCATACCGGTACCAACTAAATGAGGCTGAAGTGACAGTGGTACGGCGGCAACCTAATAACCTCGTGTTCTTGTTCCTTCGCTACCTCGTCGGCTAATTTAGTCATACACATACATATGCGCTGGGATATTTCTTTACTGCAGCCATTCCACTAACAGTTCTTTACGGGCGCTCGAAGTAGGGGTCTTGTACATTATTACGGAGTGGTAAGGTGCATTGTCCGTAACAATGACAGAAGGGACTTAGAACTGTAATAATCGTACATGTGTCTTCGTATTGCATCAGCCTGGAAAGAATTAATTCCTGTTACAGAAGATAGCTTAATTCGTTTCTTTCCCGGAGTGCTGTGAAACAAGTCCCTACTATCAGCCCCGTTTCCGCTACTGCTATGTTCCCCAGTTCCTTTTTCCTTCTGTTCTTGGAGGCGAATACCTATCTTAATAGCAGTACTCTTTGAAAGGCCTAATGTTTGACATATGCGTTCCACAACTTGATCTGCAGGAAAAGAGAGACGGCTATACAAGCGTACGAATTTCCTCTCCCTCTCGTAAAACTCATGAGTTCTCCGCACTAAATATAATGCCTGACTTAAGGCCCAGTCCACGGCACAAAGGATTATCACTTCGTGGTTCATAACTACGTTGTCGTTTCCGTGACGTCGCACTGCATTCGTTAAAATAAAATTTCACAATTATCTCACAAAGAAACAACACTTTCACAAACGCACAAATCACACCTGATCACGTGCTCGCGACGACAGACGAAACGGCAACACTTCAATACGGTAGTCAAGTTAGATATAGATGGCACCACTATGCTACCCACATTGTCAACAACAATCAACTGAAAATATTTTGTGTTTATTTTGTGGGTCGCTTAAATCTTATAATATTTCTTTTAAATGCTCATATTTGTGTAAGCAAATGAAAGATAAGCACTATACGGAATAAAATACGAATTAACATGAATAAAATGCGTAACTGTATCTGACATAAAAAAGTAGTAGATTGGTGATTTTGATTGACGGGTGATGTTCCTCATTTCATTTTTGTAGTGGTGCCAACATGAATTACAACTGTCAAGTGCAACCTTGAGCGGACCCACCTATAGCCGTGGTGTGGGCCATGGGCAAATTCAAAGGCTACTTGGAGGGAAGGAAGTTCCAGCTCTACACCGATAACGCTGCTCTTAAATGGTTGAACTCTGTCTCTGGCTCAAAATTTAAATTGATGCGATGGGCTCTGTTAATCGCAGAATTTGATTTCGATGTGTGTCATGTCCCAGGACCGACGAACATAGGAGCAGACAGCATATCTAGGCACCCGGCGATGGAACATGAAGCTAGGAGCACCAATGTCGAGAGGGAGCGCCCACGAAAACACCAGAGTGAGTCTAAGGAACCTGTCCTTATGACCATCAAGAAGGAACTTGATCTGGGAGTAATCAAACAGTGGCAAGAACAAGACAAGCCCTGTAGGACCCTGGCGTAGTAGATTACGAGACAGAACACCCATAGTCGACTCGTCCTGAGGGAATTCAAGAAGTATACAAGAACTTCCGAGTTGATGGAGGACTCTTGATGTACTGACCGCACCTCTCTGATGTGCCTGCAGTAGCGGTGATCCCCAGACAGCACACGATGGACATCCTCAAGAAGCTCCACGACAGCACTGAAGCCGGACATCCAGGAGGTGAAGAGACATACCAGTTTATCCAACGAAGATTCTTCTGGATCAACACGTGGAATGACATCCTGGACTATGTGAAGGGTTGGTATATCTGTGCCTGCACCAAGGCGAGCAACAGGAAGGCAGATTCCAGTCAACGAGGAAGACAGTCGCAACGCCCATGGGAGATCATAGCCCTGGATGTGATGGGTCCTTACCCTAGAATACCACGGGGTAAAACAGGACTCCTAGTAATCACAGACATCTTCACAAGGTGGACTGAGGCCTTTCCGATACCAGAAGCCATGATGGGACGCATCACCAGCCTTCTACAAAATGAGGTTTTCAGCCACTACGATTATCCACAGTGCATTCTGTCAGACAACTGGAGTCTGTTCACGTCAAGGAAGTGGCAGCATATGATGACAGAATGGGGTGTGGAGCACTGGACCACCCCTATCTACAACCCAAGGGCTAATCCAACAGAACCAGGAGCTAAAAAACGATGCTACGGGTCCACCTAATAGACAAAAAACTTTGACAGTGGGACCATCAGATACCACAGTCACTCTTTGCCCTGCGACGATGCATCAACCGTGCCACTGGCTATTCCACAGCAGAGCTGTTTCTTGGTCGACAGCTGTACAGCACCGGGGATTGGGAGATCCGTCCAGCACCCACTTCTGGTCAAGATGATGCAGCTGCTTCCCTAGCAGTGTGGCGGCAGCAACAGCAGCAGGACATGAAGCAAGCTTTGGCTGAGAAGAGATCCTTTAACCAGGCCAAGGCTCAAAGATGTCGAAGAGACCCAGATCTTCCTACCGGGCCAACAAGTACTGCGACATAACCACCCAGTCTGTAATAAGATTGGAGGGTTTCACGCAGGTCCCGCATCTAAGTGGGTTGGTCCCGTCGAGGTGGATAAACAGCTGGGCCATGGGGTTTAATCACTAAAGACCAACCCTCCTGTCAAAGTCCATGTATCAGAGTTGCGGCGAGTCACCTAATCACTGCGCATACAGAGTAAGCCTCATACTACCATGGATCCACCTGGAGGAGAGGCTACTAATGACACAGCCCAGTCTGGTCATAAGGAGAATGCATCGACTATCATTGAGGAAGAGGCTGGCAGCGAGGCAACCCTGACCCCCGACACGGCACGATCTGGTCAAGAGGAGGAGAGCACATCCAGCAACATCGAGGAAGAGAGAAGATACAATCTACGTCCAAGACAAAGTCGACGAGTGTGATAGACTGGGGATATTGATAAAAGTGTAATAAAATGATATAACTTGAAAACAACATTCTTTAACCCATGGGTAAATAATGCAAGTATCGAGCTCAAATCATTATTATTATTATTATTATTTTTTATGATTATTACTACTTGTGATGTATGGCTATGACTTGTTTACATCCACTTATTAGTATTCGTATCGTTATTATTTACGATCGCATTGTTTGTGAGGTTATGTAATGAAACGTGCTGTATATTTATATGAATTTAGTTAATGTAAGAACCTGTAATTAATAGTATATAATTTATTATCACCTGTATACATGATGTGTAATCCACTATGGTATTATGCAACACATTGTTATATCCAGAATGACACTAGGTAAGACGAGAACTACATAGAACCTTCCTTCCAATTGTAACTATGTATTAAGCAGTCTAGAATTTATTAGAAGATATGAGATGCCAGGCAACATATATAAGAAAGCGGTCTTGATGGTGGAGTTGAGTTATTGGTTAGCTGGAGTTGTTTTTGTGAACACGTGTTGTGTTAAAGCCGACATGCTAATGTAAGCAGTCAACTGTTTCAAGGTTGCAATCTCCATGTGCTTCGTGATAGGCAATTGTTAGAAATGGTGGTTTGTTGATTTGTGTGGTTAATGTATAACCTGTAAATAATTGCAAATAAAATCCGTGTACACAAGTGACAGCGTGTACGTCTTTGTGACTACATCACTTTCTGTGGAAGATACACTGAGGAAGTTAGTAGAATAACTGGAAGAAGAGCAACATGGTTTCCAAAGGGGTAGATTGACAGCAGATTTTACATCCGTGATGAGATATTTGGTGGAAAAAAGTTGGGAGTATGACAAGGATGTAGTGATTACATTTATTGACATCGAGACAGCATATGATAGTGTCTCCAGAGAAAGAGAATGGAGAGCATTGAGAAATGGAATTGCACAGGAGAAGGTACACATGATCTGGGCATTTTTCATGAAATGTAAAACGCAGACCGAAGAAGAGGACTGGAAGGACAGATTGGTTTGAGATAGGAAAGTGTGTTGTCCGCTCTCTTGTTTGTCACTGTAATGGACAAAGTACTGAAGAAAGTCAAAAGGAAGACAGAGCCAGAAAACATCACAACTTTCTTATTTGCTGATGATGATGTAATATGGGGTGAGGGTGAACATCCCACACAAATTCAGTTAGATGCCTGAAGTAAAGTAAAAAAAATGGACTTGAAAATAAGTGAAGACAAGAGTAAAACAATGGTGGTAACGAGGCATAGGATTGGAAGAGGCATAATAAAGTTAAACAATTAGTGTCTGGGAGCCGGCCCCACAGTGTAGGAGTAGCATGCCTGCTTCTTACGCGGAGGCCCTGGGTTCGATTCCTGGCCAGGTCAGGGATTTTTACCTAGATTTGAGGGCTGGTTCAAAGTCCACTCAGCCTACATGATTACAATTGAGGAGCCATCTGACGGTGAGATGGTGGCCCCGAACTAGAAAGCCAAGAATAATGGCCGAGAGGAATTGTCGTGCTGACCACACGGCACCTCACAATCTGCAGGCTTTGGGCTGAGCAGCGATCGTTCGGTAGGCCATGGCCCAGATCAAAAATTAGAAATATGGCTTTTCAGGATCAGAGCATAAGAGATTTAGTATGAAATGAAAAGGTCCCACAACGACCCAAAGAGGTGTTATACAAGACCTATTTTGTCCTTATTCCGACATGGAGCAGAAACATAAGACTACAACATCCAGAGAGGAAAGCAGGAACCACGGAGTGGAAATAAAGTTCCTTAGAGGCATGCTGAGAAAGGCGAAGAAGGGCCATATAAGAAACACAGAGATATAGGAAAGGCTGGAGACAGAGAAGTTACAGAACAGAAAAGGGAGCAGTAGACTGACGTGCTTTGGCCGTGTTGGCAAAATGGAAATAATAAGAAACCCTCCAACAACGTGCCTGAAAAGACCAAACGGAAAACTAAGGAAGAGGTGGTTAACCAAAACAGAGGAAGCAGAGGAGAGTAGGTATGAACTGGCCCATCTTTGGAGGCCTGGGTTCAATTCCCAGTACTGTTAGAAATATAAGATTGGCAGGAGGCTGGTATGTAGTTAAAAAGGTACTGCAGCTCACCTCCATTTGGGCCATGCCTGAAAAGAGCTGTACCACCTCCAGGTGAGAATACGAATTTACATTTGCCAAAAATATATAATACAATAATAATTTATAAGATATTCTTCATCTGTTACAAAATCAATACGATTAATTTCTACAAATATTTATGGCTATTAAATATATCTACAACTGTTACGTTCTTCAGTCTGTCAAAATTAATTTATGATTAAATAATATTTAGAAAATACCTGCAAAAGAGAACAATTAACAACAGATTATACCTGAAAGAGAAACAATTTTTTCTTTTTTTCTTTTCCAGGTAGGCTATTTCTTAAATTAGTTTTGATGGATTGAGGAATCTAACAGTTACGGATTAACTGAGTCGAAACTGAAATAAAATGGGTGCCACAATAATATTTACAGTACATAAAATTATACTCACAGTAGGGTACATAATTAGCGATGGGTAAGACCGAACATTTTCCTGTCTACACAAAGCCCAGTCATCCTCACAGTTTACTGCACCAATTCTTACGACACCTTCAAGTTCCCGAGCCAGACGTCGCCATGCTGGTGCCAGAAGATGGCAATGAGAACACATAGGAGAGTAGAAGTTGATAAACCACAGTGAGTTGGAGTTGAGGACACTTTGCTCTGTGGAAAATTTTAAATATAAGTTATGGTAATACCTCAAATTCCAACAGTCAAATAGAATAACCAGATTTGAAGAACAAAACTTACCAAAGTCTGCTTTGTTAAGAGTGATAATCTCAGGATCATCATCGTAAATCCCAAAATTGTCTTGATAGTAACTCCAAGAGTGATAATTCTGGCTTTGAGATGATTTGATTCCCTCTTCACCATACAAATCATATTTTTTACGACTCTCTTCATCCTTCAGTACCTCATACGCTTTTGTTAACCGTATAAATGTACTATGAGCACTGGGATCATCCTGAAATATAAGTGTTACTATACTGGGTATAGGACATAATTTACAATGACTAGAAATAACAGGTCACGTGGAAGTTAAAATAAAACCAAATATATGATAATATTCTTAAAAGTGCTTAAAAATGCTATTAATGTTAGGACGGCAATGAGATTCAAATCCTTATAGTCGCCAACCCCTCTGATTCTCATCTGCTATCATCTAATATTAGGAAATACTACCCAGGCAACCCCAATAGCTGCATACAGTTTACTTGAACTTTATAAAACAAACTGGGCTCTCAAAAATGACAAAGCATTACTGCCTGTGATATTGCCTGGTTTGAAGACATGCATAACCTTGGCAAAGGAAGCTGTAAGTAGACTTGTGTGTCTTTGTTTAGCATATCTACAACAAAAGTCATAAAATTAAGTAAAAACAAACTACCATATTTACTCGCATAAATTTCCCCCTTGCATAATTTTCTCTCCCTGACTTTTAGAACAAAAATTTGGAAAGAAAAAAAAATCGCATATTTTCCCCCCGTTTTATCTACGGTTTCCACTATTTGTGAACCACGGACTTATCTCGTCTTCGTGATTCATGTCAATGTTCAGAAATCTGGAACTAGTTTGGAAATTCCAGTTCATGTTCTCCATGCTGGGAGAGGAGGAAGTGAATGATTACTCAACATTCCAGCGCCCGGGGCCAGAACACACCTGTGACTGCTAGGCATAACTCGCCCTTGTTATCAGCAGTGAATCACGCTTTCAACAGTGCTCTTATGTGTAAATTGTTGTGCGAAGTGTTTGTTAGTGATGTGATGGGAGAGAAAAATAGTAGTTACAAAGCACAATTTAAAATGTCTGTAATAGAATTTGCCAAAAATAACATCTCGTGAATGTTCCGTAGCACTATCACACGTGCGTTACTGGTGGAAGCAGAAAGAAGAATTACAGTGTACCAAGAAAACAACATCATTTTGGGGACCAAAAACCGGGAAGCATCCAGAAATTGAAAAGGAAGTTGTTTCTTACATAAATCAATTGAGAAATGATGGTTTTTCAGTTTCCCATGAGATGCTCCAGTTAAAGGCTGAAGAAGTAGCAAAACCTTGAAAATTCCTGAGTTTAAAGCAAGCAGAGGATGGCTTTGTCGATTACAGAAAAGGAACAATCTTTCTCTTCGAAGAAGGACATTTCTATGCCAGCAACTTCTGAAGGATCACAGTGAAAATATCGTGCAGATTCATAGATTTGTAATCAGGAAGCGGAACAAGTACAATTACTTGCTATCACAAATCAGAAATGCGGATCAAACTCAGATTTTCTTTGATTGGCTGAGAAACACCATTATCGAAAAGGGAGTATCCAGCATAGTCATGAGGACTACTGGGGCAGAGAAGCTTTGCTGCACAGTTACTATGGCTGTTACTGTAGACAGGCAAAAATTTCCTCCCTATGTAATTTTCAAATGAAAAACAATTCCTAAAGGGAGGTGTCCTTCTGGTTTGCACATTAGTGTCCAGGAGAAAGAATGTATGGTGGCAGATCTCATGAAGGATTAGTTGCGTGTTGTGTGGGGAAGACGGTTTGGCCATCTCTTAAACCACAGGTCTCTCCTGGTTTTGGACAGTTTCCGTGGCCATCATGTTGATGTTTGCCAAGAAATGGTCGACAAGAAGACTGATGCTGCAATAATTCCTTGTGGCTTCACGTCAGCCTTGCAACCTCTTGATACAAGCGTCAACAAGCCATTCAAAGACAACGTGCAGCAGGTATATTCTGAATGGATGGCGGGAGGTTCTCATACTCTGACGCCTACCAGGAAGATCAAGAGGCCTTCACTAGAACTAATATGTGAGTGACTTGTACGTGCATGGGGACTGGTTTCACAAGACATTATTGTGAAAATTTCAAGAAAACTGGCATTTCCAACAAACTAGATGGAACTAAAGTTTACTGCATCTGGGAGATGGAAGAGAATGGGACTGATTCATCACACACGACTTTGGAAGAAAGCGACGATAAATGACAAATCACATGGTAAGTCTGTTTCTTTGAAGTGAAATACATATTAGCATACGAAATTTTACAGATCCGGTGTCTGGCTCCTATCTTCAGCAAATTCTCGTGCGACATTAAAAGACGACGGTTTCCGTATAATTATTCCTAGGGAACATATTATTGCCCTTGATTTTTTATTAAAATTAATTGTGTTATACATATTTTCAATTATTTTGTACTATTTTAGGACTATATAAATTTCTTAACTTAAGGTAATTATGTTCGATTTTTTAAATTTCCATTTTTAATTTACATTTGCATAATTTTCCCTCCCCGTTTTTGAGATCTAGAGACATAAAAAGAAAGGGGGAGGGGGGAAATTTTGCGAGTAAATACAGTATGATAATATATTATGGTCTATTTCATAACTTCTTTCAATTGCAAATGAATTGCCTCATTAGAATGCTTTCAACCACTCAGGAACAGTCATCCTCAGACCAGATACAAGTACACCCTGCTGCATCTACATTGAATATCTAATGCAAGTTACACAAACAAGACATGCCAATACATCCCATAAAGGACTACAAACATACCCCAGCCAACAAACTAGCAAAATTTCTGGATAAAGGAATCAGGCTAGATAAAGAATTTGTCACAGAGACATGCTTAAAGAACAGTAATGATCAATATATATGATATGTGAGGAAATGATAAAGGCAGCAGGACCTATTGGTCTACATTGTTTACATAGGCTGCTAAGGTGTTTATGGAGGAAAAAGCAAGTATCTGATGACTAGTGTAAAGGTGTAATAATACCAGTATTTAAGAGAGGTGACAGGAAGGTATATGACAATTATCAAGGAATTACATTGTTGTCACAAGAAGCCAAAATATTGGAGAGAATAATGCAAAGGAGGATGAGAGGAAGGGTGGAAAGAAATTTATAAGAAGAGCAGTATGGATTTCAATATGGCAGGTCAACGATACGTCCTATATTTACTACAAGATTACTGATGGAAAAACAGTGGTAATATGGAAAAGATCTGGTGATGGTATTCCTTGATCTAGAGAAGGCATACAATAATGTTAATAGAGAAAAGGTGTAGAAAATCCTGGAAAGAAAAAAGATGTGGAAGGCAATCAAGGGAACTAGTGAAAGCAATGTAAGAATTGTTCCAGTTGTGTCCAGACTCCAGTGGAGGGGGGAAACAAATTGGTTTAGAAACCAAACCAGACTAAGACAGGGAAGTATATTGTCTCCAATTATGATTATAATGGTTATGGATGAAATTCTAAAGGAAACAAGGGCAATATATAAAGGGAATATGAAAACATTATTGTTTGCAGTGACACAGTGATCTGAGGAGTCAACAGTACATAAGTGCAAATCTAACTAGAGGCTTTAAATGACAATAATGAGAAATATGGTAGAAAAATCAGAGTGGAGAAGGGCAAAACAGTGGTGATGGCAAGAGGAGAAAGAGAAGGAGAAGGAATAGTTAGTATCAGGGGACAAAACCTTGAAGTTGTTGAATACTTCAAATATTTGGGAAGTGAAATAATGCAAGATGCAAGGAGATCAGCAGAAGAGTACCAGTGGGAAATACGTCTACTAGAATGTAAGGAACTTGGTGGGGAACAGGGAAGTTCCTATGAAATGTAAAGAGATAAGATTCACGATGTACTACACCCCTATATTAAAGTATACATCAGAGACTTGGACTTTGACAGCAAGAACTGAGAGTAAAATTCAGGCCAGTGAGATAAAGTTCCTGAGGAGTACGGTAGGGAAGACAAGGAGAGGCAGAGTAAGAAATGTTGTTATATATTTGTTCCATTTTCATATTTTGTCTTCTACTTTGAGCATAGCGTTGCCTTCATAGTCTGTAATCACACTCAATGGTCTCCCTTTCCATACGTTCTCAGCATTTTTAATAGTTTTATGTAGGTTGAACGTATCATGTTTGTTTGTTAGTTTCTCTATTTCATTACATTGTCCTTTTAACCAATTGTCCTTTGTCTCTTTTTTTGTATTTCATCATTATTACATTTTCTCCTTTCTTCCATGAGATCCAGAATTTCATCCGACATCCACTTGTTGAATTTTCGCTCAGAGTTCAACGTTAACTTCTCTCTGGCTGTGGATAGCAGTGACCCTCTTATAGGTTGCCATTTTCCTTCTAACCCATTACTTGTTTCATCTTTTATTCTGGCAAATTTGTTATTCAAGATACCTCTTATTTCCTGTTGCAGTGCTGTGTCCTTAAATTTTAGTATTTGTAATTTTTTAATTTTATTTTCTTACAATTTGCTTTACGCCGCACCGACACAGATAGGTCTTATGGTGAAGATGGGATAGGAAAGGCCTAGGAGTGGGAAGGAAGTTGCCAAGGACTTAATTAAGGTATAGCCCCACGGAAAACCATCTTTAGGGCTGCCGACAGTGGGGTTCAAGCCCACTATCTCCCGGATGCAAGCTCACAGCTGCACACCCCTAACCGCACGGTCAACTCACCCAGTAAATTTTTGTATATAAATTCTTTTTGATCTCATAGGCTGTTTCATTTTCTTGAACCTAAGCTTTAGCATGGATAACAAGAGAATGTGATCATACGAAATATCTGCCCCAGGGTAGGTCTTGGCAGCAGTAACTGACTTACAAAATTGTTTGTTTATTAGAACTGCTATGGCCTGCTATTCCCAAATGCTCCAAAAACCGTAAAAGTAGTTAGTGGGATGTAAATCCAATAACATCATTATAAAATTCCCATATGGTTAAGAACGCTCTAACAAAGTAAGTCTTGTCAGGGGCTGAGAAGAAATGAAAATAGAAAAATTGAGATTGGTGAGGAGAAAGCCCATCTATTTGAATCTTTCTGCTACTGCTATTTGCTTTACGTCGCACCGACACAGATAGGTCTTATAGCAACGATGGGATAGAAAAGGGCTAGGAGTGGCAAGGAAGCGGCCATGGCCTTAATTAAGGTACAGCCCCAGCATTTGCCTGGTGTGAAAATAGGAAACCACGGAAAACCATCTTCAGGGCTGCCGACAGTGGAGTTCGAACCCACTATCTCCCGATTACTGGATACTGGCCGCACTTAAGCGACTGCAGCTATCTCGCATCTGGCCATGGCCACTTCCTTCCCATTCCTAGGCCTTTCCTGTCCCATCGTCACCATAAGAACTATCTGTGTCGGTGCGACATAAAGCAAATAGCATCTATTTGAAAATGTCAGAGTGCAAAAATGTGGAAATAGTACTAGTTTTCTTGTATTTTCATGTACGTCTTTGTCTCCTTTTACTATCATTGCCTCTTCCTACATTTCCATGAAATGCGACAAGGCAGTGCAATCCTTTTTGACCTGAGGAAAGCATAGAGAAATACAAAGAAAGAATTATGGGAGAAAAGGAAGCAGGGAAGGAAGATGCAGTCAAAATTAATGAAGCCCAAAGTGGCTTATGCAAACCAAAAAAAATAACAGTGACCTAACAGGGTACCGTATGCAATAACTGACCAATGGAGGGTGGTACTGTACACAATAATAGGTATAAAGAAAATAAAACTGTTTGAAATGAAATGCATAATGAAGAAGCTGACTTAATAGAGTGCTGTTAACTGGTTATTGGTTCTGTTACCAAGACAGCAGGTTCAATCCCTGCTGAAGTTGATAGCATTTGATGACATTTAATGCAACATATCCTATTGGCTTCTGGTATGTTAAATACTTGAAGGACAAACTTCTGATACCCCAGCATCTGTTACGAACATCAACACGCTGTCACTAAGAAGGAATTGTGTTAGATACACAAAATTCGGAAAGCATGCCTGCACGTCTGAAAGATGACACATATTCAAATTTGCACGCTAGTTGACAAAGAGTGGTGCTAGTAGCGCCACTATGACCTTGCTAAGCAGTTTTGCTTTACATACGCACTGTACACTTCGTGAACATTAGTCATTATCCCGTGTTGATGTTGTGAGCTAGGAGCGAGTCAAACATTCCTTTACAGAAATGAAGGCAGTATCAGCAGGTTATTGAGTTTGAACAAGGTCGTGTAATAGGGCTATGAGAAGGTGGATATTATTTCCGCAATATTGCAGAAAGACTTGGCAGGGATGTAGCAGAATACATCAGTATTGGCAACAATGGTCACAGGAAGGCATTGTCTAAAGAAGACCAGAGCCCAGCTTCATATGGACCACTACGGAGGGGAAAACTGCCGTATTTGCTGCATGGCTGTGATCGATCGTACTGCATCTGCAGCGGCCATTAGAGCTTCAGTTGGTACCAGAGTGACACAGCGAATCGTAACAAAACAATAACTTGAAGGACAGCTCCGAGCCAGACGTCCTGTACAATTCATACCACTAACTCTGAATCACTGCTATCCAAGACATCAGTAGTGTCAAGCTAGAGCTCATTGGAAGCAGAGTGGAGATCTATTGTGTTCTCAGATGAGAGCCATTTCAGTTTTGGTGCCAGTGATGGCCATAGGTTAGTAAGGAGGAGGCCAGGTGAGCACTAGGAACCAAGCTGTCTGTGGCCTCAACACACTGGACCTACACCAGGAGTTATGGTCTTGGGAGCGATTTCCTTTCACTGCAGGAGCACTCTCATCATTATCCCAAGAAACTTGACAGCGGATCTGTACATCGAACTGGTGACTGAACTGGTTGTGCTACCATTCATTCGCTGTATTCAAGGGCGGGTGTTTTCCAACAGTATAAAGCTCATCCTCGTACTGCTGCTGTCACCCAATATACTCTACAGAATGTTGACCAGTTGCCTTGGCTTGCAAGATCACCAGACCTTTGACACAATGAGCATGTTTGGGACATTATGGGATGACAAATCCAGAATCATCCAATACCAGCATCAACAGTTGCAGATTTGACTGACCAAGTGCAACAGGCACAGAATTTCATCCCACAAAATGATGTATGGTACATCTATAACACAATGCGTGCACGTCTGCATACTTGCATTTAAAATTTTGGCAATTACAGTGGTTATTGGAGTACACCAGTTCATGTGTATTCTCGCACATATGAGGGTACCCCAAAAATAAGGTCTCCTATTTTTTTATAAATACAGAACTCTGTTCGTGTGGCTGTTGGTCACAATATTGTGAAGAGTATTTCCCACGCTCGCATATAAACATGCGCACGCCGTGCTGAGGCACTCAGTCTTGGCTGGCAGCCCTTGAGAATGGAGCTCCCATTGGATGCTACCGCCAAAGTGTGAAATGAGCACGATTATTCCATTTTTTTAACACAAAAGGTACTGAACCGATTGAAATTCATCGCTAACTGACGAAAGTGTATGGTGAGCCACGTATGGATGTCAAAAAGGTTTGTAAGTGGTGTAGCGAGTTTGCAGCCGGTTAGACTGAAATTCACGACGAACAAAGGAGCAGGAGACCATCAATTTCCGTCAAGACAGTCGTGGTTGAGCAAATCATGCGTGAAGATCGGCGGATCACTCTAGATGATCTCTGCACTTTGGTTCCTGAGGTTTCCTGAAGCGCCGTTCACAGAATTTTAACAGAAAAGTTGAAATACCGGAAGGTGTGCGCAAGATGGGTGCCACGGATGCTGACTGAAGACCACATGTGGCAACGAATTGATTCTTCCCGCGCATTTCTCCAACGCTTTGCAGCCGATCAGGACAACTTTTTGGGCTCAATTGTCACGGGTCATGAAACCTGGGCATTCCACTTTACACCTGAGACCATGCAACAATCATGCCAGTGGCGGCATCCCTCTTCGCCAAAGCGGCGGAAATTCAAGCAAACACCGTCTGGCGGTAAAGTCATGACAACTGTGTTTTGGGATCAAAAAGGGGTATTGTCGGTCTACTTTATGCCCGCTGGGACCACAATTAACACTGACAGGTACTGTGAGACCCTGAAAAAACTCAGACGGGCAAATTAGAACCGGAGAAGAGGAATGTTGAGCAAGGGCATAAACATTCTCTGTGACAATGCTCGCCCGCACATCGCCCAGCAAACCGTTGCTCTCCTGCAACAGTTTCAGTGAAACATCATCACCCACCCATCCACCCTATAGTCCCGACTTCGCGCCCAGTGATTATCACTTGTTCCCTAAGTTAAAAGAACATTTGGCTGGAAAGCAATTCAGCACCGACGACGAGGTGAAAGATGAGGTTTACAACTTCCTGAACAGCATACCGGCAAGCTGGTATGACATGAGCATACAAAAACTGTCACAGCGACTACAAAAATGCATCGACCGAAATGGTGATTATGTAGAAAAATAGCTAAATGTTCAAGCTGTAAAATGATGTAAACCATTGTAGAAATAAACAGGTCTATGTATTTATAAAAAAATAGGATACCTTATTTTTGGGATTACCTTCGTACCTGAACCTGTGACTTGAAAACTTTAATAAAATAAATGTTACCTAGATAACTGCTAGCCTAAATTACATTATTCTAAACTAAGATTTTCTTGGTGTTGGGATTTCATTTTCCATCAGTGTAGATACATATAGTGAAGAAATAAATTTAAAAGATATAGTAAATGATATGGCTAGTAAGTAAATCTGCAATTTCAATATATCCTGCAACTTCCAAAACTACAAATGTGTCTAGTGTTGCACACTGATAAATGTGTGAGCTTACCAGACAGAAAGCTAGGATTCAAATACAAGTAATGTTATAACCTCTGTTGTGTGTTTCATTAGCGTCTTCCAAAAATCATGGTCTTCCTACATCCATTTTCAGGCCTCATTTCTTTGTTCAGAATATCAGTATTCCTGAAAAATTCACAATGAGATGGCTGCGATGGAGATGAATCGTCTAAGAACTATCCGATTACATCCAACCCAATAAAATACACAGGTGTGACCAAAGCACAGAACTAGAGCCTCGAAATCTGACTTTCCGTTGTCTGACGACCACCAGTTGCTCCATTAATACAGACTTGTCAAGAAAAGACTGCATTGTCCTGATCATGTTAAAGGGTAATATTAATCTAATTTTTGCTACCAGTATATCCATGGTCTACAATTGAATAGATATATTAACAGTGTCGAGTAAAAAAAAAAAAAAAAAAAAAAAAGTCCTTGAACAGGACTCCAACGGCTGCGATTCAAGATGCTACAACAATGCTTCACGTTTCCATGAAGTCAGCATACGTCCTACTAACTTAAATGTTCACATGACTTGATCTGGCTCAGAAAAGTGGACATCGTGATGCAGATTTATAAAATTTTTGATGAAGCCACTACAAACAGCCAAAGTAGAATTTAAACAGATTCCTCTACTCCTGTTAGATAGGACTGCACTAATGTTATAATGACTATTCTAGAGTAGGTAGAGTAGAGTAGACTGGAAAAAGCCACTGCTGTGGTTCAGAATCGAACACTTCTATACACTTCGACTTCCTTGTCCTCCCACTTTTATTAACTGTAACACACACGAACGATTAGGAGGTCGGTGTCCGTAAATGCATGTAGAATACTTTACTTCGGTTTTAGGTTTGCCGATCATTAAAAACTATTTTCAGATTAAATTCTAACCTTATTTTTGTCAGGATGAAGTTTCACAGCTAGCTTCTTAAATGCTTTTCTTATTTCTCTATTATCTGCATTCTTGGCAATTCCCAGCAATTCATAATAGTCTTCCGCAAATGCAGAAGAGAGTAGAAACGATGCAAGGAATAGACACAGCTTTAAATTTAACCTGAAAGACATAATATTTGCATTTATTATACAACCTTAAACGAAACTCTACATACATCTAATTCTCTTAATCCGTTCTACCAACTTACATGATTATTTAGATGAATTTTGTCACGAAAGATAATAAATAACCGACCAAACTTCAGAGTGGGAACTCGTACGGTACGTCAGATGACAGCTTACACCACGCAACCTTCACTACTTGTTCGCTACCATTCACCGCCCACCCAACATTAACATGACGTACGGCAATCTGCTTGCAACTGTTCTTCGAATACACAAAAGCCTAATAAAAATCACGATTTCATTCCGATTCCAATGGACAAATCTACAAGTAATGTCTCGATGAGCTAATATTAGAAATTTCAGAAGGAAAAGCTCGAGAAAACTCAGCGATATGTCAGATATTATGAAAAATGTCAATCGGTCTGATTAAGATCCGGCAATTGTGATTTTTCAAACAGGTCAGACGGAAAAATTGTAGTGAAATGAAATGAAGGATACCGGGTACATCACCCGACTAATATGTAAATCGTAACAATGAGTAAACGAATATATACCTTCAAACGGACTCTACAAATCTCTTTAAAATGGCATCATTGTCAAAGTTGAATCCATGCGTGTAGTTCCATTTCAGTTAGGTACGGCACCTATAATATACAGGATGTACCAAATCTATTCGTACGAGCTGTTTGCTTTAGTACTTCAACGCATTGCCAGAAAATGATAAACTGAAAGGGATTTTATTCACTGAACATATATTCAACAAAGCCTTCATAAAACATATATCTACTGTATTTGTTTGCAACCATGTTAACAAAACATACAGTTTCTAATTAAGAATAGCGCGCCCATAATCTTGTATCTTTTCTATTCGTACAAGCAAATTGAACACTTGAAATAAACAAAAAATGAAAGGTTCCTGGAACATGTTAATATCTAGTAGAATGTCCCCTAGTCTTTATAACTGCCTGACATCGTCGCCGCATAGAATACACTAATTTTTTGCACGTGTCCGGGCTGATTTTCTGCCATTCCTGAAGAATCACACTTTTAAGTTCCTCCTTCGTACGCACACGTTGCCTACGTGGATTCCTCTTCAACGTAGTCAAATAATGTTCGATGGGATTTAAATCCGGAGACTGGGGAGGTGTTCTAAGCTGCTTAGGAATGTTCCAGATCAACGATGTCTTATTAATATCAGCAGTGTGTTTCGGGTCATTATCATGCTGGAACATGTAAGCAAGTGGCATCCCCATTTTTTCCGCACCCTGCTTCACGTTTTCCCCAGGATTGCATTATAGCCCTCCTTGTTCATTATTCCGTCAATGAAATGTATGTTACCCACACCTCTGACCGACATACAGCCCCAAAGCATTACATACAGGCCACCGTATTTTACAGTTGGGAGTGTATTCGCCACATCATTGTCCGTACCAATTTTTCTCCATATTCTGTGGATTCCATCTGACTCAAATAGGTTTATTTTTGTCTCATCAGACCAGATAACATCATTCCAGAATTCGTTTTCCTTATTTATATGCTCCTTTGCGAATGCCAGTCTAAGACGTCTGTTTTTCTACTTACATATGGCCTTTTCCGAGGGATTCTTCCATAGTACCCAAGCCGATACAGGATCCGACGGATAGTGGAGTTGTTGATATTCTTTCCAGTTCGTTCCTCCGTGAATTTTGTCAATAATGGTGCACTTAATTTGGAATCTTTGTCAGCCGAACAACAAATCGTTCTTCCCTTTCGGTTTAACACTTTCTCCTGGGTGGTTTCCTTGGCTTGTTCTTAACAGTGCCTTTGTATTTAAGTTTATCAACCACATATTGCACCGTAGAATTTGTTCTATTGACTAGCAGCCCAATCTTTCGTAATGAAAATCCTTTAAGTGCCGGTTTATGTACAGTGTTCTTAAGCTCCGTACTTAACTCTGCACTCGTACCCATGTCCACCACAGATACACTAGGAAGGAGAGAAACGGCACTCAAGCAGACGTATGCCGTCACTGAGACTTTTCCGTGCATCGCAAACAAACAGTGGGCATCATCCTCTCCATGTGTACGAATACAACTGGTACACGCATTTGTCGATGCCGGCACAATCATATAAAATATTCTTACCTGTATAGAAATAAGTGTGGTTTTCACTAACGAATTATCATTGACAAACTATGTTTTTACCCGTAAAGTACGTTTTATTTCAATTTTTCAGTCGTTAATGTGAATATACGAGTCTTCATAAAAAACTGAAGCCTGTACGAATAACAGAGACACATACTGTATAGTTAAGCTTTACCTCACCGTGCCTACGTTATAATAAATCGTTTGCAACTTTATCCTGCACATTGTAGCAATGTAGCTTCCTACGTATTGTGAGCTGCCAATAATCTTAAAGTTCGCTTAAACAGCTTTAGAGTTATCTTATTTTAAGAAGAAAGGGAGACGAGGTTTTCGTACGACCCGAAGGCGCCGGTATATAATACTATTTCGTCACTCATATGCCAAAGCCACGAATGTGACAAATGACAATGCTCTTCCTACCCATAATTTCCCTTAAGACTGGTCACGCCTCCCAGCCATACATTGATGTACAGTCCACAGATCAATTTTCGTTGAGTTCATTTTTCTAGGCGTATTTGTAAAGGAAAACGAATCTTAAATACATCGTAGGCCCTACTCTAGGAGCAGGTAAACACTGTTAATACTTCGGCCACTTTTTCGTATATTTTAAAAATTTATACATGGGATATTCCCTCTAATTTTCTCAAAAAGAAATATAAGTTCGGCCGTATTTTTTCTTCACTGTTTTGTGTGTACATAACAGTAATTGTAATTCATTAATGCATTATGATTATCGAAAAAAACAGCCGGAGTTTTGGGATAACATCGGGCCACCGTAAAAAAATATCATCAAACAAAGTTTCTCCAACTTAGTGTTACTTCGGCCACCGTAAAAGTTTTTAAAAACTTTTAAAACGCCCGATATCAATAATCGGAAACGTAGTGGGTATCATATCTGAAATAACTTACTTATATGATTATTGTTTGCATGAAGGAGCTATACCAAATGAGGAAGAGTTGCTTTAGTAGCCCCTGTGTATAAAGGAAAGGGTGGTAGACATAAAGCTGAAAATTACAGGCCAGTCAGTTTGACATGCATTGCATGTAAACTCCAGGAAAGCATTCTTTCTGATTATGTTAGACATGTTTGCAAAATTAATAACTGGTTTGATAGCAATAGCGGCGACTAACAGGGGCAATCCCCCCCCCCCCCCCCCACACACGCACACACTTTCTAGAGGAAAAAATATTTGTATTCCATTTTAGCCAACTGATTGTTTCTAAGTTTTGGCAGACTGAAGAACCAAATACCGTACAGTAGAGACAATACGCGACAGTTCCGGATTATAGCCCTGTTAAAATAGGAGACAAGTTGCAAGTGGCGCTCCTAGTGGCTTGACCTGAAAATTCGCGCTAAATTCAAATATCAATGGAAATGGATAAATAAATTACGTCTAGAAAGAAAGTGTTACTAAGATATTAACTTCAAAGTTGCTAAAGCATTTGTGGATAAATTAATGAATTATTTAACAGGTTATTATTTAAAGACTGAAATTAGACATATGATCAAGATGTGAAATGGACTGCTGTGAAAGGGCTTGATCTTTCATTTATGCATTACTTTTTTAGCTTTAGAATTCCTGCCTGAATATTCACGGCTAAATTCTTTTTTTTTTTTCTCATTTAAAAGCATTGCATCATTATATTAAAACACTTGTCAACAAAACTATCGGAATATTCCTTACACACATGATTCAATGAATTTACATTTAAGAGCTGGATAATTTTCCTTTTAACTTGAAGCCTACTGACAGAAAGAAAATCTATAAATTTAGCCTCAAAAACATTCAAACTTTCCCTATAAGCAATACTTGCCATAATGCCATTACATTAGGGTAAAGCAAATTTGCATTATCATATTGTTTCAACAAAATATGTACATTTCTTAAATCACCCATATTTTCTTCAGTGCTTGACAATGCATTACGGCATTCCAAATAGGGTAACTTGGAACACAACCAGCCACACTCATATGCGTATGTATTTTCCTGAATTAAATCAAACCCACAGATCACACCTACAACAACACATTGGTATTGAAGGTTAACTGCTGCACTACCGGTATACAATAAAATATGCGTATTATATTTTAAGCCAGTTAAAATATGGGCCAAGCAGGTCAGAGAAGATTATGATGTACCGGTACCATAAAAATTTCTTTGTCACTGGAAGAATATATACGCAAACACAATATTACTTACATTTTCTTGTCACGAGGGAAACGGAAGAAAGACCGCGCATTCTTCTCTACTTCATAGTTACTGCAGCCAAACACAGCACATACCTTTCCCCTTATGTTGAGAGGAGATATAAAGGAATGACACACGCTACTATTTAATTATGTCAACTCACTGAAAACGCATAAATAACACCAAAAACTTCACACACAAATACACGTGCTCTTATGACAGAATCAGTAGATCTCAGGTCAATCCGCTAGAGAGAGCTCTAATAGCTGTCCCTCGATATCTTGCTGAGTGTCACGTATTGTCTCTACTGTATTTGAAAGAACCTAACAGTTATCTTAAAAAATTGCCTCAAACTAGGAATTGTAAAAAAAAAAAGCTATTTGTACAGTCCTTGTTATTTTTTCAGCTAATTCCTTCCTTTAATTTCTTTAATTGTTAAGAAAAATACTCAGTGGAAATACGCACAAAATGTCGTTCGTTGCAGCTAACCAATTCGTACAGCACCACAGCAACTAGTGGAGACTCACGCATCAGCGTGTAGTATGGACTCTTGATTAAGGGTAGCAGGGGTGTATTTTTGCCAAGGTAATGGACACTGAGGTATGATTCATCCGCTTGCTGCACTCATTCATTAGTCTACCATTTTCACTCTGTAAATGTGTCTGTAGTTCTATCTATTGTCTTACTTTGTTAGTGTGCAGTCAAATACTAAATGGTATTTTAATTGTATAATCGCACCAAACTTCTATTTAATTGTAATACATGTGGAATTATTGTTCCATTGGTGAGAGTTATTGTATAGTACTATTATTACCGCACTAAATATAGTAGACTCAACCTTTACGTCTCTATTGTTTTTTGCTTTACGTCGCACCGACACAGATAGGTCTTATGGCGACGATTGGATAGGGAAGGCCTAGGAGTGGGAAGGAAGTGGCCGTGGCCTTAATTAAGGTACAGCCCCAGCATTTGCCTGGTGTGAAAATGGGAAACCATGGAAAACCATCTTCAGGGCTGCCGACAGTGAGATTCGAACCCACGATCTCCCGGATGTAAGCTCACAGCCGCACAACTCTAACCGCATGGCCAACTCGCCCGGTACTATCATATTTTGCTCAGGGAGCATTAAAAAACTTACCATTTTGTAGGTTGTTTTTCTTTCCATTTTTGATGTCCAACCCCGCCCCACTTCTATAGCTCTCAGACCTGGGTACTTTTTGATTTTTGTGGCCCCCCACTTCTAACTCCCAATCGCCGCTACTGTTTGACAGAAGGCAGTTTGGGTTTAGGAAAGGTTATTCCACTGAAGTTGTACTTGTAGGATTCCAGCAAGATATAGCAGATATCCTGGATTCGGGAGGTCAAATGGAATGTATCACGATTGGCCTATCTAAGATATTTGATAGGATAGATCATGGGAGACTACTGGCAAAAATTAGTGCAATTGGACTAGAAAAAAGAGTGACTGAATGGGTGGCTATATTTCTAGAAAAACAGAACTCAGAGAATTAGAGTAGGCGAAGCTTTATCTGTCCCTGTAATAATTAAAAGGGAAATTCCTCAAGGCAGTATTATTGGACCTTTATGTTTTCTTATATACGGTACAGTATATCAATGATATGTGTAAAGAAGTCGAATCCAAGATAAGGCTTTTTACGGAAAGAGAAAAAGAATTACTGTACATACAGAAGATAGCCTTTTTGAATAGGTTCAGTGTAAATCTATATATATAAAATAAAATGTCCTGACTGACAGACTGACTGACTGATTCATCATCGCCGAACCAAAACTACTGGACATAAAATATGAAAGTAGCTGCTCGCTAAGGGAGGATTTTTGGATATTCCGTCGCTAAGGGGTGAAAAGGGGGGGAGGGGTGAATTTTTAAAATGAGGATATCTATATCTCAAAATCTTAAAAGTTTACAGGCGTAAAAATTGGTATTTGGAATCTCCTTTAAAAATAAAGAAATACGTATTATTTTGATTTTTGGAAAATCCCATTAAGGGGGGTGAAAAAAGGGGGAAAATTGGTTGAACACCTTTTATGAGGAGACTTATATCTCAAAAACTGAAGATGTTACAGATATGAAAATTGAAATTTGGAATCTCCTTTGAAAATAAAGAAACACGTATTTTTGTGTTTTTGGATAATTCGATGAATAGGGGGTAAACAGGAGTGACAGAGTGAATTTAAAAAAAGACTACATCTGCAAAATTATCTCATACATGTAACATATTACATATTTGAAAACTGGGTATTTGGGATTTCCTGTAAATGTAAAGCAACATAAATATTTTTTTCGGAAAATTCACTTAAGAGGAACTGGAAAAGTGGGTGAATTTTTATAATTAGCATATCTACAGTATATTTCAAAAACTTAACATGTTGCAGATGTGAAAATTGGTATTTGGAATCTCCTTTAAAAATAAGGAAACACGTATTCTTTGGTTTTCGGAAAAGAAAAAAAACCTTAACAGGGGGCAGGAATGAAAGAATTGAAAATTTGGTTGAATTATTTGTATGAGAATATATATATATACCAAAAAATCTAAAGATGTTACAAACTTGAAAACTGGTATTTGGAATCTCCTTTAAAAATAAAGAAACACGCATTTGGTAGGGGAATCATCTTGGTTTGGGGGGGGGGGGGGAGATGAAAACGGAGATGAAAACCTTTTACAACAATACATATATCCCAAAAACTGAAGATGTTACAGTCGTGATAATTGGTATTTGGAAGCTCTTTTAAAGAAACGGGTACCCTTTGTTTTTTGGAAAATTCACTTGAGTG
Organism: Anabrus simplex; assembly: GCF_040414725.1. Taxonomy (NCBI): domain Eukaryota; kingdom Metazoa; phylum Arthropoda; class Insecta; order Orthoptera; family Tettigoniidae; genus Anabrus; species Anabrus simplex. Next base: position 494,056,354 of record NC_090265.1, read on the forward strand.
GGGAGTGTGAAAGGAAGTAAAAAAATTGAATTCTTTTTCTGGAGAAACTTATATCTCAAAACTGAAGGTTACAGACTTGGAAATTGGTATTTGGAATCTCCTTTAAAAATAAAGAAACACGCATTTTTTGGGTGGAGGGAAACCAACTTAACGGGCAGGGGTGGAGTGACAAAGGAGTTGAATTCTTTTCATGAGGATACTTATATCTCAAAAACTGAAGATGTTATATAGAAGAAAATTTGTATTTTGAATTTTCTTTCAATGTAAAGAAACACGTGGCCTTTTGTCTTTGGAAAATCCACTTATGGGGGTGAATGAATTAGAAAATTAGTTGAATTCTTTGTATGAGGATACTTATATCTCAAAAACTAAAGATGTTACAGTCGTGATAATTGGCATTTGGAAGCTCCTTTATACATAACAAAACAAGTCTTTTGTTTTTCGGAAAATTCATTTAAGAGCGGAGGGTGAAAGGAAGTGAAAAAATTTAATTCTTTTTATGGAGGAACTTATATCTCCAAAACTTAAGGTTACACACACGTGAAAATTTGTATTTGGAATCACGTTAAAGAAATAAAGAAACATGCATTTTTTGGAGGAGGAGGAGGGGGGGGGGGTGATCAACTTAATGGGCTCGAGTGAAAAAGGAGTTGAATTCCTTTTATGAGGATACTTATATCTCAAAAATTGAAGATTTTAGAGGCATGAAAATTTGTATTTGGAATCTTCTTTCAGAGTAAAGAAACACGTGGCCTTTTGTCTTCGGAAAATCTGCTTATGGGGGTGAATGAATTGGAAAATTAGTTGAATTCTTTGTGTAAGGATCCTTATATCTCAAAAACTAAAGATGTTAGAGACGTGAAAATTGGTATTTGGAATCTCCTTTAAAAATAAAGAAGCACGTATTTCTGAGGAGTGGGGAAACAACTTAATGGATAGGAAGGGGGGTGAAAAAGGAGTTGAATTACTTTTATGAGTATACTTATATCTCAAAAACTGAAGATGTTACAGACATGAAAATTAGTATTTGGAATCTCCTTTACAAATAAAGAAACATGTGTTTATTTTTTTGACTTGAGAGAAGACTGTTTCTCACATGTACAGTTCTATGCCGCATGGTCGTCTTAACCCCAAAAAGTAATACGTCAAATATGGTTTACAAAGAATTTCTGGGGTAAATGAAACTCAGTGTTTGGGTGAGTTTTTATACTTCAGGAATTTTCAGATAATGTCTCGGTACAATGCTGAGAAACGATTACTTTGATCAAATTATGTTATCCACGTGAGCGAAGCCGTGGGTAATTGCTAGTACCATTAATAAAATAATAACTAAAGTAAAAAGAAAGAACAACATAAGACTAGCACCAGAGAATTGCAAGAGTTCAAAGTACGCGACTTTTGCATTTACAAACCTAGGGATTTTTCAAATCACAAAACTATTTATGAAACATGACTATTTTCAACAAAGAACAATAATGGTCATATATTTAACCATAATAGTTTAAATTACAATAAAGAGAATTACTTAGATTCAAGAATCTATAAACTTAAGTGCAATCAATGTTTTGTCACATATGTGGGGCAACAAGTAGGAGTTTTCAAAGTAGATATCTTGAACGACATCAATGCCAATAGACACAAGAAGTATTCTGCTATGAGTGTCCATATGGGAGATACTGGTCACCAGTATACTGACATAAATAGAGACTTGCCCGTTTAAAAAAGTGAGCAAAGGGAACCTCATGAGCAATTACGAAAATATTTTTATAGGTTTGGACTAGACTATTAACGAAAACAAAAATTTGAACGACGTACAATAGAACAAAAATCCATTATATGGAAAGATACCGTCACTGTTATCATCTCGGAAAATTAATAATTTGAAGTTACCTCCTCTAAAGCAAACATCCCACCCTCCCGTTCTACTTTGATCAAATTATGTTATCCACGTGAGCGAAGCCGTGGGTAATTGCTAGTACCATTAATAAAATAATAACTAAAGTAAAAAGAAAGAACAACATAAGACTAGCCCCTTCCGCTACTAATAGCACTGTTCCTCCTCCCCCTTACTGCCCCTAGCCAAGTCCCGCCGGTCAAGAGGAAACATAATTATAACACGTGCAGTAGCATGGCGAGAAGCAAGTCAGAGCGAGGCTCAGATGTGAACCAGCTATAGGGAGTTTCACCAACTTTGACGGTAAGTTTTTACATCACGCATTCGTGACGGAAACTCATTTCTTAAATTTCCGAGGGTTTTAAACCCATTAATTTTATATACCTCTTTCTTACCAGACCTTGTCTTTTTAAAAAGGAATATTCATAAGAATTAAGCTACCAATATGGTGGTTATGCAGCACAGATCTTTGCCATACGACAGGCTATCTCAGAAGCATTAAATTCCTTCTACCAGAAATAGCTTATTTTTTGAAAGGAATTTCCATATGAATCAAAGCTTTCAAATATTCTGATGTTGATTTGGTCCCATTTTCCTATTCCAAGGCCAGAATTCAAATCTCCCTCAGTCAGTACACTGAAGCTACCAGCTACTAGCACTGTATGACATATTTTCAAGAAATGTCATTTAAATTTTAATATTGAAGAAAAACATATATATATATATATATATATATATTTTTTTTTTTTGTTGCAAGAAGTGATGAACAATTTTATGTAAATAGTGTGTGTATTTTGTCTTTAGTGTATTCTTAAACAGTTCATAATGGACATGGGTTCTTCCATTCTTAAAATTATTAGACAGCAATAATGAGCATTGTAATTTGTTACGAGACGTTATGACTGGCATGTCATATTTTCAAGAAATGTCATTCAAATTTTAACACTGAAGAGAAAAACATTTTTTTGCAAGAAGTGATGGACAATTTTATGTAAATAATGTGTATATTCTATATTTAGTGTATTCTCAAACAGTTCTTAAAGGACATAGGTTCTTCCATTTTTAAATTATTAGACAGCAACAACGAGCATTGTAATCTGCTATGAGATGTTATGGCTGAAAAAGTCTCAAATAAGATGGAACATGTTCCAAAGTATGTTTAATATATTTTTATATTAAATAGTTTTCACTTGTAAAGTGAAGTGTATTGATTGGGTGGACCATTAAACCTAACACTAGTTCTTAATTTAAACTCTATCAAGAGGGATCTATATGATATAGCCTTGTAATAATACTCAACATGGCTTAGCTGTGTTGATACTGCTACACGGCTGAAAGCAACAGGAAACTACAACCGTAACTAACTCCCGAGGACAGGCAGCTCTCTCTGTACGAATGATGTACTGATGATGGCTTCCTCCCGGGTAAAATATTCCGGAGGTAAACTAGTCCCCCATTCGGATCTCCAGGTGGGGACTACACGAGAGGGGGCGATCATCAGGAAGATGGATACTGACATTCTTCGAGTCGGAGCATGGAATGTTAGAAGTTTGAATCGTTGTGGTAGATTAGAGAATCTGAAAAGGGAGATGGATAGACTAAAGTTAGATGTAGTTGGTATAAGTGAAGTACGTTGGCAGGAAGAACAGGATGTTTGGTCAGGCAATTACCGAATTATCAACGCAAAATCAAACAGAGGAAATGCAGGAGTTGGTTTAATAATGAATAAGAAAATAGGGCAGCGGGTAAGCTACTATGACCAGCATAGTGAAAGAATTATTGTTGTCAAGATAGACACCAAACCAATGCCCACTACAATAGTGCAGGTCTATATGCCTACTAGTTCAGTGGATGATGAGGAAATAGAAAGAACATATGAAGAGATAGAAGATTTAATACAATATGTAAAAGGTGACGAGAATCTAATTGTGATGGGAGACTGGAATGCAGTGGTAGGCCAAGGGAGAGAAGGTAATACAGTAGGAGAATTCGGATTGGGACAAAGGAATGGAAGAGGAAGTCGGCTGGTTGAATTCTGCACTGATCATAATTTAGTCCTTGCCAATACTTGGTTCAAACACCACAAATGACGGCTTTATACTTGGACGAGACCTGGAGACACTGGAAGGTATCAAATAGACTTCATTATGATTAGGCAGAGATTCAGAAACCAGGTGTTGGATTGCAAAACTTTCCCAGGAGCAGACATGGACTCTGACCACAACTTGTTGGTCATGCAATGCCATCTGAAGCTGAAGAAATTGAAGAAAGGAAAGAATGCAAAAAGATGGGATCTAGACAAGTTGAAAGAAAAGAGTGTGAGGGATTGTTTCAAGGAACATGTTGCAAAAGGACTAAATGAAAACGCTGAAGGAAACACAATAGAGGAAGAGTGGGTAGTCACGAAAAATGAAGTCAGCAGGGCTGCTGAAGAAATGTTAGGAAGGAAGAACAACTGAGAATCAGTGGATAACTCAGGAGATACTAGACCTGATTGATGAACGACAAAAATACAAGAATGCTAGAAATGAAGAGGGCAGAAAAGAATACAGGCGATTAAAGAATGATGTGGATAGAAAATGCAAGGTAGCTAAGGAAGACTGGCTGAAGGAGAAGTACAAGGATGTGGAAGGTTGTATGGTCCTAGGAAAGGTAGATGCTGCGTACAGGAAAATCAAGGAAACCTTTGGAGAAAGGAAATATAGGTGTTTGAACATTAAGAGATCAGATAGAAAGCCACTTCTAGGGAAAGAAGACAAAAAAGAAAGATGGCAGGAACATATCCAACAGTTGTATCAAGGTGAAGATGTAGATAATTTGGTTATGGAACAAGAAGAGGCTGTTGATGCTGATGAAATGGAGATCCAATTTTGAGGTCAGCGTTTGACAGAGCCGTGAGCGACCTAAATAGGAATAAGGCACCTGGAATTGATGACATTCCCTCTGAATTACTGACTGCCTTAGGAGAAACCAGCGTGGCAAGACTATTCCATTTAGTGTGTAAGATGTATGAGACAGGAGAAGTACCATCCAATTTTCGGCAGAATGTTGTTACACCTATTCCCAAGAAAGCTGGTGCTGACAGGTGTGAAAACTATCGCACCATTAGTTTAGTATCTCATGCCTGCAAAATTTTAACACGTATTATTTATAGAAGAATGGAAAAACAAGTTGAAGCTGAGTTGGGAGAAGATCAATTTGGCTTTAGAAGAAATGTAGGAACATGTGAAGCAATCCTGACTTTATGTCTGATCTTAGAGGATCGAATCAAGAAGGACAAGCCCATGTACATGGCATTCGTAGATCTAGAAAAGGCATTCGATAATGTTAATTGGACCAACCTATTTAAGATTCTGAAGGTGATTGGGATCAGATACCGAGAACGAAGAATTATCTACAATCTGTATAAAAATCAGTCTGCAGTGATAAGAATCGAGGGCTTTGAAAAAGAAGCAGCAAACCAGAAAGGAGTGAGGTAAGGCTGCAGTTTATCCTCACTCCTTTTCAATGTTTACATAGAACAGGCAGTAAAGGAAATCAAAGAGGAATTTAGAAAGGGAATCACAATCCAAGGAGAGGAAATAAAAACCTTCAGATTTGCAGATGATATCGTTATTTTATCTGAGACTGCAGAAGATCTCGAGAAGCTGCTGAATGGTATGGACGAAGTCTTGGTTAAGGAGTACAAGATGAAAATAAATAAGTCCAAAACAAAAGAAATGGAGTGCAGTTGAACGAAGGCAGGTCATGCAGGAAATATTAAATTAGGAAATGAAGTCTTAAAGGAAGTAGATGAATATTGTTACTTGGGTAGTAAAATAACTAATGACGGCAGAAGTAAGGAGGACATAATATGCAGATTACCACAAGCAAGGAAGAGCTTTCTTAAGAAAAGAAATTTGCTCACTTCAAACATTGATATAGGAATTAGAAAGGTTTTTGAAGACTTTCGTGTCTAGCTTGGCATTGTATGGAAGTGAAACATGGATGATAACTAGTTCAGAAAGAGAGAACAGAAGCTTTTGAAATGTGGTGTTACAGAAGAATGCTGAAGGTGAGATGGATAGATCGAATCACAAATGAAGAGATACTGAATCGAATTGGCGAGAGGAGATCAATTTGGCTAAATTTGACGAGAAGAAGAGATAAAATGATAGGACACAGATTAAGACACCCAGGACTTGTTCAGTTGGTTTTTGAAGGAAGTGTAGGTGGTAAGAATGGTAGGGGTAGACCAAGGTATGTATATGACAAGCAGATTAGAGCAGATGTAGGATGCAGTAGTTATGGAGAAATGAAAAGTTTAGCACAAGCTAGGGTGGCATGGAGAGCTGCATCAAACCAGTCTATGGACTGATGACTCAAACAACACATGATGAAGTTTGTAAATTATTACAATAAGTGGTATGTTCCAAGCTGTCAGTGGAGAGATGGTGTGGAATGACATCAGTAAATGAATAAATTTGAGTGGTGTCTTTAAAAGTAGGGAAGATCACAATATGAAGATAAAGTTGCAATTCAAGAGGACAGATTGTGGCAAATATTTGTTTATAGGAAGGGATCTTGGGGATTGGAATTTTTTATTTATTTAGCGTATGGTTAGAGATACAGCGTCTATTGTTACAAGATCTACACTATATACTTACCAAGACAGATGTTGAATAAATTTCCAATTTCACTGCAATCATTTAAGAGAAGGCTAGAAAAACAACAGATAGGGAATCTTCCACCTCGGCAACTGCCCTAAATGCAGATCAGTAGTGATTGAGTGATTGAGTATTGTGATCAAATTTACAAGATATTTCCTGTAAAGGAGAGTGCATATAAGTCTCTGGTAAGACCCCAACTAGAGTATGGTTCCAGTGTATGGGACCCTCACCAGGATTACCTGATTCAAGAACTGGAAAAAATCCAAAGAAAAGCAGCTCGATTTGTTCTGGGTGATTTCCGACAAAAGAGTAGGGTTACAAAAATGTTGCAATGTTTGGGTTGGGAAGAATTGAGAGAAAGAAGAAGAGCTGCTCGACTAAGTGGTATGTCATAGATATTGATTCCCATAGGGAATCTGAAATATTTGTCCTGAATGAGTAAATTTATAATACCAATATAAATGGTCCGTTATTGGACATTATAAATTTTCCAGCTAACTCATTCTTGGTTGCCAACGTTTCGCCCTCGTGTGCTAGGGTGGGCTCATCAGTTGGTACCTAGCACAACTACCAATACGCTGGCTAGTGCATACCGTGGAGGCCACTGCGCAGGCTAACTGGAGCCACCGGCAGTGCCAATGCACTAAGAGACTTTGTCTCATTATCAAAAATTGATGCCTGCTTGGCCATCAGATGACATAGATATTGATTCCCATAGGGAATCTGAAATATTTGTCCTGAATGAGTAAATTTATAATACCAATATAAATGGTCCGTTATTGGACATTATAAATTTTCCAGCTAACTCATTCTTGGTTGCCAGTGTTTCGCCCTCGTGTGCTAGGGTGGGCTCATCAGTTGGTACCTAGCACACCTACCAATACGCTGGCTAGTGCGCAGGCTAACTGGAGCCACCGGCAGTGCCAATGCACTAAGAGACTTTGTCTCATTATCAAAAATTGATGCCTGCTTGGCCATCAGATGACATAGATATTGATTCCCATAGGGAATCTGAAATATTTGTCCTGAATGAGTAAATTTATAATACCAATATAAATGGTCCGTTATTGGACATTATAAATTTTCCAGCTAACTCATTCTTGGTTGCCAGCGTTTCGCCCTCGTGTGCTAGGGTGGGCTCATCAGTTGGTACCTAGCACACCTACCAATACGCTGGCTAGTGCATACCGTGGAGGCCACTGCGCAGGCTAACTGGAGCCACCGGCAGTGCCAATGCACTAAGAGACTTTGTCTCATTATCAAAAATTGATGCCTGCTTGGCCATCAGATGACATAGATATTGATTCCCATAGGGAATCTGAAATATTTGTCCTGAATGAGTAAATTTATAATACCAACATAAATGGTCCGTTATTGGACATTATAAATTTTCCAGCTAACTCATTCTTGGTTGCCAGCGTTTCGCCCTCGTGTGCGCCCAATAATGGACCATTTATATTGGTATTATAAATTTACTCATTCAGGACAAATATTTCAGATTCCCTATGGGAATCAATATCTATGTCATCTGATGGCCAAGCAGGCATCAATTTTTGATAATGAGACAAAGTCTCTTAGTGCATTGGCACTGCCGGTGGCTCCAGTTAGCCTGCGCAGTGGCCTCCACGGTATGCACTAGCCAGCGTATTGGTAGGTGTGCTAGGTACCAACTGATGAGCCCACCCTAGCACACGAGGGCGAAACGCTGGCAACCAAGAATGAGTTAGCTGGAAAATTTATAATGTCCAATAACGGACCATTTATATTTGTATTATAAGTGGTATGTTCCGAGCTGTCAGCGGAGAGATGGCGTGGAATGACATTAGTAGACGAATAGGTTTGAATGGTGTCTATAAAAGTAGGAAAGATCACAATATGAAGATAAAGTTGGAATTCAAGAGGACAAACTGGGGCAAATATTCATTTATAGGAAGGGGAGTTAGGGATTGGAATAACTTACCAAGGAAGATGTTCAATAAATTTCCAATTTCTTTGAAATCATTTCGGAAAAGGCTAGGAAAGCAACAGATAGGGAATCTGCCACCTGGGCGACTGCCCTAAATGCAGATCAGTATTGATTGATTGATATTGATTGAACTCACATTTTTCCCAAAGAAGAAACAAGTTTATTTAACTTAAGTCTACCAGCATTGAATGATATAAAAATTATGTATTATATTACATAACTATTTTTAATGGCATGAAAGATAATCAAGACAGCAGAATCATATTCTCTTGAGTCCAATGTATGAAGAAAAAAACAAGTTAAGAAAAGAAAATACTTTGGGATTGTTCTCACAATACACTGACTTCTACATTGAAAAATATCTGGCCTGTCAATTAAGCTCTTGAATTTGTATCGCCCACGACCGACTAGGTCCCCAACTTCCAATTTCCTCACAATATCATCTTTCTGGACGTGAATAACACATACTTTCCAGCTTTCTTCCTCAAAAACTTCACTACCAAGTTCTCCAGCTTCTGTAACTTCTCCAACATAAAATAGCCGAAATTTGCCCTTGAAAAATTTTACACGTACGAAGTTTCCTACTTCATATTCATCAGTCCCATCTACTTGCATTTCCAAACTTGCTGTCCTGCCTTCAGTTGAAATTATATCTCCTTGACTGCAAAGTTCATCATTTCCTTCAAGCTGCTCCTGTTCATCTTGGGGTTGCTCTGATATGTGGTTTCTGGATACATTTTGTCCAGGCCTCACATTCAGTTGTTTTCCTTTGAATCTGGAATTATTCTTCTCTCCTAATCAAGATGTCTTCAGGAGATTCATGAATGATTCACTCCATGACTTTTCCAAACTCTGATTTTTGTCTTTTTAGGACAACATCTCTTTTTAGAGGACGAACTTCTACAGTTTTGAAGTCAGATTTCAGGCTATATCCCCTATATCCTCCAGGGGCACCTTAAAAACACTGGGAAATTCTGTTTTAGGTAGGGTTCCTCTATTCTTATTCTTCTATTTATTAAGCTGTTTCCTCCAATACATTTTAAGTGGACAGAAAAGTGCAACAACCAATGGCTGTGTTAGATGAGTTGAATTTGGTGGCAGGAGGACAAACGATATATTGTTGTTCTCACACTGTTTGATCACTTCCACTGACAGATGGCTGACAGGTTGTCACCTATTATTACTTTTTTACCAGGTAACTTCTTGAGATACGGCAGATATTGTAGAAAACCATTTCTCGAAAATGGCCATATCAAACCAAACCTTTCATTTCTGTTATAATGTGCACCAGTAACACCACCTTCCATCCAGCCTGGGTACCAATGTTTGGTTTGATAGAGCACATATGGAGACAACAACTCTCCTGAGCCTGTTCCTGCGAACATGACAGAATACCACTCTTTGATGAGTCAGTAATCCTCTCAGGGTGTTTATTTCCTCTTTTTACAATCACTTTAATTTTACTCGGATCATCTACAAAATCAGTTTCATTGTAGTTTACCATGTTTTTTTGGAGGAATTCCATCCAGTGATGTTTTTAAGTTGTCGAAGTATTCACCAACTTCTTCTGATCCTACGGAGGCTCTAGCATGTTTGATATTTTTCGCAAAGTGAAACAATAAATCTCGATGTCTATCAAGAAAACTTTTTAGCCAGTCTGCACCAAGCACATTATCTTCGAAGATGGGAATTATTTTTACCTGCCTGTCTCGATAATCCTTCACCACAATTCTAATGCCTCCAGGTGTTAACAAATATGCCTGTACAGCACACGCAGTAAGTCAATGAATGAGGTCGGCTTCTTCCTGAAAACAAACACCAGAGATAATAGGTTAATAAAAAATCTCGGTTAGCAATACCTCGGGGGTATAAAGGAAGCAGATACATATAAGCATCAAAGCAAGCCTCAGCTGAAAGAATGCATGGACGTCCTATTTTTCCCGTATGCTTCTTGTTCAGCTTGTCTTGCAGGATCAATCACCGAACAGCATATTTCTCCCAGGCTTGCCGAATCATTATTGTGCCTTTCTTTATTTCTTCGAATGCATTTTTTAGGTAAACGGGATTGTAATTACAATAACTGCGGCCACGGCCACCTAAAACTTTCTTGTATCTTCTTGGCATGGCCGAAGTTACCCTGGAAGAGGACAGACAACCTTTATCACAAAACTATTTCATGAAAAATCTATTTGAATAAAATGCATCAAATTCAGTGGATCAGTTACCAGACATACTTACTTTCTAACACCATATACCGCTAGAGTAGAGAATCAGATGCTGGGGCTGGAGAACAGTTTGTTTTCCAACGTTACCCAACAAGAAAATAATCAGTGCTGCAAAACAAATCGCTTTACATGACAATGAACCTGCCTATATTCTTTGAACTAGCAAGTGTTGATAGAGCATTCTATTGTGCGCATAATTTGCTTGTTGCAAGTGATTCATCTTTCATAGTATATGGGGCAGTGTAAAATCAGTACTGTCATGCGTCAGTGGCCGAATTTACCCTGGTGGCCGAAATTACCCCATTTTACAGTACGTCCTGCAAACATACATTCCTACAGTACGGTGCCATTTTCCTATACACTTTAGCATAGGAAAATGAACTCAACAAAATTTGTTCTGATGGACTGCATATCAGTATGTGGCTGGGAGGCGTGACCAGTCTTAAGGGCAGTAATGGAAAGGAAGAGCATTGTCACATTCGTAGTTTGGGCATAGGAGTGATGATATGAAAGCAAACTCCCATCAGTCACCACGATCACAATCACACGTATGATCAAAGTTTAAGACGTTGTTGGGTATGATACCAAAATTCAATGTCTCATATTCCCCTGTGAGTAAGGGCATAAAATACACTCACGGTATCCCTAACCTGTAGCGAGATCTGACTAAAACAGGTAATCCCCAGGAACTCATTTCTGGGGTCTTGCTATGGGTGGAGGCTTTAGAATAATATCCATGGTATATCCTGCCTGTCATATGAGGTGACCAAAAAAGAGGTGGGGACCAGGGGCTCTCAACTTGGGAACATGGGTTGCGACCACAGTTCCCCTATCTGAATCTGGAATGGCTTCCACCTACTTAACCCCACCATGGGTGGAAGAGGTAAAATAACACCCACAGTATCCCTTGTGTATCATAAGAGGAGACTAAAAGGGCCCCCAGAGGCTCTGAACTTGGGAGTGTGGGTTGGTTACCACGGGGCCCTTAGCAAAGTCCTGGCATTGCTTCCACTTACTTGTGTCAGTCTCCTCACTTTCACTTTCATCAATCCTATCCAACCTCCCTTGGTCAACTCTTGTTCTTTTCCAACCCCAATGCTATTAGAGAATTTGAGGCCGAGGGAGTCTTTTATGTTTACACCCCTTGTGGCTGTTGCCTTTCTTTGTCCGACGCATTCATTTTTCAAAGTGTCAGATTCCTTTCATTTTTTTTCTCTGATTAGTGTTATATACATGATGGTTATCTAGTTGTACTTCCTCTTAAAACAATAATCACCACCACCACTAAGAGTAACTACAGTATATGGAGCAGAACAACAAATGATAACAAAAGAAAATCACACTATAATGTAACATTATATTTAAACAAATGAATTAAAAGTAATTTATTATTTTTATTTCGATTTTATTTGGGTATTGACACACAACTTACACACCCTGAGAAAATGCCACAGCACCACCACCACCAATTCCACTTATCTTTCCTATCCAACCTCCCTTAGTCAACTTGTTCTTTTTGTGACCTCAATGGTAATAGGTTTATGATGGCTAGGGAGTCTTTCGCTTTCAAGCCCTTCGTGGTCCTTGCCTTTCTTTTGCTGGTACCTTCATTTTTGAAGTGTCGGATCCTTTGCATTTTCCTTCTGATTAGTGTTACCCCATGTGGGTTGGGGCAGTAGAATAACACCGAATGGATCCTCTGCCTGTCGTAAGAGGTGAATTAAAGAGGCCCCAGGAGCTCTCATCATGGGAGTGTGGATTGGCGACAACAGTGCCCTTAGAGTCCCACATTGCTTCCACTTACTTTTAACAGGCCCCTCACTTTCATCTACCCTATCTGACCTCCCTTAGTCAACATTTGTTTTTTTCCAACACCACTGGTATTAGAGTATTCAAGGCCAAGGAAGTCTTTCATTTTCACACCCTTCATGGCCCTTGTCTTTTTTTGGCCGATACATTTTTCGAAGTGTTGGTGGATCCCTTCCATTTTTTCTCCCTGTGTTAAATAATCACCACCACTCTGATCAGTGTTAATAGAGGATGGTTGCCTAGTTGAACTTCCTCTTAAAACAACAATCATCAACACCACCATCTCTTCTTGGGAGCATGGGTTGGCGACCACAGGAATCCTAGCGGAGTCCGACGTAGCTATCAGTTACTTGTCAGTTCCATGTTTTCTATCTGACTACCGTTCATCAACTTTTGTTCTCACCTGACCCTGATGGTAATAGATTTGCAAGGCCTACAGGTGTATGCATAAGTGTTTGCTGGTTTTTGTGGGAAAGAAAACACATAATTTTCAAGGGAAATTCATTTTTTGTTTATTTAAAATATTGGCCGTTGGCTTGTACATACTTTGCCCGTCTCTCAGGTAAGTTATGAATACCATGCCAGAAAAACTGCTTGTCTTTTGCGGCAAACCATTCGTCGAGCCATTTTCCAACTTCCTCGAAATTGCTGAAGTGCTTCTCTGCGAGCGCGTGCCCCATTGATGCAAAGAGGTGATAGTCAGATGGCGCCAGGTCGAGGAAGTAGGATGGGTGTGGAAGGATGTCCCATCCAAATGATTTCAAGGTGTCTTTCACTGGTTTTGCTGCGTGAGACAGCGCATTGTCATGCAACAAAATCACTTTGCCATGTCTTCTGGCTCATTCCGGTCATTTTTTTGATCAATGATTGATTTAATCATTTGTTGGTGATAGCGTTGTGCATTAATGGTTTTGCTGGGCTTTGCCTGCAATTGCTCGTCTTCGCACTCTTGTGATCTACCAGAGTGCACACTGTCTTTCACATTGAAATCACCATGTTTAAATTGTTGAAACCATGCCCCACATGTTCTAATCGATTGAGCGTGTTCACCATATGTTTCAACCAGCAAATGATCACTAAACGATTCAACACACATGCTACTGTTTGGCGGACTCAACTTGTTGGTAGGTTAATGTCAGATGAACAAACTGACATATGTGTCAAATTCATATGCTGCGTACTGTTCGCTGGTGCTATCTCTTAGTGAAACTGGAAAAGACTTATGTATACACCTGGTCCAAAGTTTTTCATTTTCACTTCAATCGTGGTCCTTCCTTCCTTTTGTCATTACTTTCATTCTTTGAAGTGCCAGACCTCTTAAGAGGGGATAGCTGTCTAAATGTACTTCCTCACCAAACAGTCACCACCACAATAGCCATGTAAAACTACTTGCCTGGTTTAGTTACAAGGATGAAAATTATCTTCTTGAATTACCCCTTAAAATCAATTATCATCCTCACCACCTGAATCCAGGTATCTCCTTTCTTAAAATCTGTTGCAGACTAGGATTTAATTCACAACAAATAGTACTGGTACTAGAGGTGAGAAATTAAATCGCTCGGTTATCTACATGACTTTTCTGTTCTCAGTTTAATTTTTATCCTTCCCTATAAAAGGCAATGAATGATTACTTCTATGATCTAAAGTAGATCTTTCATGAACATACCATGTGTCCCTAAGTGGGTGTGGGCAGTAGAATAACATCCATGGTATCCCCTGACTATCTTAAGAGGTGACTAAAAGGGGCCCCAGGTGCTCTTAACTTAGGAGCGTGGTTTGGTGACCACAGGGCCCTTAGCTGAGTCCTGGCATTGCTTCTGCTTTTGCCAGGCTCCTCAGTTTCATCTATGCTATCCAACCTCTTATAGTCAATCCCTGTGAGTGGGGATGGTAGAATAACACCAATGGTATTCCCTGCCTGCCGTAAGAGGCAACTAAAAGGAGCCCCAGGGGCTCTTAACTTGGGAGCGTGGGTTGGCGACCATGGGGTCCTTAGCTAAGTCCTGACATTGTTTCCACAAGTTACTTGTTCTTTTCCAACCCCAATGGTATTAGAGCATTTGAGGCCTAGGGAGTCTTTCATTTTCACACCCTTCATGGCGCTTGTCTTTCTTTGGCTGATACCTTATTTCTTAAAGTGTCAAACCTCTTCCATTTTTTTTCCTCTGATTAATGTTATAAAGTGGATAGTTGCCTAGTACTCCCTCTTAAAACAATAATAACCACCACTACAATATTTCCGAGGCACCTGCATTGGTAATGGCCAATCTTCAGGTCATGCTGTGAATGCATCATCATCATCGTCATAATAATAATAATAATAATAATAAGAAGAAGAAGAAGAAGAAGAAGAATAAGAATAATAATCATGGAGTTATGTTGAAATAATTGATATAACTGCGAATTCCCTCACATGTGTATAATTTTGCTTTATATTTTTTTCCTTCTACCCAGATATTTCTGTCATTGTGGTAATAGTAGAGTAGAATGTATGGTGTGTGTTTCCTCTGCATATGATATTTTGCCACAGGGTTTTTGTGTTGATCCATTTTTCTTTCATCGAATAGCACTGTTTGGATATTATTTGCTGTATGGCATGGTGGCTCAATACCAATATAAATGGTCCGTTATTGGACATTATAAATTTACTCATTCAGGAAAAATATTTCAGATTCCCTATGGGAATCAACATCTATATCATGGTGGCTCAAGTCAAAAGTTGAGAAATGTAAGGATTATTGTCTTTTTTTTTAGTTTGGTATAAAGGCTTACTTTAACTTGTTGCATTGGAACACAGGTGCCAAATTAAGTCAAATCATATCAAGTTCACTCAAGTTGAATTAATTTAAACTGGGTTGCTCTTTTTTCTGTTGACTTAATTTTTTTCCCGCAAGATCAGGTGTACGATCAATATGTTAGCCAATTAGATATTATCTGTGAAACAATATCAAATCATGTTAAGGACTATTACTTGAGCATTTGCAAAGTCAATGTTGATAAATATAATAATTTTTTGTGTGTGATACATCTAATTAATAATTTGAATGACTTTGATTTGTTATTTGTTTTACCTTCAATGAATTTAATTCTGAAAAAAAGAGCATTTCATGTATTTAATCCGCACCATCGTAATCTTTAACTTTCCAATGGAATAAGTATAATATCTCATATATTAGGAGACTAGGAATAGATTATATCACCCTATTTGACACATTTGATTTGATTATATATATTATACCCGTAACGCGGTTCTCAATCAAAGTCCCCGATGTATGCGGAGTTATGCTACCCGCCGAACATGCTTCCCTTGCGAACATGTCAGCTGTGAGCAGCGGAGAAGTGAGACGTCACAACTGGGTAACTTGGCCAAGGTTGTATTACGTCAGACGGAATGTTCCATTCTTTTCCATCGTTAATTTCTTCCAGATGGATTAATGATATGAAGAAATGAACCACATCACTGTGTCGCCTTATTTTTTATAGTCATAATTCCCAAGTTTCACAGAGATCCGTTAAAATGTACAAAAGATATTAGCAATTATAATTCCCAGGGGATACTGAATAAATAGGCAAGCATTTCGCTTGTCAAGCCAGTTTATCTTGTGCCACAGTCGAGGCCGGTCGGTCGGCTGTTGGTCATTCTGCTGCAGTGATGTTGGTCGCCAGTTCGACTCTCCGATGGAAGTTTAAGTTCGCGTACTATTGAACTCTGATTCTACAACGCATCTACAAGACTTAAGAAGTATTACAGCATCGCTTGCGAGTGGTAATAGAAGTTGTGTATGAGTTGAGACGTGAACAGTTAAGGTGTTTAACTATTTACAGGAACAGTGTGATTCGAACTAGTACGATACTATGCTACCAAGTACTTAAATGTAATTTGATGTTTAAATTACAAGAGATGATAGGATTTGAATGACAGTGTTTAAACATCACAAAGTGATTTAACATTGAATGCTAAAAGTGATAAAACCTTGTCCTTAGTGGAAATCAAAACTGTACATAATTTTGTATTTAACCCTAACAAGTGATAAACCTGTGCTAATAGCGAGACGTAATTCAGTATTTCAAACTGTACAGGTGATTGAATTTTGTGACGTTGTGACGGTGTTACTCTACTAAGGTGTTAGAACATTTCGACAAACTATGCATTTATGTTACAAGCTACTGACACAAGTAGTCGAATTTAACAGTGCTATTGAACTTAATATTTATTTTCCAACTGACCATATTCACGATAGAACATAGCCTTAGAACTGTGGTTAAATAAAATGGTACAGTTAACATTTCTTGTGTTGAACCCAGGACGGTTCTTGAAAGGACAGTGTTTTCTTTATTTAATTGTGAACGGGACTAAATTCATTCCAGAACAAATTCTTTGGTTTCATTTATTTCTAGAATTAATTCAAACTTGAACTGTGTAAAGTTTGGAAGTGGAATATTTCATTTTCTACGTCACTATTCAGCCGAAGTTCTCATGTTTAACTTCGATAAAGTGACTAATTTATTTTCCATGGCTGATACATCGCAGATTTATTTTGGGCTCAATTCAAGCCATCAGCAATAACTGTGTTCATTAGTGAAATTCCACTGTGAAGACAATTGAGTGCAGACCACTACTAACTATTATCTCATTGTGCAGACCAGTTATTTTGGATCTATTTCATGCCCAGTGCCACGTTACAACTATGACTAGGAATGCTCCTAGACCATCCAGACCCCAGAGATATTCGAGACCTTCCAGATATTCAAGATTGGCTCGGAAGATGGTGGCACCCTAAGCAGACATTGTGATCCGCAATGTATCAGGGCCAATTCTGCCCCAAGGAGAAGTACTCATTATAACTGCTGTGCTGAGGTGATGTTGAAATTTGACTTTATTTTATGAATAAACTTCTTTTTTTTTTTAAACAATTAGTGTTCCATTATACTTATCTGACTTCCCTCTCCTCTGTAACAATTCAGATATTGACCGGTCACCCCTGGGCCAAGTCTTGTGTTCAGCTAGCCATCAAAACAAATATATATATATATATATTGTTACAGACAATTCTCCATCATCATAGTTATATAGTATGGCCAGATATTTTTAAAAAATAAACAACTGCACTATTTCACATAATCATGTGCCATCATTTAGTATTTTTTTTTTTTTCTTTACACATCCAATCAATCTTTTTCTGATTTCAGTACATGGTGACCATATCGTCCCCACTCTGGCCAACTAGCGAAAGTGACAAACTAGGGAATCTGTACTTCTGAAGTTTTGGTGTAGATTTTATTGGTTTATTATTGTCTACCCTCTGACAAAGGCTCACATCTGCAACTCGTTCCTTATGCCTAACACATGAAACCAATAATTAAATATAAAAATTGATTTGACATGAGTAATCACAACTTCTTTCAGCTCCCCTAACCTTTTGACAATTTACAGATTCGCTAGTTTGCCAGAGTAGGGACGATATGTGAATGGAAAACTCCTAAATGGTTTAGTGGTTTTCAATTGTTGTTAGTATTAAGGATATATAACTGGGAGGGAGTGCAATACAGAGTACCATAGATGATCTGCATTGTCTCATGGAGTTGAATATCAACCAGTCGGCAATGGGAGCTATTCAACCACACGCCTGCACAGTATTCAGCTGGAAAATATACGACAGCCAGAATGCTGGGATCCTGAGTGTGTTGGCATCAGCATACAATGATGTTCCAGAGTAGGATGTTACAACTTTTTAGTTTTGCAGCCATTTTTTTCAATATGATATCAGTAAGTCAGTGCCCTGTCCATTGTCACACCTAAGTACTTACAACAGCTGGTACTTCAGATATTGATTCCTGTACTTCACTCTAGGATAGTAGTTTGCCTGTAGCTTGCTAAGCTGAAATGTGGCTACCTCAGATTAGGAGGAAATAGCCTGGAGCTGCCACTTTCTGAAGTATTCATCCATCTTCGGCATTTCTTCATTCAGTGTATCCTCTGCTGTATTAAAGGTGGTATTATGGACTGTATGATTTATATCATCCATATAGATGAATTTTCGGGGTACAATTTTGGGCAGTTCATGGATATACAAGTTAAATAACATGGGGGATAAAACTGATCCCTGCAGCAGACCACTGTTGAGTGTATGGGACCTGTTCCAGACATTTTCAGTGTGGACTTGAAATACCCTGATACTCAACATAATGCCCATGTACGTGACTGTTTTAAGGCAAAGAACTGTCTTTATGAGTTTAAGAAGAAGTCCTTGTCTCCAGACAGTATCATAGGCCACTGAAAGATCCAGGAAGGCAGAAACGCTTTTGAGTTTCTTCTCAAATTTTTTGGGTATGAAGTTAAGGAAACGACTTGATCACCACAATCTCATTTTCAGCAGAAACCGAGTTGTTCGAAAGCAGTCAGGTATTCAATTGTAGGAGCAATTCTATTTAGCAAGAGCCTTTCAAGTAATTTGTAGCTGACACTAAGTAAGGCAATTGGCCAGTAGCTTTAGGGTAGCCTTGGGTCCTTTCCTGGCTTCAATATTGCAATAATTTTGGTCTTCTTGAAAGACGAAGGCATAGGTCCTGAATGCAAACTGGAACTGAAGAAAGTGGCAAGCCATTGTTTGGTTAATGGATGACATTTCTTGGGGAACTCTGGATACATATCATCAAATCCCTCTGCTTTGCCAGTCTGTAGAGCATCTAACCAATTTTATATCTCTTCCAAAAGAGAATGGTACGAATAAAATAAGTGTCGTTGGATTTCTCATTTAAATGGGTTGAATTCCAATCGTATCTGCCTGCAAATCCTCTGTCCTGGATGTAGAAACTAGTTGGTTAGCTATGGATTCTATATTGATATTAAAATGTTTTCTTGGTGTACAGATGTTGAATCGAGTTTTCATATGAGGGACCATGTTTCCTGCTTGAGTGGTTAAGTTCATGTTTTCTACAGTCTTGAGCCATGTCTCCCTTCTATCTCGGTCCAAGGATTTCAGCAATTCAACTGCTTTCTCTTTGCTGCTGTCTTGTTCAAATTCACAGCTTAAGTGAGTTGTTTCTTCTTTCGAACCAGGAACATAATCTTTGTGGAATCCTCTAGGGATACTGCTTCTTTTGGCAGCAGACTTGATTAAACCAACAAACCAGTCATAGTTCTAAGGGGTTGGTTACACCTATCTAATGTTAGCATCAGTATATCTGGCGTACATATCCCAATCAGCTTTTGGAAGTTCCAGCAGGGTTGGGGTATAGATCTTCTAAATTACAGGTCTGTGCCGACTGCACAGAAAGTCATTCAGAACTTGTCTTTGGATTCATGGTGTTGGAGTCATTAGACTATGCAAGACAAAAACAGATCAGGAGAATATTCCTGGTTTCACTAAGCAGAATATAATGTGCCTCCCATCATCATATATCAGTGCAAGATTACACTCCAACGATTCAAATAACTTGTCACCATTATCATCACTTTTGTCATATCCCCAGAAAGTATGGCGACTATAGCAATCACCCAATATTAACACTATTGCCTTTAGGTACTAGTGCGACAGGATCTGGCCAACTGACTGTTGGAGGCTTATAGATGTTCATGATGGTAACATTCTGTATCTTGATGGAAGTTGAGAACACATTTTGGCATAATGTCAGATTACAAGACTGTATAGTCTTTAATGTCATATTTTGGATGATGCAATTCTGTCTCTATTATGTATTCAGGAATTTACCCCCCTACTAGACACCTGAATACAGTCTTCAGTATGTGTTTCTTGTAGTGTCAATACATCTACCATAAGTACCTACCATACATCATCCATGAGTAACATGGATAAATACTTGCACTTATATCTACTAATGCTCTCAATGATAAGTTGACAGATTGATAGCTGAGGGCCCACGGCCCGAGTATTAAATGCTGAGTCCCTAGACGGACTTCTCTTCTTATCCGTTTTACTGTTATAACTGTGAGGGCCCCATGGGGCATCTTATCACAGTTGCTTTCTTAGCACCACCGGGGGGGGGGGACACGTGTAGGGTAATTTAAGGTTTTGTCTACAGGCGTAAAGAGACATTCAACCCCTCTGATTAGTGTACATCCTCTTAAAACAGTAATCACCACCATCACTACCACCTTCAACATCACACACAATGTATAAAACTAACTTAAACTGCAGGATTTTCTAAATATGAAAATAAAACAGAGAGTTAAAAGTATTTCAGAATTAACTGAAATAGTAATAATTATAATATCGTTCTCAATGTGATTTTATTTGGTGTAAATAAATATCACACAAGATACGTTCACCTCTTGATTGAAAAATCACTTTAATGTCACTGAGTCTATTCCTTAACAACACACAGTTTTCTTTAATGACTACACAATTACATACAATTATAAACAACACTGCAACACTATTAAGAAAAATACACTGAAGCAATTCACAGTCGATTCTGACAAGTACAGATATCAACAAGTCCACACACTGATTATTCACTTCACCATCACAAGGCAAGGCCAAGTAACTACCCGGCCTCTCGGATGTCAGCTCGATATATATACAGTTCGACAGCCAGTCTAGAAATCTCTCACTTTTGCAAATGTTCTTGCAAGGAACACACCTGAACATAGAAAGAACAATTGATTGAATGGCCTCTCGATTGGAGTACTCCAGTGTGGATTAAACTTGAATATTTGACTACAATATGAAAAACTGTGAAGAAGAAATCTGCATAATTCCTTAAGTTTCCACACATATTCGGATAATAAAACATTATGGTAAGCTTCCAGAAATCTTCATATGTAACAGAATGATAGTGGATTATACGCAATATACGAATATTAGAGAGTTTTCTACAGTTTTCGACTGAACAGATTTTATTTATATGAATTTACAATACATATTTACAGGCAAATCATATGTTAGTTGTACTTAGCATCTAATAAAAGATAATTAAAATACATTAAACATAATAATTGACGGTTTTATAAGGGTTAGGCTAGGTGTAATATAGCGTACATACGACAATAATATTCCAACCCCTTCTAGGGACACCAGCACCTTTACATCTGTGTGGGGGCTTGTGTGCTTGTTGATTCTGAGGCTGTGCCAGCTCAGGCTTACCCATGCTGGATTGGCCTCGAAGTAGGGCTAGACTAATAAGTTGTCCCCCAAGATACCTGAGGGGTGTCTGTACTTATTTTTCATAATTTCTATTTCTTTATTTCCTATCCTAACCTCCTTAATTTTCATTTCTTTCACTGTCCACCCAGCCTCTCTGCCTTGGGTAGTAATGTTGTATGAAGGTATCTTCCTCCCCCGTAAATGAGTCCCGAGGCGCTCTTAACTTGGGAGCGTGAGTTGGCGAGTGTCGAAATTGCTTCCACTTACTTGTGTCGGGTTCCTCACTTTCATCTATCTTTTCTGACCTCCCTTGGTCAACTCATGTTCTTTTCTGACCCCAAAGGTATTGTGCTGCTAGCCCTAGTGAGTCTTTCATTTTCATGCCCTTCGTGACCCTTGTCTATCTTTGGGTGATACCTTCATTTTTTGAATCGTCGGACCCATCCATTTTTCACCCTGATTAATGTTAATAGAGGACAGCTGCCTAGTTGTACTTCCTCTTAAACCAATAATCACCACAACCACAACCACCACCACCATTCTTCCTCCCCAATGACAAATTTCTGATCGTGAAGAGGTGATGCACGGCTATTGGGAGAGTACTTGCTAGTGGCCCACCTCCAGATACCAGGCACTCCCTGGAGTATTAAGCCTTACCTTGACATACATGGCTCTAAAGAAAGTTGACCGAATATAATCCCTAGCTACTCATCAGACCAAAAACATAACCCGAGTTTTAAAATTTAAATTCACCCAAGGCTGCTGGCCTTCAAACGGCATCTAAAAATGTGTTGGTAAGGAACTTAAACATTTCAGTCATATAGTCGACATGTTATGTGGAGAAGTGTGCAAGCAAAATCTGCCTTGATTCGTGGTAGCCTCCAGGGTCGATGGACAGTGTCCTACTGGAAAGCCCCTTCTTGATTAGCAATGTTGGCGGAAAGATTGTTAGCGGCGAAGTTGACAAGACGCTGAAGCTATGTGATGGTTCTGTACTCATTGAACTAGTACAGTCAGACAGAGCAGGAAGTTACCGGAAGCTACAATGTTCAGACCAGTGCCTCTGAAAGTTGAAAGGCACAAATCACTGAACTCCTGTAAAGGAGTAATCTTCCATAGGGACTTAATAAAGCCTCTGATGAAAACCTCATCCAGAGGCTAGCAAGTCAGGGAGTTTCCAATGTTAAGCAGCTCAAGGGGAGTGTCATAGCAAATCTACATGACGCGGGTGCCCTTATCCTCAGTTTTCAATTGCAGACATTGCCTGAATGTATTATGCTTGCTGATGATGCTTGTTTTTTTAACCTCTTCAGAGGCAAATTAATTAAATTTAATTTTTTTTTCTCCTGGATTTTTTATATGGTACATTGAGGGTGAAATACCATAATTATTTACTTATTTTTTAGAAATCACTTAATACCACGCTAAAACTAACCTTTTTGTTAATGGCAACATTGTGTACACAGTGCATAGGTGGACCAATCAAGGAAGCTATTATAAAAATTATTTCTTCTGTGAATAGGCTATTGTAGTATAGGTATGGTGTTTCTGGTTGTCCAGAAACAGTACAAACATAATTTCCAAGGAAAGATGCGAGTTTCCAGCAAAATTGTTATCTTTTCCTGCATACCGTATGGAATTTCGGTTTATTGTAGGGTTAGCTTTTGTTTGCAATTATAGAGGATCAAAAATAGGACTTGTTATTTTGGATGAATCACCGTTTTTTGTTTGTGTAGTTTGTAAAATATCAAGGCTCTCAGAAACTGATAGAGAAGATAACTGGAGCTCTTCTTCCACAACACTTTCTTCTTCATCACCTGACTCACTCTCATCCTGAGGGGCTATAATTTCAAGATCCGAACCATTTGGGTCGTCTTGAAGAGTGTCTAGAATATGAAGAATATCCTCTCCACTTAATATTCTACTCATATTAACCTATAAAGAAGAGCAATCCCCATTCAGTTCAATAAAAGGAAATTTCTGAAAGTAAAAAGTGTGAGGTTATGTTATAACATAATGAGTGCCACATTTGCTCATTGAGCACATGCGAGGCCATTTATATATTATTGATTTTCACAGATGATTTCATAAAAGCACATAAAACTATTACCGGGTATGTCAATATTATCTTCAAGTTGTCGTTTACCGTATTAAAAATTTTCAGTGTTCGAAATTTATTATAACATAATGAAATCACCTACCAATTTATCAAATTCTCACACCAGGATCAAGCATTCACCTTTCATAACAAACATAACAGCTGTGAACAAAATGCTGCTTTATGGGTAAGAAACGTGGTTGCTGTCAACACAACAGATCTTAAAGGCCACATCTGTGCACTCTGAGCATTGGAGTACCATTTATAAGCACACTTAAAATACACTGAAGTTAATGGCATCAAATATGCCGATGCCCCTGAAGAGGTTAAGGGGCTTAACATCGAAGGTCATCGGCCCCCGAATGTATTAAAGTATCGCCTGACTGTCCAGGCATATATACCATCTCCTATGAGGTGTTATTCGGCTATATATCACTGTATGCCAGGATTCAGGGACTGTGGGGCGTGTGATAAAAGGGAGCATACCCCAGTGTACGAGGGCTGTAAATGAAGTAGTAATAACGTAGTCCAGACACTGGTGTGAAATCAGGCATGCGCAAATAGGATGTGATATGGGAGCTGTCAGGTGGTGTTGTTGTTGATGTGTAGTGTGCATTTGATGGGCATCCAGTTGGGAATGGTGTTGCTGTATGTCGTTGAAATGAAGAGTGTCGATTTCACTGCACTAAAGAATGTGTTCAAAAAGTGATCAGCGTTCGTAGATTAAAATCAAGGTCGCCCATGGCAAAAATGCATCAGAATGTTTCCGAAGATTATGTGAAACCTGTGGTGAGAATGGATTACCATATAAGACAGTTGCACAATGGGTCAAGGCGTTTGTTTCCGGTCTGAATGAGACTGTGGATTTGCACCACACAGATCCATTCCTCAAGATCAGACTGACATCGTGAGTGGTCGCATCTCCATAGACCATCGATGGACTGTCCGAAAATTATCTGTAGAGGTTGGTCTCAGTCATCAAATGGTGCGGCACATACTGACAAAATGTCTTAACATGAGGAAAATTGTGTCTCGCTGGGTTCCACATCAACTCACCGACGTACAGAAATGGCACCGGTATGCACTGGCTGGCATCCACCTGGAAAGATACCACAACGAAGGAGATGCATTTCTGCAGCGTATTGTCACCATTGACGAGACGTGAGCATGAGCCCATGACCCTGAATTAGAGGGTCAATCGAATTAATGACTTCACCCAGAAATTTCGACAGAAACCCAGTTGGGTAAAGCATATGCTGATTGTGGCATACGACTACGAGGGTGTTATTCTTAAAAGTGCTGTGCCTGAGGGACAAGCCATCAACAATGAATAAAGTTGCCAATTTCTGGAGAGACAACTGCATCTGGCTATGCAGTGCAAACATCCACATTTATTGTGAGATGATTGCCCTATTATACTGCATGACAACGCATGTTGTATGTCGCAGACAATGTCAAGCTCTTATTTCTCTCTTTTCCACAATCTGCCTTACGTCGCACCAACACAGATATGTATTATGGCGATGATGGGATAGGAATGGGCTAAGAATGGGAAGGAAGCGACTGTGGCCTTAATTAAGATACAGCCCGAGCATTTGCCTGGTGTGAAAATGGAAAACCACGGAAACCACCTTCAGGGATGCCGACAGTGGGGTTCGAACCCATTACCTCCCAAATGCAAGCTGATAGCTACATGACACAAACCGTATAGACAATTGCTCTTATTGCAACGGTGGCATTGGGGATCTTGGAACACCCTCCATACTCACCAGACATGAGTCCTTGTGACTTTGACCTGTTTCTGAAGTTGAAGGAACCCCTCCTAAACTTCCAATTTTCTGACATGGCATCTGTACTCTGCACAGTAGGGCGCTCCATCACTGTCGTCAACAGAGAATGCCTTGCTACCAGTCCCCAATGGCTTCCCAAAATTTGGCAAAAGGTAATAGACCTTGTGGGTGACTACATTGAAAGAATGTAATACAATTGTACTTGTTAGTTCATTGAATATTGCATTGTATCAATATTGCCACTTCTTTATTTACAGCCCTCGTAGAATGCACGTCATCAATGTTGCCAACTCTGATGGACGCTCCCACTTTTGAGAGAGAATAAAATATATACACCTTAATGAGTGAGAGAGATAAATAAGAAAAAGTTGGTAACACTACACACAACCAACTGTGTGTGTAAAGTACACAGACAATCATGCTCTTCGGTCCAAGGAATGCACCAGTTCTGTTTACCAAAAGTGGTCCATCTGGCACTCCAATCCAAGAAATAAATCTCTCACAGCTTCAAAAATGTTTTAAGCAAGCTGGAGATTGTACCCATTTAAAATTTGAGAATAGATTGAGGTCGTTTCAGCCCCAAGGCCTCTAATCATTCGCTTGACCAGATAAGACTCGTTCGAGCACCAGCTATCTTGAGATAAACTTTGGAGGGAACCAGCTACTAGATGGTTCGATTAGTTTTTCGCCCCTATACCCAGCTCCGACGATCGATTTGCACGGCAGAATCGCTACGGACCTCCATCAGGGTTTCCACTGACTTCGTCCTGGCCAGACATAGTTCACCATCTTTCGGGTCCCAACGTGTATGCTCTGGGTGCGCCTCAACTCACAATGAGAACAAGATGCCCCGGGAATGCGGAGCCGCACAGCAGCGCGGCCCATCTTCCCTCGGACTACATGAGGCGGGACCTTCACTTTCATTGCCCCTTTAGGTTTAGTGTCAACCCAATGACTCGCGCACGTTAGACTCCTTGGTCCGTGTTTCAAGACGGATGTGAAATTACCCGAAGCTTTTGCGCCGCTGACGAGAGTCTACAAGATTCTTCTGTCCGAAGCATCCCCAAATCAACAGCTGAGCGAGGCCGGAGGTCCGTCGTCCATGCCATGCGCCCTCGCTTGTCAGGGGCCAGACGCCTGCCCAGAAGGGCGGCAAATCAACTCCGCGCAGAATATCTTACATTCAATGAGGAAAAGAAAATCCAGGAGATAAAAACACTGGATAAGCTTTCCCATCGAGATGCCCACCGGAAATATAAACCTTTGGCTCCTCCGGAATTCACCACTCCAGTGAGACCATCAATAAGTCCGCATATAGTTACGCGGACTCCCAAGCATTCAAAGTACAGTCAACACCAACGGCATCAATAAATATGTCATTGCTGAGTATTTCCCAGACATGTTTGGCTCGGAAGTTCACCCCACCGGGGCGACCCAGGGGCTCTTAAATTGTGAGTGTGGGTTGGTGACCATTGGGCCCTTAGTCGAGTCCTGGTATTGCTTCCACTTACTTGTGTCAGGGTCCTCACTTTCATCTATCTTATCCGACCTCCTTTAGTCAAGTCTTGTACTTCTCCAAACCCAATGGTGTTATAGCATTCAAGACCTAAATGCCTTGAAAATGGCCTCTGTAAGTTATGTGAAAGGATGGTGACCTGCGACATACGTGGGTCCTGGAAGAGAGAGTTCTCCTGATTACCTACCAATGTGGTTTTTGCTCTCATTGGTCTGCCACCAATCATCTAGTTAGACTGGAGAGTGCCTCTCAGAAGGCCTTTCTTCAGAGGAAGCACTTAGTCGCCATATTTTTTTTGACCTGGTAAAGGCTTCTGGGACTACCTTGTCGATATGGGATTATCTCCACTGTATATCAGTGGGAATTCTGGAGAAGTCTACCGGCATTTATTGAGAATTTCATGTCCCACCGGCTCTCCTGAGTCTGGGTAGGGTATTCATATCCTCATGACTATCGTGACGAATAGAATACCTAGTGTGATCACTCCGCTCTCTCAACATTGTCGTTTGTGGCCCCACTGGAGTGTGGTGCTGCAGTCGGAACGCACCAGCTGCAACAACACGTGTGCCAAATTGTCGATGAAGGTAATAGCGTGTGTGCGTAAAGTCATGGTGATAGTTTTAATGCTTATCGAGGGAATTTGCTTGTTTTAATATTTTCCGAAAATCTTTGTTAGTATCTGTGCAGTGCTTTGTGTGTGCAATCAACTAATTTTCTATTATATCCAGAAAATGTCATACTGTTTTGTTCCCGGTTGTAAATCGAGTTATGGAAGGAAGCTTGATGTTTTTTATTTTTTATTTATTTTGCTAGTTGCTTTTTACGTCGCACCGACACGGATAGGTCTTATGGTGACGATGGGACAGGGAAGAGCTAGGAGTTGGAAGGAAGTGGCCGTGGCCTTAATTAAGGTACAGCCCCAGCATTTGCCTGGTGTGAAAATGGGAAACCACGGAAAACCATCTTCAGGGCTGCCGACAGTGGGGTTCCAACCTACTATCTCCCGAATACTGGATACTGGCTGCACTTAAGTGACTGCAGCTATCGAGCTCGGTGAAGCTTGATGTAGACGACTTTTTCACACTGCCAAAATAAAATAATGTTTGCGAAGTGGGCGAGACATATTCCACGGAAAGGTAAGCAATTGTTGGCCAAAAGCAGAATATCTGACCTGAATTTTTCTGCAAATTAAATTATAAAGACAGAGAATGTTTTTTTGTGAATGGTAAAAGCGTTTAACTTCCTCATTATTCAACACTGTTTATATACTGAAGATTGGGAAAGCGCTGTGCTGGAGTTGAGATCCTTCTCCGATCCTGCGGTATAAAACTGTTCAGTTTATCATGCGGCCGGTTATGATGTTAGGTAATCCTCAAAATTAATCAAGTGTTCGTTCTCTCCGTCACGCAAGTGAAATTCAGTTTACAGTTCTTACAGAAATTAAAGATTATGGATCCGGTAATGGCACATTGTTTCTAACACGTCCATCTATAAGTGTGTGTGACATTCTTTTCCCAACTGAAAGGAAAATTCATGAAAAACTGGGCTCGTTGAGGTCAATGTGGGGCGATATTTATTACGAGTTTCTTGACTCGATTGAGGTGATTTCAGTTGCGCCATCAGGAGCTGGCTATTGTATTGAACTCACTTTGGACATTATTCCTAAACTACCGGGCGAGTTGGCCGTGCGCGTAGAGGCGCGCGGCTGTGAGCTTGCATCCGGGAGATAGTAGGTTCGAATCTCACTATCGGCAGCCCTGAAGATGGTTTTCCGTGGTTTCCCATTTTCACACCAGGCAAATGCTGGGGCTGTACCTTAGTTAAGGCCACGGCCGCTTCCTTCCAACTCCTAGGCCTTTCCTATCCCCTCGTCGCCATAAGACCTATCTGTGTCGGTGCGACGTAAAGCCCCTAGCAAAAAAAAAAAAAAAAAAAAAATTCCTAAACTGGTCTACCACTATTTAAAGTGCAGATTCTTCTTCAGAGCAAGATAAATCCGCAGAGATCTTCAAGCTTGACAATCTGCTAAGTATACTCATAAACTATCAAATGTGGCTGCAAGCTAGTGCGTAATTTAAGTCATTTATTTTATTTGAGTAAAGTGTCAGTGTTATTTGCAATCTGGTGTATTCTGTTTCATGTGTTCTATTTTAAAAAAATGTAAACATTTTTAAATAGGCCTTTGTAGGCCTAAAGCACAATATTGCTTTCACTTTTTGTAATGTTCCATTTTATAATATAGATGTTGATTCCCATGGGGAACCTGATTTATTTGTCCTGAATGAGAAAATTTATAATACCAATGAAAATGAGACGAAGTTTCTCATAGTGCATTGGCACTGCCGATGGCTCCAAGTAGCCTATGCAGTGGCCTCCATGCTATGCACTAGCCATGCGTTTTGGTAGGTGTGCTATTTACCAACTGATGAGCCCAATTTAGCACATTGGGGCAAAACGCTGGCAACCAGGAATGAGTTAGCTGGAAAATTTATAATGTCCAATAACGGACCAACTATATTGGTATTATGCTCCATTTTATCTCGTATGTTCACTTGTTAAAACCCAAAGATATTTCTTCATGGGGACTAAGAATAGTATTTACAACTCTCTGACAGTAGTCTATTATTCATAAGTCTAAAGAGTTGAGTGCTGTATCTGGCTATTTGTGTATCAGTGTAAAACAGTTGACCGTGTAGCACTGGTGTTAGGCTCCACTAGTGCTGCTCTGCGGCAGTATGCTTGAACTCAGTGATTGAACTCTATTCGTTATGGTACTACGCTCAAGAAAATGGAGTACTACAGGCATCTCTACTGAGTGTCACACTGTTTGTAATCAATATCAATATCAATGGCAAGACCACAGTCATTCCATCGACGTATGTAGGCTATTTAGCTCTACATTTCATTTCAGGAAGGATAGCAATTGCTAAAAGACAGCTACAACAAGCTATTAACCGAGTCGACAGTTCAGCCCTGCAACATAGTTTTCCAATTCCAGGTGCAAAAACCTCAGTTTTACACTCCTGTCCACGTCAGATTGTGCATAACAAACCATAGCTCCATTTGCGATACAGTGTCCTACCAGTGGTAGATGCCTAGAGGTTCCTGGGTCTCCATTTTGATAATCGATTACCATTCCCCCCTGGGTGGGGGCAGTAGAATAACACCCACAGCATTCCCCTGCATCATAAAATGAAACTAAAAGGGGCCTTGGAGGCTATCAACTTGGGGGTGTGGGTTGGGGACCACGGGGCCCTTAGCTGAGTCCTGGCACTGCTTCCATTTTCTTGTGCCAGGCTCCTCACTTTTATCTATATTATCCCACCTCCTTGACTCTATTAGAGCATTCGAGGCCTGGGGAGTCACATTTTCACAGCGTTTGTGGTCCTTGACTTTCTTTGGCCGATACCTTCAGTTTTTGAAATATAGGACCAATTTTCCCCTTTGATCAGTGTTAATAGAGGATGGTTGCCCAGTTGTACTTCCTCTTAAAACAATAATCATCACCACCACAATCCCACATCCATCAGCTGAATATTGCCCACATGAATAGGTTTAATGTGCCTAGGTTTCTCGGCAGCACTTTGTGACGGTCTGAACATGCGATGCTGCTACGTATTTTCACTGCAATGTTTCTATCCTGAATGGACTATGCTGAACCTTTTAGACTGTGTACATGATGGAGGAGTTAGGTTTGCAACTGGAGCTTTCTGTACTAGCCCAATTCCCAGCTTACTTGCTAAATCGGATGTTCCAATCTTCATGAAGACGGCGGCAGCAGATACTCATCACTTACACTACCAAAATTCGTGAAATGCCATAACATCCAAGCTGTAAATCCCTTTCTAGTACCTAATACCACCAGATATACCAGCGTATGTCATGAGTTGGATGTGGTTATCGGTGGTTGTCATCAGTAAACCCCTAGTAAGGTAACTACGTGGCTAGTTCCGCGGCTAAATCTACTCCGTGGATCCAAGGTGAAAATGGATGCCTCTGTTTGTTACCCCCTTGGTGGAGGCAATAGTATAACAACCATGATATCCCCTCCATTTCACAAGAGGCGACTAAAAGGGGCCCCAAGTGCTCTGAACTTTGGAGTGTGGGTTGGCGACCGCAGGCCCCTTAGCTGAGTCCTGGCATTGCTTCCACTTACTTGTGCCAGGTTCTTCACTTTCATCTGTTCTATTCGACCTCCCTTGGTCAACTCTTGTTCTTTTCCGACCCTGAAGGTATTAGAGCATTCCAAGCCTAAGGGAGACTTTAATTTTCATGCCGTTCATGGCCCTTGTCTTTCTTTGGTCCCCCTATGGGTGGAGGCGGTAGAATAACACCCACTGTATCCCCTGCCTGTCATAAGAGGCGACTAAAAGGGGCTCCAGGGGCTCTGAACTTGGGAGCGTGGCTTGACAACCACGGGGTCCTGAGCCAAGTGCTGGCATTGCTTCCACTTACTTGTGCCAGGCTCCTCACTTTCATCTATCCTATCCGACCTCCCTTGGTCAGCTCTTGTTCTTTTCTGACCCCAACGGTATTAGGCATCGAGGCCTAGGGAGTCATTCATTTTTACGCCCTTGATGGCCCTTTCTTTCTTTTAGCCGATACCTTCATTTTCATAAGTGTTGGATCCCTTCCATTTTTTCTCTCTGATTAGTGTTAATATAGATGATGGTTGCCTAATTGTACTTCCTCTTAAAACAATAATCACCACCACCACCACCACCTCTGTTCATTGGAGGTATCCCCCTGTGGGTGGGGGAAGTATAATAACATCCACGGTATCCCCTGCCTGTAGTTAGAGGAGACTATAAAACAGGGGCCCATGGGCTTTTAATTTGGGAGCATGGGTTAGCGACACCGGGCCCTCAGCAAGTTCTGGTATTGCTTCCACTTACTTTTGCCAGGCTAGGCCTAGGGAGTCTTCTATTTTCACGCCCTTCATAGATCTTGTCTTTCTTTGGCCGATACCTTCATTTCTTGAATTGTCAAACCCCTTCAATTTTTTTCTCTCGATAAGTGTTAATACAGGATGGTTGCCCAAGGTGTACTTTCTCTTAAAGCAATAATCACCACAACCTCCCAACAAGCTGAGAACAATTAGGAAGACAACCGCCGTAGTTTTGTGCACGCTGAGGATAGGACGTGGAAGATCAACATGTTCTTACCTCCTAAAGAGGGAAGACCGCACCCCTCCCAGTGTGTTCTTACGGTGCCTAGTTCACCGAAGGCCATATCCTCACCAAGTGTGTGGACTCTTAGGTCTACGATGGAACCTCGGCCTACAGGAGACACAAACTCATACTAGCTGATGATGCGAATATTGCTCATCTCGCTATTCGCTTTATGTATGAGAGTGGATTAATCA
This sequence comes from Anabrus simplex, assembly GCF_040414725.1. Lineage (NCBI taxonomy): Eukaryota > Metazoa > Arthropoda > Insecta > Orthoptera > Tettigoniidae > Anabrus > Anabrus simplex. The sequence goes on from NC_090265.1 coordinate 494,088,773, forward strand.
AGGGCATATAAATTTCAAGTGTTTTGTTACTCAACTTAAGTTCCCTCTGGATGCATTGTGTTTTTTTCAGTTTAAAATATTTTGTTTTATTTTTTATTTAATTTTCAATTTCCTCGTTGAATAAATCAATTTATTTTATTTTTTGTCCTCAGTTAATTTGTTCAGAGAGGATGATTACCTAGTTTTGCTTCCTCTTAAACAAACATCACCACCAACACTCTATTGCTAGACTTACCTGCAAACTGTAGCAGCATGGGCAGCATTTAGTTTCATTACTGTAGGCCTGAATTATTTGTTTAAAATGAATGAAAATGAAAACTTATGTAGATTTTACCTTTCATCAAAGCAGCTGTTGAAAATGATTTCAATTATTCTGGATACAAATGTTATGTGGGCATAAAAAATTCAATACCTCTGCCTCCAGAATTTCACAAATCAGTCATATGATCATTTTTCAGGGCTTCAAGAGTACGTGGATTGTTCCTTTACAATTTATGTTTTGAAGTTCCGCACAAATAAAAAAGACTGACACTTAAATCGAGATAATGATGGGCCAAAGTAGCCACGAAAACTAAGAAATTTCCAAAAGGTTCGGACATACAATTCTTTCTTTAGGAGAAATGTCTTTTCTAGAAATATCCATTGTCCAATTCAGTATGTCACAATGAAAACAAAGTTCAGCAACTAAAGAAGGAATGCCACACTAATTTCTTTCTCCAGGGCTTCAAGAGTAAATAGACTGGTTTTAAACTTTGTTTTGATGTTTCCCACAAATAAAATACCAGACACTTTAAATCAGGGTACGTGGGGCAAAAGTTGCCACGGAAAAATAGAAATTTGCAAAAGGTTCTGCCATACGATTTCTTCTTTAGGAGAAATCTCTCAATAAACACTTGTTTAATACTTCACAGAATATTGTCTCCCTATGGGTGGGGATATTAGCATAATGCCCACAGTAGCCCCTGCCTGTCACAAAAGACAACTGGAAGGGGCTCCAGGAACACTTCAGTTGGGTGCGAGGGTTGGTGACAATGGTACCCTTTAGCTGAGGCCCGACATTGCTTCAACTTACTTGTACCAGGCCCCTCACTTTCATATCTGACCTTCCTTGGTCAACTCTTGTTCTTTTCCAACACCAACACTATTAGAGCATTTGAGGCCAAGGGAGTCTTTTTATTTTCACACCCTTTGTAGCTGTTGCCTTTCCTTGGCTGATACCTTCATTTTTCAAAGTGTCTGATCCCTTGCATATTTTCCTCTCTGCTTAGTGTTAACAGAGGATGATTGCCCAGTTGTACTTCCTCTTAAAACAATAATCATCATCACCACCACCACCACCACCATCTGACAGAACACTGTCGTTCAATTAATGCTGCCTGACTCAAAACATGGGTTTTGATCCTCCAGAAGCTCTGTGGCACCTCTTACAGTTCCTGCGTTCCTACTCTCTACTGTTCAGCCAGTGGTTTAATTTATTCCATTGCTGAATACTGTGCTCCAGTTTGGATAAACAGTCTCCACATAATTGATGACCAGCTTAACTCCCATATCCATGATTTCATGAACAATTCACGTCAACTCCACATCAGTGGCTTCCACTTCTAAGCTATATTCCTCCACTACACCTACATCCCCGTGGGTGGGGTGATATCCCCTGTTGAGTTGTAACGTGCAAATGATAACTACGTCTTTCTTACAACACTTTATTACTACTACATACAAAAGGGAATCTACAAGCGTAAAACTCCACTTAGTTACTAGTCTGTCCGGTAGGTGTCGTTTGCTTGTACATTCAAACCTCAACATCCTCCCCACCCTGGTCGATTTTGAGAGGAATCACCAGTTGCACTGGTCGGCTGACTCTTGAACCATCTGGCAGACGCAGGATGGCTGTCCTCTCCCCTGAAGGACTTTGTCGACTCGGGCTCTTTTCCACATATGGCTATGCAGGACGTCTTCTTGTAAGAGGACAAAATCTCCTACTCGAAGTCTCGGATGTTTACCGGTTGGAGACTTGACCTCATGGTAGTTCCGCAGCTGAAGGAGGTATTCCTTTTTCCACCTTCTCCAAAAGTCTTCAGCCATTTTCATCTTCGTGCGAAATTCCCTTGTAAGGTCTTTCTTAATTACTGGCTCAGGTCCAACTGGAATGGTCGTGAGTTTCTCGCCGTTGAGGAAATGTGAGGGTGTTAACACTTCAGAGTTACTTTCGTCTTGAACAATGGGACGTGAATTCAGGGTGGCTTCAATGCTGATTAGAACTGTACGGAGACCCTCTTCATCGACCTGTGAGCAACCTTGAATCTTTCTAAGGCAGCGCTTAGTGGAGCCAATCATTCTCTCCCACCATCTTCCCCACTAAGCCGCCGGTGGAGCTATGAACTTCCACGTCACATTGTGATGTGCCATATATTCATGAGTCTTCGGATTGCTGAGCACATCTGAGAGTTGGAGTTCTCTGTTCGCTGCTTGGAATGTTTGGGCATTGTCGGTGTATATAGTGTGTGGGACACCTCGTCGTCCTACGAAGCGTTGAAAAGCCATTAAGAATCTGTCGGTAGTTAAGTCCGTTGAGAGTTCCAGGTGTATAGCTCTCACAGTTGCACACGTGAACAGAACGATGTAAACCTTCTTGGTCATGTTCTCTGACTTAACATAGAGTGGGCCTGCGAAGTCGATTCCGGTCACAGTAAATGGTCGAATAGGACGGACGCGATCTAAAGGCAATGGGGCTTCTACCTCCTCACACCTTTTCTTGTGGGATATTTTGCACAGCAGGCATCCATGCAACACCTTTTTGATGATTTGGCGGGCTCGTAGAATCCAAAATTCATTGCGAAGTTCAGTGAGTATTATGCGTACGCCCAAGTGATGGAGTCTGATATGGGTCTGCCGAATTAGCAGGTGCGTGAAAGTGTGCGATCCATCCAAAAGCACTGGGTGTTTCTCAGCATTTGTCAAGTCTGCAAATTGTAAGCGGCCACCAAGACCAATAATACCATCTTGTAAGAAGGGATTGAATCGCAAAATCTTGGATGATTTTTCTTCAAGGTTGCCAGTTCAGCAGTGAAGCATCCTCTTGAAGCTGACGTATCCAATACACTCTGGCATTTTCGATATCTTCGGCAATTAAATTATTTCCGCTGCCCTTTTGTTTCTTCTTCATACACGTAACAAAACGTAGGACCCATGTGGTAACGTGTAGTAACTTCCAGTACGAACTGAAACGTGACGCGAGAAGCAATGGTTCTGGAGCTGTGGCTACTAGGACTTGAAACGTCTTCTTTTCTTCTGGCAGGGTCATGTCCGGGACAGTGATGTCACGGGGCCAGGAGTTTGGATGTTCGGCAAGCCAGGAAGGTCTTTGCCACCATGAATCCCTCAAAGCTAGATCTTGGGCTGTAATTCCTCTGGAGAGGCAATCAGCAGGATTGTCGATGCCGAGGCAGTGTCTCCACTGACTGGACACGGTATGCGTCTGAATCTCTGTCACGCGGTTGCAGACAAAGGTCTTCCAGCGATTTGGATTGTTGCGGATCCACCCTAATGTGACGGTTCAGTCACTCCATAAGGTGGCACAAGAGGAGTCAACTCCAGTCTCTTGGCAAAAGTAGTGAAGAAGACGGGATCCAAGCAAGGCTGCAAGCAATTCCAGCCTGGGAAGTGTGACTTTCTTCACGGGTGATAATCGGTTTTTACTGCAAACCAGCGTGACGGAGGAAGTGTTTTTGGTAGTCATCCGAACGTACAGCGCAGCACCATATGCCCTTTCGAAAGCATCACAAAACACGTGCACGGATAAATCGTCATTAAATTTAGATATACCAATCCATCTTGGAATGCAGATGAAAGACAAATACGGCACGTTAGATGTCAAAGCTTGCCACCTCTGGCTTAGGACAGTTGGGAGGATTTCATCCCATTGCAGTCCCTTGCACCAAGTGTCTTGGAAGAGGATCTTTCCGGTGATCAGGACGGGGGAAAACAGCCCTAGAGGGTCGTAAATTCTGACAGTAACTTGCAGAAGGTGGCGTTTAGTTGCTGGCTGGTCAAGTAGTACGGCGGTCATATTGTCTGGAGTTGCAAAGAGGTAGTCAGATTCCGTATTTCAATTAACACCAAGGACTCGTGTTTCCGATTTCACCTCTCGACCTTCTGCTCTCCAGATGGCTCTCAATGGCTCTGAATTTGTAAACCATTTCGACAACGGAAGTTTGATGTGTTGAAGTAGGCCTGCGAGTTCATAATAGACGACGGCGGCCAAGTTATCATCATCGACGCTCCCTGCGAAGTCGTCCATAAAGGTACAACCATCCAGGAGTGCTGCTGCAGTGGGATATTTCTCCTGATGCAGTGTAACCAGTTCTCGTAGAGTAGCGGACAGAAGGAATGGGCTGCAGGTAAGTCCAAACGGTAATCGAGTGAAGCGATGCGTTATGACGTCTCTAGTGACCTGGTACGTGCCATCAGTGGTTGTTTGGACTCCGTACCACAGAAATCTTGTGAGATCGCTGTCGTTTTCATCTAGGGATAGCTGTAGAAAGGCTTGACTTCCATCGCATACAATGGCACTTGGACGCATTCGAAAACGGGGCAACGTCGCTAGAATTTCAGGCAGCAGATTTGGTCCCATCTCGAGGGCATCATTTAATGCTGGTTGGCCTCGTTCATGAGAAGAGCCATCGAACACGATCCTCCATGTTATGCCCTCTCTCTTTTGCTTCTTCACAGCGTGATGTGTTAGGTAGAAGACGTTTCCGGGAGTCTCATACGTCGGACCTATTTCTACTTGTCCCTTCGCTATGTAGTCCAACATGTGCGTGTGGTACATAGTTTGGAAGTCTGCATCTTGATCCATTCGTTTCTCAAGGCTCTGAAATCTTTTCTTAGCTGTTGACCGGTTATCAGACAAGACGATGTCCTTTTTTCTTGGAAGTGATACAACTCTTCTTCCATCTAGGATCCGGTGTGTCTCATGAAATTTGTGAAGGATAGCGGCATCTGTATCGTTCAGTGTCCTGTCTTGTGTATCGCGAATACCAATTGTTTCCAGATCCCAGAATATTCGCATGGTTTCTGCAGATATCTCACTATTAGTGACTAAGACGTGGTGCATCGTAACCTGATTTACTGAAGCTGCAGACCGGTTTCCTGTTAGTGGCCAGCCGAAGATTGTAGGTAGCAGTATGAGGGAAGGCGTGATTGACATCGGTTGTTCCAGTTTTACAATTTTCCAATAATGGTCCGCGCTGATTAGTATTTCAATAGGTGGTTCTTCGTTGTCAATTTGCGGGTCTGCGACTGTCAGGTTCCAGAAATCCCGAGGGACACTTGGGTGAGAGGAATAGGTATTCTGGCTTTCGAAGGCTGTGAGTGTTATGGTTGTCTTTGTTGAAAATCCAATCATATCAAACTGGATAAGTCTTGGTAATGCTCGATGTCGCTTCGAAGGCTGTCACTGCAAGTTCTCGACTACCAGTCAGGCGTAGTTGAAGAGCATCCACCAAAGACTTGGCTATAAAGCTGGACTGGCTTCCGGCGTCTAGCAGACATCTTGTTAGTTTAGATATTCATGTCGGTCCTATGATCCAAACACGAGCAGTTTGAAGAAAGGAAAAATTTGATGTGGTAACTTCTATTTTACTGGCAGACGTGGGTTGAGAGTTCGCGTTACAGATTGATACGTGATGAAGTTGCTTACATTTTGCGCATGAAACATTCCCTTTCCTGTAGCACTGGCGGACGCAGTGGCCCCTATTTAGGCAGAGAAAACATCTTTTGGAAAGTTTTAGCTTGTCTATTCTGTCCTGAAGGTTAGCTATTTCTTTACATCCTTGCGCCCAGTGGCCTCTACTTTCACATAAGGCACAAAAGGAGGTTATTGTCGTCTTTATTTTCGTCTTAGATTTTTCTGCTCCCGTAGTAACTTGAAGAGTAGCCGCTGTTGGTGTGTAGGGTGATGGAGGTGGCGTGCTAAATTCTCCTCGTATCTTCTGAGATTTTAGTGCTGCTTCTGCCTCTTCATTTAGGAATTCCATTAATGTCATCAAATGACCTTCTGGGATATTTTCGCATTTGGCATGGATCAACCAATGTCTACAGATCTCAGCTGGAAATGCTCCTAGGATTTTTGGCACCAGCACACGACCATATAGGTTTACATCTTCCCCTAGGGCCTTCAGGGCTTGAACTCTTCGGTGGCATTCCACGTATGTCATATTTAGTTCTTCAGGGGTCTCCGAGAAAGCGGGCTTTAAATTCTCCAGGAAGTTCAGGTGCGCCTGGATTATTCTGTTCTTGTCTCCATAGTGTGCTACCAGTATTGTCTTTGTTTGTTCGTAGGTATCTGCGCACACTGCAATGCCATCTACGAGTCACTTTGGCTCCCCTTCGAGATACCCTCGCAGGAACACGTGCTTGTTTATGTTGGATATTGGCGGGTTCTTGTCGACTAAGGACTGGAACTGCTCCCAGAATGTAGACCAAGTCTCTATGTCACCGGAGAACGGTTTGAGCCTGGTCGTTGGTAATTTTACTCCTTGAATATTCGTGGTATGAATGTCCAAAGAGGGTGTAGAAGACATGCTAGTTTGTTCTTTCTTCTTTCCGAGAAGGCTATTAGCCTTCTGAATAGCGTGCTTTGAGGTATCTATATATTCTTCACAAGTCATGCGTCTGCTTCATAATCTTGTAACAGGTCATGTATAGAGTCATCCAAGGCTATTAACTGTTGCAATGTATCTTGAAGACGATCATGGATGTGTTGAATCTCACTGAGGTCTGTAGAGTCATTACAGCCTTTTAAAAATGTGGAGAAGTGTGTAGCATTATTATGCTGAGTTGTTCTCTTCCGTTAAAGCTTCTTAAGCTGCTGTTCATTGTCAGTCATTGTGAATGGAAAGTGCCGGTCAGGTAGAGGTGAGGTAATTTATTGCTCTTCCAGGTAGGTATGCGACCGAGGGGTGGGGTGGGTAAGTTCTGATGTGATGTAGTACGGCGAAGTCGTAAAGATGGCACAGTATGCAGTGTTCTGACTCTGACAGATGGCAGCACTAGTCACGTACTTAATTGTGGAGACACCTAGAAGGCGGCAGATGGCGTTCCTATAGCTATTCAAAATGGCTACTCGTGCACAATGAGAAAATCATGCGTGCATGCTCACAGTAATTTCGACTCAATCCATGCAGTAGTTGCGAATTCCTTGCTAGCATGCTCTGTTAAGCAAACGATTCTTGATATATTTCACAGAATGAATAAATATTATACTCATCAAGTGTGTATCGGATATTACCGGCTGGCGTCTCGTGTTGTGAAGTCCTGTGTCTTATTTAACGTAATCTGCACTTCACTTTCCACTTTGTATCTTTGTCTAAGAATGTTCAAAGAACGTCATCTTGTGATGCAGTGATACGTAATTTGGTCAACTTTTGTTCTTTTCTGACCCCGGCGGTATTAGAGCATTCGAAGCTTACGGAGAAATTTTCACGCCTTTCATAGCCCTTATCTTTCTTTGGCAGATACCTTCATTTTTCGAAATGTTGGACCCCTTTCATTTTTTCCCTGCAGTTAGTGTTTATAGAGCATGGTTGTTTAGTTGTACTTCTCTAAAAACAATAATGATGCACCACCTCCCTTGATTAACACTTTTTCCTTTCTGACCCCAACAGTAATATGTTTTCAAGGCCTAGAGAGTATTTCATTTTAAAATCTTTTGTGGCTCTTGCCTTTCTTTTGCCGTTACCTTCATTTTTCCAAGTGTTGGACTTCCTCCACCCCCTGTGAGCGGGGGCAGTAGAATAACAACTACGGTATCCCCTGCCTATCATAAGAGGTGACTAAAAGGGACCCCAGTGGCTCTGAACTTTGGAGCGTGGGTTGGCGACATTGTTTCCAATTACTTGTGCCAGGCTCCTCACTTTTACCTATCCTATCTGACCTCCCTTGATGAACTCTTCTTCTTTTCTGACCCGACGGTATTAGAGCACTTGAGGCCTAGGGAGTCTTTCATTTTCACGCCCTTCCTGGCCCTTGTCTTTCCTTAGCCAAGACATTCATTTTTGAAGTGTTGGATCCCTTCCATTTTTTCTCCCTCATTAGTGTTATATAGAGGATGGTTGCCTAGACTTCCTCTTTAAAACAATAATCACCAACACCATATCCTCCAATTTTCCCTCTGAAATAAAATGGCGTATGGCTTTTAGTGCCGGGAGTGTCCGAGGACATGCTCGGCTCGCCAGGTGCAGGTATTTTGCTTTGACGCCCTTAGGCGACCTGGGCATCATGATAAGGATGAAATGATGATGAAGACGACACAAACACCCAGACCCGTGCCAGCAAAATTAACCAATGATGGTTAAAATTTCCGACCCTGCGGGGAATCGAACCCGGGACCCCTGTGACCAAAGGCCAACAAGCTAACCATTTAGCCATGGAGCTGGACATTTTCCCTCTGGTTAGTGTTTAATATGAGAGCTGGAACATGTCATGGCAACTTTTTTTTTCACATTTGCGTGGTGCCAACTCACAAGGGTCATACCAGGTGTATGCATAAGTCTTTTCCGAGTTTTACTAAGAGATAGTGCCAGCGAATAGTACACAGTGTATGAATTTGAAACATATGTCAGTTTGTTCGTCTGACGTTAAGCAACCAACACACACAAGTTGAGTCTGCCAAATACTGGCGTCGGTGTTGTATCGTTGTGATCATGTTGACGTTTGTGCCTGTAAAAGAACATTTGCGGCATGCATTGCTTTTCTTATTTAATCAAAAGGAAAAGGCTGTGGAAAGTCATCATTTGCTGGTAGAAACATATAGAGCACACGCTCCAGCGATTAGAACATGTGAGAGACAGTTTCGACAATTTAAACGTGGTGATTTCAATGTGAAAGGCAGTGCATGTTCTGGTAGACCACAAAAGTACGAAGACGAGCAATTGCAGGCATTACTGGATGATGACCCAACTCAAATTCAACAGCAATTGGCACAAGCATTAAATGTGTCACAAGAAACAATCAGCAGACGTTTACAAGCAATGGTGAAGATCAATAAACTCGGTAAATGAGTCCCACATGATTTGAATGAACGGCAAATGGAGAATAGCAAAGTCACTTGTGAAATGCTGCTTCAACGCCATGAAAGAAAATAATTTCTGTACTGAATTCTGAAGGGGGACGAAAAATGGATTTATTATGAAAACCCGAAGCGGAGAAAATCGTGACCGTACCTGTCCTTCAATACCAAGACCAAATTGCTTCGGCAAGACGACCATGCTTTGTGTCTTGTGGGACCAGAGCGGTACTGTGTGTTATGAACTCTTGAAGCCCCGCAAAACCGTTAATACACAACGCTATCGCCAACAAATGATTCATTTAAATCACGCATTAGTCAAAAGACGATGGGAATGGACCGGAAGACATGACAAAGTAATTTTGTTATGCGATAATGCACCGCCTCACACAGCAAAACCAGCGAAAGACACCTTGAAATCGCTTCGATGGGACATCCTTCCGTACCTGCCATACTCTCCCAACCTTGCACCACCTAACTATCACCTTTTCGCAACAATGGGGCAAGCGCTCAGGGAGCAGCACTTCAGCAATTTCGAGGAAGTTGCAAAATGGCTCGACGAATGGTTTGCCGCAAATGACAAGCAGTTTTTCTGGCATGGTATTCATAACTTAAAGATGGGTGAAGTATGTAGAAGCTGATGGCCAATACTTTGAATAAACAAAAAATGAATTTCCCTCGAAAATTATGTGTTTTCTTTACCACAAAAACTGGCAGAAACTTATGCATACACCTGGTATGACCTGGAAAGCACAATAATCATAGAAAAAGAAATGATGATGATGATGATGCTTGTTGTTTAAAATGGCCTAACATCTAGGTCATCGGCCCCAGTACTAGGAACACACCCTGAAATGGCAGTGTGTGTGTGACAGGTATCACGCACAGGACGATAACACTGCAGTATTAATTCAGGGTCAGTGCAGAATGGAGGTGACAAGGCAAGAACAGCATGTGTTCATCAAATGGCCCTTTGCTGGGGTCACAAAGCCAGAGAATGGTATCGAGAGCTTGGAAAAGCTGCCAAGAATAATGCCCTTCCATACCAAAAGGTTCCAAATTGGCAGCAGCATTTCAGCATGGATGTAAAGCAGGCAGCGATGTGCAATGTTCTAGAAGACCTGATAGTGTTGGACTGCTGTGTCAATGCAGTAATTTCGCAGTACATGGATATGGACAGAAGATGGGACACTACATTCCAAAACAGACATTGCAAAACAAATAATGCATAGAAATTTACAGGATGATCATCTGTGTAATATTGCATCATGATGGAGGCCACGTGGACTCAATGTGCATGCAAAAGTGGACATTGTATGCCATATGCTCTCTGTTCCTGTGCTCCAGGAGCTCTGAACTATCACACCCAATTGCACGTACAAGCATGCTAGATTCTCCCTTCTTGATGATGGTGGCATTGTATGGCATGTCGAAGTTTATCAGGGTTTGATCTGCATTGCCAATTTCAGATAAGAGGTAATTGCTTTTCTTCTGCATTGCTATCACATTGCAAGTAACTAACCTCATCTTTTAATCCTATTGAAAGTCTGTTTAATTAAAACTCATAACTAGTTATGAGGAAACTCTAAATGTAATAACATTTTGATGTATTGAATAGGTGGTTTATAATAAAACATTGTTTGTTGTAATTGCTATCACATGGCGATGAAAATCTATGATTTTGTCGCTGAAATCTTTTGGCATTCTCTGGCAGAGAGATGTTCGCCTTCACAGACACAATCCCTTTTGTGTCATGTATCTACGGATCCAAACCCAGCTCACTTTCAGTTCCAAACAGCTGATTCCTCCCTTAATCATTAGTTCGTGCACTTTGAAATGCAGCATCTCGTATGAGATACTAAGGCCATCATTTTGCAACTTTGTAACTAATGAAGCAACTCTTCTTCCAGCTCAGGAAACTTACCAGTTTTCACCCCTCCGAATGCCTTACGTGTTCAGTTAGTGGTTTCTAGTGCAGCTTTCTGTTTGCGCCAGTAACGAACATTAAACTCACGCTGAATTCTTGACCGGCAGCTCTGTTACTATGTTCTTCAGCATATTTTATCACTTTGAGTTTAAACCGTATAATTCCCATGCTTCTCCATAACCATAACTGAGAAACAATAATGAAACATGAAGACAGAATACTGGTACTTGTCGACAATGCAACAGATGGACGATACTTAATACAGTGAGCACTTGACAACCTGGACAGGGAATCAATCAATCAATCAATCAATGCTGATCTGCATTTAGGGCAGTCACCCAGGTGGCAGATTCCCTATTTGTTGTTTTCCTAGCCTTTTCTTAAATGATCGCAAAGAAATTGGAAAATTATTGAACACTTCCCTTGGTAAGTTATTCCAATCCCTAACTCCCCTTCCTATAAACGAATATTTGCCCCAATTTGTCCTCTTGAATTCCAACTTTATCTTCATATTGTGATCTTTCCTACTTTTAAAGACACCATTCAAACTTATTCATCTACTGATGTCCTCCCACGCCATCTCTCCACTGACAGCTCGGAAGATACCACTTAATCGAGCAGTTCGTCTCCTTTCTCCCAAGTCTTCCCAGCCCAAACTTTGCAACATTTTTGTAACGCTACTCTTTTGTCGGAAATCACCCAGAACAAATCGAGCTGCTTTTCTTTGGATTTTTTCCAGTTCTTGAATCAAGTAATCCTGGTGAGGGTCCCATACACTGGAACCATACTCTAGTTGGGGTCTTACCAGAGACTTATATGTCCTCTCCTTTACATCCTTACTACAACCCCTAAATACCCTCATAACCATGTGCAGAGATCTGTACCCTTTATTAACATTCATATTTATGTAATTACCCCAATGAAGGTCTTTTCTAATACTAACACCTAGTTACTTACAATGATCCCCAAAAGGAACTTTCACCCCATCAACACAGTAATTAAAACTGAGAGGACTTTTCCTATTTGTGAAACTCACAACCTGACGTTTAACCCCGTTTATCACCATACCATTGCCCACCGTCCATCTCACAACACTATCGAGGTCACCCTGCAGCCACTCACAATCTTGTAACTTATTTTTTACTCTGAAAAAAAAAACAGCCTTATCTCTGATTCCACTTCTCCCAGTACATGTGATCGGCTGAGTATGACTGACTGGCTAGGAATGCGGCCTTGGGGCGGGGGTTTGCAAGTTAGGTATTTTTGTTACAATAGCTAGCCTCAACCATTCAGCAGGTAGAAAGAAATGCAGCTTCCTCTTGTAATGTCATGTACACAGTACTGTAACAGCAATTACTACAGTCCCGATACTTAATGTAGGCACATCCACAGAATACCCAAACTTTATTTCTTGTATATACCATATGTCTTCATGTCAGAAATTAATATGAGTTATGTGCGGGATTTTTTCCTGGAAATTTCAAATGTTAAAAATGAGGTGCGAGATATACATGCTGGTGAGTTATATGCGAGCATATAGTATTTATTGAAACATCCAAAGGTTGAAGAACCGACATCAATCCACCAGTAATTGCTGCCAAGTCTGTTTTCATGGTTTCCAATAATTTCTTAGTGTCTTCCGTCAGGTGGCCACAAAAAACTGTCCAACACAAGGAGGACTGGGCACTTGGGAAGAAGACCCTGTTCGATTTCCCCAAACCACCTGTATCCAATTTTGTACGAGAGACATATTCATCCACCCTCTTTCTCGGATACGAATGTGGATCCCTTGTGGAAAGCTTACTTTTGACATTGTTTTTAGTTTCAGAACAATGCAAGTTGCAAGCTTTCTGCTCTCACCTGTTACAACAAGCGTTGCAGTACACCATTGTTTCTTGCTTCCAGTAGTGCATATGATAATACTCGATGTTCCTTATAGATTGTTCGACTTTGTGGCATATCCACGCTGGTGGGCATCTGATCAGCATTTCCTACTTGGGAAAGAAGATTTTTTTTCTTTCTGCTTCCCAATCATGAAGTGATGGAAATTACTTTTTGGTTGAAATCATTCTGCATTCTTTGGCATAATGATGGTCTTCGTCAAAGAGAAAGTCCATTTCTTTTCATGAAATCACCCCGCCTAACTTTAATATCTAAGACCCTGAGCCATGTGCTGCAGCTACTTCTCATCCTTTAATAAAATACACCATTTCGTTGGAAAATGCATCTCCATTGTTGCATAACAAAATCACATATTTACGTAGATTCTCCTCTACTTGCAGAAACTTGCCACATTTTGGGCTGCAAAATGCTCTGCAAGACAAGACAAGTGTATCTTTAGACATTGAACATTTGCAACACACTGCCCTATTTCCGTGTGTTTCGGCGGAACTTATCACAGCAAGTTTATATGATATAGTGTTACTCGAATATTTGCTCTTTGTGGATTAACAAATTATTTTTAGATCATCAAACATGCACATACCCAAAAAACTCATAAAATATCTCTGTACCAGAGTGGAATAGATCATCACTAGTCAGGTCTGGAATAAGTTATTCATTGAACTGAAGTATTGATAACAGTGCAATAATTTGAAAGCCAGGTTTCGCAATAGGAAGGCTGTTACTCAACATTTTTAAATCAAACACATCCAGAACAGTGCGATAAATCGATAAAGTGGGTGCATGAAATACTCAACATTTATTCCCCCACTTTCAAGCAAAAAAATTGGGAAGCTTAAATAATGCAGAGGCTTAATTATGCAAGGAAATACAGCAATTTACCATGGGAGATGTTTGATAATTTCCGTCTTCTCTGAAATCATTGAAGAAAAGATTCGTTAGCAGCTGATACTGAATCTGCCTTCTAGGTGATAGCTTTAAATGCATATCTGTAGCAATTGACTGATTGATAGATAGAGCAATCTTCTAACCCTTTCCTCCCTGTGGGTGGTGGCATTAGAATAACACCCACAGTATCTCCTGCCTGTTGTAAGAGGCGACTATTAGGGGCTCCAAACTTGGGAGCGTGGGTTGGCAACCATGGGGCCCTTATCTAGCTCCTGGCATTACTTCCACTTACTTGTGCCAGGCTCCTCACTTTCATCTATCCTACCCGACCTCCCACGGCCAACTCTTGTTCTTTTCCGACCCTGATGGTATTAGAACACTCAAGGCCTAAGGTCTCTTTCATTTTCACGCCCTTCGTGGCCCTTGTCTTTCTTTGGCCGATACCTCCATTTTTTCTCTGCGATTAGTGTTAATAGAGGATGGTTGCCCAGTTGTCCTTCCATTTTCGAGAGCCCGGCGAGCGGCTAGGAGATCATATGACACAAGTTTGAAGTAAGCATCATGCATGTGATGTTTTGAACCAATGGAAAGGTAGCATCATTCTGATATTGGTTATGCATTGGTTAAAGCGAGAGATGGCCCTAAAGGAGCATACAGCAGCATCTGTGAAAACGAATTAATAAAAGCGACCAGCACGTGGGCTAGCGACCCCATTTTTCGGCAGGAGTCTTCGAAGGTGTAACGTCGCGAGAAGAAGTATACTTACGCAAGTTTGGAGTCAGGTTTTATGTATCCTGATCGTGTGGGGATTTCTAATATTTTAGCTCCATACGCTCAGACTGCACTTAACTATTCATGATTTAACTTTGATAAATTTGCATTCAGTATCTTTGAATTTCAGACAGAACAGTTTCCAATGATTAAACTTTTTATGGTCCACCTATTCAATACAATAATGTTATCTAGATGTAATTACAACATAAATATAGAATGTTGTAATTACATCTAGACAATATAAATATAAAATGTTGTAATTACATCTAGACAACATTATTATTGTATTGAATAGGTGGATCCTAAATAGTTTAATCATTGTAATCTCAGTTCAATACGGACAAAAAATGAAATTTCTTACGTTATTTAACAGAACAGTTTCCAATGTGATCACTTACACGCATAGTTGCCTGCCCATTTAAAGTAGATTTTTCCGAGGACACAAACATCGTAGTTTCTAGACCAGCATTTGCGTACTGTTTGAGCTGTGATATAACACAAACGATGTATGGAGCGAGTGGGGAAAATTTGACCTAGTTTCGGGGTTAGATAAGCAGAGTTGTCCCGCAGCTGAATGGGAACTGGTTTTTCACGGTCAGTGGACATGACCCTAGCTGTAGTGAATAGTAACTGGCAGGTTGTCTTGACCCAGTTTTTCAATACCGTGAATGAACAAATGTTTTAGTCAACCTCCGAACCAGCAAGACGACGAGACCACATTTCTACACCAAGATGGAGAACCAAGAACTGATCCAGTTCAATTTTGAAGGCATCACAGTCAATATGGCTGGCTAAAAGGACTGGGAACCAGCTGTCCGTAGGCATGCAGCTGAATCAACAAATAGATGAGTACTAAATTTGCAATGTCATTATGTATGTGTGCACGTTTTAATGTAGCCAAGGGGATAGGTTAGTTTTGTTATTTAATTTCAGTAGGTTTAGCTGTTGTTTGGAAGGACTATGTCCTATTACAGTAAATGTTAGGAAGCTTGTAAATGTAAATAACTGTAAAGTACATGTGGACTGGTTGCATGAGGTCACGGCTTTCCTTTTGTTTTAGTGAGATTTTATAGCTGAGTGGTTAACGTCATTCTTTTTACAAGTCAGTTTCTCACTTTAGCCTCGTTTATTACTGTTTTGTTTTTCTTTTGATGTTTGAGATGCTGTGAACGTCTCGGGGCTTAAATGTAAATGTAAAAAAAAAAAAAAAAGGATTTAAATTAAAGTCAAGAAGGACTAGATTCAATTGATAATGAGATTTCAAAGTGTACGAAAACACGCAGTCACGTTTTTCCTGATTTATTGCATGAAGTGTAAATGAGAATGTGTGGGAGGCTGGAGTTTGGATCCACGATCTCTCGTAGTATCATCTTCACGATTATTTGAACATAAAGATGAGAGTGAATTAGTGATTGGTTCAAGAGTTCCTCGAACGCAGTTTCGTATTCCATGTTCCGAATAATAGAATCAGTTTTCTTTAAATATTATTATTATTAATGCGATTTTCTCGAGTTCAAAGAATAAGATATTTCAGTAACTTTCGAATTTTCAGACATGGTTCACATCTATGAGGTAATGGCTCAATTTCTGGTTAGTGTATTATTGCGGAGTTGGCCATTTTAATTAAAGTTTAACTTTACGGGAGCGAGTACTCTGGTTTGTGACCAGCATGGTATTTGTTTCTTTTTTTTCCTGTGAGTGAATGTTAAACGTCATTTATATTTATATCTGTTTTGGTAACTTCAGGACATGTGATTTTCTGCATTTTCATGTTTGAGTAACTTGCCTCAGGTAGATTTGTGAGCAGTGTGTGTTAACGTCATTCTTTTTACAAGTCAGTTTCTCACTTTAGCCTCGTTTATTATTGTTTTGTTTTGTTTTTCTTTTGATGTTTGAGATGCTGTATTTGCTGCACATTTTTGGGAAACAATCTCTGGTGGTAGGCGAGGATGATGCGTGTTTCTACCAAGGAGAGTTTTATTTTAACGGCCTATATTTCGTGTTGATTCTATTCTGGTGTTTGTCCATGTGACTACGGTTGTTGCAGTAGACAAGATTTTTATATCGCAATGTTTAGTTTTACATTCAAAATTTGTTTGGTATGGGGGTCCACCTATTCAATACAAGAAATGGTGATAATTATACAGTCATCACATATTTATTTTATTTGGGACTGGTTTCGGCAATAGGGTATGCCATCATCAGCCTGGGAAGTAAGACAAAGACATTGGACAGAGTACATTACATTTCTTAAAATCATTAACAATATTTTTTAAATGTACATGCCTGAACTGAATTACTTTACATATGTACAAGGGTTTTTATCATTAAAATTGAATATAGAAAGGTGTACACCAAAATATTTGTACAGTTAAAATTATAAAAGTGGAATGAGCTTTTTTTCACATTGTAAGAGCAATATGGGTCATTAGCTACTTTGTAGTCATAATGGTGTATATGAAATTGAGTTTCTTAGTTCAGTAATAACATTTGTAGTCATTATAGATAGGCTGATGGACTTGTTACATGAACCAGTTGTTTACTTAAAGTTCCTCGTAGATGTTCAATAATTATTCAACTTGGATATAGCAATGTGTGACGTTTAAATAAATGTCTTATACAGCTAATTGTTCAGTGAACAAAAAGGATAAGTCCATTGTATAGCCTGGTCTGCATGTCCCCAGGTGTTAACTACTTTCCAGTTCTTGTGGTACCTATATGTAAAATTTGGTTTATCTATTTGAACATCTTGATTCAATTTTTATACATTTGTTTAGTTTAGTTTTGACTTTTCTTTTACGATATGACTGCGCTGAGGAATATTTGTGTCATGTAATATTTTTCAGAGACCAACGTTGAGTTATGTGTTCAAGGTTTAAAGCCTACTCTGTTATTTTCAATTTTGTGCCATGTAATTTATTTCAGGAATGCACATTAATTTACGCATGTCGTAAAGTCCACCAGTTGATTGGTTTTGTGTCATGTAATCTATTTCAGGAACCTACGTTGAATAGGAAGTGATTGCTCAAAGTGTAAATTTATTTCCTTATATTTTCCATCGAGACTGTGAATGAGTGAGAGTTGCAAAAATGCAGCGTGCTTTTTCTTGGTGAGGCCTGGAAAATATGACATGTTTTTGTTTCTTTAATTGTGTAAATTTCCCATTCATGTGATTTTATTGTGTGTGGTTTCAATCCAGTGTGTTTGTTGTGCTCACGAGTTCACTCATGATTGAGGTGTATATATATTAGTTGGATGTTTTTCCATTCAGTGTAGATTTATTGTGTACACTTAGATTAGTTGTTTTTCTCCTCAATGCGCATTAAGACACATCTTTTCTTAAGGGAAGTTAGGACTGTTTTTAATGAAAAATAGTAATTATTGATAGCATTGAATGAAATTTGGTTTGTAGTCTTCTAATGGTGAAATAAAATCATATACCAATTTTCAGAAAAATAGCAATAGAACTTTCTGAGAAATTAACACTTACAATTAAAAATTGATAAGCATAAAAAAATGCTCCAGCTGAACAGTTACTTCAAATATCACATTGAAAACTGGTGTACAGGCACTTCAAGGTATGGAAAGAATTTTAACAGAGAGAAAGTCTGCATATGTAGTCCATGAATGTGAGGAAAAAGTATGTTTTCTGTGTTTATGTTTTTCTCAAATTATGCTAAAAAATACCCCTTTGAAGGCTACTACCTTTTAAAGTATCAACATTATAAAAAATTATTTCTGTTAATATCAAGACAATATAGGTGTTAACAACCCATGAAATTCTCATGGAATCTGAAACCAAATTGGTTCAGCTGGAACATATTTTTTTTTTTTTTTTTGCTAGTTGCTTTACGTCGCACCGACACAGATAGGTCTTATGACGACGATGGGATAGGAAAGGTCTAGGAAGTGGAAGGAAGCGGCCGTGGCTTTAATTAAGGTACAGCCCCGGCATTTGCCTGGTGTGAAAATAGGAAATCACGGAAAACCATCTTCAAGACTGCCGACAGTGGGGCTCGAACCCACTATCTCCCGATTACTGGATACCGGCCGCACTTAAGCGACTGCAGCTATCCAGCTTGGTGGAACATTTTAAATACCTGAAGATGTATATATGAAAAAAAAACCCAAAAACCAAAACAACACATTTTACTAAGTAAAACATGGTTGAAGGCTAACCTATTACTTAAAATGCTCCAGACTTGTAGGCAGTCCCTTCTTTCTTCCTAGCAGCAGCCTCTGCAGAAAACTTAGCAGCTTTGAGTAACTTCCCGACAATTTTTCCTTTTCCAGTACTGGACTGATGGCTTTTGTAGATTCGTCGACCATCAGGACGTTTACTTATCACCCATAAAGTTGGAGTAATTTCACCACTGCTTCCCTGTGTCAGTTCCTGGGTGGCACAGCATCCCATATTAAATTCTGCAATTGCATTACAAACCCCTAATTGCAGCCTCTTCAGAGAGATGAATGTTTCTTTAGGGCACCGTATCCAAATAAGAGAGTGCGGACTTTCATTTGAGTTTTGTGTGCCACCCCTGACCCAGCGAACCAGTAGTTGATCTGATGACATTCTCATATAAAGGGACTATTGCTTCCACAAGCTTTGGGGAAAACTGAATTTTCCTGTCCTTATGACTCATGGGTGTTTCTCCCTTAGCAATGCTTCTGTTATAGAAACACCAGGATTTTAGGCCAGTTAGGCAATTGTAATATCTTTTCTTGAGGTCTGTAGAGGAATAGTGATGAAGTGGGACAAATATGGCTTTCTTCATTGCATTGACACCAGAGAGGTTGTCAATTATTGCTTTTCTGTAAAACCTGCTCAATTTTTTTATTGTCTCAACTTTCAAAGACCCAAGACCACGAACTCCTAACTTCTTGTCTTTCTGAACGTTTAGTAGCCCATGATTAACACATTCTTCTTTGACTACCTGAATATCAGGTCCATAAATTTGGACATTATTCAAATGAAGATGGGTCTTAGCATCCCCATCTGAGAGAACTGTTGTGTAGCGCATTTTGCATTTTTCAATCGACCTCCTCCACAAAAGATCAGCTGCAGCTACCTCCATTGAGCCAGAAGAGCCTTCATAATTCTTGCTACATCACCACTGTTCCTGTGAGCTACTTGTACAAAATCATACTCTGGTGTTCCAGGTTCTAAGTCACTTGCAATGGTGTTACACATAGCACAATACTTTGATTAGACCTGGTAGTCTAAAACAAGACCTGTCAAAATATCGATCACTGTCCCAATGCCATACAGACTTGTATGACCTCTCCTGTCCCAAGTAGCATCATAAGACACTGCAATATCAATTATGTCTTTGCAACTAAAGAGGGATCAACAGTTTCATGTGCTTTGCAGGCAACACTTAGAGACTGTTCAAGCAAAGAATTCTGCAAATTTATTGTTTCTTCTCCTAAGATATTTACATGCCTTGTAAAGGATTTGGAATCCATTCCTTGCATTCCCATTGTCCGACAGAATCTTTCCATACCCTTATGGGCAACTTCTATAGAAAGGAAGGAATCTACAAGTCTGTTATTCACTTGGAAAGGGGGTCGCTCTCTTTTATCCCTTGACAATCTAGGACTACTGTAACTTTGGCTTACAGTTTGATTGCAGTGTTTACATACTACCAAAATTTTGGTGGCAAAACCCTGACAGTGTGTTAGATTAGCCGCAAGAGATATCTGATCACAAAGTGGGCATTTTAAATTCTTTATCACCTGATTCCATGTGTCAGAGTGAACCACATTATAAGTATTATTATTACTGACAGATGCAGGTGGTTGGGTGATGGTGGTTAAGCCTAATTTTTTCTCACTTCTGGAGTGACGAGGTTATGGGAAGGGCTTGAAGAAGGAAGTTTAGATTAACTTGGGGTATCATTGTGAGGAAAATCCAGAGTTGATGACTGAGTAAGCTGAATAGAACTTCCTGTTTGGGAAGTATCACATAGGCCTACTGGTATCTCTTGATTGGCATCAGACTTCAGGGACATTTTCTTCTTGGCTAAACCTTCACAAGCAGCATTTGTATGAGACCTTTTTTTTGTTATTCCTTCCCTTAGGAGGGCACCACCGAGAATTCACACCATTCATCATGAATCCACGATCTCACACAGGCACTTTTCTGTTGAATTACTGGTACTTTATTTGCTGTTCTGAACTCTTAGGAAATACCAGCACTGTGTAAACAACTACAAGGAAGTGGTCAATATATAGGCTAATCATAAAGGCCTACTTCATCTTCACCTTCTAATACATAATTTGAGACTAAAGTAAACTAATAATACGTCAATTACATGAAAAAATAAAAGAAATAAAAAGAAACACGTTCCTTCGAATTTATTCATGTAATTGGTATTTCTGTAGTTACCGCCACAGCCGACTTGATACGTTGCTCTAACTAGCTCCTTACCGGCCTTGACAATCGGGCCCACGCACTGTAATCGAAGTAGTTACACAGCTCGACACGTGGCGCTGGCGGCCTACCTATTTGCGGTAGAAATGTATACTTCTATATCCTTTTCAGACCGTGTACGCACAATTGTGCGGGTTCGTATTTTATTTATGTCTGAGCTTATTTGACGTTTTCTTGGCGCTAGACCGGACTGCAGTGCTTGTGCGGGACACGTAGCATGTACTTCAGCTGTTTTTATTTAGTATCCGACCACCAGGGGGAAGGAAGAAGAGTTTAAAAATACAGTTCATTAGCAATATGGCGGGAAGCAGTAATGCCTAAAGTAAGTATTTATTTATTGCGTGCATATTAATCTAGAACCTTTACTGAATATCAGAATATAATCTATGAGGTGTGTAGATTGTGTAGAAAACGTAAATTGTGAACTTTCAACATCGTACGTAATACCATGAGGTTTTGAATGTTGATACGCACATATGTGCGGGCTAGGTTTCCTTACAGCCAATGCATGCAGGAGTTCTGGGTGCTGTCACAAAAAGGACTGAGAAAGAAATCTCGTACTCTACATGAGAAATGTAATGTTTAAGATTTTAACTGTTTAAAATTGTTCCACACTGTAAAATAAAACATTTGATCATGTACACGTGCATATTCACATGTACTGAGATTAATTTTTTAATTTTTTATTTTTTGCAAGTAGTGAATGAAGTCCTGACACGCACAATTGTGTGGGCTCTGTTTTTCAGCCGATAGTTCTTATTTTGTAAAACAAACTGTAAAAAACATGTATTTGAGAGCACTTTAGTAAGTTTGTGACGTTTTGACACCTCCAGATTTATTTCAGTTCTGACGGCAAGCTGCTGCTGCCAAAAGGGCAGTAATAGCAAAACTTCTCCTCAATGTAGAAAATGTAACGTTTACTTGTGTTTGAACGAAGATTTAATTGTTTTAAATTATTCCCCACTGCAAAATAGAACATTTGATAATGTACATATGTATATTCACATGCTTTGGGGTAATTTTTCTTTTTTGTAAGTAGTGAAGTAAGTCCTGACACGCAGAATTGTGCGGGTGCTTTTTTTCAGATGTTAATTTTTATTTTGTAGAATAAACTAAAAATATATGTATTTAAGAGCATTTTAGTCAGTTTTTGACGTACAAACAAAAATTCACACCGCCAGTTTTCTTTCAGGTCTGAAAGGGTTATGGAAAATATATTGACTCTGACTGCCAATTTATTGTAAATTACAATTATGGAGAATGTTACATAGGTTAATACTGTTCAAATGATTAATCAAGCTGACGTTCTGATATTGACTCTGATTGCCAATGTATCTTAATTTAGGGAATAAAGGAGTATGTTACATTGACTAATATTGTTAATATGATTAATCCTAAAGGCTACTTTCATAGATATGTACCAAAATAATGCCGTGAAATGAAACGGCAGAGGATGGAGTAGTCCAACTGATGTTCCTTTATGAGGAATAATAGTAATCGTTTTTATTATCATGGTGTTTAGATACATAGCAGAACTTACCACAATACTTTTGTCTTCTGATGTTAATCTTGAGATTAAGAGTCATTGTACAATTACAGTTTTAAAATTCTTCAAGTGCTGCTCTCAGGAAGGAAGGATGGACAAAACATAAAAGTCTTACTTTTTCCATGTTCGTTGTATGCATAACATAAATATTTTGACTCAAACATGTTTAAATTTTAATTTCAATATACAGGGTAAAGCGTAATTCGCGCACTCGGGCGTCGTAGCGCGACTCCTCACATGCCAGCAATAAAAAAATGTCTCTTACAAAATTTCGTCTTGCGAGTATATCCGGCGGAAAAACGACGTTGAAGAGTAGCAATCTGGCAACACTGTAACCACATGTAGGGTAACTACCTCTGTCAGCAGAAGTTATTCGTACTGTACAGTTGGTGCAGTGGATAGAGTTTTGGGTTAGCATGCAGGAGGTCGAGTGGTCTATCCTGGGTTGAGGCTTTTGTTTTTTATTTCGTAAATGTAGTCCAGGTGGTATGGTATCTGGCATCTTAATCGTCAACAGCGATTGCAGTGGGACCTCTAGAAACCATTTGCACTTACATACTACGATCCTAGAAATGGACGAACAGTCGTTTTCATTGGTCAGCTTTGAAAGGCACCCTTTCCACGTCGTGGGCGTGAATTTATTCACACCACTTCATCTACTAGATGCGAAACCTGTTTGTTTCAGCTGTCTATTTCTTATTAGTCTAACCAGGTATTTGTTGTTTCAGCGTTGCAAAATGTTGTCAATGTAGGATGCATGTGACCTCAGAAACGGTGTCTTACTGTATTACAGTAGGTAATGTCAGATGGGAGTAGAGGTGGGTTCGATTCCCACCTCAGCCATCCTGGAAGTGGTTTTCCATGGTTTCCCACTTCTCCTCCAAGCAAATGCCGGGATGGTACCTAACTTAAGGCCATGGCCGCTTCCTTCCCACTTCCTTGTCTATCCCTTCCAATCTTCCCATCCCCCCACAAGGCCCCTGTTCAGCATAGCAAGTGACGCCGCCTGGGCGAGGTACTGGTCATTCTCCCCAGTTGTATCCCCCGACCCAGTGTCTGAAGTTCCAGGACACTGCCCTTGAGGCGGTAGAGGTGGGATCCCTCGCCGAGTCAGAGGGAAAAACCGACCCTGGAGGGTAAACAGATTACGATAAACAGAATGTCAGATGGAAATTAGCAAATAAAAAATGTGCCTCAACCCAGGATCGAACCATCGACCTCCTGCATGCCAACCAAAAACTCTACCCACTGCACCAACTCTACAGCATGACGAAAACGTGCTGATAGTGGTAGTTACCCTACATATGGTTACAGTGTTGCCAGATTGTTACTCTTCAACGTCCGTTTTCTACCGGATATACTCGCAAGACGAAAGTTTGTAAGAGACATTTTTTTATTGCTGGCATGTGAGGAGTCGCGCTGCGACGCCCGAGTGCGCGAATTACGCTTCACCCTCTATATAGTTTCAGATTACATTTCATTCATACCTTTCACTAGAATATTAAATACCGGGCGAGTTGGCCGTGCTAAATTCAGACAATTTTTACTTGAAATGCAATAGGGCGGAACAAGTTGGCCGCGCGGTGTGCAGCTGTGAGCTTGCATCCGGGAGATAGTGGGTTCAAACCCCACAGTCGGCAGCCCTGAAGATGGTTTTCCGTGTTTCCCATTTTCACATCAGGCTGTACCATAATTAAGGCCATGGCCGGTTCCTTCCCACTGCTAGCCCTTTCCTATTCCACCAGCGTCATAAGACCTATCTGTGTCGGTACGACGTAAAACAAATAACGAAAAAAGGAAAAGAAGAATAATTTAAAATAAAAATTCAGTGGGAGAAAAGTATTTTGAGTAAATAAACTGTAAACTGTTCACTGATCAGGTAACAACACTTCATACGTTGAAGACCGTCATATCAGTAGTGATTCTTACTTGTCAATGTTTAAATGTTAAAGTTCAGATTATCTTGGATAAAAACGTGTTGTGTTGCTGTCATATTGGAAATACGACACCTCCTAAAGGATTATTCTATGAAAGAAATTCATGGGTAAAAAAACCTGATTAGCATGATTAACTGTCACTCCTGGAGGCTCGGGTTCGATTCCTGGCCCTGCCAGTAAATTTCAAAAGTGGTACGAGGGCTGGAACGGAGTCCACTCAGCCTTGGGAGGTCAACTGAGAAGAGAGAGGGGGATCAATTCCCACTTCAGACATCCTCGAAGTGGTTTTCCACAGTTTCCCACTTCTCCAAGCAAATGCCGGGATGGTTACTAACCTAACGCCACGGCCGCTTCGTTGTCTATGCCTTCCAATCTTCCCATCCCCAATACAAGGCGCCTGTTCAGCATTGCAGTTGAGGCCACCTGGGCAAGGTACTGGTCATACTTCCCAGTTGTATCTGACAACCCGCAGTCTCACGCTCCAGGACACTACCCTTGAGGTGGTAGAGGTGGGATCCCTCGATGAGTCTGAGGGAAAAGCCAACCCTGGAAGGGTAAACAGAGTAAGAAAGAAATTTTTTTTTTTTGCTAGGGGCTTTACGTCGCACCGACGCAGATAGGTCTTATGGCGACGATGGGATAGGAAAGGCCAAGGAGTTGGATGGAAGCGGCCGTGGCCTTAATTAAGGTACAGCCCCAACACTTGCCTGGGGTGAAAATGGGAAACCACGGAAAACCATCTTCAGGGCTGCCGATAGTGGGATTCGAACCTACTATCTCCCGGATGCAAGCTCACAGCCGCGCGCCTCTACGCGCACGGCCAACTCGCCCGGTGTAAGAAAGAAAGAAAGAAAGAAAGAAAGAAAGAAAGAAAGAAAGAAAGAAAGAAGGTAAATACCTGAAACATAAAACGGAAAACTAAGATGACAGCGCTAACTGCTTTTAGTCACTCCATAGTTTTGTGCTGGTCTACAGAGAATTAGTGAAATGATAATGTCCCTTTGCTCTTTTCTTCCTGTTCGGAATGCAAAACAGGCACACAGCAATATATATTCGAATATTTCCAAACACAGGTAAAGAAAAGCAAATCACCACACCATTAAAAAACGAATTAGCGCATAAATCAAAATTCTTGTTTAGGATGAATTTACAGCGAGAAATCACTTTGTTCTTATTTGCATAAAATTTCTGCTCGAAGTACGAAAAGGTGCACAAGAATATAATCACCACACTACACAATAAAAAAAATGAACTCACTAGCGCATAACTATCAGCTTCACAATGAAGTATTTATTTATTTTCCACCTAGTCGATACAATGATTGCCTAAGGCAATTTTTATTGGTAAAAAGTGGTACATGTTTCGTATATTATCAACATCTTCAGCCACATAACACAGTTTAGATGAAAAATATAAAATTGACAAAGTAATGCTTTAGAGGAAGTGTCCTTGAAATTAACATAAGATTGACGTGGCTGAAGATGTTGATAATATACGAAACATGTACCACTTTTGACCAATAAAAATTGCCTTAGGCAATCATTGTATCGACTAGGTGGAAAATAAATAAATACTTCATTGTGAATCTATTGAAGTGCGATACGGACCATGAAGCTGATTTTATGTAATAACTATCAGCTCTCGGCACCTCACTGCGAACACATTGCCAACATTTACGACAGCGAAACCATTTAATAAAATTGGAAATGCGTCAATTTGTGGTATACAGCTTCCTGTCAGTGACTAGGAGGTCAGCGCTCCAGCGACATTACGGTGAAACTTTCCAATTACAGCTTTATGCTGGACTTCACAAGCGATTGTCAAGGCCTGTGTAAGGAGCGCAGCAAAGGATCCAATCGGCCGTGATACCGTAGTAATGTTACCTCGTCAACTCACTAGATAGCAGCACAATGCAGCTCTGGAGGCAATTTGAAGATACATCAAAACTATCGCAAAAAAAAGGACATGGGTGAGAGCGGTATCTGTTGCGTTGAAGCTAGTGGATAGGGGAGTTTTCCCTGAACTCAACCGGATATTTAAATGTCACGCTAGTACTTTATAAAAATGGCGGAACCTGAAAAATACCACCGCCAAATGATCCGCAGGAGTCCGGCGTACAATAATATGCACAAATTGAAAAATCAATAATTTTTACTTTTTTCACCAAAAACTCAGTCCCAGCCTCCCTTAAGGTTAGGGACCACCAGTGCAATGTCAAGATAGCAGGAAAGGGGTATACTCATCTAATAGTCGAAAGAATGAACAAATGAAACCAAATGCGTGCCAAAGTGTTAAAGTGCTGAAATTCAAGAATTATTTTCCTTGCTAATGTTAAGTATGCATGTCGGCATAAGCTTGTTAATTTGTAATATATAATTTGATTCTCAAGATGAACTCTATAAGCTGAGAGAAAGATCTGAGTCATGTAAATTTTTCTTGTCACATTTGATGATTTTTGCTATTTTTTTGGTATTTTTCTTGTTTATTTTTGAATGAACAAGTTTTCCTCTAAACTGATGTCATACTTCGCTTTGTATTATTTATAGCTATTAGTTGACCTCACCCCCCACCAAAATCAAGGGTGTAAATATTTTTAAGTTATTATTTTTCATAGTTCGAATCGAGCACGCCTTGGAGCGGCTGACCAGTCTGGTGCAAATTACCTTGATAGTAGAAACAGGAACAGAACATATCCAAGGAATCTTGTATTCCATTCCAACAAGTGCTTCTGAAAGTATTACACGATGAAAAAAATGTCACAAGTGTTGCTGACTGACAGTATAAAATTGTGTACAGATTTAGTTTCAATGTGCTAATTGTATAAAACAAATATGTATGTTTTCCCCATACATGCCTGATTTTAAATTGGACCAGCAGGGAATGCGAGAGGAAATATAATTGGAACCTAAAGGATTGAAGGAATACTTTGTTTGAATAGTTTGAGAACCGTGCATAATCTTATCCTAAATACAAGATGCAAGAATTATCTACCCATGTACCTAGTTTACTTTCCGACAGGTAAGAGCTATGAACTATGAACAAATTAACAACACACTTTTAATCTTTATTTAATAACTTAACATTATATTTACATGTTCTGAAGAATTGATGACATTAACATAATATTACCTCTAACAATAAATATCATTAGTCATAGTACTTTGCAGATAATTAATTCATGATTATACTAACGATCAATCTCGCCAAATACAACATCCAGTGTACCTAAAAATATAAAACAAAAGCATGTTAGGTTGCTCACAAAAATTCTAAGATACAATACATAAATACAAGGAGAGAACTTTTTAGTGATTTTGCCTCTCAAAAGCTACATCGAAGCAAACCCAAATAATTACAGGCCAGTCAGCTTGACATGTGTTGTTTGTAAGCTCTGGGAAAGAATTCTTTCTGATTATATTAGACACGTTTGAAAAATTACTAACTGGTTTGATAGAAGGCAGTTCAGATTATTCCAATGAAGCTCAACTTGTAGGGTTACAGCAAGATATAGCAGATATTTTAGATTCAGGTCGAATGGACTGTATCGCAATTAACCTATCCAAGATCATAGGAGATTACTGATGAAAATGAGGGCTACTGGACTAGACCAAAAAGGGGTTGAATGGGCGGCTACATTTGTAGGAAATAGAACTGAGAGAATTAGAGTAAGTGAAGCGTTATCTGATCCTGTAACGATTAAGAGGAGGTCCCGCAGGACCTTTATGTTTTCTTATATATAAATGATACGAGTAAAGAACTGGAATCACAGAAAAGGCTGTCTGTGGGTGATGCTACACTTCATGGAGCAGTAAATGAGTTGCAGGATTGTGAGCGACTGCAGGGGACTTAATGTTGTGAGATGGACAGCAGATAATGGTATGAATGTAAATGGAATGAAAAGAGTTCTCTCAGTTTTAATTATTGTGTTGATGGTTTGATAGTACCACATGGAGAGCACTATAAGTACCTAGGTGTTGATATAAGAAATGGTCTTCCATGGGGTAATCATATTAATAAGGTTGTTAAGAAAGGTTACACATCTCACATTGTTGTGAGAGTATTTTGGGGTTGTGGTAAGGATGTAAAGGAGAGGGCATAGAAGTCTCTGGTAAAACCGCAGTTAAGAGTACCGTTCCAGTGTATGGGACCCTCACCACAACTACTTGATTTAATTCATATCCTAAAGGCAAGGCCTTGTCGCTGCAACCACATTTGTCTCTCCTCTGCTGAGCGTTTCAGGTCAACATAAACCAAAATGAACCCCATGGCACTACAGCCCTTGAAGGGCCTTGGCCTACCACGCGATCACTGCTCAGCCCGAAGGTCTGCAGATTACAAGGTGTTGTGTGGTCAGCACGACGAATCCTCTCGGCCGTTATTCTTGGCTTTCTAGACCGGGGCCACTATCTCACCGTCAGATAGCTACTCAACTCTAATCACGTAGGCTGAGTGGACCTCAAACCAGCCCTCAGGTACAGGTAAAAATCCCTGAGCTGGCCGGGAATCGAACCCGGGGCCTCCGGGTAAGAGGTAGGCATGCTACCCCTGCACCACGGGGCCGGCTTCAGGTCAACAAATTTTTTCAAATTCAGCCTGTCCATAACGGAATCCAGATACTTCTTCCTCAGCCTTCATCTTTCCTTCTTATCCAGAACTTTTCCTTCCAGCATAGTTGTGAGGAATGTGTTATGTCGAAGTATGTGGCCAAGGAATTTGGTTTTCCTCTTTTCTACAGTGTTGATCAATTCCCTTGTTTCATCTATTTCCTTAAGGACTGTACTGTGACTTTTTCTCTGTCCAACTAATTTTCAGCATCCTCCTCCATATCCATATTTCCATTGCTTCCAGGCGTTTTATATCCTGTTTTGCTAAGACCAATGTTTCGCAACCATACAACAAAACACTCCACACAAACATTTTGGTAAATTCTTTCATAATTTTAATGTTCCTGCTTATTAGAAGCTGTTTCTTGTTACTGCAGGCTTGTTTAGCTAGAGCAATCCTCCTCCTGATTTCTGTGGTGCACCTGTTGTCCTGAGTGATAATGCTTCCCAAATAGCAAAACTGACTGACTTGTTGTACATTTTCATCACCTACCTTAATATTTATTGGTATTTCCTCAGTTGATTTCTTGAAAACGAATACTTTTGTTTTCGAGGTGTTCAGTTTCAATTTTGATTCTTGTAGTGTTGATGTTAAACCTCATAACATTTTACTTATTTCCCTCTCTGAATCTGCAATTAATGCAATATCATTGGCAAACCTTATACAGTGGATTTGTTGTCCATTAATTTTAATTCCTTTGGTTTTTTGCTTAAGTTGTGATATGGTCTCCTCAATGAACATGTTGAACAAAAATGGAGACAGCGTACAACCTTGTCTCGCTTCTAATGGATGCTGTCTTAACATTACCATTGATTCCTATTGTTGTGCTTTGATTTTTGTACAGGAGTAAAATGAGTTTTCTGTCCCTCCAGTCCAGTCCTATATTCATGTTCCTAAAGAGTTGTTTCCAGTTTACTTTGTCAAAGGCTTTCTCTATATCTACAAATGCTACCCCTGTTGTAAAACCAAACTGATCTTGCAATGTATATTGTTCAATTTTCTTTTCAATCCTGTTCTTAATTACAATAAGCAGTATTTTGGATGCGTGCGATAGCAGTGTTAGTGTTCTATAGTTGGAACAGTCAGTAGCATTTCCTATCTTTGGTAAGGTAACTGTCGTACTTTTAGTAAAGTCTCCAGGAATTTTGCCATTGTAATAGCATCTTGCAATGATATTATACAGTTGTTTCATTCTTTCTCCTATTCCCTTGAGAAGTTCTGCTGGTATGTCATCCGGTCCGGTTGCTTTCTTGTCCTTTAATTGTTTTAGTGCTAGGTCAAATTCTTCCCATGTGATTATTGGGTCTATATTGTCTTTTTCCACCATCTGTTCAGGTTCATGATAGTCTGGAATTTCCATTACTTCTTCGTCCCAGAACAGGTCTTCAAGATATTCCTTCCAGCGTTCTGCGATATCTTCACTATCGATAAGTAGTTGCCCATTCTTATCCTTTATAACTGAACTTCTTGTTTTGGGATTTTGGAGCGATTTGATCATGCCATATGCTCTATCTGTTCTTCCGCCTATTATATAATTCTCTATAGTGTGCGTAATTTCCTTCATCCATACTTCTTTTGCCTCCCTACATTTTGTAACAATGAGATTCTTCGTTTTTCTGTAATGATCTTGGCTTAATGCTGTGTGTATCTTCTTATATCGGTTTCGTTTCTGAATGAGGTCTAATATCTCTTCAGTAATTGGCTCTAGTCTTCTATTCCCTAAAGTTCTATGTGC
The DNA here is from genome assembly GCF_040414725.1 of Anabrus simplex. Classification (NCBI taxonomy): domain Eukaryota; kingdom Metazoa; phylum Arthropoda; class Insecta; order Orthoptera; family Tettigoniidae; genus Anabrus; species Anabrus simplex. Next base: position 494,119,587 of record NC_090265.1, read on the forward strand.
TATCTCAGAGATTCCTTCTTCCATCATTTTCCAGTCCATCTCGCAATTATTATATTCCATGAGTGCATTTGTATCCTCTGCATATTTCTGTTTAATTTGCTCCTTTTGCAATCTGTTTAAATCCCATCTGACTTTCTTCCTTCTGACTATCTTTTTAAGTCTGAAATTGCACTTTGCCATCACAAGTGTGTGATCACTGACCACTTCAGCGCCAGGATAGCTATGGCTTGATTTGATTTCTCTACCTAGCTTTAACTAATATGAAATCAATTTGGTATCTTTGCATGTCTCCGGGACTTTTCCAGGTATATCGTCTTCTCAAAGGCACTTCAAACATAGTGTTAGTTATTACCATATCATACTGTTCACAAAAATCTAGCAGCCTTTCACCTCTGTTGTTTCTTTTTCCCAGTCCAAATTTCCCCATTCCCATTGAAATCTCCCATAATCACCAAATTTTCCTTGTCATCAACTAGTTTTAGTAGCTCATCAAGACACTCATATAGCTCTTCAACCTCATCTTCATTACTGTTCAATGTTGGAAAGAACACTTGTATAACGGTCATATCCCTAGGTTTTGTTTTGATCTTCACCATCAATATTCTGTCATTTACATGATAGGTGTTCTCAATATTCTTTGCCCAGTCCTTCCCTAGAATTAATCCCACACAGTATTGACCAGGTATTGTTCCTCCGCTATAGATGATCCTAAGTTCATCACTAATGAAATCACCATTTCCTTGCCATCGTGTTTCATAAAGTCCTAAAATATCAATATTATTATCTTCCATCACACTTTTTACCTCTTCTAACTTCCCAGGTGTCATTAGTATTCTGACATTCCACGTTGCGATTCTCATCTGTTTCTTCTGTCCTTTGAAAGGATTTTGCTGACTGACGACCTGGGAAGCCTTGCAAGTCTGTCTTCCCCTGCCGGATCTTGAGTTCCGATGCTCATGATCAGTAATCATTTGCTCAAGTAGAGACGATTGCACGGTTGCATTACGAGGGATAATCATGCAGTGGTTTCCCATTGCCTTCTGCATCCCAATGCCGTTGACCAAAACAAGTCTGTTCATCCAGCTTTAGGGGCAATTTCTCACCCCATGGGCAATAGGATGCCTGGAACCTCCAACCGCTCATCCACCCTACGAAGAGTGTGTTGGCACTTGGCAGAGGGATCTCATTATACCGGGAGACACTCGGTACCACCATTCGTTAGCCGCCAGTATGTAATAACATTGTCATTACATACATTCGTTGCCCCCTCTCTACCACGGGGAGGTGAATGCCTGGAATTCCCCATCATTGTAACTAGGATCATAGAGGCATTTCCTAGTTCCTCAGGTTCTTAAGAACTGGAAAATATTTGAAGGAAGCAGTAAGATTTTTCTGGGCGATTTTCAATAAAGGTTTGCAAGCAATCAACTTTATGATCTGCATCGATGTCTAAAGTACTTGATAAATTATAAATTAATTATTTATTCCACCTTATTGATACTACACTCATGTTCATAACAAAACAGAACATCTTGAAAAACTAGAGATAGGAAGTTCATACTCACACGACATGTTCAGTAGTATGTTTGGCAGAAACGATTAGCATTTCAGTCACCTAGGTTCAGCATGTGTCCTGTTGCCTACTAGGCACTGGGTCCTCCATGGGCACTGAAAACTTGTTCCATGCATGAATGGCATCGTGTAAGGAGCGAATGGCGTACTGGGGTATAGCCATCCATGCTGCATTCACCTGGTTCCACAGTTCATCTTTGGTGGTTGGCATTGGATTACAGTGCCGCACCCGTCGTTTCAACATATGACACACATTTTTGATTCGCGACAAGTCTGGTGATCGATCGGGCCAGGGAAACAGTCTGACATCCTGTGACAACAAGAAGGCATTATTCGTGCACCAACATAGGGTCAAGCGTTGTCCTGCTGAGTGTCATGCAGAAGGGTTATGGCTACGGGTTGCAGGATGTCATTCAGGTAGGTCAAACTGGTCATAGTACCCTGGACACGCACCAACTGCGACTCGTGGTTGTACGCAATAGCACCCCACACCATAAGGCCTTGAGTTGGTGCTGTATGCTTGTGCGAATGCAGTCAATGTGATGCCTCTCCCCCCTCTCTGGGGTGAACCAAAATGCGGCTATCATTTTCAAACAAACAGAATCTGGATTTGTCCAAGAGCACTATCTGCTGCCATTCCTGTCCCCAGTGATGTTGTTCCATACACCATTGCAGTCTAGCAGGTCCATTCACATTAGTCAAAGGTAGGCGGAGAGTTGGACGATGCGCCGGTAACCCAGACCGTAATAAACGGTGACGGACTGACACTCCTGATAGTGTACAATGTGCTACACTGTTCCACTGTTGCGCAGGGGCCGAGGACGACGCAGATCTGTCCTGTAATGCCACTCAGATGAGGTGTAAATCTTCTCGGGGGGGGGGGGGCATCCGGGTGATGCGAACAGACCCATCTCGTCGTGTTAAACGGCCTTCTGTGAAACATTTTGTAGACACCCATTGCACTGCCGACACATTTCGTCCCACCAAGAGAGCAGCATTTTCCCGGATGGATGCATAACGTTCTCTGATGTCAATAATGCGCCCTCTTACAAACTCACTGATTTGACAGTACGGTTCTCACATACATCTGCGAGGCATCCTGCATGTCTGCTCAAGTCACACTGATCGGTTATACCTTCGGTTTATAGAGACGAGAGCCGCAGGCACATTTGACCAGTCGTTGGTGGTGTGCCAAGATATCGATGTGGACCTCGAACCTGAGAGCCGACATAGTTCAAATGCTGATCATTTCTTCATAACGTAATAATGCACATGTCCTGTGAATATGAACTTCCTAACTCTAGTCTTTCAAGGTGTTCTGGTTTTTATGAACATGTTGCAGAGTTTGAACTGGAAAGACTTGGGAGTAAGGAGACGAAATGCTCGACTATGTGGTATGTTACAATAAATTAATTTCATTATTAACACTGGAATTAGGAAATCCTTGAACTTCCTAGATTTAACCATTACCAGAATTAATGATAAACTCATTCATGGCATTTTTAGAAATCTGACAAAATAAAACAGGATTTTCTTCATCCTCGTCCATAGAGCACACAATATTCCTTCAGTGGCAAATAACTGTAAAAGAGATGAACATGACTTACAACTGAGCTAGCAAGAATGGATTTAAAAAGTTATTTGATCAATCAATCAATACTGATCTGCATTTAGGACGGTCGCCCAGGCAGCAGATTCCCTAGCTGTTATTTTCCTAGCATTTTCTTGAATGATTTCAATGACATTGGAAATTTATTGTACATCTCCCTTGGTAAGTTATTCCAATCCCTAACTCCCCTTCCGATAAATTAATATTTGCCCCAATTTGGCCTCTTGAATTCCAACTTTACCTTCATATTGTGATCTTTCCTACTTTTAAAGATGCCACTCAAACTTATTCTTCTACTAATGTCATTCCACACCATTTCCCTGCTGACAGCTTGGAACATACCACTTAATGGAAAATTCTAAATTCCCAAGGAGGGAATTAGATATTTTTCACCAATAGAGCATGTAAAAAATGTCAAAAACACCACTTAGTCGAGCAGCTTGTCTTCTTTCTCGCAGTTCTTCCCAGCCCAAACTTTGCAACATTTTTGTAATGCTACTCTTTTGTTGGAAATCACCCAGAACAAATCAAGCTTCTTTTCTTTGGATTTTTTCCAGTTCTTGAATCAAGTAATCCTGGTGAGGGTTCCATACCCTGGAACCATATTCTAGTTGGGGTCTTACCAGAGACTTATATGCCCTCTCCTATATATCCTTAAAAGTGTCAACAGAATTAACAACAAACCTTCATCTACCCTTATTAGGCAGTCCAAATAGAAAAAGGAAACTAAGTCACTTTCATTTTCAACAATGAAAATATTTATCAGGTCACGAATATATTCAAGAAGCAGAATCTTAATGTAGCATTTAAAACAGTTAACAATAGCTCTACCATATTCTACAATCATGATAGTATTAATACCAGGACAAAATTTACAGTTTTTTTTTTTTTTTTTTTTTTTTTTTTTGCTAGGGGCTTTACGTAGCACCGACACAGATAGGTCTTATGGCGACGATGGGATAGGAAAGGCCTAGGAGTTGGAAGGAAGCGGCCGTGGCCTTAATTAAGTTACAGCCCCAGCATTTGCCTGGTGTGAAAATGGGAAACCACGGAAAACCATCTTCAGGGCTGCCGATAGTGGGATTCGAACCTACTATCTCCCGGATGCAAGCTCACAGCCGCGCGCCTCTACGCGCACGGCCAACTCGCCCGGTAATTTACAAATTCATCATTCATTTTAAGCTATACAAAAGAAGACTTGTCCACTCTCAAAATAGCCAGTAAAGGTGATCTTTTAAATATAGATGAGAATATCTTTATTAATGTACATCAAAGGACTATCCCAAGTGGTAACTTAAATGAAACTTCAGAAACCCCTCAATATTCTTCATGAGGAGAGTAATATATGTTTTTGAAAAAATTACAACAAATACGCGTAGCCTTTCTGCCCCCTTTCTCCTTTCACTTTCCCATCAAACCCTCCCTCTTGCTTTCGCTCACACCCTTGCTACTCCCAGCAGACGATCAGCTGTTCATAGTCCAATACAAGACCGCACACAATTTGGCCGGGCCAAAGAGAGAAAGGTGCGGAAGTAAGGAGAGTAGAACCTTGATAATTCAAAATCGGTTAAGTCAAAATCTCGCCTAATTCAAAAAAGCTTTTGTTCCCGGAAACATGAGGTACGGTTTTGTATGTTATTTACATAGTTTCATTTGAAATATGGATAATTCATAATTTGAAGAATGTCGGCCCCATTACCGAAATTCAGACTTTTAATTCAAAATGGCTTTTACAATTTAAAAAAAAGTATAGTAATTTAAATTCAAAATTTCTCTGTGTCATGAAAGAACGTGTCTTACGGAACGTGCAGGGGTGGGTTTTCACACTTTGAATCACTTAGAATTGTCTACAGTGTGCTTCATATGTGCTATGTTTGAGTGAAAATCATAATTCTTTTGTATTCTGCGTTTTAAGGAACGCCACAATATCACGTAACAGACAGTGTGTGGAGAAACATAATCTGCGAACACTGGCGATTCCGCGTCCCATAAGTCCAACCCCTCATCCGCGTCGCGGGAGGTGGGCAACGGCATGAAGTAAGGGATTGCCTGCAGGGGTGATGTACAGCGGGGACTGTGTGTGCCTCATGACCGCTACGGTAGCTGTGAAGGCCCTACAGGAACCCTGAAAAGTGACGGCTAACGGGGCTCTGGTGAAGTCCTCAATGGCAGATGCGGCGGAAAAAGATACTTTTGGAACGGCAAATCTGGCAGACAAGGCAACCCTCTTCCCGTGGGGTTTAAAGAAACATGGGGAACCACTGCCTTGGGGTGAAGAGGGATCTTCAAAGGCTAAGGGAGACAACCCCTACAGAAAACAGCAGGCTTGGAGGATTAGGTGGCAGTCCCACCACCAAGCTCTGGTTGCTGTGGGCTAATAACTCGCACAGCCTTAAATATAAACTATTAAAGAAACTGAAGTGAAACACAACCGGATGGATAATAAGTTGACGACTTTTGGCATGAAACGGAAAACGAGAATAGGTTTTTGGAATGTCAGAACCTTGAGAGAGAGCAGTAAATTGAAGCAAGTGGCTAAAGTGATAGAGGAATACAGGCTGGATATCCTTGGATTAAGTGAAGTACGGTGGCCAGACTTTGGAGAAATACAGACTCTTAATAGGTGCACATTTCTGTATTCTGGGCAAATGGGGAAGGATGCAGAACATAGAGAAGGTGTAGGATTGCTAATGAATGAAACTGCAAGGAGGAGCCTCCTTGATTGGAAACCCATCTCAGAAAGACTGATGACAGCTTGACTCAAGATCTGGGCTCGCAATGTGACTGTGATCCAGTGTTATGCTCCCACAGAAATGTCAGAGATTGAAAAAAAGGAAGAATTCTACTGCCAGCTAAATGAGACTATTAAGAAAGTGGGAAAGAGAGATATTATTATTGTGATGGGGGGATTTAAATGCAAAAGTTGGTTCTAACAATGAGGGACTGGAACAAATTATGGGAGTGCATGGAGTTTGTGACTGTAATGAAAATGGGGAGCTTTTCATTGATTTCTGCGCTAGCCGTGATTTGGTAGTGGGTGGCACTTTATTCCCTCATAAATGATGCCATAAGATTACATGGGTGTTGCCAGATCAGGTTACAGAAAACCAGATAGACCACATCGCCATAAGTAGAAAGTTTAGAAGATCATTGACTGATGTTAGAAATAAAAGAGGGGTAGATATTGGAAGTGATCATCACCTGGTAGTTGCAGAGTTTAGAATGAAAATTGTGGCAAGTGGAAGGAAATTTGAAAGGCGAAACAAGAAATTTGATTCAGGTAAATTGCAAGATGAAAGTAAAAGGAAATAATTCCAGATAGAATTAAGAAACCGCTTTGAAGCTCTTGCTGTTGAACCAGAACTTATGATGGATGTTGAATTATCATTGAAGAAAGTCAAGGACACATATTTAGATGTTAGTGAGAAGGTGCTTGGATTTCACAATTATCTCAAGAAGGAATGAATGTCTGATGATATTTGGAAAAAAATAGAGGCTAGAAAGCTAGTTAAGGCAAAGATTAATATGTGTAAAACAAGACAACAGAAAGCCGCAGCACAAAAGGAATATATGGAAGCTGATAAGTGTGTGAAGAAAAGTGTAAGAAAAGATCATATACAGTGGGTAGATGAACAAGCACGAATGGCAGAAGAGGCATCAGCAAGGGGAGATACTAAGGAATTGTATAGTATCACAAAGAAACTGTCAAGGAGACGATTTATCAGGAATAAACCCGTTAAAAACAAGAGAGGTGAACTACTGACCACCCACTGACCACCCGGGAAGAACAACTACAGAGATGGAAGGAACATTTCTCAGAGTTGCTCAATAGAGATATAGAACAGAATGGTAACCAACAAATGGAACCAGTAGATAGTGACCCAAGAATAAATGTACATCCTCCAACCTGTTCAGAAATAGAGAAGGCCTTGAAACAGATAAGAACTGGAAAAGCACCCGGTATGGATAATATCGTGCCAGAAATACTTAAAAGCAGATATTGAGACCTCGAAAAAATTATTGCACCCTCTGTTGGAAAGGATCTGGAATGAAGAAAAGCTACCAGCTGAATGGAAGAAAGGCCTGATTGTTAAGATACCAAAGAAAGGGGATATTACTAAGTGTGATAATTGGAGAGGAATTACATTGTTGTCGGTACCAAGTAAGATGCTTTCAAGGATCATTTTAGAGCGGGTGAAGGATGTTGTGGAATTGTGCCTTAGAAGGGTACAGGCTGGTTTTCGTAAACACCGTAGCTGTGTCGATCTCATAAACACTCTGAGAATCATCTTGGAACAAAGTGCAGAATGGCAGAACACCCTCTACTTGACTTTCATTGATTTTGAGAAGGCCTTCGAGAGAAGTTTCAACTAATTTAAACGTAACTTCAAAATTTAGTATTACAACATCAAGAATAATAACTCATCAACTAAGTGTTGGGCTATCATTCAGCGTAACTGAGCATTTACAGAGTTTAAAGAGAACTACCCCTATGATCCAAAAGGCAATGTAACCAATTTTATACCTTGCAGTCTCATTTTAAATTTATGATCTCTGAAGACCCACATTATGGCTTTTTAGATCATTAAAAATAAATGCCTTTTGATTTTAAAATATGCAGGTCTCTTGAACTATGGCATTTAACTTGAATTCTTATTTTATAACTCAAGAAGATTAGACGTGTCATTTTAGAAATAGTTGAGAGATTTTTAGAAATTTATGTATTTCTTTACTATCTTCACTTTTTAGCTGAAGATGGTCTCCTACAAAGAGACAAAACATGTCCCTTTGATGCTGTTCTAAAAAGGAATAAAATAGTTTTAAGTATTGCAACGGTGGAATTTATCCTCAAAAAATCTCGAGCACTTGTTATGTGGTATGTTTTGAGCTGTCATTGGAGAGTTGGCATGGAATGACATAAGTAGACAAATAAGATGGAGCAGAGCTTTTAAAAGTTTTCTACTCTTGTTCTCTCATCTCTAACATTCTTTCCAGTATTCTTGCCACTTGATAAGAGTGTGATTCCTCTATAGTATGTTACGAAGGAAGAAATACTTTCCAGTGCTGACTCAGTTAAATGTTACTTAAAGATTTCCGGTCTGTTGAACAAACAATTAAAATATAAATATTACACTATAACATACCTGTAAAAAACCACATTATTATTAATAGTGTGTACTTTATTCCATTTAGTATTCCTAGATATAGAAAAGGCCTATGATAGTGTTATAAGATATAAGATCTGGGAGTGCCTTAGAAAAATAAATTTGCCGGAAGGACTGGTAACGAAAATTCAGATGTTGTACAAAGACTGTACTAGCTGTGTACAAATTGGGGAAGGTCGATCATCATGGTTGGAGACCAAGACTGGAGTTCAGCAAGGAAGTGCACTGTCCCCGCTACTGTTCATCACTGTTATGACAATGTAATGAAGAACGTCAAGGAAAAGTTAGGTGAACTGAATGCAGTGGCCTTTGCTAATGGTACCATGATCTGGGGAGTAAAAGAAGAGGAAGTACAGACCAGATTCAACGTATGGAAATCCCAGTTCCAGGAATATAACCTCAACATCAGCAAGACCAAGACAGTGGTGATGGCAGTCAACAGAGAAGGGTGTCCAGCAAGTGTAAAACTAGGAGGGATAGTTTTCCTTACCTTGGAAATGTAATCTCCAGTGATAATTTGGTCACAAAGGAAATTACAGAGTGCAAAAGGGATCAGAATTCTACCAACAAGTAAGAACACTTATGGGACGACACGATTCCAAATCCGGCCAAATTGATGATGTTTAACAGCTATTTCATACCAATATTGACCTATGGTATTGAAGCGCGCACCCTCACAAAAAGAGATTCATCAAGACTGCAAGCATCAGCGATGAAATTTCTTAGACCCACCATCCAGAAGACCAAGATAGACAAGTTAAGAAATGAGGAGGTGAGGAAAGAAGCCGGAATAAAGACATCCCTATTAGACAGAATCGGCATATCCAGACTACGGTGGAGCCTACAAGAACAGCCAGAATAAATTTGGACAGACAGATGGACGGGAAAAGAGCTGCAGGAAGATGGATGGACATGATCACGGTTGATCTAGTTGCCAGAGGATGGACAGTGGATGATGTTCTCCATGACAAGTTGTATATGGAGAGGAAGAAATGGAAGAGGCTCATTAACAGTACCTGGGAAAATGGAACTGTACAGTTATGATGATGATGATTTTTATTCCTTGTTTAATAATGTGCTTTTTTTACAGCTATGTTATAGTATAATATTTATGTTTAACCTGTGTATTCGACAGACTGGAAAGCTTTTAAGATACATCCCCTATAGTTACCACTTTTTGTCCCCTTTCTGAAAGACAGGTGCTTTATTATTAATCCCAGTTTTCCGGTACAAGTTTCTGCTTCCATGTGCACTTTAACAATATGTACACCCATTATAGTCTAACAGGTCAAGCAGCCTTATAGTCTAACAGCCTTAATCATTTCTACATTAACTTCATCCATCCTGGGTGCCTTTCTCATTTTCATTTTATGGCCTGCTAATTCTACTTCTAACATAGTTATATCATCATCTACTGTTGAGTCATCACACCATATTACTACCGTCTCCTCTGCACAATTCCTCACATTCAGCAGTATATCGAAATACTCCTTACAACTCTTCTATATTTGTTCTGGATCTGTTATCAACTCTCCACTTTCTTCAGCTTTGTATAAACTCTTTCTTTCCTATTACTTCGTATGATTCCATACATCATTCTTTTACTGCCAGCTCCATCTGTTTCCATCTTTCGTGTAAATTCTTCCCAACCTTTATTCTTCTCTTACCAATTTTTTACATTTCCTTTTACTATCAAGATACATCCTTTTGATTTCTTCTCTCTATCTCTATTCCATTCTTGCCATGCTTTCTTTTCTTTCACTGTTTCTCTCATGTTCTCATTCCAGTACGGTGTCTCTTTTTCTTTCACTCTTGATGTTCTACCACAAGAACACGCCAATGAGACGTGCCAGTCTCCTCACTTCCATTCATCCTATGCGACCTCCCTTGATCAACTCTTGTTCTCTTCCGATCCCGACGGCAATACACATGGAGGCCTACGGAGTCTCGTTTTCACGCCCTTCGTGGCCCTTGTCTTTCCTTGGCAAATAACTCCATTTTCCGAAGTGTCCAATCCCTTCCATTTTTTCTCTCTGATTAGTGCTATATAGAGGATGGTTGCCTAGTAATACTTTTTAAAACAATAATCACCACCAACGCACACACTGCCCCACTTACAAATACTCTTTCGAAGTCTGACCATTTATCTTCCACATTTTCTATTTCAGTAACTGGAATTTGTTGTTTCAGTCACTCGAGAAGTTCTTCCTGTACAACTTTATCTTTTAATTCCCACAAGTTTATTTTACTAGCTCTTATCTCCTTTAATTTTTCCATATTCCTCACTGTTATTTTTATTACAACTCTAAGATCTCCATCAAATGCTTCTCCTGGTAAAGCTGTTGCATATATCAACTGTCTGCAATTAGTTCTTTCCACCAGTAAGTAATCAAGTACTGATTTTATTCTTCTGTGACCCCACCCATACCTTGTAATTTTCCAGCTGTTTTTCTTCTGCAACCATGTGTTGCCCACAATCATTCCATTCCTCTCTCAAAACTTGACTAGCCTCTCCCCTTCATTCCTTCTCCCATATCCATAGGGTCTAATTAATTCTCCCTTTCCTTGTCACATTTCTTACCTGTGCATTTAAATCCCCCATGATAATCACTTCCACATGAGTTATCTCCCTTTCTAGTTTCTCCAGGAATTCCTCAATATTCTCCTCTTAGTTCCCCGTCTGCGGTGCATACACTTGTTTGAAGTTCTTCACTTCGTTCCTCATTCGCAGTCTAATTTTGATTATCCTGTCGCTGATGTACTCAACTATATCCACATACTCCTCCAGCTGTTTCAAAATTATCAGGTCCACTCCACCTTTTTGCCTCTCGGCCAGCATTCCAGTATAGTGTATATCTTTCCCGCATTCTCTTCTTTCCTTTCCCCTTCCACTTAACGCTTATATGCTCAGTGAGCCGATCTATTGGCTCGAGCAGTATTGCTTAAAACACTCAGCGTGCCGATCTATTGGCTCTGTGTTCGGATGGCTGTATTAGTACCTTAATGGACTCCTAGATGTCAGGAAAAGACGGCAATAGTAGCTACTGGATTTAGTTTACACTTTTCTCGAGAGATAGAGGCACTAAGCTCATCTGTTTGGAACAAATGAAGTTATCAAACCGCGTATGTTTACCGCATGGCGAGTTGAAGTGTGCTGCTTGCGAGTACAGTCTCCTTTAAGCTTCAAAATACGTGATTTCCTTCGTTTTATTGTTTCTATTTTAATAGTAGGTTATTATTGATTATATTTTGTTTATATTCAACATTTATCGGTGTTCTCAAGTGAAGTTTAGTCGTGTTATTAGATTTTCGTGCCACGAGTAGGCCTAATTTTTTAAAATGGCTGGCCCAAGTTCAAGGCCAAATAATTCCAATGTTTTGGATTATTTAGATGCTTCAGACGATGACAGTGACTTTTTTAGCCGATAGTGATTCGGATTTTAGTCCGACTCATTGGCTGAATGGTCAGCGTTGAGGCCTTCGGTTCAGAGGGCCGGGTGTGATTCGCGGCCAGGTTGGCGATTTTAATCACCTTTGATTAATTCTTCTGACCCGGGGACTGGATGTTTGTGTTTGTCCCAACACTTTCCTCTTCATATTCAGACAACACACTATACTACAAACCACCACAGAAACACACGATAGTGATTACATCCCTCCATATAGGGTTGTGTCAGCAAGGGCATCCAGCCACAAAACAGAGCCAAATCCACACGTGCGACACAGTTCGCACCCGCAACCCCACAAGTGTGTGAAAATCTGTAGATAAAAAAAGAAGAGTGATTCGGATTTTACAGGCAGTGATGATTGGAGAATGTTTTCCAAAACACAAATGCTGACTCCAGAAGGTACGTGTACAGTTGTTTACGACAGGTGCTATAACTCATGACTAAATAAGAATACAAAAAACAAAATTATATCATGTTATACAGAATTAAACGCTCCTTTTTTCAGAATGACTGAACAACAATACTACTAAAGAACACATTACTTTTTTAGTATTTGAAAACTGATTTTTCTTTTTTTGTAATATATTTTCTAATTTTCATTTTTTTGTAGTAATGAATAATTTTGGGGTATTTTTTTCCTAAATCTATATTGAGTAGTGAATTATTGTGATTTTTTCAATTTTGTATCTGGGGATTTCTTTCATGGCATTTTTTTTACATTTTAACATGCATAATCATGAAAAATGGTCTGAGTGTTTTGGGCTTGACTGGTGAAGATAGCCTGAGAGCAAAAGGGTTAACATCGCTCAATCCCATCATTTATATACCCTCCTTCTCCATAAAATCCACCACTTCAGTCTTTTCTGTCAGGTTCATAAAGCTGATTATGCCCACCATCATGTTTGTTAGTAATGAATTAAAAATCGGGCAGTATGATAATGATGCACAACAGTGTGTTCTCTCTTCACATTGTAAGGCAGATGAATATACGACATGGAACTTGCAAGGACAATAAGTTGACCACTTTTGAATATTGATCTATACTTAAAATAAAACAAATTCCCTAGATAGAAATATAAAACCTCTCTTCATTAAATAAAAGATGAAAAAAACAAACAATACTAACCAATAATAGCAACAATATCAGCTAACATATGATGTTTGCCAATTTTATCTACAGCTGCCAAGTGTGCAAATCCTGGGGCCTTAATCTTGCATCGATACGGCTTAGAACTGCCATCAGATACCAGATAGACACCAAATTCTCCTGCAAACAGAGTTACAAGTAATAAATCTAGGTTATCAGTTTTAGAAATATGTGTTTTTAAATACCATACTAGAAACATTTTCTTTTCAGGGGGAACCAGCTCTGTTTCAATTTGATTTCCATATGTCATTTAGTGGAAAATGATACACACCCAAAACACTAAGATGCTAAATGGACAGATTTTCCATGAAAGTACTACAACCAATCTCAGAGAATGTTCAAAATAACCAACATATTAATTCAATCTATGTAAATCTTATATTGAGAAGTGGCAACCAAGCAAACTTTGGACTACATCATTAATATTAGTTGCATTATTTGCTAATAAGATGAATCCAAGATAGGATGAAAAAAAAAAATAGAAGTATTAAATTACTCCTCTACATTATCAAACCAATATATTTCCCAAGCACTGAAAAAACATTACATTATTTTCCTGATATTCACTGGAGAGTTTGTGGAGTTTTTGGTCTACTTCATCTGCTTTGTAATCTGTGTGTGCCTGCATGTATATGAATGTGCAAGTGAGCAATAAATGAATTTGTTTCTGTAGGATCTGCCTTAGCCAGTAACCGCCTTGCAGTGTGCCAACAGCAGGCAGTGGTGAAAGATGGAGTGGGGAGTGTATGAGAATCACATTGTTTTATTGGCATTATTATGTTGTGGAATGCGAGCTAAAGAATTTTTTTCTGTGCTGAAACCTCTCAGTATCAATGAAAGATTTGTGTTTCGGATAATATCACCGTTTGAACAAACGGTTGCAACTGTTGACCTCGTCAGATCGTACCGCCCTGAAGGTGGCCTTGTAGACAATGACATAAAGCATTGCCACGCTTCTTCATTGACAATGAACATACTACAGCGCGTTTAGATATTACTAACAGAACTTATGGCAGTACTGTGTAGATAATAGATAATGTCAACTGATAATATTAATGTGAAAATAAATTCTCAATTTCATAGAGGTAATAAAATAATTTTAAAAATGCATCGAGTATAATAAAATTGTACATTCATTTTAAATAATTGATACAAGCTTAAGCATAACAGAACAAAAAGAAACTGATATTGATGAAATGTAGAATAATAAAACCTTTAATCACGTTCACGAGTCAGTGACACTGCTAAAGGAAACCATAAAGCGTAACTGTCAATCAAGCTCTCCTGTCAATTACAATTAAGTTGTATTTACTGAAATATCTTGTAAGCATTAACAATCTTGGTAGGACCCCAAATACATTACAGAGCTGCTTTGGCGAACTCTGGTTATTTCAGCTTAACAGCCAACAGCATTTTACAAAGACAATTTTGTAATGTAAAAGCCAACAGCATTTGCAAGAAGTTCAATCAATGGTGCACAAATATCTTGGTGTAAAGTAAGTAAATTTTATAGTTCCAGTTTGCAAGGTATCATTGGCAAGTCTCTTCCACTCTGTCTTCTTGAGATACATTCTGTTGTTAATGATGTCCTCCAATGTCTTTCTCCGATCTACATTGTCCATCTTCGTGATGTCCACCATTCAGTGGGTTCGTGGTCTTCCCACCATCTGTTTTCCCGCCACATCTCTCCAAATTAACATTACCTGTCCTTGCTGGCTCCATCCTCGTCACATGCCTGAACCACCTCAATCTGAACAGGCTGACCCGATCTAACAATGATGTCTCATTCCCAGCTTCCTTTCTAACCATGTCATCCCTTAACTTGTCCACCTTTGTTTTAATAATTGTGGACTTTAAGAACTTCATTTCAGGCGAGTACTTCTTAGTGAGGGTGCACGTTTTGATACCATATGTTAAGATTGGTATTAAGTACTGACTGAACATCACTAGCTTTGATTTTATTGGTACTTTGGGATCCCAGAGACATGTTTGTACTTGCTGGTAAAAGCGAGAGCTCTTCTGCAGAACGTGAAATACTTTTCCTGAATGAGTAAATGGTGTCTCCAAGTAGCCTATGCAGTGGCCTAAATGGTATGTGCCATGCGTCTTGGTAGTGTGTTATTTATCAACTGATGAGCCCAACTTAGCACACTGGGGCGAAACGCTAGCAACCAGGAGTAAGTTAGCTGGAAAATTTATAATGTCCAATAACAGAACAATTATATTGGTATTATAGCTCTTCTGCACTTGATTCACCATCACCTTTGTGGCTAGTGCATCTCGAGAAATTACAATGCCAAGGTATGTAAAGTTTTCCACACTTTCCAGTAGATGGTTTACTAGCATGATGTTCGCTGATCATTCCTCTCTGTTTATTGCCATCACTACTGTCCTGGCTTCGCTTAAGATTGAATTCCTGGATCTTAGCCTTCCATTCACTGAATCTCAACTGTACTTGTTCCTCAGATCTTCCCCATGGAATATCAGTGAAAGCCACTGCATTTAGTTGATCACAGGTTTTCTTTATGTTTTGCATTGTCATCCATAATGGGGATAGTGAACTGCCTTGTTGGACTACATTTCTGGTCTAGAACCAGGATGAATGTCCATCACCCAATCGCACACAGTTGGTACAGTGCTTTTACAGCATCTGAACTTTCCTCATCAGTCCCTCCGGCATATTCCTTTTTGTTTTTTCAGGCAATGCCATATCTTCTCTCTTGCAATGCTGTCCTATGCCTTCTCAATATCAAGGAAAACCATTAATAGATCTTTGCCTTTTTCTCAATATTTCTCCATCAACATATGGACATTGAAGATTAGGTCTGTTGTGGACCTATTAGCCCTGAAACCATACTGTTCCTCTTCTAACTGAGGCTCTGAGATGATTTGCAATTTGTTCTCTAAGATTTTCAAGAAAAGCCCATGAGAAAGGAGTGTTATTCTCTGGTAGAGCATTTTTGGTGATTTCCTTCCTTAGACAGGGGAATAATGAAACCCTTGCTCCAATCATCAGGTATCTTGTCATCTTTCCAAACTGGTTTCTACGTCGCACCAACAGATACGTCTTATGGCGACTATGGGATAGGAAACGGCTAGGAGTGGAAAGGAAGCGGCCGTGGCCTTAATTAGGGTACAGCCCCGCATTTGCCTGGTGTGAAAATGGGAAACAACGGAAAACAATCTTCAGGGCTGCTGACAGTGGGGCTCGAACCCACTATCTCCCGGATGTAAGCTCACAGCTGCACGCCCCTAACCGCACGACCAACTTGCCCGGACCAAGCTGCATTGAGCAACATGTGTAGCCACTGTAAACTCTGGACTCCTGCTTCTTTAATCTTATCTGTGCCAGATTTCATCGATTCCTGGGAATTTCCCTTGTGGCATCTTCTTAAAGGCAGAGTCTGTTTCTGCCCATGTAATGGGAGGTACCCCTAGGTAGGTTACAACAGCTGGTTCTTGTTCTCTGATCTGCTTCTAACCTGTTCAATAGAGGATCAAAATGATTCCTCAGAACCTCTCTGACACCCTCTTCTCTCCAGGACAGGTTTTCAGTGGGATCCTCAATTATTTATAATCACTCTGAACAATAGTTTCATATTGCTTCTGCTCATTCATCCACTTCCTGAGTAGAGTTCTCGCAGCATGTTATCTTCTCTTGTTCTACTACTCCCAACTCCCAGTTTGTCCTGGTAAATATGCTCAAGGTCTCTGATCATCCCCTCGTCCCTTACATGTTCTGGTTTCGATTCCTATTGATCTCATTCTTTTTTGTGTTATGTTCCTAATGAATTTTAGTCTTTCATTACACCAGGGTGTTTATTTTTCCCTTACTCTCGCACTTGACTTCCTGCAAACCTCAACCGCTCCTAATATCAAGGTGTTTTTAAATCTTGTCCACTCTACCTCACCACTCCTCACTACTTCTGTAGGCAATTGTCCTCTTATGCAATCCTGATAGCCTGTCCTTTTTCCAATCTGTTGTAGTTCCCAGACTTTAATCTTAAGTAATTTCTTAGTTGTTATATTTGGTACATTAATGTCTTTCAGATGTGCTACTGATAACCAGTGGTCACTTTGAATCACCTTGACGTAAGTCACAAGTCTACTTTATTTCTCTGTAATGATGTAGTTAATGACCGTTTTGCTCTGTTCATCCATATGTATTGGATAACCTTGTGACCAACTTTTTTAATTTCTTACTACCAAACAGTTTCTTATGCAGAAGTCTAGCATATGTTCCCCTTCTGAATACCTTCTCCCATGGCTATATGGTCCCATCACCTTTTCCTCAGTATATTTAAGTATAAATTTCACATTTCGAGCAAACTGTGTTTTACCAAGTTTTCAAAATGTATTGCTCACTCGACTCATTTGACGTGACATCCACAAGAGCACTAGCAAAGCCTTAAACTCAAATGACGAGACATTCACACGCTGTGATCACGCCTGTAAGGGTTTTCCCTTTTGCAAACTTCTATGAATAGAACAGGAATTTGGCTTGTTAACAG
Organism: Anabrus simplex; assembly: GCF_040414725.1. NCBI lineage: Eukaryota > Metazoa > Arthropoda > Insecta > Orthoptera > Tettigoniidae > Anabrus > Anabrus simplex. The sequence continues at coordinate 494,137,040 of NC_090265.1, forward strand.
TTCTCCTTCTAAGAACTTGCACTGTTATTTATTGCAAAATTGTAACCTCTGAAAGCATTAACATTTCATCAGGTGTTAGTCATTCTCCTAGCCATGGTTCCGGGCATAGTATAGGCGAGTAACAGCAATGCTATTGCTGAGTTATTTGAAAGTGTTTTGGATTTGGAGGACAGTGATTGCGATTATCATATCGAGTGACTGAAATCTTACCTAAAGCACCATGTATGAAACTAAAATATAGTGACTGGGTGTGGGTTAGTAATAATGATAACCAACCGATTGAACATCACTTTAAAGGCTCTCCAGGGGTATCAGGAGAACAGAGACAAATATTTAGGTACAGCAGAAGTCCGTTATAGCGAGAATTCATAACGGCAAAAAATTTACTTGCTATAGAGGATTGTTGTTATAACAGATTTTTTGTAAAAGTCAGGAAAAAACTCCTACACATTAAAATCTGTATGAAACCGCAACCAGATTGTTCAAAACTTGCGATTTCGTGGATGATATACACACAGCGGTTTACTCGTTTGATATTTATCGACATCCTATATTACGTGAAAGAGCATGTTTAATTTCATTCTGAAAAAAATATAGTATCACTCCAGAGGCCTCTGTGGCAAATGTTTCAGTTTTCTTCTTCAAACAGAGTCGCCTAAACTAACCGTATATGCATCATGAAAACATATTTCAAGAGCATGTAGAGAAATTATAACCACCTTGCTATGAATTTACATGGGAATATTCTGAAATTTAACTAGACGTGAGAAAATACAAACCACCTCTGAAATCAGTGATATACTCCGTCATATCTTGAGGTGAATCACATTCTTACTTAATTGCAGTATATAACATTAAAATTAAGCGATCATTTGCTTCAGCCTTTATTTCTAATGTGTTAACCCAGCATTACTCGCCAGGTCTTTACATGCGCAGTTACTCGCTAGTGAGCGCAGCAACACCTTTGTGTTTGAAGGCCACGATATGCCCATATAATGATGGAGGTATTTTTAATACATCAATTTGAGATTTTTATTTAGGAATACGAGAAAGTGGAGTGGCCGCGCATGTTAACACACTACGGCGATGAAGCCAATCTCTGCATTTGGGAGACGCATGGTTTCAAATCCCACTGTCTGCTGTCCTGAGAAGGATTTTCTATGGTCTTCCTTTTACACTTCCAGGCAAATGCCAGTTCAGTTTCTATTCATAGGCCACAGCTGATTCCTTCTACCTGCTTACCCAAATTTATTCACCATCATTCATTTCGTCTTCATTAGCTTCTGAACCGAGGTTGGCATCAGGAAAAGCATCCGACCGTAAAACACGAGATATAAATTCATTTCACTTCATCCCTGAGCCCATATCAAGAATCGGGGATTTTCTTTCTTTTTTTTTCTTTTCTCTCTCTTTTTTTTTAAAAATTTGCTTTACGTAGCACCGACATAGAGATGGGTCTTATTGTGACGATGGGACAGAAAAGGCCTAGGAGTGGGAAGGAAGTGGCCGTGGCCTTAACATACGGCTCCAGCATTTGCCTGGTGTGAAAATTGGAAACCATGGAAAACCATCTTCAGGGCAGCTGGTAGTGGGGTTCGAACCCACTATCTCCCAGATGCAAGCTCACGCTGCATGCCCCTAACTGCACGGCCAACTCGGGCTAAGAAGCAGACAAACTATTTAAGAACACGAATGCTTAAATTTAAACAAATTTGACATGGGAGTATATTCGGTATGAACTAAATAACGCGAACATATAATCCAGCTTAATAGGAAACAAACATTTTACATTGACAGCCATTAATTCTGTTCTTTTCAGCATCCTTCCTGGAAGAAGGTTTCCAGGTTCGGACATTTGTAGCAGGAGCAAGGAGGTCCCACTTTGTAATTCCATCCTTTCCTAAAAACAAATGGAACAGAGCCATCAATCAATGAAAGTGCCTCTTCTTCCTCAGAAACTGCAGACACTGTTTCACACTTAGGATCTCTTTCGTAAATTTTATCTGTTTCATTACCACCACTTTTGGTGATGAAGTCCACTTCCTCCAACGTTTCACCCAACTACAAAATTATCTGATCAGTGGATGCCATTATAATTCGTGTGAGTTTACTAACAACAATCGCGACATAAAAAATTTCATATTAAACACACGCATAAGACAAACCTTGACTTACTACAATGTGCAAAATTGAGTAGCACTGCCACTCTCTACTGAGTGCACCGCTCACACTGTCGCGCCTAATAAAGATAATAGAAATAACTGACACCTCCCCTTCTTACCAATCTGTTTGAAAGGTACATGGAGTTTCAAAAGTAGAGGTCTTGTAATATTCCAGCAACAAGCAATACATTACGGAGGCGAGTGCTGTGCTCACCACGTGAGTAACCACGAGTTAATAACTGCTATCGGCCAAGTCACTTACACCTTTATTACGAAAACGCATTATCCTCTATCATTTTGAATTTTCTTTTAGAGAACAGTAGTTGACGGGTTTTACTAATCGACTCTGACATTGCTTTCGATGTCGACGAGAGAGATAGTAAGTGTACACAGCGAGAAAACAATGCTGTTCAAATTTTGTAGCAAATGTTTCAGATTTATTATTCAAACAGTGTCATTTAACCTAACTTGACCGTACTATATGCATCATGAAAACATATTCCAAGCACCAGTAGAGAATTGATAATATCACACTATAAATTTACATGGGAATAGCCTCTAATTTAACCAGACGTGAGAAAATAAACTAACCTCTGAAATCAGTGATGCACTCTGATATGTCTTGATGTGTATCCCAATCTTACTTAATTTCAGTGTAGAGTATTAAAATTAAGCGATCATTTACTTAGCTCTTATTTTGAACGAATTAACAACTGCTATTGAGCATGTTATTTAAGCATTTATTACGAAAACATGTTAATCTCTTTCATTTCTGATTTCCTTTACAGAACAGCAGTTGACGGATATTACTAATAGACTTCAACATCGCCTTCAAACGTCTATGAGAGAGCTTGCCAGTACACATAGCGAGAAAACTATACCGTACCAAAGATGATCAATCGCATTTTGTGGCAAAAGTTCCAGTTTTCTTATTAAAACAGAGTCATCTAAACTAACTGTACTATACTTTCAAGTGCCAGTAGAGAAATGATAACCTAGCTATAAATTTACATTATAACAGCCTTTCCGAAATTTAACCCGACGTGAGAAGATATAAACTAACCTCTGAAATCAATGATGCACTCTGCCATATCTTGAGGTCTATCCCGTTCTTACTTAATTGCAGTATTTAGCATTAAAATTAAGAGATCGTTTATTCAGCCTTTAATGATTTAACAACTGTTATCAGACACGTTATTTACGCATTTATTATGAAAACATGTTCTCTTTCACTTCAAATTTTCTTTACGGAAGAGCAGTTGACAGGTATTACTAATTGACTACATCGCATTTGAATGTCTATAAGAGAGCTACCTAGTGGAGATAGCGAGGAAACTATACCAAAGGTGAACGATCGCACGCGACATAATCTCTGGGGTGCACAAACATCGGCACAGGAAAAAATCGTGCACGCTTAATCGCTTATAATATTGGATGCGTCAGCGATAGGGCTCTTGCTGTAACCGAAGGATAATACAGTAAAGAGTTTAATGTAGGAATTTTCAAGGGACAGGAAAAAATCTGACATAACAGGATTCTCGTCATATGTCATACTCGTTATAGCGTACTTTACTGTAATTCTGTATCGGAGTTGTCTGTATTCTTGGAGTTTATGGACCTGTCGTTTCCCACACTGTGCGGGAAACAAATATTTACGCTATGGAAAGGTTATCACACCCACATGGAAAAAGATGGTGACAAGACCCCAATTCTTTGAGAGACAATGAGTAGTGTGAAGTGTCTCTACATACAGTAGAAGTCCGCTATAGCGAGTACGCCATATAATGAGAACCCCGATCCAGCAACAGTTTTTTCTCTCCCCTCGAAATTCCTATATTAAACTGTATTATCCTTTGGTTACAGCGAGAGCCCTATCATTTGATATAGATGTTGATTTCCATAGGGAACTTAAAATATTTGTCCTGAATGAGTAAATTTATAATACCAATATAATGGTCCGTTATTGGACATTATAAATTTTCCAGCTAACTCATTCTTGGTTGCCTACGTTTCGCCCTCGTGTGCTAAGTTGGGCTCGTCAGTTGGGACTTACCACACCTCCCAAGACGCAAGACTAGTGCATACCGTGGAGGCCAACTTACCACACGAGGGCGAAACGCAGGCAACCAAGAATGAGTTAGCTGGAAAACTTATAATGTCCAATAATGGACCATTAAATTGGTATTATAAATTTACTCATTCAGGACAAATATTTTAAGTTCCCTATAGGAATCAACATCTATATCATCTGATGGCCAGGCAGGCATCAATTTTTGGAAATGAGACATAGCTCTTATAGTGCATTGGCACTGCTGGTGGCTTCAAGTAGCCTATGCGCTGGCCTCCACGGTATGCACTAGCCTTGCGTCTTGGGAGGTGTGCTAAGTCCCAACTGACGAGCCCAACTTAGCACATGAGGGCGAAACGCAGGCAACCAAGAATGAGTTAGCTGGAAAATTTATAATGTCCAATAACGGACCATTATATTAGCCTGATCACTGACGCAACCAATATTATAAATGATTAAGCGTGCGCGATTTTTTCCTGTGCCGATATTTATGTACCCCAGCGATTATGTTGCATGCAATCGATCACCTCTGGTGTAGTTTCCTTGCTATCTCCACTAGGTAGCTCTCTCGTAGACATTCAAATGCGATGTCGTAATCAATCAGTAATACCTGTCGACTGCTCTTCCGTAAAGAAAATATGAAATGAAAGAAATGTTTTCGTAATAAATGCATAAATAACATGTCTGATAACAGTTGTTAAATCGTTAAAAATAAAGGCTGAATAAACGATCTCTTAATTTTAATACTAAATACTACAATTAAGTAAGAATGGGATACACCTCAGATACGGCAGAATGCATCACTGATTTCAGAAGTTAGTTTATATTTTCTGGCGTCTGGTTAAATTACGGAAAGGGTATTAGCACGTAAATTTTCAGCGAGAAGGTTATCATTTCTCCACTAGCGCTTGAAGTATGTTTTCATCATACGTATAGTATGGTTAAGTTAGGATAGATGACACTGAGTAAGAAAACTGAAATTTTGCCACAAAATGCGATCGAACATCTTCGGTACGGTATAGTTTACTCACTATGTGCATTTGCGAGCACTCTCGTCGACATTCGAAAGCGATGTTGGAGTCGATTAGTAATAACCGTCGACTGCTGTTCTCTAAAGAAAATTTGAAATGAAAGAGGATAACATGTTTTCGTAATACATGCGTGAATAACATGGCCTATAGGAGCTGTTAACTTGTAAAAAATAAAGGCTGAATAAACTATCTCTTAATTTTAATGCTGAATACTGCAATTAAGTAAGAATGTGATACACCTCAAGATATGGCAGAGTACATCACTGATTTCAGACGGTAGTTTATATTTTCTTGTGTCTAGTTAAATTTCGTAAAGGCTATTCCCATGTGAATTTTTAGCGAGGAGATTATCATTTCTCAACATGCGTTTGAAATGTTTTCATGATACATATACAGTTAGGTTAGCTGACACTGTTTGAAGAAGGAAACTGAAATGTTTGCCACAGAATCCTCTGGAGTGATACTGTATTCCTCCGAATCCAAGATGACATTTATTCTCAGAATCTCATGTGAAAAAACAAAGAGTCGTCTTGCATTTGTGGCCTAACAGTAATGAACACCACTGGCAACTAATGTGATAACCACACTGCTTCTTTTCACCATTGTGCGCGCACAAACACGAAATTCGACAATAAACGACCGCCGCTTCATTATACATCGCTAGCCGTGGCAACCGGTTGTACAGTGCCTCTGTGTAATGTCACTGGATCTCAGAAAATAGTGAAGAGAGAATGACATTCTATTAGCCGATGATATAGATGTTGATTCCCATAGGGAACCTGAAATATTTGTTTCAAATGAGTAAATTTATAATACCAATATAAATGGTCCATTATTAAACATTATGGATTTTCCATCTAACTCATTCCTGGCTGCCAGCATTTTGCCCCAGTGTGCTAAGTTGGGCTCATCAGTTGGTAAACAGCACACCCACCAAGATGCATGGCTAGTGTATAACTATTCTCAAATCTTCAGAATGGCATCATAACACGCGAGCCTTTGAAATCTTACAAAGGCCATGGCTTGGTAGCAGAGTTATATTGCATTTACTGTACCTGACACTTGGTAAAATTAAGTTTTATACACAGCAGGAATATTTTTGTGATGGATCGTCGTATTTTAAAGACATGGAACAGGTACTGTTGGCAAGTTTTCAACGGGTTGTTGCCGATATTATGCCAAGTTTTAGTTAATGGTTATTAAACACTTGGAAATGTAGAATAATTTGCAGCTGCAAGAAAATACAACATACAACATGCGTACTTTACAAAAAATGCATACAGTGGCCAGCAACAAGGACGTTTTAAAGAAGTTGAAGATGAAACGGTGAGGCATGTGCACGAAAACCGCAAGGGCGGAATGGCCATACCACGGCGCAGTACACTTGTTCACTTAATCTTCAACGTCCACGATTAGGTCTATACATCGCTAGCTGCTGAAATGAAATGGCGTTTGGCTTTTAGTGCCAGGAGTGTCCGAGGACATGTTCGGCTAGAGAGGTGCAGGTCTTTTGATTTGACGCCCATAGGCAACCTGTGCGTCATGAGGAGGATGAAATGATGATGACGACGATACATACACCCAGTACCCCCTGCCTGCAAAATTAACCAACAATCGTTAAAATTCTCGACCCTGCCAGGAATCGAACCAGGGACCCTTGTGACCAAAGGTTAACACACTAACCAACCATTTAGCCATGAAGAAGGATGCTAGCCGCTGAAGGTGGCCGAAACCGGCAAGCGAGATGTGCGAGTAGCGGCCGGTTGTAGCTGACACTGAGTAATAGTAACAGTTTTTCTTTTTGCTATTTGCTTTATGTCACACCGACACAGATAGGTCTTATGGCGACAATGGGATAGGAAAGGCCTAGGAATAGAAAGAAAGTGGACGTGAAAATGGAAAACCACAGAAAACCATCTTCAAGGCTGCCAACAGTGGGATTCAAACCCGCATCTCCCAGATGCAAGCTCACAGCTGCACACCCCTAACCGCATGGCCAACTCACCCAGTGGTAACAGTTTTATAGACAGCAAAAATATTTTCCTAATGGATCATCATATTGTAGAGACGCGTGGAATACATATTGCAGGCAAATTATCATCGGGTTCTCTTCGATATTATGATGACCATTTTAAGTTAATTTTCATTAAACCCGTGGAAATGAATAATAATTGTGCAGCCAAAAAAAGATATGGCACAACTAAAGCCAATGTTCGGCGTTGGCGTGCAGACTAAGAGCGTCTAAAAATGATTACTGTATAAGACAGGCATTCATATGATTTTTTAACCAAACCCCATGCCACTACAGGCCTTGGCCTACCAAGCGACTGCTGCTCAGCCCGAACGCCTGCAGATTACGAGGTGTCATGTGGTCAGCACAACAAATCATCTCGGCCATTATTCTTGGCTTTCTAGACTGGGGCCGCTATCTCACCGTTAGATAGCTCCTCAATTCTAATAACTTAGGCTGAGTGGACTTCGTACCAGCATTCAGGTCCAGGTAAAAATCACTGACCTGGTTGGGAATCGAACCCGGGGCCTCTGGATAAAAGGCAGTCATGCTACCCATACTCCACGGGGCCAGCTCATATGATTTTACAAAGTACTTTAAAGCCTGATTTAATTTTTTTGAAGGATTAAATGGGAGTCGTCCTGGATGAAATTAAACGTACACTTTTGCATAGTATTAGATTTTGAAAAATAAACAAGTAAGCCCTAATGTAGGTATTATCTGCGAAAACGCAAGTTTTGAACAAACATTGTCGTTTCATACAGATTTTAATGTCTATTGTTTTCCTGACTTTTGCAAAGAATATGATATAACGACAATCCGCTATAGTGAGTAAATTTTTTGCTATTATGAATTCTTGCTATAATGGATTTCTACACTATAACCAAATGTTTCAAGATATACTACACAAAATCTTCGTTCTAACATTGTTGTCGAGTACAATTATTTTGAATGCTTCACTGAAAACTGTGTATAAAAATTCAGGTTGCTGTTCAAATTAAGGCATTTATTTCAGAGCTGTCCACAGTAGTTCTGACCGGGTGGCTTACTCGTGTTGTGGACAATTTAAATCGGATTTCTAAGCGAGTGTGCGTGACCATTAAACCTGAAGCCATTGTGTTAAGAAGTGGTTTACAGGTGATGAAAGTGAAAATACACAAGTACAAGTCTTTACAGGCATTTTTTGTAATATTACTACTATGAAAAATGACCATCCCTACCAATAACTGATGGGAAAAAAAGTGTGGTAATTTGTTTGTATGTCCTCCAGTATTAGATCCAATTTTATAAACATAGTGGAAGGGGAGTACTAGTACCATTTTAAATTTTTGCCTTAGTGCGTTACGTACATAATAGAAAGGGACCTCTAGAGTGTATTAATGTAAATCTAATGATAGGAATCTGAGAATGGAGTAGGAAAAAACACTGGGATAAACACCACAACAGAAGTAATTGAAAGATATTTTGAAACTTTGCATCATCACACACATTGGCACTTGAAAAGATGAAGCCTTTCCTTTCAGTTCAACAGGCTGATAATCTCATGGTTTTACGCTTTGAAAAAAATCCTTACTTTTATCATGACGCAAGTAGAATAGACTAATATAACTCGGAAAAAATATTCTCTAACCCATGGGTAAATAACGGAAATATTGATTTATTATCATTATCATTATGACTTGAGAGGTGTGGCTATGAAGTTGTTTACGTCTACTTAGTATTATTTACGTAGTTATATACGGACGATCGTATTAATTGTTTATGTCATGAAACATCTGCTGTATGTATATTAATATGAGTTTATTTAATGTAAGAACATGTAATTAATAGTATATAATTTATTATTACCTGTATATATGATGTTATGGAGTTCGTGGTTTATAGCATTTAAAAAACAGACATTTAGTGTTTTTGTAGAATCTATACTTCTCAAATTTAGAGTTTTATAGCAAATTTCTTAAAAATAGGCATAATTTGCAAATTTGCATACAACAGTTGGGAGTAAAATCATACTCTTTAATCACAAATTGCTCGTCATGCAGTTTTGAATACACTATCGAAAATAAGACAAACAACAGCATAAGATTGCAAGAAATATTAACACACACACACGAATATGCATATTTACAAATTTACAAACACAATTTCAAAGTGAAAAATACTATTCTGAACATATTCATCTATTACAGTACAGCAGACCTACAAGGAAGAAGAATTTCAATGATGATTGAAGTACAACATGCCAATTGTTTGAATTGTGTCCTCCTTCATTCGAATCCACCTATTAGTTACAATCATGTGATACTTGCTAAAAAACCTCTCTACATTGACACTATTCGTAAAGGCCCAAAAGCACTGCAGTGCTACCGAAGCAAAGGAAGCAAACTTTAACTTCAGTGCCAAACATCTGAAGAATGTCAGTGTTTTTGTCCATTCTAATGTTCTGCAGCATCTGTTGGTGATATGCCTCGCAGCCCTCGACAAACTGATCAACAGTGACACTTCTTAAAAAATGGCAACTTATGCTTCAAAGACACAAGTGATTTGGGTTCCAGAGCACTGTTTTGCCCTGCAACTACAGGATTAAATAAACTGCACACTTCTTTGAAAAACACGTTAGCATCACTAACGCCCATATCCTTTGAGAGCTTAGTTATGCATTTAAGCATACACTGCCTAAATTGCACAATAATTTCCTCTTTTTTTATATTGTTTCTGAAACTCTCCAGCAGGTTACTTGTTTCCAAGGAAACCATCTGTCAGTACACCTCTTCAATTCTCCATGAATAGTGGTAAGATCATCCCACAGCTTGTGAACATACGGGTAGGATGATCCCTTCAGTACTGGGAGTGCTCCATTAATTTTTACAGATATCTGTGAAACAAACTTTATCTGAACTTTAAGCAGTGGAAGCATATCCTGCTCTCTAAACATATCTAACACTGAATGGCCACTTCTATTTAGGGAATTCTCATCAAGAGAGCTAAAGACCTCTACCAGGTGTGTGAATACTTGTCAAGATACTGGACTGAGCGAAACCAAGATTTCCATCAGGTGATGACAGGAGTTGGAAACAACAGTGCATTCAAATCAGGGATATTATCTTGCAAAAAATTTAGATAGGAGTTCAACTTCCTACAGTGGAGAAAAACCATCTTAAGTTTTGAAACCAAATTGTTCAACTGTGACAGTTCCTTGAGAATAACATCCCCCACAAGATGCAACTTATGTGCAAAGCACTCAAAATGAAGAAGATGGTCTCCAATAATCGTCTATAATGCCTGGAAATATGTACTCATGTATCTAGCAGAGTCTGACACTAAACCCAGCACGTTTTCATAATCAATATTATAGTCTTTGAGAACATCAATAATGGCTCGGCTGCATGATGTCCTGTTGGCAGCCTTCAAAAATGAACAGCTTGCCAAATAAACTTGTACTTCTGCGGTTGGTGTGATTGTCCTGAATAGAACACATCTGCCTCGGCTGTCCGACATCTTGTCTGCGATTACTACAATGGGCTTCCCGTCCAATGCACAGCATTCACCTCTGCCTTTGCTGAATCTCCGCAACGTGGAACATAATCTCTGCTAAGGGTACTGACTTGAGGCAGAGCTCCTGATCCTCGGACGTACCTATGGGGCCAATAACATTTCGTTAACCATGATGATGATGATGATGATGATAATAATAATAATAATAATAATAATAATAATAATAATAATCGGTTTAGAGGTAAGGACAAATACTTAGTGCTGGCCTAGCGAATCACCGAATGTGTTTTAAAAGCTTTTCTCTATAAACTTTCATTTATGTACATGAAAACAAGCTATTATTTTACATCCTACATGATCTATTAAATTGTAACATTTTAAAACAATGTCCATCCATATTTGTTTAGTTTTTTGGTTGAAAATTTGAATAACCTAACGTGCATTTACATGGTTTTTGGTAGAAAGTTTAACTAACCTAAAATTCGACAAGGTCGTATAGCAATCGTAATACTTCAAAACAACCATCCATGTGATTCTCTTTGGTGGTGGGGGAGATATAGGCTATACCACTCAAGATGGTGGAAATGTATTTTAAACACAAATATAAATAATGCCCCAAAATTTGTCTGAAATTGACACTTACTTTTCAAGGTAGTCTCGGAAAGCAGGATGGTCCAGCTTGTGGATGGGAATATTAGTCTGCAGGCACATCTTCACAGTACCCCCAATGAACGTTTGTTTCTCACTTTTTGCTTGTTTTGCCTTTCTATCCAGTTCTACTATTGTGGCTTGCTGCTTGATGCCACACTGTTCACATGCTGGTTGAGAAAAAAATTGCTCCTTTAGTAGCACATGGTTTTTGCTCTTGCAGTGTTTATCCAAAACATCATTCTTCTTCCATTCAAGTCTTTGATTGCAAAGTCGGCACATCAATATATCTGTATCGCTTACATAAAAATGTTTCGATTTGTAACCCTCGGCACTTCATTTTTACCCATGGCTAACAGACAATTAATCGCTACCGTAGTTTAAAACAGAACAGCTATTCAGCACCTAGGCCTATGTCAAGAATAACCAAAACCAACTATGATCAAGAGTCAACACAAAGTGAATGAACGCGTGTGCTTGAAAGTGATACCTGGGTTCTCCTAGTGCTGAATCGGTAGACCTTGGTTATCTTCGAGATTCATATTGGCAACCTTTGAAAGACAAACTATGAGTCAAGTAGGCATTGCCGTGTGTACTGTATTAATCTGTGTGACTGGTTGTTCTTTGCATCGCTCTTTGGCCGTTGAAAGGTAGTCCACACATTGTAAAATTTATGACGCCGTAATAATTCTTTCCACTGAAATAAATAACTACATATATCTTATTTTTAAGAAAAATGCATTGTTTTTTAAAAGATATGTTCATTTTGGATAAAACCGAGAATTTCACATCTATTTCGCATAAACAGTATAATTTTGCATTTTGAGAAATTTCGCATTTTATCGCTAAATCAAAATCGCTAAAAACCACTCGTAGGGGTCATATAAGGTGCTGGCACATACACTGACAAAGTTTCAACATATTTTGCATTTATCACAAATGTTAAAAACCACAAACTCTAATTATGTATAATCCACTGCAATATTGTGCAACACACTGTGATAAGTCCAAAACAATGCAATGTACAAGTGGAAAGTTATAGAAAAATCCATTCATTGTAAAAAGGTTATACGAGACACTTGAATTTACGAGAAAACATGTAATGTCATATTCTTCTAGAAGCCTGGCAGGCAAAGTATATAAAGAGGCAGTCTTGACGGTAGAGTTGAGTTGTTTTAACAAGACTTGTGTGCAAGTCGTGTCAGCCAAGTGCTTGAAGTCAAGTATGTGAATTTTGTTGGGTTGGTAGTTGACGTGCGACTAATGCAATCTTCTTCTCATTCTTTGTAGCAGCGTTTTGTTTCAAGATGGCAGTTCATTAATGCGTGTATGCAGAAGATGTAAATTTTGCGAATAAAATAGTGTGTACAACTGACTGCGATTTGTGTGCGTCTTTGTGAATACATCACTCGGAAACAACTGAACCCGTATATAAAGTTTGTGGGTATCCACAGGGTTTGTATCTATACACGGGAGGTCAATTTTATTTTGATAATAATTAAAATGAAAAAAGGAAAAGCAGCAGAGAAGGATAAAATAGGAGTAGAAATGATACAGGCAGCAGGACCTATTGGTCTACATTGGTTATACATTATAGGCAGCTGAAGTTTATAAGGAGGAAAAAAGCAAGTACCTGATGATTGACATAAAGGTGTATTAAGACCAGTATTTAAGAAACATGACAGAGCAGCAGCAGCAGCCCTGCAATTGAGAGCATTCGAGGTCCCGTCTTTATGAACCTTTAAAAAAAGTTTTGTTGCTGACTATAGAGTCCAAACAGTGTGAATATATTCCCAAATGGTTTCTGGAGATGATCTCTTATAGCCCCGATTGTTGCATGTGTAGCAGAAGCCACTCCTTTCGAATAAAGCCATGTAGAAAACATGCCAAACCACCAGCTGATAACTAGCGTATGTTACGAGTTGTACTTCCAAATGTAATACATAGTGACTAGAAGCATTCTTTTGATAGCTGTGGCTGCTGAAAGCCAGATCCTTATTTTTAAGTATATTTCATGCTTGTTCTCTACATTTATCACATCAGGATTTACCTGAACAGCTGCAAATGAGATAAGAAAGGCCACATTCTTCAAGTTAGGTATGCTATTGCCCGGAGAGTGCCAAAAGTTCGACGACGGAAAGAATAACAACAGGAAAATTTGCCGCATTTATGGATACATACTGGTTTGGCGGTAATGCGGTTTATCATCATGATGTTTAATTTCGTACGTTCGTCGTCACCACTTTTTATTAACGCATACCCTAGTATGTTTTGTTTGGCGTCTCTGAAAATAGTTAAAAGTAAGCGGAAACATAAAATTATTATTTATTTATTATTCAATAATTGGCCAACTAGGAACCACGATAAGTTTCATTATACATTCTGATGTTTACTCAGTTTTCGGTAGATCCAGTAGGTTTTCATTAGCTTGCTGTGTTGAGCACGGCATCACCTGACCACTTTGCAGCAGTTGTCCACTTCATATCCTGCCAAGTCCCAAAAGTCACAATGCTTTTTCCGAAAAAGTCTTGTTTGTGCGCATCATTATTATATTTATTATTATTTGTTAGGTACGTTGGCGACTAAAACAATTGTTATGGTTGGGTAGTTTTATCATGTTTTAAACCTACTTCTCTCCAAAAAATACCTACGCCTATATTGGCCCGAGTTATGAGATATTAAACGATCACTTTGTTAATGATCTCGCCTGCTTTAGGCCCTATTAACAGCAACAACCGTGAATATTCCTCAACTAAAGTAAACTTGTTTCCTCATCCCGAGGTGGTGAAGCTCTTTTTAGACATGCCCCCAGTGGAGGGGAGTTACATGTACCATTTTTACCGCATATCAACCTTCGTGCCATTCGTAAATCTCTGGCAGTATGGTACTGGGAATCAAACTCAGACTCCCGCGAGTGGCAGCTAACTGTGCTACCATTACGCTGGCGGACATTCTTAACTACAAAACAAAGACATATAACATGAATGACGCATGCCTGCAATGCGTGGGTCGACACAAAACTATTCACCTATTTGTGTGACGTCATCAGAGCTGCAGTAGGCCTACGTTATGGAGGCGGACATTTCTTAATTACGAAGGACAGATGTATTGCATGATTTTGACGCGTTTTCATTGTGCGGGTCTTACGGACCAAACTATTCACAAATCTGTGCGATGGCATCAAAGCTGCAATAAGACTTGTACCCGCTTTTAACATTTTCGTCTCAAAAAGCCAGGGGTGTCTAATACGCAAGTAAATGCGGTATTTATATGAGATAACTGATGGAATAAGAGTGGGAATATGGAAAAGATCTGGTGATGGTATTCTTTGATCTAGACAAGGCATACAATAGTGTTAACAGAGAAAATGAGTGGAGAAACCCTGCAAAGAAAAGTATGTGGAAGGCAATCAAGGGAACTAGTGAAAGCAATGTATAAGAGTTGTTCCAGGTGTGTTCAGACTCCAGTGGGGAGAACAGATTGTATTAAGACAGGGAAGTGTATTGTCTCCACTTATGTTAATAATGGTTAAGGATGAAATTCTAAGGGAAACAAAGGTAAGATATGGAGAGGGGTATGAAAATAATGTTGTTGGGCAGATGACCTAGTGGTCCAGGGAGTCAGCAATACGAAAGTGTAAATCCAATTAGAGGCTTTAAATGGCAATATTGAGAAATTTGGTATGAAAATCGGTGTGGAGATGAGCAAAACAGTGGTGATAACTAAAGGAGAGAGAAGGAAACCGAATCATTAGTATCAGGGGACAAAATCTTGAGGTTGTCGAATACTTCAACTATTTGGGAAGTGAAGTAATGCAAGATGCAAGGTTGGATGAGGAGATCAACAGAAGGGAAGAAGCAGGGAATAAGTTCTACCAGAATGTAAACAACCTGGTGTGGAACAGAGAAGTTCCTATGAAATGTAAACAGATAATGCGCAAGATATACTATACCCCTATATTAACTTATGCACCAGAGACTTATATTTTGACAGCAAATAGAGTAAAATTTAGGCCAGTGAGAAGAAGTTCCTGAGGAGTATGGTAGGGAAGATAAGGAGAGACAGAGTAAGAAATGTTGAGGTCAGAAAAGAGATAGGGGTAGAAAAACTGAGTGATAGGATGGAGGAGGGAAGGATACCAAAACAAGTGGTGAAGGCTAAGATAGAAGGAAAGAGGGCAAGAGGGAGGCCCAGAGCAAGATGGATGGACAATGTCAAGAACAGTACATATAAGAAAAAGAAGACTGGACTGGATTACAATTACTGAAGAGGAGTGGTGGAAAGAGAGGCAACGGTGAAGTACTATAAACACGCCGACCTGGCAAGAGGTGGACAAGGGGAAATGAAAATGATGATAATAAAAAATTAAGTCTGATAAAACATTAAATGCAAGGAACATATAATATCATTCACCCTTTTTTTTTTCAATGTTTTTATATATGGTTTTTATATATGGTACTTAAGTAATTCCCATATGCCTGCAAAATCCTCACTTACCTTTAGGAGCCTCTACTGCTGTATAAGTTGATCCTGGTGGAACTTGGTAGCCTTGAGTAAATAACTTGAAGTGATGAATCAAAGCTTCCATTGAAGTCTGAAACAATTCACAGAAGGCAGATCAGTTAGTTCCATAATGTTATCTACATCTTAGGTGATCATTCACAGGCAGAATATACAGAAATATAACATAGCTATGATAATGATCTGGAAAGCAAGTCTCTTCTTTTTTATACACATCTTATGTAAAATGATAATGGATCATCATTTCTAATATTAAGTTGAATTATCTGGAACCACTCGTTTTTTTGCTGGAGTTTTAATGGTGAACCAACTCAGATAGGTTATTTGCAACAAAGGAATAGGAAAGGGTGGCTAGGACAGGGAAGGATGGGGTCGTTCCCCTAATTAAGTTACAGCCCCAGCACTTGCTTGGTGTGATAACAGGTAAACACAGGCAATCCTCAAAACTCCCAATGCAAGCTAACGGCTACATGGCCCAAATCATGTAGCCAACTCGGCACCACTCATAACAGAGCAGATGCAGGTAGCAAGCATAATGCAGTTATGAAGGAAAAATGCAAAGCAGTAACTTCATTGTGCGGAAACTACTATTCTGGGTCATATACATATATATGTACACAAATAATCCATGCACCTTAATTTTAGCAAGGGAAATGCTGAAAAAAGCATTTTTGTATAATTACATCTCTTTGCAAATTGTCATTAAATCAAATTTCTCACAAAAGTCTGAAAAGACAAAAACAATTAATTAAAATCAGTATGAAACTGCAATCTGTTTGTTCAAAACTTATATTTTCACAAGTGATTTCTACAGTGTGGTTAACTAGTTACAGTAAAACCTCGTTAATTCAAAGTCGTTGGGACACAAAAATCGGACTTCAAATTACGTGATTTCGAATTAAATGCCAACACGTACTTCGGAAATGCCACCCCTTGTGGTGTCACAATATACTCTAAGACCCGTTACTGCATGCAATTAACCTTGATTCACAGTTTAAAACTCACAAATGCCTTGTAAAAAACTATTTCCAAAATGTATCCAACAAGGTGCATTTACAGTATTCAAATGATGCACCTGGATAACTCACCGGCAAACATAACCTCACGCAATGAAATCAAAAGAAAGAAAATATGATTCACAGACGAGGAGAAATCTATACTTGCTCCCCTGTGCAAGTGCTTCATTCGTTGGATTACTGTACTGTATGCATACTGGATGCCTTGTGCTTGCACAGAAAGTACCTGATGCCCTTAAAACATCGCGCTTATCGAACTTTCCTATGGCGAGGTGAGAAAGTATCTCGCTTCTGTCCACATTACAACAGTACAGTGACTATACTTGCACGATTTCCCGCCATGGCTCTTCTAAGACCCATTAATGCATGCAGTCACTTTGATTCTCAGTTTAAACTTTTCAAAGGCCGTGAAAAACACCATTTCAGAAATGTATCCAACAATGTGCGTTTACATTATTCAAATAATGTACTTGTATAAAACAAATGGCAAGCGTAACTTCACGCAACGAAAGGAAGAAAAACACGATTCAAAGACAAAGAAAAATTATGCTGGCTCCCCCGTGCAAATGCTTTATCTCTTGGATTACTGTACTGTTTGCATTTTTAGATGCCTTCTATTGGCAAGTAAAGTGCCTGATGCCCTTAAAACATCGTGGCTTTTTGAATTTTTCTACGACAGGGGAAGGAAGTCTCTCACTTCCGTGTGCACTGCATAGCAACAAAGTACATTTCCCGGCTGGCAATTCTCTCCTTTAAAACCACAGGTCTGTTTGGCCGCAGCATTTAAAAAAATAAAACAAACAATGCGGTTTCATCGGCATTGACAATTGTTTTTGATGCGTAAGAATTGATTATAGACTATAAGCCATGCTTATTCGCCAACTGTCGGCATCGCCAGTGTTCGAGGATTCTACCTCTCTGTACACTGCCTGCTACGCGATATTGTGGCGTTCCTTAAAACGCCGAATAAAAAATAATTACGATTCCACGTGAACATAGCAGATACGAAGAACACTGTAGACACGCGGAAGTAGGTGAAAGTGCGCAAAGTTACCCCTGCATGTTCCAGAAAATGCGTTCTTTCATGACATGGAGAAATTCTGAATTAAAATTATTCTGTAAAATACTATTTTTTTTTCAAAATGTAAAGGCAGTTACGAATTAAAAGTCTGAATTTCGCTAACGGGACCAACATTGTTCTTCGAATTACAAATTATCCGTATTTCGAATTGAACGATTTAAATAACATGCAAAACCGTACCTCATGTTTTGGGAAACGAGAGCTGCTTCGAATTAGGCGAGATTTTGAATTAACCAATTTTGAATTATCGAGGTTCTACTGTAGTTATTTTCTAATTCTGATACTATGTGAATGTCCATATTCAATTACATTCTTAAAAATTGGAATACCGGGCGAGTTGGACGTGCGTGTAGAGGCGCGCGGCTGTGAGCTTGCATCCGGGAGATAGTAGGTTCGAATCCCACTATCGGCAGCCCTGAAGATGGTTTTCCGTGGTTTCCCATTTTCACACCAGGCAAATGCTGGGGCTGTACCTTAATTAAGGCCACGGCCGCTTCCTTCCAACTCCTAGGCCTTTCCTATCCCATCGTCGCCATAAGACCTATCTGTGTCAGTGCGACGTAAAGCCCCTAGCAAAAAAAAAAAAAAAATTGGAATAGTGCCACTCCAGAGCCTTCAGGTGCAAACAATTTTTCTTAATCGAACTGCATCACCTAACCTAACCTTGTATATATATCACAAAAACACATTTCAGGCCCCAGTAACAATACCCTTTTCCCCATAAATTTACATGGGAACAGCCTCTCTGAAAGACATGAAAATATATAATCTAACCTTTGAAAATAGTGAGGAGTATCACATTCTTATTTCAATTTCAGTACTACTATTAGTATTAAAATTAAGGACTGTTTACTTCAGCCTTTATTTCTAATGAGTTAATCAGGCATGTTTCACATGCACTTAATGTGAAAACACATTCTCCCCTTTCATTTCAAACTTGAATGTTTGTTTACACAAGTCATAGTCGTGAGCTGGCATTACTAATTGAATTCAACAGAGCCTGTAAATGTCCGAGAGAGCCCTTGCTAGTGCACGTAGCGAGAAATCGAAAAGGAAGATGACTGATCATCTATATATATAAAATAACATGACCTGACTGAATAATTCATCATCACCAAGCCAAAACTACTGGAGATAAAGAAATGACATTTTGTGGATACATATATATTGTAGTATAGGTGCTCACTAAGGGAGGATGTATGGATATTCCATCATTAAGGAGGTGAAGGTGCATGTGTGAATTGTTTAAATGAGCATATCTATATCTCAAAAACTTGTAAGTTTACAGATGTAAAAATTGGTATTTAGAATCTCTTTTAAATATAAAGAAACAAACACTTTTTGTTTTTGGAAAATCCCCTTAAAGGGGTGAAAATTTAGTTGAATACTTTTTATGAGGACACTTATATCTTAAAAAATGAAGATGTTACAGACATGAAAATTCATATTTGGAATCTCCTTTAAAAATAAACACATATTCTTTTGTTTTTGGAAAATCCAATTAACCTCTTAGCATAAAAGCCCAAGTATACTTGGGATTTTATATATTTATATAAAATAAAAGCCCGAGTATACTCTGGAATGTCGCTCACTGATCAGTACCTAATTTAAAGGCCCGAATATACTAGTTTCCTGTTGTTTGTCAGTATTTCTGCCAGATATTTATAAAATTAATACTTCAGGTTCCTATCTTTGACAAAAGATGTCTCTGACTCACCCATAGTGGATGTCGGTGACTCAGGCAGCTTGTGTTCGCGGCCTTTCTGTATTTATTACTATCTAAGTTTACTTCGTCTGTTAGGTGAAAATGGACAGTGAAGAAAAGTTTGACTTTGAGTTTAGCGAGTCTGATAGTTTGTGTGCACAATGCTGGAGGGAAGAAGGCACGAAGGGAAACCAGGTACATGTGTAAGGAGTGCGATGTAGCATAGTGTATTGATCCTTGTTTTCGGGCATTTCACACAGCTACAAACATAAATGTCTTTCTTGTACAGTACTGAGTGTCATGTTATCTTACTTGCCATTTGTTTAGTGCTGTGTTATTTTACATGTAAGTTAAAAGAAGAACCCATAAAACTATCATGAGTATACTCGGGATTTAAAATAGAAACTTTCCAGTGGCTTATATTTCATTGTTAAGTTCGAAAAATATATTTTCATTGTTACCACTGTCACTGTTTTTCAATAGTGTGTCCATTTTAACAATAAAAAATTAGGTAAAAAAGAATCACAATTTTGTAAATAATTGCTATATGTTGAGAGGTTAATGGTGGTTGAACAGGAGTGACAAAGGGGGGTGAATTTTTAAAAGACTATAGATCTCAGAAACGTGAATTGGTTACAGACGTGAAAATTGGTATTTGCAATCTCCTGTAAAAGTAAAGCAATATAGATAATTTATTTTTGGAAAATTCACTGAAGGGGAACTGAGAAAGGAGGTGAATTTATAAAATGACAATATCTACAGAAAGTCTCAAACTTAAATGTTACAGACATGGAAATTGGTAATTTTAATCACTTTTAAAAATTAAGAAACCTGTATTTTTTTGTTTTAGGAAAACCAACTTAAGCCGGTATACTCACTAATGAACGCAGCGCTCACCTTTATGTTTAAAGGCCATA
Organism: Anabrus simplex; assembly: GCF_040414725.1. NCBI lineage: Eukaryota > Metazoa > Arthropoda > Insecta > Orthoptera > Tettigoniidae > Anabrus > Anabrus simplex. The sequence continues at coordinate 494,157,695 of NC_090265.1, forward strand.
ATATGCTGACAGAAAGATTGAGGTATTTTTAATATGTCTATTTGAGATATTTATATACTTAGAAACAAGGCCGAGCGGATGCTAAGGAGCAAACATCTGCATTTGGGAGACACGCGAGTTCGAACCCCACTGTCGGCTGTCCTGAGAATGGTTTTCTACAGTTTCATGTTTACGCTTCAAGGCACATGCAGGGACAGTTTCTATTCACAGGCCACAGCCTATTCTTTCCATCTGCTCACCGTGTTTCATTCATCAATATTCATTTCACCTTCAGTAGCTCCTCAACACAGGTTGGCATCAGTAAGGGCCCCCGGCCATAAAAGAAGCAATATAAATTAATCTCACCTCATTCCAGACACCGTATCAAGAAACAGGACTAAGGGGTAGACAATTTATTTAGGAACACGAATGTTTACATTTAAACGAATAGTTATTTATTTAGGAAATTAAATTTAAAACAAATATGAGATAGGAGGAGTCTGCTTAGTATGAACTAAATATTGCAAACATAATCCTGCATAACAGAAAATAAAATTTTTATACAGTCATCACTTCTGTTGCTTTCAGGATCTTTCCTGAAACACTTTACAAATTTTGTTTCTGGGTTTGAACATTTGTAGCGGAAGCATGGAGGCTCCAGTTATTGTATGTGCACGTTTTAGTGATAGATTTTTGTACTCGGCTGAGGAGTAAGAAGGGAGTACTGCCGGTTCCGGTAATACTGCCAACTGAATGGAAATGAAATCTGAATTGAATCGATAATATGATCGATCGATATGAATTTTCTAAACCTTTATTATCTTACGCCAACAACTGTGTCACATACATAATATATAATACTATATAACATTTCCCGATGCAAAACGTCTTCCTAGCATGAATTCTATAGTTTGGCTTTGCTGTGTAAACAGCAACAGTACGAGTACTTAAAGTGTACGCTAGATGTCGCACAGCGATAAGCAATTCTTAGTTTGTGTTTCAAAGGTTGCCAATAGAATCTCGAAGATAACCGATTCAGCACTAGCGTGTAAATCTATCGCTAAAAAGTGCCCAGATAATAGTAATTCCATTCTTTCCCAAAACGACTGAAATACAGCCTTCTATTAACAAACATGGCTCTTCTTCCTGCTAACTCTGTTTCAGAGTTATGACCACTTTCGTAAACCTCATTTGTTTCATTATCATCACGTTCGTTTTTCAAGTCCATTCCTCCACTGTTTCACCCGAACACGAAGGTATCTGATCAGTCGATGCCATTGTAACTTTAAGTTAATCAACAGTCACAGTATAAACAATCCACATTAAACAAGCATAAGACAAAACTTAACTTATTACAATGCACACAATATGAGTAGCAATGTTATTTGCTACTGAGCGCACCGCTCAACAAACATGCACTTTGCACCTAATAATGCATTGAGGGGTCTTGGTTTTCAAAGATACAGTAATGAAAATGGCTAACAGATACTCTTCGCGTAACAATCTGTTTGAAAGGCATAGGGAGTTTCAGAAGTAGAGGTCTTGTAAAATTCCAACAAAAAGCAATATACCACGCAGATGAGTGCTGCGCTATCTCAAGAACCAGATGTTACAGATATGAAAATTGGTATTTGGAGTCTCCTTTAAAAATAAAGAAATACGTATTTCATTGTTTTGAAAATTCCATTTAAAAAGGGTGAAGATTTGAAAAATTAGTTAAATGATTTGTATGAGGATACTTACATCTTAAAAACTAAAGATGTTGCAAACCTGAAAACTGGTATTTGGAATCTCCTTCAATAATACAGAAACATGCATTTTTGGGGGAAAATCAACTGGGGGTGGAAAAGGAGTTTAATTATTTTTTTGAGGATACATGTATCTCAAAAACTGAAGATGTCACAGTCATGATAATTGGTATTTGGAAGCTCTTTTATAAATAAATGAAGAAACATGATTTTTTGTTTTTGGAAAATGCACTTAAGAGAGGAGTGTGAAAGGAAGCGAAAAAAATTGAATTCCTTTTATGGGGATAATTTTATCTCGAAATCTGAAGGTTACAGACATGAAAAATTGGTATCTGGAATCTCCTTTAAAATTAAAGAAACACATATTTATTGTTTTAGGAAAGTCCACTTCACTGGAGAAGGGGTGGAAGGAAGTGAAGACGTTTAATTGTTTTTATGCGGATATATATCTCAAAAACTGAAGACGTTACAGATGTGAAAACTGGTATTTGGAATCTCCTTTAAAAATAAAGAAACACATATTTATTTGTTTTCGAAAAATCCACTTAATGGGGTGAAAAGAATTGAAAAAGTGGGTGAATTCTTAAAATGAGTTCCGGTATATCTACTGTATAAGTCAAAAACTTAACATGTCACAGGTGTGAAATGTGGTATTTTGAAAGTCCTTTCAAAATAAAGGAAAATGTAATATTTTGTTTTCGGAAAAGGCATTTAACGGGGGTGAAAAGAAGTATTTAACGTTAAGAATTTCATACTTAGGTTACGTATTGAAACAAGATTTACATCAAAGAAAGGACAATAAGTTCCACCTTTTCAATACTATATATTGTGTGAGAGTTTTACATTACAGTTAAAACATCACAACTTTTGTACATTCGGTACCGGTTTCGACAGATTCCCTGTCATCATCAGCCGAGAATAATTAAACAAAGACAAGTATAAATCATGATTCTTATGGTGTGATTACAATGGTGGATTAAAAATATACATTATATGATTAAAATAGTATATATATGTACATATACAAATAAAAGGTAAGTAAAATGGGAATGGTCATTATTCTATGAGGTGTACACCTTAATATTTCTAATTAAAAGGTTAATTTGTTAAAAGAAATTTTGTTCTTGTAATATATAATTAGGGCCTATAGTGAAATTTGATTGTAGGCTTAAATCTGTAATATTTTAACTTTTTGACCAGTCAATTCATTGAAGTTATGTAGCCATGTTTGACACATTAAAAAGGTAAACAAACATTTAGTCGAATGGTGTTCCACATAAAATGTGTACAATAAATTCGATTGGAGCTTCAACTTGGACCTAAGAATGGAAGAATTATATTAATGTTCAATGCAAGCAGAAATAGATGAGTTAATTTTTTCACTATGTATTGATGTTGATAGTTAGAATGTCCATTGAACAGTTCAATATGTCGATTTGTATTCTGGAATGGTTTACATTATTTTGTGAAATAGTAATTGAGGTTCTTGCTAAGGTGGTACTTGAAGATCTTGTGTTGTAAGTTGTGAATACATAAATGATTTGGAAAGATCCTGATCCAAGTCGGAACCTATAAGAAATAAAATGCTATTTAAAGTTATATGAAAATCGGAAGGAGTAAAAATTCGCGAAATATTAGCGAAATGAAGGACTCACCTCAGGTGCCAAGTTGGTAGTAGATGTATCGGAGTGGAACTAACAGGCTGAATGTGAAGAGACGGATCTCGGAAGGAAGTAAAGAGGGGCGGAGTTACTGAGCGAGGGGAAGAGGGAGCGCGGTGGAGGCGGGACTATAATCGGGTGGGCGCGGACGGCGGTAGGGGTAATATGTAAGCGTGTTATGGATTGTTTTGAAGATAGATCGATTTTTGGGGATTTTAAGATTGTTCAATATTTTGATAAACGTATCAAATAAAATCGTAGGTTTGTCGGATAAATCATTGAGATTAAAATTTGAATTATGGTATTGATCAAGTGAGATGTAAAATTGTTCAGTGAAATCAAGTATAGGACCTTTATTTATTATTTCAATGATGTCTATATCGTGGTCTATGCCATAAAATTTGTGTTTATAGTCGTGTATATGTTGGCCTACTGCGGAGAATTTTCTGTATTTAATTGCATTTACGTGTTCTGTATATCTAATTTTGAACGATCTACCGGTCTGTCCGAGGTAGGTACTGAGGCAGTCGTTACAATGAAATCTATAGACACCTGACTTTTCAAAGGGGTTGGAAGGGTTGACTGAGTTAGAGTTGTGTAGAATGTCTAGGTTTCTATTATTAGTTCTGAAGGAAATGTTAATATTCTGCTTCTTAAATATATTTGTAATATTATGGATATTGCGGTTATAGGTAAAAGTTGAAAAAGTTTTTGATTTAGTAGTTTGTTTAATTAGGTTCGATTTTGGGCGATGTCTGAATTTGCTGATTATATTTTCTATAAAATTCTTATTGTAACCATTATGAAATGCGATATTGCGTATTGTGTTTAATTCTTTATTAAGGTCTGATTTTGACATAGGAATATTGAATGCTCGGTGTACTAGGCTATTGTAGGTAGCCCGTTTATGATTAGGGGGATGAGTAGAGTCCTGTTGTATTGTCGTAGCAGTATGTGTGGGTTTTCTATAAACTTTATATTTAAAGGAAGATGGGAGTCTAGTGATAGTGAGATCTAGAAAATTGATGGTATTGTTGACTTCGGATTCTAGTGTAAATTTAATGTCTGTGTCGATAGTGTTAAGATGTGTTAGAGTGGTAGCTGCGTCTATAGTGCGTTGGTCCATAATAATAAATACATCATCGATGTACCTGGACCAGAGATGTATGTTGTTAAATGTTGCATTATTGTCTATTTTTGTATGTTCTAAAAAATCTAGATATATTTCTGCTAAAATGCCGGGGGCTGGTGAACCCATGGCTAGGCCGTCCTGCTTGTATATTATTTTATTGAATGTAAAGTAGTTGTTATTGATTAAAAGCTTCAAGATAGACATAAAGTCAGCTATCTCAAGTTGACTAAGTTGGCTATGGTTGTGTAGATTTTGAGGGATAATATGAAGGAGTTTTTCTGGTTTAATACTAGTGTACATATTAGTAACGTCAAACGAGTGTAAAGAGTGATATGGTTGAAGTGTAAAGTCATCTAGTTGTTTAATAAGTTGAAGTGTATTCTTTATAGATTAAACAAACTACTAAATCAAAAACTTTTTCAACTTTTACCTATAACCGCAATATCCATAATATTACAAATATATTCAAGAAGCAGAATATTAACATTTCCTTCAGAACTAATAATAGAAACCTAGACATTCTACACAACTCTAACTCAATCAACCCTTCCAACCCCTTTGAAAAGTCAGGTGTCTATAGATTTCATTGTAACGACTGCCTCAGTACCTACCTCGGACAGACCGGTAGATCGTTCAAAATTAGATATACAGAACACGTAAATGCAATTAAATACAGAAAATTCTCCGCAGTAGGCCAACATATACACGACTATAAACACAAATTTTATGGCATAGATCACGATATAGACATCATTGAAATAATAAATAAAGGTCCTATACTTGATTTCACTGAACAATTTTACATCTCACTTGATCAGTACCATAATTCAAATTTTAATCTCAATGATTTATCCGACAAACCTACGATTTTATTTGATAAGTTTATCAAAATATTGAACAATCTTAAAATCCCCAAAAATCGATCTATCTTCAAAACAATCCATAACACGCTTACATATTACCCCTACCGCCGTCCGCGCCCACCCGATTATAGTCCCGCCTCCACCGCGCTCCCTCTTCCCCTCGCTCAGTAACTCCGCCCCTCTTTACTTCCTTCCGAGATCCGTCTCTTCACATTCAGCCTGTTAGTTCCACTCCGATACATCTACTACCAACTTGGCACCTGAGGTGAGTCCTTCATTTCGCTAATATTTCGCGAATTTTTACTCCTTCCGATTTTCATATAACTTTAAATAGCATTTTATTTCTTATAGGTTCCGACTTGGATCAGGATCTTTCCAAATCATTTATGTATTCACAACTTACAACACAAGATCTTCAAGTACCACCTTAGCAAGAACCTCAATTACTATTTCACAAAATAATGTAACCCATTCCAGAATACAAATCGACATATTGAACTGTTCAATGGACATTCTAACTATCAACATCAATACATAGTGAAAAAATTAACTCATCTATTTCTGCTTGCATTGAACATTAATATAATTCTTCCATTCTTAAGTCCAAGTTGAAGCTCCAATCGAATTTATTGTACATATTTTATGTGGAACACCATTCGACTAAATGTTTGTTTACCTTTTTAATGTGTCAAACATGGCTACATAACTTCAATGAATTGACTGGTCAAAAAGTTAAAATATTACAGATTTAAGCCTACAATCAAATTTCACTATAGGCCCTAATTATATATTACAAGAACAAAATTTCTTTTAACAAATTAACCTTTTAATTAGAAATATTAAGGTGTACACCTCATAGAATAATGACCATTCCCATTTTACTTACCTTTTATTTGTATATGTACATATATATACTATTTTAATCATATAATGTATATTTTTAATCCACCATTGTAATCACACCATAAGAATCATGATTTATACTTGTCTTTGTTTAATTATTCTCAGCTGATGATGACAGGGAATCTGTCGAAACTGGTACCGAATGTACAAAAGTTGTGATGTTTTAACTGTAATGTAAAACTCTCACACAATATATAGTATTGAAAAGGTGGAACTTATTGTCCTTTCTTTGATGTGAAAAGAAGTGGAAAAAGTTGAATTATATTTTATGAGGATACTTATATCTCAAAAACTGAAGATTTTACGGGTGTGGAAAGAGTTATTTGGAATCTCTCTTAAAAATAAAGAAATATCATGGGTTTTTTTTTTTTTTTTTCCAGTAGAGAGAAGGCCGTATTTCACACGTTCACGTATGTCGCATGGTCATCTTAGCCCCGAAAGGCAATACCGCAAATGTGGTTTACAAAGAGTTCCTAGGGTAAATGAAACTCAGTTTTCAGTGAGTTTTTATAGTTTAGGGATTTTAAGATAATGTTTTAGTACAGTACTGAGGAACGATTACTTTTAACAAATTACAAAATCCATGTGAGCGAAGCCGCGAGTAACTGCTGCTATTCAATATCAACGCAGCAAAATTTGTTGGTTGAAAGTGACAGCAAAACCAAAGGAGTTAAAAATTACAGGTTGTAGGGCTAGCCATGGATGGCTTATGGGTGTTTCTAAACATTCATTCTTCATAGGAGAACTACCACTTTTCATAGAACTAGCACTGCATGTCACCCAGCCAATTATGAAGAAAATGTGCAAACACCAGGAAAATTATATTTAATTTGCCAACTTGTAATGCAGATCCAGATGTATTTATTATAGTTTAGTATTATTTATAGATTTCAAGAAGTAGTAGTCCACCGTAACTATTGCAGCATACAGCGCGAGCCCCAGGGTCATGACAGCTTTTTAAATGCCACTCATTAATTCCTATATTAAACTGTGTAATAAAATTTAGTTACAACAAGAACTCTTCCACATTCATCTCTAATCACGTGTGATTTACTGCACTTAATTTTTATTTTTGTTAACAATATCATTGTAACCGAGGTAAATTACAGAGTTCATATATACAATTTTTAAGGGCCATTAAAAAATCTGTCGTTACCATTGGGTTCACACTAGATGCTGTACTACTAGTACTAATACCATAGCGTATTGAAAGAGGAAGTAAGTGCTCTCTCGTAGTTAAAAGGCAGTGGCAGCAGACTGCGCTAGTGTAGCCATGGGTGAACAGTGCTGCTCGCATTAAATCAGTAAGCGGGGCAGCACTATACAAGACCTGCAAGAAATAAATTCTCTAAAGACTTCCAGTTGCCAGAGTGATCTTTGAATTATTCCCTTACATCTGCCATGTGTGTACAGTCCAGGAATATTTGAATAGAGGAAGCTGGTAAACACACTAATTTAATGGCTTAATGTTATCCTCTGGAAAGATTTGAACATCAGTAATTCTGAAATGTCTTACAAAGTATTGAGATGTAGTTGAAATTATTATGCATTTCACATTATCTAAGACATAATTGAAATAAAAATCTTGTAGGTTCCACCTTGTTCAATACAAATACAATGTTGTTGGATGTTTATTACAACATATACTTTATTGCAGAACTAGTTTGGCGCTCATTTAGGCACCATCATCAGCAGCTGCATAAGTAAAGAAAAACTTGGAGATAAAACAACATATTGATATAATTAACTCCTTAATATCTATTTAATGTTAAGTTTCAAAACTCTAATTTACAACAAGATAGCCCTTGTGAGTAAAAAATGTAAAATCTCATCTCTGAGCAAAGAGTTGTCTTCAATATTCAGTGATGGCTATTATTTTACACACTCTTAAAAATAAAGTTCAAATACAATTTTAAAATTGAAAAATTAGAGCTGAATCAAGTCCTATAATGTTAAAATGTTCATTTCATAGATGTGTTGCTAGTCATTTATCAAATAAAAAAAACTAGTGTTCATTAAATTGCTAAACTGCACAGTCTTCTGAAGTTTATTGATATGTGGAAACCTAGTTCCTATGTTATGTATCTAATGGTTGGAACTGTGATTACTTGCCCTGATGTTAAGCGGGCATAGCCTCTCAGTTCAATACAACCCTGTAATGATGAAAGTCCAATGTTAATAGAAAGCAAGAAAAATGTTAAAAACCTGATTGAATCAAACTATTCATGAAGCCAACTCACCTCAACAGCTGTGTACTCGGCGCAGCGACTGCAGTACAACGAGTGTCTGTGCTCGTGTCGTGTGCTATGTGATGAAGCGCTAAGGAAGGGGAAGTAGGGGCGGCAAGGGGAATGTTTCTGGAACAATGACAATGTAGAAGAGGGTCCAGGGGGCGTTGTGCACGAAGACAGTAGTATGAAAAACTGTTACGTAGAGTTTGAAAGACTGTCAAATTTTCTGGAATTCTTAGCTTGTCAAGTAATAGAATCAAGCAATCGTATAATACTTTGGGTTTCTCCGAAATTTCATTCAAATTTAAGTTAGCGTTATAATACTGGTCTAAATGTATTTTACACGCTTCTGTAATGTCAAGCCTCGGTCCCTTAGGTAGTGTTTCTATGATCTCAGGATCGTGATCTATGTCTGTGAATTTATGTTTGTATTCATGGATATGTTGGCCTATAGCTGAAAATCAGAGCAAATAATCAGTTCCAACCATTAGATATATAAGAACTGTTTCCACATATCAATAAACTTCAGAAGATGGCACAGTTTAGCAATTTAATGAACACAAGTTTTTTTATCTAATAAATGGCTAGCAATGCATCTATGAAATGAACATTTTAACATTATAGGATTTGATTCAACTCTAATTTTTCAATTTTAAGATTGTATTTGAACTTTATTTTTATGAGTGTGTAGAATAACAGCCTTCACTGAATAGTGAAGACAATTCATCACTCAGAGATGAGATTTTACATTTTTGACTCGCAAGGGTTATCTTATTGTAAATTAGAGTTTCTAAACTTAACATTAAGTAGATATTAAGGAGTTAATTATATCCATATGTTGTTTTATATTGTTATATCTCCAAGTTTTTCTTTACTCATTATGCAGTTGATGATGATGGTGCCTAAATGAGCGCTGAAACTAGTTCTACAATAAAATATATGTTGTAATAACCATCCAACAACATTGGATTTGTATTGAACAATGTGGAACCTACAAGATTTTTATTTCAATTGTGATCTCAGTTCAATATGGGCAATTAAGATGAAGTTCCTCACGTTTAATCTAAGACATACACAAAAAGTCTTAACTCGCCCTCGAGAGCGTTAGTTGTCTGAAACCTTGGGGAATTTCCAGGGACGATAGCGCCTCTTTCCTCATTTCCTTTGTACGGAAGAAGAATCGGCACTTAATGTAATGAAACACTAATTTTCCCATAATGGCACAAAATGAGATTGTATTTCAGGACAATTAAAAATCCATAATCCTCCACTGACCAGAATTCAAAACGTGAGGACGAAGAATGAATGGATGGATATGAAGTTAAAACAATCAGTGGATCCAACTCGCAGTGCCCCACACTCCCAGAAACTAGCGTTAAACAATAGTACGAGGGTCGAGTCCTAAGTCATGGCAACTATTTTTTTTTTTCTTCTCACAATCAGGAGACAATACGGAAAATCTAGGAAAAAAGGAAAAAGTTATTTTTACCTATTTGATGAAATGTCTGGATTGAAGGCACCTAACAAAGTTGTAGCCTGTCTTCATGATTTCATGAAGAGCACTCTTACTCCTGGAGTGAAAACACTATCTCTTTTTCGATAATGCGGTGCCCAAAACAAGAATAATGTATTCATTCAGTTCTGCTCTACACTAGTGTATCATGGACATGTAGGCTTAACTAAAGTAATACAACGCTTTTCAGAGTCTGGTCACAGCTTTCTTCCATGTGACCAAAGCTTCGGAATAGTAGAAAAAGAAAAATGGAAGAGAGAAAGACTATATGTTCCTAATGACTATGTGAACCTCATAAGAGTGTCAAGCTCAAAATTTGTTGTCAAACAAATTGAGAGAGACATCTTTCTAGACTATAAAGGTACTTCTAAAGAATCCTTCAAGAAGAATGTTAGTGGTGTAGGTAATGAGAAGTTCTCCATTTCAAAATATCGGTTGTTTGTTCATAGTGAAGAATTTTGTCGAACTGTTAAATGTTCAATTAATGCATCAGGTTTTTCTCTACAAGAGTTTCCTCTCTTGAAAAAGAACAGTACTCCAAGGTTTCCTCACGCAAGTCAGAAACTGTATCTAGAAGCCCTGCACATCAAGAAAGCAATATTTCGGGATGTAATGACACTGGCCAAACGTTATGTACCTCCCACTGACAAGTGGTATTACAACAACATAACCAGCCAATCAAGAGAAAATAATGTGAACACCTCATCTGGAAGTGAATAACATGAACTGTCATACTGTAATAGTAGATACACTTAACACATTCACGCCCGTATCCGAGTTATTGCCTATAGCGCGTGACCATGCTGTGGACCGTATCCGAGTTAGCCCGGATAAGCGCAACCTTGAACTCGAGCCGTTCCTATGCAGCTGGGATCTATTTTGGTCACAAATATGTGCGAGAGAGATGAAAGTAATACCCTTATGAATGTTTCTACTCACCGAAAACCACATGGCCACGCCGATTTTCCCTCCCAATGCACTTACTTTGTTTTGTTTCTGAAGGTAGCCTAGCGCTCGCACAACTAGCTGCGTAGTTTGTGAGTGCTCAAGCGTGTGTATAGTCGCGTTCTGAAGTATAACCATGACGTGTAGGGACAATATAAATGATGAAAGTGATGCGAATTTACAAAGCACAGTTTTTCAGCTGCTTGAAAATTATCTTGGCCAGGAGTATACAGTCTATATTGGACAATTATTACAAATAGTGTTGGACTCGCGAAACAATTACGGGAACAGAACACTGCCATATGTGGAACAATACGGTCGAATAGGGGTGTACCAAAAGATCTAAAGGAACACCAGGCAATTCTCAAACAGGGTAAAAAGTGAACCCGACATACAAGTACAATCACCTCTCTCCGAAACCTCAGCTCCATCTAAGTCATCAGCTCCAAGTCAACGTCCAGCAATTTTGCCGCCAAAAAGGGCACCGACCAAAGATCCATCATTTAGGTTAGATGCGAAGAGAAAAGAGTATATTCTCTTAAAGTTTCTACCATTTAATATAGACAAGTTCCCCTGAAGAAGGTGCAAAGTGTGCTTCAAAAAAAATATTAGTGAAACACACTATTTTTGGAATGTTTAGTGTTCCCATTCACCCAGGAAAGTGTGACATTACCTACTGCACCCTACAGAGATACTAGAGGACTTCATTAAGGTATGTGGAAAATTTTTGTTTCCATATCTTGTTCAGTTTAGAACTTATTGTGAAAATAATTCGTTGTTGTTTGCTCTGCCACTAACAGCTGGAATAGCTGGGCCAGCCCTTTAAATAGCCGCTCAGATGATGGGCGTGAATGTGTTAATACTCAAGGTTCTTAAAATTTCTGTGACTTATTATGAAGCGTTTGCATATTGAAATACTGTCATTTATTTAGCAAAAATACAGTTTTTGGCAAGTAAAACACAGAAATCATTGAATTAAGCATTTTCTATGCAAGAACCAGGTGGCTCCAAAATAAATTTATTGCTATAAAAGACAAGAAAATTGAAAATTCTGCTCCAGTACAGACAATGTATCAAGGAGGTCATAATTGATGTACTGACATAAATAATTATTTATACCATCATTCATAATTATTTTATACAGTTTTCTTTAGCTCCTGAAAAATAAGCAAAAATGGGGCTGCCTGGTTCTTGAGGCCAACCTTTCAATTTAGCTCTGCATGCAACTAAATTTCTTTTTGGTTCTAATTAAATTCCTACCAAGGTTTTTAACTTGTTTCCTCAAATTTAGAATAGTTCTAGAAGCATCAACGTCAGTATAGGCTACTTTACAGGGCAAACTGAGATCAGGTTCTTTTATTTTTACATTATCGTCACCATTAAGTATTTTAAATGTCTAGGGAAAATTTAGTTGATTACATTCTAAGCTATTAATGTTAATATTGTCATTGCCAACATGTTCTTTGAGTAATTCTTGCTTCAATGGGTGTTTTCAAATTTTCAGAGACTTGCTAAAATAGGACGGTAAGTTAGGAAAAATATGAGGGACAGCTCCTGGCATTATTCTCGGAATTTCAACTTTTTCCTCATTAATAATAAACAAGTCTACCTTTATAATAAGATCTTCAGAAAAATGACACACTCAAATCCTAGACTTACGAGTAAGCTGCATGTCTTTTCTTGGGATCGCTCTAGCCCACTGAGAGAAATGCTACTCATTTTCAGGTGGAGAGAAGAAATGTTTACCTTCACCCGACCTATAAGCAGAACGACATCCCGGCACAAAACACGACAGCATTTTCACACTCACTATATTCCAAAATATCAAAACATAGTTATTACACTCATAAAATCACTCCTGCTACAAGTAAAAACGCGCGCGCGCACAGTATAAAGAATGCTATCTGTTCACCCAAAGCGATCGTTGTGCTGCAGTGGCAAATCTCCGCACTGTAGCCACTAGTTTCTCCATTGCTGTAATGGGAAGCGAGCTGAAGTGCTCTCACTTCCTCTTTCTATTCATTATGCTAATACTGATACTACAACGTCCACCTGAAGATTCCATTTTTTGATACAGTGCAGGGATGAGGCAAGATTAATTTATATAGCATGTTTCTTATGGCTGTATGAGTTCCTGATGCCGCTAATAAAGAAGAAATTAATGATGGTGAATGAAACTGGATAAAGAGGCGGAAGAAATCAGCTGTGACATATGAATAGAAACTGTCCTGGCATTTGCCTGGAAGTGAAAATGGGAAACCAGAGCAAACCATTGTAAGGACCATAGCCGTACCACATTAAACACGTAGCAACTCAGCTCGGTCAACTATAACAACAACAGCAACAACTAATTGACAAGCATGAATACTACCAAACCAAACCTCAGGGTGCGACTGCCTCGACCTACCTAGCAACCACTGCTCAGCCCCCAGGGGCTCCAGATTACAATGTGCAGTGTGGTCGACACAACGAATCCACCTCACCATCTGAAAGCTCCTCAACTGTAATCATGTAGGGTGAGTGGACCTCGCACAAGCCCTCAGTTCCATGTAAAAATCCTTGACTTGGCCGGTAATCGAACCCAGGGCCTCCGGGTAAGGCCTCGTATTTTTCCTGCTGGCGTCAGCTCATGTTTCCCGCCTGCCATCAATTCAATTCTGGGCAATATCCTTATTTTATATGTTATACTATAACATTTTATGAAATCACTGTCCAACATTTTACTCTATAGTTTATAAGATTAGAAAGATTCCATATCCATTAATTTTTAAGATTGATATAGGTTGATGGTGCCTGTAAAAAAGGGTGAAACATGTACCTATGACTTTTATGTATTATGTATAAATTTTAACCACATGAGATAGTGGATTATATTGTATTATATTGAAAAGGTGGATCTATAAATGTTATAATAATATTTGAGATATATGCCATCAATTCAGCGTAAAATTTACGTACGTTGTCCTTGAAGGGCTTGTTGACAGAAACATCTAAGGGCTGTAGACAATGTGCGAGTACACCAGGAATTGTGAGATTAGTTGTCATTTCTTTAAGACATTTCTTCATGTCTTCCTCCAAGTGTCCGCAGAAATTGTCCCACACTAGCATTGCTGGGCGTCGAAGCAGTGCCCCTAGCCGTGCTCCCCATACCCTAAGGAACCAGTCCTGGACAAGAGCTGTATCCATCCATCCTTTCTCTTGAACCCGTACATGAATGCCTTTGGGAAACTTCGCTTTAGGCACTGTTTTTCTTATGAAAATAATGTACGGTGGCAATTTTCTTCCATCTGCGGTTATTGCTAGCATGACAGTGCAACGCTGTTTTTCACACCCAATTGTTCGTACACACATGCTAGATTCTCCTTTCTTGTTTATGGTTATGATCTTCCTACAAGTAGTCTGTGCTTGTTTCTACCCACTTCTTTGTTACATGGCCTGCCTGCTTCCTCCAGGAAGTCAGTGCTTGTTGTACATCAGACATTAGGAATTTACTTCTTTGCCTGAAGTCCTAAATGAACTTTAAGACATCATATCATGACAAGAAGACCATAACCATAAATTTTGTCATTATACATAATTTAATGTTATAATTATTCCTGCAACATTGTCTTTGTCTGTTATGCATATGTTTTAGTTACCACTAGAGCCCAGATTTCCATGCAAATGCATGTTCATAAATAAACTGGTTACACTTCTGAAAATTCGCAAATGTTTGTTTTATGACTAATCGTTTCCAAACAACCAGACTTTTTCTGTGCATGTTTGCATGTTTTGGCCTTTTTGCGAGAAAATTCATGCATAATGCATATTTTGAAACTTTTGGATTTAATAGCAAATAATTGGACATTTATATTGAATTATATGACATTTCATCTGACTTTGACGCATACATTATGTTAACTTCCATGATAGTACAGTGCAACCTTGATTCTCCGTTTTTCGAGGGACCGTGAAAATAAAATGTACAACACGGGAAAACGGAAAATCCGGGAATGAATGAAAACCATCAACAATTTGGCTAAATATTACAAAAATGAAATACCGGTATGTATAATTCCAATCTTACAAAACCTACTAAACCAAACCAAACTACAGCCCCAATGGGCCTTTGCCAGCCAAGCGACCGCTGCTCAGCCCGAAGACCTGTAGATTATGAGGTGACACGTGGTCAGTGTGACGAATCCTCTCACCTGATATTCCTGGCTCTCTAAACCAGGGTCGCCATCTCACAATTAGATAGCTCCTCAATTAAAGGTGATCACGTAAGCTTAGTGGACCTGGAACCAGCTCTTATATCCAGGTAAAATTGCCTGACATGCTCGGAATTGAACCCGGGCCCTCTGGATGAGAGGCAGGCATGTTAGAATGCGAAACTGCATTAATTACCGGTACGCGAGATCAAAATCTCGATACTATTTAATTTTACAGGGGAAACTTCATCAGTTTCTCGTGAAAACTTCTTTCAGTTCAACAAATTTGATTACCCAAACCCTTCGAAAAATCTAATAATGCCAAACCGAATGACAGTCAACCACAAGTAGTATTTAATTCTCTCATCTATTAACATAAAGTACATTAGATACAAAAGCGCCCAACATGATGGCGAAATCCCTTCTTTTCTTAATCTTCCATTGTAATTTGGTCTCCGGTATATTCTTTGTAGTCAGTTCTGGAAATCTTGTACCGCGTAAATTAGGCCTACATCAACTTTTAAAGGTTACGTTGAACTCGAAAACATGATGGTTTTGAATGTAAGTATCGATTCTCAAAAGTTCTCAAGTGCATTATATTCAATTCTGCCCGTCACTAATCCAAATACAGTATTTGACTAATCCAATCAAATTGGAAAGAGAAAAAATATATCATCAACACTTCAGAAATTACGTTTATTCGTGACCTTGAGGTCATCTGGAAAGCGCGCTCGCTGCACATGTCAGTACAGTACGAGTTGGAAACGATACAAACCATTTAAATGTACCGTAATGTGCGCAAATAAAATGACTGCGGTTTTTGGCATTTCAACACAAAAACGTAAAATTCCCAGTCTTACATTAGGACCAAAACAGTAATAGGCAATCCCAAGATCTTCCATGGCTTTCTCTTTTAATGTAAGGTGCAACATCTGTTGTGGTCTCGATAACATAATCGTGTGCGATAATATTAAAATATTAAATTTGTGTTAAGGAGCAGTTTCGATTCCTGCCTGAAAGCCCAGTTAATCTACAGTGCCCTGAGGAAAGTGCCGAAAACCTGTTCGGCAGTATGATCGAAAATAAAGTAAAAATATAAACATCTAACCCTGGACATAATGTGGACGTTTTATAAGTGCGGACATTTGACGAAAATTGTTCTGTCTTCAAGACGAGCTGTCGAAATGTGCCGTGTCTCCTTACAATTGTTGTGGCCACTCTCTGCTTTATGAATTTTGAGATTCTCTGAACAATACCACCCGAATGCGAATGTTAAGATGGTCCCTTATGCAAATTCACCGCCGATCGCTTTTCCAGTACGGTAGGCCTACAGTACTTGCTCTAATTAGCGCAATGCCAGGGCGTTAACACCAAGATCCATAAGTATGCCGTATAAGTAGCTGTCCTTTCGTGAGATACAGTTTATTAAAAAACGATTGATCAAGGATTTAGCGTTGATGGGACTGAAATTTCTGGACGGTTGATCTGGGAAATCGTTTCTTCGAGGAACGGATAATGCGGGATTTTTACAACGTGATTTAATTACGAAACTCGCGGCACCACGTAATTTGAACGCATATTCCGGGAACAGATAATCGAGGTTTCACTGCACCTTTTTGAATCTGGGAAATCGTTTCTTCGAGGAACGGATAATGCGGGATTTTTACAACGTGATTTAATTACGAAGCTCGCGGGACAACGTAATTTGAACGCATATTCCGGGAACAGATAATCGAGGTTCACTGCACCTTTTTGAACATGGGTTTGCAAAATTTGGGACGTATGTCCACGTTACTTGTCTATTATTGAGGATAAAAAAAGAAAATGCATTCCTGGTAAACTACTTGACAACCAAAGTAAGATGCATAGAGGCACTATAATCCAGTGAACCAAGTACTTTCTTATCTGTTGCTTGAGTAAACACTGACATACAGTAAGTAGGAAGACCCCGCATTGACCGCTCTAATTCTTAGAAATAAGGTGTCCCAGTAAAAACTGAACCTTAAATTTTCCATTACTAAATGCTATTTCTTTTCTTCATCTATGTTAGATAAAGAAATCATAACTTGAATCACACTACTCTAGACGCCACATTACTGAGATACCAGGTTACAAACCTTGAATTTGCACTGAATCCTGTTTAATTTTCCCGGAACTTCCTACCCCGAACTACGTTCTCTCACTGTTCACACATCTGAGGCCAAAATAATTGAAAGAAGAAGGGAATTTGAAAGTAGCACGCTTACACACTTCAAATTATAATTTAGTGTTGGACTGTGGTGTGAAGCGTTGGTGTCATGCCACCCATTAAAAGTCTACAAAGAGCCCTCTTGTCTAAATGGATTGAGGAAAGGAATTTCTAAGTTAATTTTTTGAAGAGATAACTTCAGATGTACTTCGTCCTAAATGTCTTCATTTAAGTATGAACCTGTCACTTCTTGTGACGTAGAAAGATCATTTTCTGTGTCAGATAAACAAATGAACTTAAATGAAGGAAAGGCGGATAAATTACTTGTTGTACAATGTTTCGTTATTGGCTTTACGTCGCACTGACACAGGTATGTCTTATGCGATGATGGGACGGAAAGGGCTAGGACTGGGAAGGAAGCGGCCGTGGCCTTAATTAAAGTACAGCCCCAGCAATTGCCTGGTGTGAAAATGGGAAACCACGGAAAACCATCTTCAGGGCTGCCGACAGTGGGGTTCGAACCTACTATCTCCCGAATACTGGCCGCACTTAAGCGACTGCAGCTATCGAGCTCGGATACAATGTTTCAAAAGGAAGTGAAAATATAACAACGTTGAAATGAATTTTGATAGTGCATATTTTGAGATTTGATAGTGCATGGAAATCCGGGCTCTAGTTATCACATACTCTGTTTAATTGTTATTTGGCTGAAGATGACCACTAAGTGGCTAAAACTAGTCCCAAGACGTATGTAATATCAATTACTTGATATATTGTATTGAAAAGGTGGACCCTATTGTCAATTTATTCTTATAACTGCACTTCAATACGGAACAATAATGAAATTTATAGCTTATAATAATGTCGAAGTTTATCGGTGTTTGATCTGCATTGCCAATTTGAGATAAGAGGTAATTTTTTTTCCTTCCGCATTGCTATCACATGGTGATGAAAATCTATGATTTTGTTGCTGAAATCACGTGGCATTCTCTGGCAGAGAGATGTTCACCTTCGCAGACACAATCTCTTTCGTGTCATGAATCTACAGATCCAGCCCCGGTTCACTATCAGATCCGAACAGCTGATTCCTCCTATAATCGTTAGTTTGCGCGCTTTGAAATGTAGCATCTCATGCGAGATACTAAAGCAATCAGTTTGCAATCCTGTAACGTAATGAAGCAACTCGTCTTCCAGCTCAGGAATCTTACCAGTTTTGCCCTGTGAATGCCTTATGTGTTCGGTTGGTGGTTTCTAGCGCACCTTTCTGTTTACGCCGGTAGCAAACATTAAACTCAGTCACAAGAAACCTTGACTGGCAGCTCTGTTACCATGTCCTTCAGCATATTTTACCACTTTGAGTTTAAAACCAGCCGTATAACTCCCATGTTTCTCCATAACTTAAATATCGAGCTACACAAGAAAACTTAACTGAGAAACAACAATGAAATGTGAAGACAGAATACTAGTACTTGTCGACAATATAACAGATGGACGATATAATATCATAATCACTTGACTGCCTGAACAGGGAAACACTCCCAGTTAATGTGATTAGCTCTGCTGGACAGGTAGCGATAAGCATATTGACAAAGATGGAAGAGTGAGAGTGATGGCTAAGTGCGACTGACTGGCTATGAATGCGGCCTTGGGGCAGAGGTTTGCAAGTTAGGTATTTTTGTTACAACAGCTAGCCTCAACAGTTTTGGAGTTAGAAAGAAATGCAGCTTCTTCTTGAATTGTCACGTACAAAGAACCGTAACAGCAATCTGTACAATCCCGATATTTGATGCAGGCATGTCCATGGCATACCCAAACTCTACTTTGTGTATGTACCATATATCTTTATGACATTAATGCGAGTTATGTGCGGGGATTTTTCCCTGCAATTTAAAATGTTAACAATGGGGTGCGAGATATACGCGGTGGCGAGTTAAATGCGAGCAACTATGGTACATCCAATTTGTATTACCAATTTGCTAAATGCACAGTAGTTACTGCATGTCTGTTCAAGATGGGCCTTATTTTTCTTCCAATAACATATTGAACACTCTTCCATATTGTATTTTCTTCCCACAGTGTGATTATGTGGAGCTTTCCATTACCCATTAAAGACCTATAAAGAGAACTCACTCCAGCCTAAACACGTGCTATTACCTAAATTGACGTCATGTAAGTGATGTGATATTTCTGTAGCACCCTTCTTGGTTTCGGCGGGAACAGATTATCCAACGGTCAGCGGAAAATATCGTTTTTACGCAAATAATCCCCGCATATTTTAAAAAAAAATTGATGAATGAAATTGGGGTGTGGGTTTTATTTGCATCAATGTTGGCATTTAATTTTTTCAAAATGAGCCTTCCTAAAATTAGGGTGCGGGTATTATTCGCACGAGTATTTACGCGAATAATACCCACTTATTTTTTAAAAAATTGATGCACAATATTGGTGTTGCAGGTTTTATTTGCGTCAATGTTGACATTGAATTTTTTTCAAAATTAGCCTTCCTAAAATTAGGGTGCGGGGGTTATTTGCGTAAATACGGTACTTCCACATTTGTGTATGTCTAGAGTGCTGCATAATGTTGACGCAAATAATACTAGGACCTCAAATGTCCACCACCAAATTTTGAAAAAGAATACACAGGGATTATTTGTGTATATACAGTACAGCAATGCAAAATCTTTCGCAGTGCTTTTTCTCTTAAGTATATGTAGCTTAAGATTAGAATTGTAACGTGTACCGGAAGACAAAATACTATATGTCAGAGGTGGATGTGGTCTGAATTACAACAATAACAACAGACTTAAAATTTATTTTTGCTCGTGTTTTAACATCTCACTAACACACATCATGGATTTTCTGTGACAGAAGGATGGGAAAGGGCTAGGATTGGGAAGGTAACAGTCATGGATGTAATTAATGTACAGCCCCGGCATTGGCCTGGTGTGAAAATGGGAAATGACGGAAAACCATCTTCAGGGCTGTCAATGGGGGAAATCGAAACCACAATCTCCCGAATGCAAGCTCACAGCTACATGATCATGCAATTAACATGAAAGGGAGATTTTTATTATTATTTGCATAAGTGGAACGAGAAACTAAAATGTACTACAATGCTTAGAGTAACAGCTGATAAAAATCATCCAACGTTTATTGCTATGAAACATGAAAACAGTGCCAATAACATGTAACCGTACGTATGTACGACTCCCGAGTTTTTAGGTTAGGAAATTTTCGTATATAGTTTGTTAGGTTAAAATCATGTAATTTTGTTTATATACCATGTAAAAACGTAATATTATAAGAAGAATGTATAGTTAGGGAATATTGCATATGTTCATTATATTTTGTATAAATTTCCGTTTGGGTAAGAGTCTGTAAATATGGCCTAGCCGTAAGGATTGTGCAACCGGGAAAACTGCGACTATATCGGGAAGGACGGTTGAAGTCAGTTGGATGTGTTGCAACAGGTGGCTTGAAAACACGGGGTACGGCAGGTTGTATCGGTTGAAGAATTGGGGTGAATCAATGTGGACATACATGAGTGGACGGTCTATGTCACATCATATACTCGATAGCCAATGCGAGGGCTTTGTTTTGAGCGAGGTTTGTGTTGACAGAGTGACGCGGGAAGAAGTGCCGGTGTGAGCGTTGCTACCAATAACTTTTCAGGACGCGATTACCACGCGTAGCAAGGATATATAAGTGGGTAAGCGTGTGCGGCGAGGCATTCTGATTCTGATTCTCATTGTGTTTCTGACTCTGATGCTGATACTGTGTGTTTCTCATTTGTACTGGTCTGCGGGAGCGACGTATTTGCGCAGTTTGCTATACGATCTGCTATTGTTTGGAGTATCTGTTACGGAGTGAACATGGTATAATCTCAACGACTTACCGGCTTTGCAGTGGACTTTCTGTAAAAGAAAGTGTTTGTTTGGAACTTGTGACCCGAGTATGCAGCTTCAGCTGGTGGAGAATTTTGCTGTTTGCTTGCCTCCGGACATGTAACGCTGTCTGTCCAGCCAGCAATTGTAAAGAAATTCAAGACGACGAAGAAGTGTAAATAAGGTTAGGGATGCTGTTAGTAAAGAAGGTTGCATCCATATGTAGAGAAATAGTCGTCGTACTTTTCTCTACCAGATTAGGATTCACGGTAACAGCGGAGTGCAGTGGGGCTCTTACCTGGAGGTATGTTAAAAGTATAATGATGTTCGATTTGTAGAGATGATTTTGTTGTATAGTATTGTGTATATTAGCTCTATGTAAACAGCAAGCACTAAGTGGGTTGCATAAGTGTTTATTTTGTTGGTGTTTGTCACATATTAGTTCTTATTCTGGGAGTAAAATCATAGAATCAAACTTTAAGTGAGTCTTTTGTCAGTGGAGTGAGGCTGAACCTGGCATGTTACCCAAATTTAATTTCAGGGGTTATATAGCAACAGGTAAGGTTACAAAGCAAGTCTGGAGCCTCGTCAGCCTGATGACCGTCGCCTTGGGAGAGGGAGTGGCTCGTTGCTCTACATAATTAAATATTCCTGCAAGTGTTTTGCAGGTGGCGCCCATTATCCTTGTTATTTACACTTATTTGAGTCAACGTTTATCTGTTCAGGAATTTCAATAGCTTGCGGTAGTTACAATTGGCGCCGCCAACGTGAGGCAGAATGATATCCAGACTTGCTATATAACCTTGGTAGGCACATTTGGTCCAGTGTTTTAGTGAGCTTGTGTCAGGAGTTATGTATCGGTGTTGTCATGTTTGGAGTGTTATGTTTATCAGTGGAGCATGAATATTAGTGAGAATAATAGTAATGCTATAAATTTGAGAAGTGTAGTGCATAAAGGAAGCATGTCTGTTAATGATCAGGAGAGCAGCTCTGACACAAGCATACAAAGTTTTGATGAAAGTAGTTGTCTGAGTGAAAATATGTCTATGGAAAAAGTGTATGGAATTGTAATGGGGGGTGAAGGGGAAGCTAGTGAGCAAAATCAAAGTAACATGGGGGGTAATAATGAGTTTATGAAGTTAGTATTAGAGCAGTTGGCTAAATTAAGTGATAAATTAAGTGATCAAGGGGATAATTTGAGTAGTAAAATTAGTAATCAGGGGAAGGAATTAAGTGATAAAATTGAGAGTCAACAGAAGGAGTTGCATAGTTTTGGCAAGATGCTTACAGAGAAAATGGAAGAGAAATTTTCAAGCATTAACAGAGAACTGCAGAGTGTTAAGGTTAATACAGAAAGGAGGTTTGAACTGGTGGAAGAGAAATTTATGAAGGTGGATGAGATTAAAATGAGGCAGGATGTTATATAGAGTAAAGTTGAAGGCCAAATCACTCAATTTCAAAACCAACATGTTCAGATGGAAAAGGACAAAAGTGAACTTAGATCTATTCTTGAGGAGAAAGTGGAGAGCGTGAAGTCTAGTGTGACAGAAGAAATTCGAGGAATGAGAATTAATGTGGACACTAGAATTAAGGAAACAAAAGAGAAAACTGAAAAGTTAGAGTGGGAATTTACTAATTTAAAGTCGAAGGGGTTAAACATGACTGAGGTAGCACAGCAGATTGAGGTGGTCAAGGAAGTAGAGTTACCACGGTTCAATAATAGGCAATTAGGTCCTATGGAATTTCTCAAGGTAGTTAAACAAAGATTTGGGAAAGGGCTGTCAGATGGTATCACCCAGTGGGATACCGTAGAGGTTAAGATTTCTGAGGCTCTTATGGGGGAGGCTAAACTCTGGTATGATGTATACAGGGAAACGATTACTTGCTTGAGTGAATTTGAAGTAGCCTTTAAGGCCAAATTTTGGAACAATAGTATTCAAGGGAAAGCTAAAGACAAAATTAATTTTGGCAGATATAGGACTCAGGGAGGGGGTAGCATGACTCAGTACTTCTTGGAGCATGTGTTACTAAATCAGAGCCTGAACTTAAATTCATCAGAACAGGATATAGTGAGAAGGATGTTGGGACATTTTTCTGAAGAGGTTCAGTTGGCAGCATGCATGCAGAGAATTGAAACTATTAAGGATATGGAACAGCTGTTAGAGAGGTTCGATTCCTTAAGTTCTGCTAGGAATAGTGACAGTCATTCCAATATCCGCCAGAATGGTGGACAGAGACAGAATGGTCCAGGAGAGTACCATCGATACCCTGACCAAAACAATCGAGGTGGCAACCACAGAGGGCAAGACCCAGGGAGGAATAACCGTGGTTATGGCAGAGGTTCTGAGTCCCGCAGATATGTGGAAAATCGGGACAGGGATGAACAAGGATCGAATGGGAATCACAATCCAAATCAAGATGATCAGCCACCAAGAAGAAATTTAAACGCTTAAGGGGCGGGCGAGATAGGTCAGGCGACTTGTCCCTAAATGTAGATGCTGTTGTAACATGTGCTATGAAGGAAATTAACTATCAAATAGATGTTCAAGAGGATCTGATTAATGACCACATTGCTGACAAGGGTAATTTAAGTAACATGCCCATTAATCCTATTATTGAATTCTTTATTGTAGGGGAGAAGGTAAAAGTGCTTTTGGATACAGGTAGCAAGAAGTCCTGTATTAATAGTAGATTCTACGAGGAGTTGAAGTGTAAAGGAGTTGAGTTTGAGGAGATTCCTGTGTCTAATGTATATGTGATTTCTGCTGTTGGTAACAAGTCGCAAAGAATCAGGAGCCAAGTCCTTGTTAAAATGGGTATTGGGGGTGTCGTGATTGAACAGATATGCTTGGTGGTTCCAAATTTAATTTATTCAGTTATCTTGGGTTCAGACTTTCTGAGTAGGAGTAAGTGTAAATTAGATTATCTGCATGCTGAAGTAAGTTTGCAGACAGGGGAAGATCAGAAATCTGTTAGGCTGGCCTACTGTGTGACAGAGAACCAATTTGCATATGAGATGTGTCGTATTCAGGTGGTGAAAGAAAAAAACTTGTCCTTGTCGAGAGAGCGAGACTTTGGAGAATATTGTGATGATTCGGAGAGAGAAGATGATAATATCCCTGATGGGAAGGGGAACTTTAAGAGTAAAGAGGAGGAGATTAGAGCAGTTGCAGAGGAGGTGGATCTAGATAAAGTTCAGAAGGAAAGATTATTAGAGTTGTTAATCGAATGTAAGGAAGTGTTCTCTGAGAAACCTGGAATGACAACTTCATATGTACATTCGTTCAATGTTACTGACAGGTCGAGTTTTGATAGCTATAGGTATCCCATACCCCACGCATATGCTAAAGCTGTAGATGATTTAATTAATGAAATGTTACTAGATGGGATTATTGAGAAGTCGGTGAGTCAGTATGTGAACCCGTTGATTGTTGTGGGTAAGAAAGACGGCACAGTACGCATTTGCTTAGATGCTAGGCAGATAAACAAACGCATCACGGCTGATCATGAGAGACCTGAGACCACAGAGGAGCTCATTCAGAGATTCGAGGGTAGACCTTGGTTGAGCTCTGTTGACTTGAGTTCAAGTTTTTGGCAGGTCCCCCTCAGAAAAGAAGACAGGCCATTGACAGCCTTTTTACATCGTGGGAAGCTGTACCAGTTTTGCCGCGTACCATTTGGCACTAAGACGTCGTCTTCTGCCTTGATACGAGCATTAGATATTGCACTTGGTCCAGAAACTAATGAGTTCACGACGACGTACATTGATGACTTAGTAATTGCTTCTAGAACATTCGAGGAACATTTAGAAAACTTGTGCACTGTTTTTAATAAATTATTGAGATCTGGCTTCACCTTGAAATTGAGCAAATCTAAATTTTGTACCCATAGTGTCATTTTTCTGGGGCATGAGATCACACCTGAAGGTGTGACACCTGAGATAACAAGGCTTGATAAGATCTTTTCGGCTAAGACACCTAGGAACGCTAAACAGTTGAGATCATTGCTAGGTGTATGTAACTATTTCAGGCGATTCGTGATTAAGTACTCCTATCTCACAGAACCGTTTAGAGAGCTACTAAAGCAGAATGCTCAATGGAAATGGACAAAGAGGCACGATGAAGCGTTAGAGGCTTTGAAGAAAGGGTTTCACGAGGCAGTCATATTACGATACCCTAAGCCAACGCTGGGCTTTTATGTGATGACCGATGCATCTGATTTAGGCATAGCAGCGGCGTTATGTCAACCTGACGAGGGAGGTAATTTTGGTGTAGTTTCTCTGGCCAGTAGAGGGCTTAACCCTGCCGAGAAAAGATACACTGTAAGTGAGAAGGAACTGCTTGCGATTGTATATGCACTTAGAAAATTTAGAGTTTATTTGTTAGGCAGGAAATTTACGATCTACACAGATCATCATGCTCTTGCTTTCATTAGGACCTGTAAATTGATCTCGGGTCGCTTGTCGCGGTGGATACTGGCAATCCAAGAGTACGACTTCGAAGTGGTTCATATAGCAGGGAGTGAGAATGCCTTCGCAGATTATATGAGTAGGCACCCCGCTGACATGCAAGGGAAGGTAAGGAATGAAGAGAAGGAGGGAATACTCATATGTAGCTTGAGGACGGAAGATAGTAAGCAAGAGAAATTAAGACTCTTAAAGATGAGAGAAGAACAGCTCAAGGACAAAGAATTGAGCGAGATTAAACTAGAATTGGAAGTGGAAGGAGATGGAAAATATATACTTAAGGGGAGTAAGAAATATAAGTTGATAGGTGACTTGGTGTCAAGAGAGGATTTTAAGGGGCGTTGGAAGGTGGTAGTACCACAGTCCCTCAGGCCAGATATAATTTGGTTTTACCACATAGAGCTGGGTCACTTTGGAGCAGACAAGGTACTGGATGCCATACAGGAGAATTTCATCTGGAAGAATATGGGGAGAGACGTTAGGAAGACTTTGGCAAAGTGTGATTCCTGTCAAAGAAGTAAACATCCTAATCGTTATCTGGAGGGCCCGAGGCAAGCGGTGGTGACAGATGGACCTGGAGAGTTGGTTTGTGTAGATCTGTATGGTCCTCTTGTCAAAACTAAGTATGCATATCAGTATATATTTGTTGTTATTGACTCATTCACCAAGTATGTCAAATTGTATCCTTTGCGTAAGGCCACTGCAAGGGCCTGTGTGGGGAAAATTCTGGAGAGGTACATACCGGAGTTCGGTAAACCAAAAAGAATCTTGTCGGATCATGGATCCCAATTTACTTCACGTACATGGAGGGATGGACTGAGTGATATTGGTGTTAGCGTACATTACTCTTCCATACGATATCCTCAGGGAAATATGTCTGAGAGGGTAATGCGTGAGCTAGGCCGCATGTTTCGCACATACATTAGTGAAAACCACAATTCTTGGTTTAACTACTTGGAAGATGTGGAACATTGGTGCAATGTGACGAGACATGACAGCACTGGATTAACACCAATTGAGCTGCAGTTGGGTCGTAAGCCTGAACGGGAATTGGCTAGGATTCTAGGTCTTTCCACAGGCGAAGATGTACCAAAGGACTTGGTGATTGATTTAGCGAGGCAGAATTTAAGGAAGGCAGCTGATAGGAGAATGATGCAGCAGGGGAGGCATCATGGAGATAGTTTTGAAGTAGGGGAGGAGGTGTTACTAAAGGTTCCACACATTTCATCTGCAGACAACAAAGAAATTCATAAGTTTTTTAAATTGTATCAGGGACCTTATACAGTAGGTAAGAAAGTTGGCAAGTGTGCTTATCACCTGTTGAATAACAAAGGTGACATGATTGGTACACACAATATTCACAATCTTAAGAGGTATGTAAGGTGAAGTATTGTAAGTTCAGATGTTTTGTGTATGTTAAGAAGAATATGTGAATTTTCTTTAAATCCTGAGTGACTTTGACAGGCTGTGTAGGCTGCTGTACTGAAAAGACTGTGATTTGCTCAGATGTATTGTTTATAATCTTCACAAATCAAGGGGAGGTATTGTAACCGTACGTATGTACGACTCCCGAGTTTTTAGGTTAGGAAATTTTCGTATATAGTTTGTTAGGTTAAAATCATGTAATTTTGTTTATATACCATGTAAAAACGTAATATTATAAGAAGAATGTATAGTTAGGGAATATTGCATATGTTCATTATATTTTGTATAAATTTCCGTTTGGGTAAGAGTCTGTAAATATGGCCTAGCCGTAAGGATTGTGCAACCGGGAAAACTGCGACTATATCGGGAAGGACGGTTGAAGTCAGTTGGATGTGTTGCAACAGGTGGCTTGAAAACACGGGGTACGGCAGGTTGTATCGGTTGAAGAATTGGGGTGAATCAATGTGGACATACATGAGTGGACGGTCTATGTCACATCATATACTCGATAGCCAATGCGAGGGCTTTGTTTTGAGCGAGGTTTGTGTTGACAGAGTGACGCGGGAAGAAGTGCCGGTGTGAGCGTTGCTACCAATAACTTTTCAGGACGCGATTACCACGCGTAGCAAGGATATATAAGTGGGTAAGCGTGTGCGGCGAGGCATTCTGATTCTGATTCTCATTGTGTTTCTGACTCTGATGCTGATACTGTGTGTTTCTTATTTGTACTGGTCTGCGGAAGCGACGTATTTGCGCAGTTTGCTATACGATCTGCTATTGTTTGGAGTATCTGTTACGGAGTGAACATGGTATAATCTCAACGACTTACCGGCTTTGCAGTGGACTTTCTGTAAAAGAAAGTGTTTGTTTGGAACTTGTGACCCGAGTATGCAGCTTCAGCTGGTGGAGAATTTTGCTGTTTGCTTGCCTCCGGACATGTAACGCTGTCTGTCCAGCCAGCAATTGTAAAGAAATTCAAGACGACGAAGAAGTGTAAATAAGGTTAGGGATGCTGTTAGTAAAGAAGGTTGCATCCATATGTAGAGAAATAGTCGTCGTACTTTTCTCTACCAGATTAGGATTCACGGTAACAGCGGAGTGCAGTGGGGCTCTTACCTGGAGGTATGTTAAAAGTATAATGATGTTCGATTTGTAGAGATGATTTTGTTGTATAGTATTGTGTATATTAGCTCTATGTAAACAGCAAGCACTAAGTGGGTTGCATAAGTGTTTATTTTGTTGGTGTTTGTCACATATTAGTTCTTATTCTGGGAGTAAAATCATAGAATCAAACTTTAAGTGAGTCTTTTGTCAGTGGAGTGAGGCTGAACCTGGCATGTTACCCAAATTTAATTTCAGGGGTTATATAGCAACAGGTAAGGTTACAAAGCAAGTCTGGAGCCTCGTCAGCCTGATGACCGTCGCCTTGGGAGAGGGAGTGGCTCGTTGCTCTACATAATTAAATATTCCTGCAAGTGTTTTGCAGGTGGCGCCCATTATCCTTGTTATTTACACTTATTTGAGTCAACGTTTATCTGTTCAGGAATTTCAATAGCTTGCGGTAGTTACAAACAATACTTCCACACGGAAAACCACTCCACCACATACATTTGCAAGAAAAAGGTACAGTATATGGAATTATCGATGGTGTAAGATTTAACATACTGTATTAGTATGGGGAAGTAAATTGGGGTCTCTCCTTTAATATCTGGCTCTCCTCGTGAACAGTTTTTGTGGTCTCTTGTTGAGAGATGCAAAGAAGTTACTACAAACCATGAAAACTGATCTGGCAGCAGTTACTGACTGAATGAATGTTATTCGTAATTCAACCCTTACACATTTCAATAAATAAACCACTCAAGGATAATCTACAAAACCTGTATCAATGCCGGGTAAAAGAAAGTGTTCGTGCACAACGTCCTACGGGTAAAATTTGGAAACTATCTGTAGAACTTCTTTGCGAGCAAATACTTTGTCCTTAGGAAATGACTTCCTGAAATATGATTGAAATCATTTCCAAACAAATGGGAATCTCAAATGTCTCATACAGGAGTGAAAAGGATATCTCGTGAAGAAATGCGAGTGGTGAAAGAAGCACAAATTCTTCTAGGACTAGTGAAGACAAACAGCTGATCAAAGCTAGTCTGCCATTATATGATGATGTGATTGGTATCCCAGCTCATATTTTGTGGATACTCTTCCAAGTATTTACACTTCAAATTAACTTGGTTAACTTGCCAGATGTATACTCTGACTGTTCAGATGAAGAATGCAATAATTTAACACCAAATGATAACTTCATATAAACTTCTTAATTTTGTGCATATTATCCTATTATTAATTATAATACTTATACTAGTTCCTAATTAAGCTTAAGTTACATACTCACACAACATGCAGCTTATTAGCTTAATAGCTCGTAAATTCAGTCCTCTTTTCTCTCTCTCACAGACGCTTGCACACACACTTACAATTTACACACTTATCAACTACCCTTCCGTTTATATTATATAAAATTAACAAAACCATTTTTAATTTTTCAATTACCAATCACACGCACATATACACACTTCAATCAGTAACTCTCAACAGGAAGTCTCGGCAAGTTATTTTAAATTTGAGGAAAGAGTCAAATGCCCCTGACACTTACTGGCAGGAAATTCCAAAGCCTGGAAGCGGTCACAATAAAAGAATTATTATACACAGAATAGTGGTTTTTCAATTACCAATCACACGCACATATACACACTTCAATCAGTAACTCTCAACAGGAAGTCTCGGCAAGTTATTTTAAATTTGAGGAAAGAGTCAAATGCCCCTGACACTTACTGGCAGGAAATTCCAAAGCCTGGAAGCGGTCACAATAAAAGAATTATTATACACAGAATAGTGGTGAAGAGGAATAGCTAGAGCAGAGACCGAGCGAGTGTTACGGTTATGGAAGGTAGAGAGGAAGTGAAGTTTAGATGAAATATACTGTGAGTTTGTGTGTTAAGACAAGTACAGAAGAAGTCCGTTATAGCGAGAATTCATAACAGCAAAAAATTTACTTGCTATAGCGGATTGTCGTCATATTCGATTTTTGTAGAAGTCGGGAAAACCCCCACACACATTAAATTCACTATGAAATGGTATTCAGTTTGTTCAAAATTCGAGTTTTCGCGGATAATATCCACACTGCGACTTACTTGTTTGTTGTTTTTCGAAATCCGATATTACGTGAAAGTGTGCGTTTAATTTAATTCTGAAAAAATATATATTATATTTCTCCAAATCCAAGACGACCCCCACTTTTTCCTTCAAAATTTTTTTATCAGGCTTAAAAAGTGCTTTTGTATAATCATATGAATGTCTTCCTTATAGAGCACGCATTTTTAGACTGTAGACGCCGAACAGTGGCTTTAGTTATGCCGTATTTTCTGCGACTGTATAATTATGCTTTATTTCAGCGGGTTTCATAACCATTAACTTAAAACTGGCATCATCATATCGAAGGGAATCGTTGAAAGTTTGCCGGCAATACACATTTCACGCGTCTCTACAATACGACGATCCATCAGGAAAATATTCTTGCTTACTATAAAACTGTTACTTTCACTCAACGTCAGATATAACTGGCTACCGCTTCACGCACGTCTTGCTTGCCAGATTTCGCCAACTTCAGCGGTTAGCGATGTATAGGTCTTAATTGCGGACTTTGAAAGTCAACGAACGAGTTTATTGCATCACGGTATGGCAATTCCGCCCATGCATTTTTGTGCTCATACCTCACAATTTCATCTTCGACTTCTTTAAAGCGTCCTTGTTGCGGGCCACTGATTTTGTGCAGTACGCATTTTTAAGCTATCTTTATCTTCACGTTAACACCGAATATTGGCTTTAGTTAGGCCTATGCCGTATTTTCTTGCGGCTGCACAATTATTATACATTTCCGAGTGTTTAATAGCCATTAACTTAAAACTGGCATCATAATATCGATGAGAACCCGTTGAAAATTTGCCGGCAATACCGGTTCCACTTATCTTCACAATATGACGATCCATCACGAAAATATTCCTGCTGTCTATAAAACCTAATTTTACAAAACGTCAGAGGTACACAGCAGACGCGTTATAACTCTGCCTCTGAGCCGTGGCCTTTCTAAGAATACGAAGGCTCGAGTGTTTTGATGCCATTCTGCAGATTTGAGAAACGTTTTCGTAGAGGATAATAGAATGTCATTCTTTCTTCACTATTTCCCGAGATCCAGTGACGTTACACGTAGGCATTGTACAACCGGTCGCCGCAGCTAGCGATGTAGGCCTATGATAAAGAGGCGGTCGTATATTGTCAACGAGTTTTGTGCGTGCGCGCGTGCGAAAAGAAAAAGCGTGGTTACTGCAGTAGTTGCCACAGGTGTTCATTACTATCAGGCTGCGAATGCAAAACAATCCTAGATTTTTTCACATAAGATTCTGAGAAAAAAAACGTTGTCTTGGATTCGGAGAAATACGGTATCACTCCAGACGCTTCTGTGGCAAACAATTCAGTTTTCTTGTTCAAACGGCATCACCTAACCTAACCGTAAATGTATCATGAAAACCTATTTGAAACGCATGTAGAGAAATGATAACCTCCTCGCTAAAAATTGACATGGGAATAGTTTTCCGAAATTTAACTAGACGTGAGAAAATATAAACTATCCTCTGAAATCAGTGATCTACCCTGCCATATCTTGAGGTGTATCACTTTCTTACTTAATTTTAGTATACGGTATACCATTAAAATTAAGAGATCGTTTACTTCAGCCTTTATTTTTAACGAGTAACAACTGCTACCGGCCACGTTATTTACGCATTTATTATGAAAACGTGTCATCCTCTTTCATTTCGAATTTTCTTTTGAGAACAGCAGTCGATGGGTATTACTAATCGACTCCAATATCGCCTTCGAATGTTGACGAGAGAGCTCGCAAATGCACATAGCGCGAAAACTATACCGTACCGAAGATTATCGATCGCATTTTGTGGCAAACGTTTCGGTTTTGTTATTCAAATAGCGTCGCATATCCTAACTTCTCTGCACTAAATGTATGATGAAAACATACTTCAAGCAGAAGTAGAGAAATTATAACCATTTCACTATGAATTTATATCATAATAGCCTTTCCGTAATTTAACGGACGAGAGAAAATATAAACTAACCTCGTAATAAATGACGCACTCTGCCATATCTTGAGGTGTAAGCCTATCTCATTCTTACTTAATTACGGTATTTAGCATTAAAATTAAGCGATCATTTATTCAGCGTTTATCTTTAACAAGTTAACAACGGTTATCGGGTACATTATTTACGCATTTATTACGAAAACGTGTTCTCTTCTTTCATTTTCCTCGCGAAGAGCGGTCGACGGTATTACTAATCGACTCCGACATTGCCTTCGATTGTCGACGAAAGAGTTCGCTGGTCAGCATACCGAGAAAATGATACGGTACCGAAGATGATCGATCGCATGCAGTATAATGACTGGGTGTATAAATATTGGCAACGGAAAAATCGAGCGCGCATAATCGCTCGTAATAACTGATGCGTCAGTGATAGTGTTCTCGCTGAAACCCAAGGATAATACACAGTTTAATATAGGAATTTTGAAGGGACAGACAAAAGTTATCGTTATAACAGGGTTCTCGTTATATGCCGTACTCGCTATAGCGGACTTCTACTGTATATGATATTCACGTCTCTTATCAGGTTTTAACCAGTTCAGTGCTTGATAGTAAGGAGTAATATGCACATCATACCTTAGGTTAAAAATGAATCTAAGGCAACAATTCATAATACGCTGCAGTTTCCTAGTTTGTTCTTTAGTAGCGTCTACCAAGATTACATCACAGTAGTCAAGGATAGGAAGAATTAGGGTCTGTGTTAGTCTTTGCTGCATATTTATTGGTAAAATGTCTTTATTTAATTCCAGTGGGTGTAGAGTAGCAAACACCTTCTGACCTACGGTTTTGATATGTTCTGTCCAATTTAGAGTTTCAGTTTTAGTCACCCCAAGATTTCTCACTGTTTTACTGTATGGTATTGTGCTATAATTTATTTGTAGAGGAGGAATGATCGAATCGATCTTATGTAGGAGGTTCTGGGAACCGACAATGATGGCTTGTGATTTTGATGGATTTATGAGAAGTCTGTTTGCGAGAGCATATTCACCGAGATGTTTCATGTCATCATTTATGCATTTTACTGCGCAATTCGCATAAACTGCAATTGTAATATATTTGGAGATCATCGGCATATAGGTGATAATTACACGTTTTTTGAGAAGAAGAAATGTCATTGATATACAATATAAAAAGCAATGGTCCTAAAATACTACCTAGTGGCGTGCCCACTTTCCTTGTACGCCATTCTGAATTTCTTTCGCGAGTTGTCACCCGCTGCCTTCGATCATTCAAATACGACGTAACAAACTTCAATACTAAAGGGTCAAACAAGTAAGATTCCATTTTCTTAAGCAGTAGCTGTAAGTCTATTTTGTCAAATGCACCACTGAAATCCAGTAGCATTACTACTGTAACTTGTCGTTGTTCCATAGCTAGTCTGATGTCTTCTGACACTTTAAGGAGAGCCGTGGCAGTGCTGTACCATTTCTTAAAGCCCGATTGTAATGGGTCAAGGAGAGAATAGTTATTTAAATATTTCAGTACTTGATCATACACCAGTCTTTCCAAAGCCTTAGAAAGTGCTGGAAGAATAGAAACTGGGCAATAGTCACAGGTCAGTTTAGGATTGTTTATCTTGGGCACTGGGATGACATTAGCCTATTTCTAGAGTGCAGGGAAAGTTCCATTTCTGAGACAGTAATTGAATATATGTGTGATAATCGGGAGGATAGCGCCTATTATATTATGTATGAAATGCATAGGGATGTCCTCTACTCCTACTGCTTTAGATTTATGCGTATCTGAACTCCATAGATAATTCATGTTACAATTTTTCACCAAGAAAGTTTCACAGAAGAAAATACAATACAAAACTACTATTGTGGCATTTCTTTAACGGCTTTTTGTAGTGATAAATTCCTTATGAAAGACAACTTCATATCATTAATATGAATAAAAATCACCAAACTAGATTAAGGGTTATTTTAATTAAAATGGTATGTTGAGATGCCCTAATGGCTCCTTACCTTCATTTCAGCTCTTGAAGGAGGAGTAATTTTCATGTCATCTGTTTTTATTTCACCAGGAGGCATTTTGTTCAAGCATTGGTCAATTATACGCAAGGACTGTCTCATTTCTTCAACTCGACACAAGTACCTATATCAAAAACAGAAAAATCAGCACTGATTACAAATAGTGAAATGTCAGTCCAAGAGCAAATCTAGGTAACTAAATAACAAGTCATGTCATTATTATTATTAACTTTATTGGCTACATTCGACCACTTGAGTCTTCTATGTACACTTTTTCTTTGGAGGTTGTACTGTTTGATTCTTCTTATCTGCTCAGTACTTCTTAATTCGTTCTGATCTCAGTGTTCTTAATTTGTCTGAAATCTCTACACGCCTTCTGTGCATCATTTCAGTTGAAAATTTGTGTTTCTTACGAAGGGTCGTAATTTATTCTTGTTCTCTGTATCTGTAATTTCGAGTCCAACTGTTTGGAGAACCTCTTGAATTTCTTTGATCCAACACCCTCCTGCCTTATTTCCCAGATTTCTCATCACTAGTTGTCGTAAAATCCTGTTTTCTGAAAGAAATAAGAGATTCCTTTCTTCTTCATCGTGCTGGTAACTGGGTCAATCTCTCGATAGTTTCGTTGGGGAGGATTTTCCAGGCTCCTTCAACCTGATACCTTTTATTTATGCAAGTATTAATAATTCTTCCTTCAGTTTTGAGGAGCTGATCAGTTCTTTCATTTTTAATTTGGAACAAGGTTTCACAAGCATAAGAGGCTTCGGACAAAGTATATGTCATTATTAGGGGCCGTATTTTATGGTAATAGCGATACGCAAAAAATTTTTCATATCTTCTTTCTAGCCTATATATGACCTTGTAGGTACCGTACCGTATTTTAGCAAAATGAACTCGCGAAATATTGCGAAATCTGATTTATTATGCGAATCGCGCAAATAATCACGAAATATACCCCACTTGGTAGGAAAATTCGAAATCGTATCGGGAAAGATCTCCAATAAACGTTTAAATGCTTCTGAGAACTTTACTATAGTAGTTTCCTTCTCAGTTGATTGATAGCGCTATATATTCTCTACACAAATGCACACAAAGCGATGAGCCCTGTGTATCGGAGGTATGTGTATTCAGTTCTGCGATCTCTAAGGCAATCATTAAAAATCAATATCTGTTATCGATTACAGCAAATGGCGTTGTGTTTGTAGCAAGATCGGTTGTAGCGGGTTGTAGATACAGCAGTGGGCATTATACTCTTTCGCAGTGAGAGTTCGCCAGTTATGCAACTTTCTCAGCAAATGTCCAGCGTTTAAGTACAAAAATGCTGAAAACTAAAGTCACAACAGTTTTTCCGAGGGCCGAGGAATACAACAGTGAGGCCTTCTATGAATTAGATACTGCAAGAAAGATTCTAATGTGGAAGTACTGTAATGTTCGCATTACGTGAAAACGAAAAGACACGTGCGATAAATACTGTAGAGAATCAGAAACACAAAAAGAAGAAGAATGAAGCAAATGAACATAATTTTAAGCGGCAAATAACAA
This sequence comes from Anabrus simplex, assembly GCF_040414725.1. Taxonomy (NCBI): domain Eukaryota; kingdom Metazoa; phylum Arthropoda; class Insecta; order Orthoptera; family Tettigoniidae; genus Anabrus; species Anabrus simplex. The sequence continues at coordinate 494,193,541 of NC_090265.1, forward strand.
TCGGCGATACTTTACACATCGCAAAGGAGTTGAAAAGTGGTAGAGAGCAATTTGTAACAGACAACAAAAGCATTCATGTAAACCAGCATTTCTACAGAAAAACTGGATAATCCTGGCATGAGGACATGGATGAATATAAAAGGAAAGATAAATAATACCGACATTATTACAAAATATGACGATATTAGTAGGCCTATTGTAAATAAATCGCACCGAGCTCGATAGCTGCAGTCGCTTAAGTGCGGCCAGTATCCAGTAATCGGGAGATAGTGGGTTCGAGCCCCACTGTCGGCAGCCCTGAAGATGGTTTTCTGTGGTTTCCCATTTTCACACCAGGCAAATACCGGGGCTGTACCTTAATTAAGGCCACAGCCACTTCTTTGCAATTCCTAGGCCTTTCCTATCCCATCGTCGCCGTAAGACATTTGTGCCGGTGCTACGTAAAGCAAATAGAAAAAAAAAAAAAAATCACCTGGTTGAGTTGTAATAATTTTATTGTTTTTACGTCCCACTAACTACTTTTACGGTTTTCAGAGACGCCGAGATGTCGGAATGTTGTCCCACAGGAGTTCTTTACGCGCCAATAAAACTAGTAACACGGGGCTGACGTATTTGAGCACCGGACTGAGCCAGGATTGAACCTACCAACTTGGGCTCAGAAAGCCAACGCCTTAACTGTCTGAGTTACTCATCCCCGGCCGGGCAGCACCAGCATATCCATAAATATCCTCCAGGGATATATGGATTTGCAAAATGCAGTGAAAGCACGTCTGATAGAAGAGAAGAAAGAAGACATTGTTAGTGAAGTTTTAGGAGGTTTGATAGAAGACCACAGTAAATTTGCACCAAGTGTTTGCAAGCATTATGGTTTCCGACGTCTAATGTGGTCAGTGAAAGGGGCTGCTTTGTTTAAAAAAATATACTTTCTGAATGTCACACAACTCTGAATCCTGATAATGTTGAAACCATGCGTAGTTTTTACTTTGGAGACAAGTCATTCAAAATGTAAAAACGTGTAGAACCAAACCAAACCTCACGGCACTTAACGCCCTGAAAGGGCCTTGGCCTGCCCAGTGACCGCTGCTCAGCCTGAAGGTCTGCAGATTACGAGGGGTCGTGTGGTCAGCATGGCGCATCCTCTCGGCCGTTATTCTGGGCTTTCGAGACCGGGGCCGCCATCTCACCGTCAGATAGCTCCTCAATTCTAATCCGGTAGGCTGAGTGGACTTCGAACCAGCCCTCAGGTCGAGAGAAAAATCCCTGACCTGGCCGCAAATCGAACCCGGGGCCTCCTGGCGAGAGGCAGGCACGCAACCCCTACACCACATGACCGGCAAAAAAGTGTAGGGTATGTATAAATTCCAAACTTCCGCCTAACTTCGTTTCGAGGTTTCAGTGATTTATATAGGCCTACCGGTATTTATTTCTATAACATTTTGTATATTTGGTTGTTCTAAGGTTTGATAACAATTTAATACATTACAAGTGTTCACTTTAAAACCCCTAATCACAAAATTAGTTAGATTTACCCCATACCATAAGGAATATTTCACAAGAAATATCGATCAGTATGACAGTTTATTTCACAAAATACCTACCGAAATAGTGTTAGTTTTAACACCGAAATCAACAGTTTTATTTCACCAAAAAATAAAGCCCTTAGTCATTATTGTAGATAAATGAGGTAATCCACCTAATCAATACAATATAAAATTAATAGAGTGGAACCTTGATTCTCCGTTTTTGGAGGGACCATGGAAAAGAAATGTACAACACGGGAAAACGGAAAATCCGGGAACGAATGAACCATTAACAATTTGGCAAAACATCACAAAAATGAAATATGTATACTTATAATCTTACAAAGACCCCTAACCCAACCCAACTATAGCCCCAATGGGCCTTCCGCCTACCAGGCGACCGCCCTCGGTCCGAAAGCCTGCAGATTACGAGGTGACGCATGGTCAGTGTGACGAATCCTCTCAGCCGTTATTCCTGCCTCTCTAGACTGGGGTTGCCATCTCACCATTCAATAGCTCGTCAATTAAAGGTAATCGTAGAATGAGCGAACCTGGAACCAGCCCTCATATCGAGGTAAAAATGCCTGACCGCCGGTAATCGAACCCGAGCCCTCCAGGTGAGATGCAGGTAAGATAGACCGCGGGTCCGGCTTCAAAAATTAATTACCGGTACACGACATAAAAATCTCGAAACCTTACATTCAGTTTTAAGGGGGAAACTTCGTCAGTTTTGCTCTGAAAACTTTTTTCAGTTCAGCAACTTTGATCAGCCAGAGCCAAACTCTTCGAAAAATCTAATACCCGTAACGGCAAGGAAAACAACAATCGACCACAAGTAATTTTTAATTCTCTAATGAATAAAATAAAGCACATTAGATACAAAAGCGCCCAACATGTTGGCGAAATCCTCTTTTTTATCTTCCATTGTAATTTGGTCACCGGTACGGTATAACTGTTCATAGTCAGTTTATGGAAATATTGTATTGCGTAAATTAGGCCTACATCGGCTTTTCAAGGTTATGTTGAACTCTCAAATATGGTTTTGAATTGTTTCGAATGTAAGTATCGATCTTCAAGTTCTCGAATGCATTAAATTCAATTCTGCCTGTCACTAATCACAATCAAATTGGAAAAAGAAAAAATATCATTAACACTTCCGAAATTCCAATTATTCGCGAACTCGAGCTCAGGTGGAAAGCGCGCTCACAGTGCAAGCCGGTACGAGTGCGAAATAATACAAAGCTTTAAATATAACGTGCGCAAATAAAACAACAGCGGTTTTTACAACATTTTAACACAAAAACGTGAAATTCCCAGCCTTGTCTTAGGACGAAAACACTAATTAGGCAATCCCAAAACCTCCCATGGCTTTATGTATGTAAGGTGCAACATCTGTTCTGGTCTCAATAACATAATCGTGCAGGCCTACGATAATATTAAAATACTACCGTAAATTTGTGTTACTTAACCTTTTTAAGTGCTGAGTTACCAGTTGATTGTATGGTACCTCAGTGCTGAGTTTTTTCATTCGTATCTAAAATTTTTTGTAGAAGCCTCAATTTTTAACTTATCAGTGGGGTGAGTTTATAAATGTTGGTTGTTTATAAATCTAAATGCAAATGGAAAATCCTACACTTATGTTCAATATTATGTTGGGAGAAAACAAAATTTCACTCATGTGCCCATGCGTGCGTTATCTTTATACAAAGTAAAGATCCCAAAATACTAATATTTCCTAAAATCTGTAGGCAATTAATACATGTAACTTCTTAGAAGTATATAATTTGATATTTTAAAATACTTTCCAAACCTGGAATGTGGTGATAGTTAATTGTTTTGTACTGGTTGCTTGTGATGCCGATTTGTTCAACTATCTCCACCAGCTCCACTGGCACAAAAGTTTCTAAAAAATCAATGATTTTCAGATTTTGATACACTACTTGGCCCTCAGAGTCTGTCACAGTTACCTGAAACTCTGGTGAAGAAAAGTAATCCATCCATCAGCCACGAAATTAGCGATAAAATAGCTTTTGTACTCACCGTGTTTTTCTTCTTTAGTTTGGAAGGAGGCTCTGTTTCTCTCTCACATACAATATTTTCGGCACTCTCTCTATCACTCTCACCTTCAAAATCGCTTAACAATTCCTTAAAATGATTATCTCCATCATCACTTTCCGCTGTGTTTAATAACTGAAAGATTCTGTGATCCGAAATAACATCGCTGAAAGAGCAAATAAATTGTTGTTCCGCCATGTTTGTTTACATCACAGATGAACTCCACAGACGTCTACAAAAAGCTCTAAGTTACTTCCCATAGCTATAATCTCTGATCAGTTAGTTCTACATAATGCCCAACAGATGGCAGAACATGTCAGAGATCAAATTCGCACTCGAAAGTGAACCGGGAAACTCAAAAAAATAAAAATTCTCGCACACCGTCTATAGACAGGCGTAGCACTGGTGGACCGGCCGCATCAGCCCGTCTATAGGCGGGCGTAGCACTCATCGGGTTATGAAGGAGCAGTTTTGATTCCTGCCTGAAAGCCCAGTGATTATACAGTGCCCTGAGGGAAATGCCGTAAACCTGTTCGGCAATACACTCGAAAAAAGTAAAAAAAAAAAAAAAAAAAAAAAAACCACCTAACCCTGGACATAATGTAGACGTTTTGCAAGTACAAACATTTGGCGAAATTTTTTCAGTCTTCAAGTAGAGATGTCGAAATGTGCTCTGTCTCCTTCCAATAACTGTTGTGCACACTCTCTGATTTATGATTTCCACGGATTCTCTAAACAATACCAACCGAATGCGATGCTAAGATGGTCCCTTATGCAAGTTCTCCGCCGGTCGCTTTTCTAGTACCTACAGTAATTTTCAAATTACCGCAATGACGAGACGTTAACACCAAGATCCGTAAGTATGCCGTAGCTGTCCTTTCGTGAGATGCAGTTTCTTGAAAAACACGTGATCGAGGATTTAGAGTTGATGGAACTGAAATTTCTGGACAGTTGATCCGGGAAACCGTTTCTTCGAGGAACTGATAATGCGGGATTTTTACAATGTGATTTAATTAGGATGCTCGTGGGGCCACGTAATTTGAATGAATAATACGGGAAAACGTAGTTTCCTGGAACGTATAATCGAGGTTCTACTGTAAATCAATTTATTTTAATCATAGTACTAGTTTCAACTTACTGATATTAGGCCATCATCAGCCGTAAGGTTTTGTTTTAATACACTTAAAAAGCTAACTGGCCATACATACAGTATAACAAAAACAGGCAGTATAATGCTTGAAAATAGTTCTGATCTAATATTCAATATACAGTAGAACCTCGATTATACGTTCTCAGAAACTACACTTTCTTGGATTATTCGTTCAAATTATGCGGTCTGGCGAGCATCCTAATTAAATCACGTAAAAATCCTGCATTATTTATTTCCCGGATGAACTGTCCTGAAATTTCAGTCCCATGAACACTAAAGACTCGATCAAGTGTTTTTCAAGAAACTATAACTCACGAGAAGACTGCTACGGCATACTTATGGATCTTGGTGTTAATGCCCCGTCATTGTGATAATTAGAAACATATTCTAAATGTCAACAATACTTCAAGTACCCTTGGAACCAAGAACGTCATGTCCGAAGTTCATTCAAGAACCGATCATAGAAACAAGCTTTGGACTGGAACATTATGACTAACAGGAAAATGCAACGAAATCACGGATTTAATGAACCGTAGGCATAGATCTAATTAATAAGTTAAATAAATTCAATATCAAGCCCCATCACGTCACTTAGCCCTAGGATGTGAATATGCCTTTACTGTACCTCTGTCTAAAAAACGATCTTGACAAACGAATTGAACACCATTCAATACATCGCAAAATCCAATGGTTTCAATAATTTTTTCATTGGAAGAATAATACACAAATACAGACATCGTCCTTCAACCACTTTAAAGGAAGAAAAACCCAACATCCCCTTAATTTCCACTTTCACATTTAATAAAGATATCTATAAAATCACTAACATTTTGAAGAAACATAATATAGAAAATAGCCTTTATAACAAATAATAAAAATGCAGACATCTCATATAATTGCAATTTTTCATGTGTTTTCATTTTCATGTGTTGGACAGACTGGGAGAAGTTATAACATAAGATAAATTATAACACAAGATATTCAGAACATATTAAGTATCAATATATATAGATATAACAAATTCTCAGCACTAGGTCAACACATGCAAGATTACAACCATAATTTTATTAACATACATATTAAACAAAGGCCCCCTACTTCATATAAAAGAAAACCATTTCATACATTTAGATCAATATTTCAACTCAAACTATAACCTAAATGACATTTCTGAGAAAACCAACGTTTTATTTGACCTCCTGATTATTATTTTTAGAAATTTGAATTTAACTAATCTAAAATTGATTTTCCATTCACTTCATGGCACCTTTCCTCAGCAATTACTCCTATTCCGTCACCTCTCAGCCCCACCTTAAAATAGCCCCTCCTCTCTTCCCCCTGCCTTCCCCGTTTATCTCCGATCTGTCCTACTCATTTCTTCCCCTCCCTTATCTTCATTACTCATGCTTCCCATTCCATAAGTTACACAATACGTCCAACACATCGTTGCGTAAGGTGTCACATATTACACATTACATTTTTAAATTTTTATCACTTTTCTATTCATTTTTTTTTTCACCTTTCTTCATTACCTGGCTTTTATTACTAACAATATTATTTATTTCACCTATTTCCAAATTGAACTGTGTATCTTCTCCACCTACATCACAGAAATATTTTTACTTTCAAGTGCTACTTTCACCTTCAGTTTTGAGTATTTCCTTCAATGACAGCAAAGTGCATTAATTTATTCATTTTATGCATTATCTGAAACTTTTATCACAATTGTGACTATTTCTTCATCTTTATAGTGTAAAATCCACTATGTTTTTGCAACTTTTTTTTACAATTTCTATGGACTATTTGTTACATTGTGCAACTCGTGCTTTTGGTTGATGATCACCCAGATAATGGGTCGAAACTAGTACCTAATTAATGTTTCTTCTGTAAAGTAACCCACATTACTTGAATTTGTATTGAAAAGGTGGAACTACTATACTTTTTATTTTAATTGTAATTCTAATTATCTTCTCTTCATCAATGATGTCCTCATGTTTGTCTAGTAAGCTTGCTTTTTGGTCACCACTACAGCACTGCTGGCCAGCATAAACTTGGATCACAGTTTGGATTTCTCCATTTAGGTATACTTTAGCTTTGATTAATCTCTCATTAATGATTGAGATGTCTGTTACACTATCAATATCTTCATGGAGTATAAACCCAGCTCCATTCCTCGCCACTGCAGGATTACCACTCCCGTAGAATTTATATCCATCCTCTAACATTCTTGTGTTGCAAGTGTTTTGATGAATTTTTTTTGGAAATAAATTGATAATTCTTCCTCAATTTTTTGGATAAAATGAGTTGATGATCAGGCAAATAAGTACGCCGGCCTCATACATTAGATAGGAAACGAATTTCTGAAGGAGTGGAAAGATGAGAAAGGAAACGATAAAGACAGTTGGGTTCGAACCCACTATCTCCCGGATGCAAGCTCACAGCCCTGCGCCCCTAACCGGACGGCCAACTCGCCTGGTATGTAGACCAAAGAAGCAATAATGAGAATAATTTAAATGAACTGCCGAATGAAGAAAATGTGATGTACAAATTTAGTGTACAGTCACATAAGACAGGAGAGAAAGAGAGAGCGAAAGAAATAGTTCCAGTCATTGACATGCTCCCCGTACCCTCCCTGACATTACGTACCCGGCGGCATAGCGACAAGAAGCAGCTCGCCTCATAAGGTCATTGGCAGCAAGCAGAAGAGCAAAGACATGTTTGTTTGGTTCAGATAAGAGTAATAATTCTGACAAATTTGGTACCAGCTGCGACTGAAGTAAGTAAAGATAAAATTCTCTAGTCATCTGACTTGTCTTTTTTTTTCTCGTAAAAAATGTCTCTAAACTTGGTTTGTTTATTTTAAAGGAACTTGACTGTTAAAAATGGCTCGCATGTCGGACGGGAATAAAAGGAGAAATTCCGATTTATATGAAAGGTCTCAGAACTATAGCAGTAAGTTAATTAACAATTATTGGAATAAATAAGATATTTGAATTAATCATCATCATCATCATCATCATTGTCCCACTCCAGTTGGCCGGGTGCGGTTAACAAGCCTTCTCCACGCCTTTCTGTCCTTCCACTTTTCCTGCCCCATTACTTCCGCCACATCCAATCCAGCTTATCTAATGTCCTTCCAAATCTGATCCACCTTCTTCTCGGTCTTCCAACTGGTCTCTTTCCCTTAGCTTCTCTTCCCAATTCCCTTCTTGCTACCCGTTCCTTTCCCATTCTTTTTACATGTCTGAATTTTGAATATTGGAATTACAGATCAGAAATTTAAATATAATGTTTCTTTTTTTAGGTGTAAATAAGAACTTAAGGAAAGGAGAAGTTTTAAGAGCAGAGCTTATACAGGTGTTTCAAAAATGGGGGGCATAATTTGGGGTATGTATTTGTTATATGTTGACAATCAAAATAGTTCATTACAACATGTGTCCGGAAATGCTTCATTTCTGAGTTATGGCCTTCACAACACTGAACTTCACCGGAACGTTTTTCTTCCGCAAGTCATTGTCATTTACAGAAAATGTTCAAAATACCCACCTCCTGCTTGAATACAGACCTTACATCGATATCTCATTGGCTTGCATCGAATGTTTCCTGATCGATGGATAGGTAGAGGTGGCCCGAATGCTTGGTCTCCACACTCACCTGATGTGAACGCTCTTGTTTTCTACTTGTGGGGCCATTTAAAATCATCAGTGTATTCGTCTTCGGTGCCTGGTGTGGAAACCCTTCGGAATGGAATTGTGGCATCGTGTGACGACATACGCAATACTCGTGGAGTTTGGGATCGTGTTCTCAGGTCAATGAGACATCGATGTTAGGTCTTTATTCAAGTAGGAGGTGGACATTTTGAACTTCTTCTGTAATGACAATGACCTGCGGAAGAAAAACGTTCCGGTGAAGTCCAGTGTTGTGAACACCATAACTCGGAAATGAAGCATTTCCGGACACGTGTTGTAATGCACTGTTTTGATTGTCTACATGTAACAAATACATACCTGAAATTATGCCCTCTATTTTTGAAACACCCTGTATAGTGGCTAACTTCATAGGTTTTATTCATTTTATGGCTTGAAAATTGTTCTATTTTTTAAGTTTTCTCTAAATGACATAGTAAGTGTAAGTGGACTGTTTAGACATAATGAAATATTTTAACGATTTCAAGATTTATGTATACTTTGTTTTGTTGATGACTGTATTGTACAAATGAATCAAGTTCAAGGATTTAATTTGATGTTTTGGCACCGCTGAAGAAGAGAGTAGTAGCTCTTGAAACATATAGGTAGACAATTATAATAAAATGTAAAGTACTGACAAGGCGGAAAAGTGTTTCATAGAAAATGAATATAAGTCAATACGGACAAGATTGAACAACATAGTTAAAATAATCAAAACATCTTACCTGTCGTAACAATCACCATTAGTTCCCAGCGGAACTTCGAATTCCATTTCATCATAAGCATCATATGGTTGAGATTTTCTAAGGTCCCACTTTATACCAGAACCACGAAGCATAACTCCACTGGAAAGAAAAGGAAAAAAGGAAACTTTACATACTTCACCTCACGAATTACAATATATATATATATATATACACACACACGAGTTTTGTTTATAAATCGCTCAGAATTTGAATAGAATGGTATTTTTGTATAGGTCATGTCCACAGTAACACGGAAATGCACTTCTTAATTTTACATCTCTATCTGCATGTATGTACGTATGTATTATTGCAGATCTTCCTAAAACAAATATTAGTAGAAGCATTTCATTTTGGAGCCGTGGGTTATTAAACATTATTTTCTGGTCACAATCAGAGACAATGAATTGGAGGTTACACTTGACCATGTGTGACCAGGAGGAATGACTTTGACCCCCCATTTTAAAAAACTTCGACCAGGTCGAAACAGAGTCGAAACTTGAAGATGCGAGTTCAACATTTGCGACCTCTGCAGGCTTAAAGATGCGGATGCCAGTCCACTTTCTGAAAGATTATAATTTTGTCTTTATTAGCAAGGAATTTCACATCTTTTCCCGTATCCATAACTAGGCTATCACAAGACAAATATGCACCACGCTAGTCAATATTTACACGATTATATTCCTAATCCAGATATAGGCTATGTAGCACGCGACAAAACTTCAGTGTATCATTCAACACAAAATAAATTTCTAACTTCTGAATGGAATGCGAAATACAAGACAAATAGACTTGCTGTGTTATTTAGCAATCTTGCTGCTAACCGGGAAGCAAAACTGAACATTCAACTTATCCTTTGAAGTTCAGGAATTTAAGGCCCTTTTCCATACTTACGCAACTGTGGGGATAGATCTTACCCAAGCTGGAAATCACGTTGATTACACAAGGGATGACAAACAACATTTTCAGGGCTAGGAAAAATTGATCGCACTAAGCAGTAATACCGGAAATTTGTGATACGTTAAATGAGGTATTTTTATATAGATTTAATACAATGAGAATCGGGACTTCGAATTTAGGACGTGCTAAGCAGGAAAATGTGTTAATGAGGATCACACTAACGAGGTTTCACTGTATATGGATAAATTAGTTTATTTGACATGGTTCCAATAAGAAAACTGAAACATTTACTACAAAAGCCTCGATAGTGATATAACAATTTTTAAAATGAAACTGAACATACGCATTCACATAGCACTGGAATTAGAAAAATAACCAACAAATAAGCCACATTACGGAAATTATCAGCAAAAATGCAAGTTTCGAAGAACTGATTGCGTTTCATACTGATTATAGTTAGTGCGATTTTTTTGGCTTTTATAAAAAACCCTGATATAAAGACAATCCACTATAGTGAGTAAATTCTTCACCGTTATGAATTCTCCCTTTCTCTCTCTATTTTCTATACGAAGCACAGACACAGGTAGCTCTTATAGTGATGATGGGATAGGAAAGGGCTACAAGTGGGAAGGACCCTGGCCTTAATTGAGATCCAGCCCCAGCATTTGCCTGGTGTGAAAATGAGAAACCACGGAAAACCATCTTCAGGGTTGTCAATAGTAAGATTCAAACCACCCCGCTGAAAGTCTTATGGGGCTTATGGTTCTAATCTGTAGCTAGCTTCAGGTAGTTCCAGTGCTTATTTTTAGATTGCACTGGAGGTCATTCACAACGTGTAGATAGCTGTAGGCAGGTTCTGTAGACGGCAGGCACGAAATGAGCGATATTAATAATTAAAAGGCAGTTTGCCTTGAAGTGAAGCATTTCCCGTATTTACTCGCGTATTAGACCCCCTTTTTCCTCACTTTTACAGCCAAAAATAGTAAAGGGGGGTCCAATATGCGATAACCTCAAAATTTTGTGCAGCGAACACATGACTTCTAGGTTATAAAGAGCTATAAATTGTACGTGTAAACATTCTAAATGTACTGTTATTTAACAAACATAGAATGTATTTGAGTTATACAGTTAAACCTCGTTAATTTGAAGTCGTTGGGACTCAAAAATCAGACTTCGAATTATGTGATTTCGAATTAACCGCCAATTCGCAATTCAGAAGTGCCAACCCTTACAGCGTTACTAAATATTCTAAGGCTCGTTACTACATGCAGTTAACCTTGATTCACAGTTTATACCTTTCAAATGCCATGAAGAAAGAACTATTTCCAAAATGTATCCAAGAAGGTGCATTTACAGTATTCAAATAATGCACTCGGATATCTCACTGGTAAACATAACCTCACGCAACAAAAGAAAGAAAAAAAGCACGATTCAAAGATGAGGAGAAATCTACGCTGGCTCCCATGTGCAAGTGCTTTATTAATTGGATTACTATACTGTATGCATTTTAGATGCATTGTATTTACACAGAAAGTACCCGATGCCCTTAAAATCGAACTTTCCTATGACTCTATCCTTGTAAGATTTCCCACCAGGGCACTTCTCTCGTACTTCAGAAATGTGAACATTTACCGCGTCACAAAGTATCCTAAGACTCATTAATACATGCAATCACCTCGATTCACAGTTTAAACCTTTCAAATGCCATGGAAAAAACAATTTTTGAAATGTATCCAACAAGGTGCAATTACAATGTTCAAATAATGCACTTGGATAAATCACTGACAAACATAACTTCACGCAATGAAAGAAAAAAAATCGCACAATTCAAAGACGAGAATAAATTATGCCGGTTCCCCTGTGCAAATGCATTATCTTTTTGGATTTCTGTACTGTTTGCATTTTTAGATGCTTTGTACTGGCATGGAAAGTGCCCGACACCCTTAAAACATTGTAGCTTATCGAACTTTCCTATGACGAGGGGATAAAGTATCTCGCACGCATGTGCATTGCAACGCACTACTATGACCCCCATCCCTCACCCTTGTACGATTTCCCGGCTGGCAATTTCTCCTTTAAAACCATAAGACCGTTTGGGCTCGCATTAAAATAAAGCAATGCAGTTGTACCGGCAAAGACAATATTGTTCAGTGCCTACGAATTTAATATTATGTCAGCCATGTTTTTTCGTCAACTGTCAGCATCGCCAGTGTTCGCGGATTCTGTTTTCCCACACACTGCCTGTTGCGTGATATTACGGCGTTCCTTAAAAGGTCGAATACAATCCAATTTCATTCAACTTAGCAATCATGAAGCACACTGTAGACCCACCGAAGTGGGTGTAAGTGCGGAAAGCTAGCTACCCCTCCACGTTCCGGAACGCGTGTTCTATTATGAAGCGGAGCGAATAAATTTCGAGTTGAAATTACTCTGTAACATACTATTGTTTTAAAATTTAAAGGAAGTTTTGAATTAAAAGTCTGAATTTCGGTAATGGGGCCGACATTGTACTTCGAATTACGAATTATCCGTATTTCTAATTAAACAATTGAAATAACATGCAAAACTGTATCTCATGTTTCCGGGAACGAGAGCTTCTTCAAATTAGGCGGGATTTTGAATTAACCGATTTCGAATTATCGAGGTTCTACTGTACTGGCTATTTTCGTAGAAGGCATTATTTCTAAACATAAAAAGACAATAAATGGTGAATACGACTTTTAGGCCTACAGTACATATAAAAGTCAGTTTTAGATACTCATATCACGTCATTTGTTACATCTCTTTAATTCCTCTGGTGAGGCTGACGTCAGGAAGGGCATACGGCCGTAAAAACTCGCTAAGAAGATTCATCTCACTTCATGCTCGATCCCGTACAAGAAGGGATAAGGGTATCATGTTATCATATAATTAAATATTGATACAAAAGAACTTACTAGCCAGTCACTTGTCTCTCAGTTCAGCAGTAGGCCTAGCACACAGTAAACCTGATCACTGCTTTAATAATTTGAATTGTCACCTTGCGCCGCCAACTTCCCTGCCTTGCTACAGGCGTGTCGGCATTCTAAGTGACGTTATCTTTACTGCTATCTCTCGCCAGTCACGTCAGCCATGCTTCATTCCCTTTGAGCCATGCACTGCAATCAAGAGTGAATCTTTTGAAAATAATTTTGTTCCCGACTATAGAGTCTAAACAGAGTAAATCTATTCCCAGTTGGTGTACATGTAGCAGAAGCCAATCCTTAACTACAAAACACAGACATATAGCATGACTGATGCATGCTTGCAATGCGCGGGTTGGACACGAAGCTTGGCCTATTCATCTATTTCTGCGATGTCATCAGAGCTGCAGTAGACCTACGCTACAGAGGCGGACATTTCTTACCTACGAAACACAGATGTACCGCATGGATTCGACACGTTTTCACTGCGTAGGTCGTATGGGCGAAACTATTCATGAATTTGTGCAATGTCATCAGAGCTGTAATAAGACTTGTACCCGCTTCGAAGCGGAATCGTCGTAGTTCTCTGACGAATTACGTTGGGGGGGTCTTATAGGCGAGATTTATTCTTTTCATTTTCTTTGTTTCAAAAAGCCGGGGAGGGGGGTCTAATACAGAGTAAATACTGTAGTTGTAGGCAGGTTCTGTAGATGGCAGGCAAGTAAGCATGAAATGAGCGATATTAACAATTAAAGGCAGTTTGCCTCGAAGGGAAGCATTTCTAGTCAGTGAGCCCTTCCAACATAGAATTAATCATATAACGCCAAGCATTATGGAGATAATATTGAGGATTGCATTGAATTCGACTTTACCAAATCGATTAAACTTGTTCGATCTCATATCGATTTTAAGCGATAGTTCCCATGCTGTTGTTTGAATTGGTTTGAATCTTGAATTCTATGTGCCCATGTGCCTGCGTTGTTAGAAATCCAACAAACAAAACTAGAACAACAACTTGGTATGGATGGACTGAAAAACTGCTTAGTGTCCGAGAGTGGGAATACGTCACGGAATTTTGACATAAGGTTTCATAGCCTCCCGAGAACCGAAGGAAAGTAAGAGGTTATATTTTAAAAACCTGTGAAATTTCTGTTTTTTTCCAAATGAAATTTTGAGGCCAATTTCATTTGCAATGTTTTGAAGTCCTGATATCTAGGTTTTCACTTCTTTTATGTTCACTGCTAGTAATGCTAAATCGTTGGCAAAACCCAGGCAATTTGTTTCGATTTTTCGGCCAATCTTTATTTTTAGTTGACATTTCCTAAACCGTTCCCTCATTACCATTTCTAGAACACAATTAAATAATAGTGGTGAGAGCCCTTTGTTCGGTCTTGTGTTCGAGTGGATCACTCATTTACAGTTACAGAAAAGAATAAAGGTTTCCACCTGTTCAGTAGAATAAAATAGTGAAATTATTAGAATATCAATATTTATTATCTGTCATTTTGGGAAGGGTTTCGGCACCTTCCTGTGCCATCATCAGCCTAGGAAATTGTAGCAAGGCTTTTTTAAATAGCTACATAAAGTACTTATACCAGTATCAGAACATGAACAGAGCCTTCTATGCTAGGTTGTAAATTTTACAATTACGTATGTGGGATAATAGACACGTCATAAAACATTTATATACATTTTTAAAGCTCTTTGCGTTATCGATTTGTTGTAACTATTATAAAACTAATTGTAACACCCAGTTTTGATAAAATCTTTCTTGTAGGGCAAAACTCAGATACTTTATAGCTGTACTATGGATCCATCTTCTCTCTCTAATGCCTTGATTTTTCCTTGATTTATTCTTTTCGATCTTATTACTCTGTATAATAGTTTCTGATTTCCTCGACTATCTTGCTCAATTTTGTTCGTAAACTCTGCCTAACATTTCTCCTTTTCTTCCTTGATACTCCTCTTTACGCGTAGTTTCAATCTTTTGTAATCCACATGTAACCTCTCTATCTTATTCTCATCTCTCTGATACATTTTTTTGCTTTTCCTTACCCATTTATTTCTTCACCTTGTTTCTTTCTCTTATTTATTTTTCCATTTTGTCTGTCCACCACCGTGTCTCCTTTCCCTTGAACTTTGTTTTTGTTTTCACACATATATATCAAATGCTGCTTCCACAAATGTCTGTCTTAAATTGTCGCACTCTTCTTCTCCCCTTCGTATTTCTGTGTTAGGCAACTTCCTTTTTATACAATCTTGGAATGTCATTCTTTTATCCTCCTCCAATTTCTGGATTATCAGTAAAAAATTTGGAAAAAACTGTACATATGTGCAATATCTTTACAATGTTTATTGAAGTCTCTTGCAGATTCGTTTTCCTGGTGTTCCCAGTCGTGGTGTACAACGGACATCTTTATTATCGCAGTCAGAATTACATATAGTAGAAAACACACTTAACAAGATCACTGCAGTGAAACAACTCCAAGTTCCTCGCATCAAGATAAAGCAAGCGACTGAAGGTAAGGTTGAAAAATATGGCAACATCACTGGATGAGGGGTGGAGAGCAGAGCAGTGAGCCGGGTGACCTTCAGGCCTGCAGTGATGTGTCCCGAGCCATAAAAATAAACTGTTGATAAAGAAGCATCCAATATTAATGTAAACTGATACAATGGATGATGATTTTTTTAAATCTCTCCCCTAGGAGTGCTGACAAGTACCTTTCTCTTCATGTTGTAATGGAGCATTATTGCTATGAAGCTGTAGGCTATTTCATATTTAATTCTAAAAAACAAAATAAATTAGAATTAAGTTCTCGGTTACTGATTTTTAACATATGCGTGATTATTCATGCAAAAGAACTATGTTCAAAATATTAAGCAAATGTTTACAATATAGGGTCTATCATACCTGAAACCATAATTTAAAGCATCTTCAGCTGAAACTATGCCAATATCTTTCGTTCTCTGGACCCATATGCGGTTTGTTGTCAGTACATCTTCTACTTCATCTAATCGTTCTGAGAATTTGCTACTGAACTCGTAGATATCATCTAATAAACCAAGAGGTATGTCCTGAAAAAGCAAAGGAATCCAATCAGCACAACTGTATTATATTGAATCTCTCTATAAAATCCTGGACATCAATCAAAGCAAGACCAATTTCTCTCCCAACTCCAGTGCAATAATAGATATATCACATACTTAATGTACACCACATGGTAATGTGTATGGTAAATATTTTTTTGCGAAAAGAAAACTTATAGAAATACTTCATGATTACGAAGAATTTTACTTTATTAATATATTTAAACTTAAATGTTAAAATTGTGTCTGTTCTTTCTCAGAAACCAAGTAACGACTATGGCATAATTTACTTCAGTGTAGAGACCAGTTTTTATTCTGCTGGGAAGCACTTGTTTAGTCCTGTGTCGTTTAACATTATATTTTCTACTAGCTGATGTACCCGTGCTTCGCAACGGGATTTTCAGAAAGACTGAC
The DNA here is from genome assembly GCF_040414725.1 of Anabrus simplex. NCBI lineage: Eukaryota > Metazoa > Arthropoda > Insecta > Orthoptera > Tettigoniidae > Anabrus > Anabrus simplex. The sequence continues at coordinate 494,210,038 of NC_090265.1, forward strand.
ATTGTGATTTTCTTAACTGAAGTCAACATGTCATTACAAAAACGTCAGTAGGAAAGTAGCGATTAAAAGCAATTTTATCATATAAAATACTTGATTAAACAAAAACCCGCACATTTTCTCACTTTTAACGAACAGTACTATGGTGCCGATCTAACAGTCCAAAGTTCCAGAGCTGGAATGACCAGGCCGCAGACAGCCATAAACACTCCTCTGCCTTTATTCCATTAAATATGCACTCTGCTCATTCCAATCAGTGCCTCAGAGTATGGATTGAATAGCTTGAATGCTTTGATGAACCAGTGTGTTACGTACCAGTAGTATCAGAAAATTTATGAAGCAAAGGAATGGCATGCTAAAGAAGAAAGTAACCTAACTCCCCAGCTACTTCCCGCCAATATTCAGGCAGGCTGTTACACTCGGTACGATAGGGCGAGTTGGCTGTGTGGTTAGGGGCGTGCAACTGAGATCTTGCATCCAGGAAATAGTGGATTCGAACCCCACTGTCGGCAGCCCTGAAGAGGGTATTCCGTGGTTTCCCATTTTCACACCAAACAAATGCTTTGACTGTACCTTAATTAAGGCAACGGCCGCTTCCTTCACACTCTTAGCCCTTTCCCATTCCATGTCGCCATAAGACCTATCTGTGTTAGTGCAACATAAGGTAAATTTTTAAAAAAATACTCGGTACGCAGCAGTAATCCTATCTATCGGATATGAGTGGCAACAGAGACACAAAGCACATCACAACAAACAATGGTCAATGTAATGTTATTGTTGATCAATTTTATGAGTTTCCTATATTGTAGGGCTTCACATTTAGTTTTCTTTCGACTTTGTGATATTAGGGCGTCTTATAAAATTATTAATAGCGTAGACTGTAGTTCCTTATTCTTCGACTTTACAGAGCGATTTTCATTAAATTCTGTTTACCCATTTTCTTGTGACTCGGCGGTGATATGGACTTGGTAAGAAAAATCCATATTCATGAATATCTCTGTGATAATAGCCGGTACAGTAACAATGTATAAGGCATAAATGATCAGAAATGTAATAGCAAATAACTTTAGTTATGTAGTATTTATATCGATACGACCAATAATAACACGAATATTTGAGAATTAAATTTCAGGCCTTCCCCTACAATATCATTTCACACAGCGTGAAAAAAAAAATTTACAGCACAGATTATAGCGACTTATTCCCCGAATTTGTATACGGATTTTCATTAAGATTGGACCACTAATAACATCAATATTTCAGAACTAAATTGTAGGCCTTCCCCTAAACTACAATTTTTCTTGGCCTGAATTAAATTATTTATGGCCTAAATTGTAGCGAGTTATTCCCTGACTTCGCCTACCCCCGACTTTCGTTAAGATCCGACCGCTAATAAGAATTAAATTTTAGGCCTTCCCCTAAACTACCATTTCACTCAGCGTGAATACAATTATTTATGGCCTAGATTATAGCGACGCATTTACCGACTTTGAATACCGATTTACATTAAGATACGACCACCAATAACATAAATATTTGGGAATTACATTTTAGGCCTTCCCCTAAACTACCATTCCACTCAGCGTTAATACAGTTATTTATAGCATGGGTTATAGCGACCTATTCACTGACTTTGCATACGGAGTTTCATTAAGATAGGACCACTAATAACATAAATATTTGAGAATTAAATTTTAGGCCTAAGATAGGACCACTAATAACATAAATATTTGAGAATTAAATTTTAGGCCTTCCCCTAAACTACCATTTCAATCAGCGTGATTAAAATTATTTATAGCCTAGATTGTAGCGACTTATTCCCTGACTTTGCATACCATTTTCATTAAATTCTCTTCAGCCGTTTTTCTCGTGATGCGTATACATACATACAGACATTACGGAAAATTAAAAAGCGCATTTCCTTGTTAATGTGGACACGATTGATACAGAAATACCATCCTTTTTAAATTCTGAGCAATGTACAGACAAAACTCTTTATTTTATATATATAGATTATGTAGCCAAGCAATTCATAAAATGAACATTTCAACATGCGAAGACAACTGAAAAATTTACTGTAACCCTCACTTAAATTGTCAACTAATGTATGATATAATCCTCTAGTCAGTCGAGAAACAGATAGGACATTTTCGCTTTTCACTAAACCTTTGGCATTTCATTTGCAATAATAGAGCAAGAAGATGAAAGGACACCATTCTCTCTCTAGTGACTATTCCTATACATCTATCTATACATATCCTTCCTTGCTCCCTAAAATGAATATGGCTGCCAGTTATGTCAGCTATCATCTTATCCTTATTTTTTTTACAAGTTGCTTTGCGTCGCACAGACAGGTCTTATGGCGATGACGGGATAAGAAAGGGCTAGGAATGGGAAGGAAGTGGCCGTAGCCTTAATTAAGGTTTGCCTGGTGTGAAAATGGGAAATCACGGAAAACCATATTCAAGGCTGCTGACGGTGGGGTTCGAACCCACTATCTCCCGAATACTGGCCACACTTAAGCGACTGCAGTTATCAAGCTCGGTATGTTATCCTTAGCCGACTTTTCCACTAAATTAAATTGTCTAGTAAGTTCCTTCAATCTCTCCCTTTACCCAGTGGTTGGATTTGTCTGGCACACATTTCATTGGTTTCTTGAGTAGAAATTTCTTGAATATCCGCATTTTTAGTGTTTCATATACAAAATATCAATTAACTTAAGGTACACCACTAATGTCAACACAGCAACATTGGAAGAGTGATGTATTGTTAGGGAGAATAACGAGTAATACTGATAGTTTATTGGTTTCTGCTGCAGTAGTCCACTTATAAAACAGAGCCAGTGTGAAGTAATCTGCTTTTTGTTCCTAATGTCAACGTTCCAATTGGTTTTAAACTATGTTCTGTGCATTACTGAAGCTTAGATATGCCACATTCCACAGAAAAAAATGCTGCAATAGCCAATCAAAATCTCAACTGTGGAAAAATTGTAGATGTCTACCTTTGATTCTTCCAAATTTCACAGCATAATTTTTGCACTTTTTATACCACAATTTAAAAAAAATAGAAAGTTGTGACCATTATGCGAAACAAAACAAGTATTTGTATTACACAGAAAATTAATGAGAACTCATATGTCACTGGTGAATAAATTGAACACTGTCATGACCACATACTAAAACTACCCATAATCCATGCGTCATACATATACGGGTATTATTTATTTATACGTTGTACGACAACTTGCAAACATGACTGTGTTATTAAACTGTCCATAAGCAACATACATATTTAAATTGTATATTCATATGCAATTTAGTTGCCTGCTGCCATTTCTTGACGGATACAGTACTTTTGTATCGATCTCTTGGCACATGCCAGAGTAAAGTGTAGCTTTCACCGAAGTCCCAGTCTCATCCATGGCTGTGACAATATGGAAGCTTCTTGGGTATGGGTGGTGCTAAGTAATGACATTCAGAGCATGACTAGTGCATCTGAGTGTTATTAAAGTTGTTGCTCATAGGGTCAGTTGGGCTGCAATAGCACTTTCCGACGCAGTGAGGAAAGCAATGGCAAACTACCTCACTCCTCGTCTTGCCTAGTATGCCTCATTTTGGTGCTGCCATTGGTTTTTGCGGTTTCCTTATAACCACATAACCTTTGGTGGTGCTATTTGAGGATCCAACCAGCCTCTGGGCTGATGACCTAACAGACAGATGCAATTTACATTGCAATTCCGTTTACCTTTTAAGCAGCTGGATGAACAAAATTTGAACATGTGACGATTATACGATAAAATTTTAATACAGGATTTTCTTGCAAGTTGCTTAATGTCACACCGACACAGTTAGGTCTTATGGCAACGATGGGACAGCAAAGGGCTAGAAGTGGGAAGGAAGCGTCCGTGGCCTTATTTAAGGTATGGTTCCAGCATTTGCCTGGTGTGAAAACGGGAAACCACAGAAAACCATCTTCAGGGCTGCCGACTGTGGGGCTCGAACCCACTATCTCCCAAATACCGGCCGCACTTAAGCAACTGCAGCTATCGAGCTCGGTGAGACACTTTTTTTTTTTTTAACATAAAGGATGTGACGATTATGCTGTGAAAAACCGAACGCTCTTCAAATATTTCCTACGCGAAATCATCAAAGAAAAGCACAATGTAAGTGAGAGTCCAGCTGGAAAGGATGTAAAAGGAGAAGAGGAGACATACCTTATAAAGATTACAAAAATTTTTACAACTGCCTATCAATCAAGTCCTGTGTGAGGCGTGTATGTATCCAGTTTAACATCATACAGTATACTCCTCATGTTAAAAAACAAATTAAAAAGTAATGACAGAAGACATGTGAAGTGGGTAGGGAATGGGATCGGGGCATGCATGTTTCTTTGGATGTGTTACTGTAATACACAATTTTCTTGCAATCTTGTTTTAGCTGTTTAAACTTCCTTTGATTTTTCCCAAGTCTACAAAATATGACACTTTTGTGCTATACTAACCTGATTCACACCTCCAGGACGAATATACGCTGCATGCATTCGTGCTCCAGACACTCGTTCATAGAACTCCATCATTTTCTCTCGTTCTTCAAACAACCAGAAGAATGGTGTCAGAGCTCCTATATCCAGAGCATGCGTGCCAACAGCCATAATATGATTTAGGATTCGAGTTATCTCTGCAAACAGAGCTAAACAAACAAAATACACGTGATGATGTTCATACTTTTTTCGAATAAGAATATGTAGACTCAAACATGTTATCCACTTACTTCTGATATATTTTGCTCTCTTGGGAATATCAATGTTGAGCAGTTTTTCTACAGCCAGAGAATAACATTGCTCATTTACCATCATGGACACATAGTCTAATCGATCGAAATAGGGTAGTGCTTGTGTGTACGTCTTGTATTCAATTAGTTTCTCAGTGCCACGATGTAGCAGACCAATATGTGGATCAGATCGCATCACAGTCTAATAAGAAAACAAAATTAGTACTTTTATTAGTATTATTTAGTATAAAGTCTTAATGACATTAGGCCCTTCAAATATATTCATAAGGATTCTCAACATGTGCCCAATATTTCTCGTCGCTTTCTGGAAGAACACATGAAGTTTTTTAAACATACCAAAACAGCTTAAAATTAAAGACCTACTCACTGAATTAAAAACCTGGTGAAAAAAGTAAAACACAATTTACTACAGAATAGGAAACAAACCAGTCAGCCCTCTAACCAATCACCAACATTCTAAAACCCTACTCATCAACTAAAGGAAAAGAATACACATAATAAAAAAATGTATATTTTATGCTCCTTTTTGCAGCAGCACCCTTTTCTGGCTACATATATAAAATACAGCCATAAGACCTATCTGTGCCAGTGCAATGTAAAGCCAATTGTATAAAATAAAATAAAAATAAAAGTAATGGAACTCAGCTTTTCATTTCATCTGCTATCCTATTTCTCTTAATTTAAGTGCCCAAGTAGCAAAAAAGATTCACGTCTTTCCCTTTAGAATGTCTCATTTTGAGCTATACAGTGCACGTTTTCTGCCCGTTTGAATTTTATATCTTCAACCACCCTTCAAACATCAAGAGCATGGAAGGTCTAAATTCCTTTGTCTACCTGTGATATTATACCATGGTACTGAGTAGAACTCACAAAGAAAACCAGCCTCTAAGGTTACACGACATCAGATGACGTAATTACACAAAGATCACCGTAAAAACTGGGTGAAAAACAGTGGTTAAAAAATGCATCTATCTCTCAAACAATAATGTTAACAGATTTTGCCACATGATCAGACATTGTAAAATGTGAGGGGAATGCTGAAAACAACGATACACGGAATTAAAAATGTAAGATTTTGTGAAACGGAAGTGAACTCACACCAAGCTTATTTGTAGAAGTTCGACGTGTTGTTGGCATGGCTCAGTAAGCTATACAGCATAGGTACGGTCAACTTGCGCGGTTTGCTGAATCTCCCCTCGTAAGTCTTTTTGTTTGATTTCGTTTTGCTATCGTAGTTCCAGCTATCAAACATGCCTGTTTATGGCACATTTGACCAACAGGACACTGTTTTATTTGGATATGGATGTTCATTGTTAATTAATTAAATGTATTTGAAGGATGAGTACAATGATATGCACCTTATTTATGGTGAAATCAAGAGTGAATGCACTGCACGCACAATGCATTTACTAAGAAAGATTTCCACACAGACGTCAACTGTCCACAGTTAATTTTAGTAATGTGAAACCCTGTTTATGTCCAACAGGGTCACTCTCTTGACTGCCTCCAGTTAGAGTGGAACCTGTGAGTTCTGGAGCTAGAGCAAAAGTTTGTCTTGAATGCTACCACAGACAACCCACACACGAATACACGGGCAGTAACACAACAGGCTAAAATCAGTCAGTACTGTAATATTCTCCTGCTAATCTACAAGAAAATTAAAGAAAATGCTACTTTGCCTCAATTTTCTACGCTCTGGATTGCTGTTTCCACCCGCCAATGCCTGTTGCCAGTACACATCTGAAAACTCAGGTCCTCACCTCAGCTGTTCGCCAAGTAAATCTGACATCAATTTGACATTATCTTCTGGAACAAACTTTATTCTCGATTTGTTCTCATCTTTTCTCATCCAGTCTGTATAAAAGAACCATCCACTCCAACTGGACTTTACCAACAAGACCTTAGGTGAGCAAAGTGGCATTTTAAGTTGTCTATTTTGGGACTTAGTTCCCACAGCCCTTCAGGCTATATTTTGCAGTATTACTTTGGCCGTTTTTATCAATGTCTCCAGCCATGAACTGTTTGCAAGTGCGCGATGTTCATTTTATAAATCATGCTTTTTATATTTGAACTTTGCCAGTACCAGAATGCAAGGAACTTTGAGGTCATTTATCTATGGCTATTAACTTTAACATCTGTGAACTAGTCTTCGTATTGTAACAAGTTGGTGGGGTAGTAGGATCAATTAACACTAGACTGGTAGCTTCAATACTAAGATTTAATAGCTAGGCACTAAACTACACAAGACTACACACAACTTTTGCTCATAACACACACTTACGCAGCTCGCGCGCTCTCTCTCCCTTCGTTTCTCACTTTTTCTCACACTACACACTTTTACACTCGCACACAAGGTCCCGCGTCGCACGGCTACACGTTCTCTCCTTCGCCGACAGTCCGCACTGTAGCATACTAGTTCGATAATCACGGCAGTTCACATACCTCACTACACTGGCAGTTGCTCACGACTGAACCACACCAACTTCTAACTCAGTCTAACTCTCACTAACTCCAGGCAGGTTGTTCCTCTCTTATATACCTGCGCTGGCTCTTCTAGAATCGTCCGGATGCTGGATGGATCCAGGAACATCACAAGATGGAACAAACCAGATTAATTGTGGAGTGATTTCCATACTCCTCTGCTACGGGACCGCAAGCAGAAGCGAGTGGGGTTGGCCTAGCACTTAAGCGCTGCTAGTGATTGGCACAGTTGAACCGTAAGGGGTTGGTCTATACGGTGCCGGGCCGGGCCCACTGCCAGTTCACATGGCAGACGCTATGACCATTACAGTATTTTCTACAAACATTTCTAATAAAGTGTTGCGCTGGACAATTCCTCTATACACCTGGTTCCCGTCTTGTTTCCTTCTGTGTGTCATTGCATCTAAATTCTTTATAAGGCAATCTTGTAATTTAAACTTTGAATACTGTGTTTCTGGGTTATATAACTTTTTTCAATGTTGTAAATGTGGCTCGAATTCCTCATTGAAAACAATTGTTGTTGTTACTCGATTTGTTAAACTTGTTGATTTTTTCTTACTCGCTGTTAATCTTTTCTCAAATGATTGTTAATTCGTGTCCTCTCCCTTCTTTTGCATAACGTTATTACTTCAAGTTTTAAAACATACATCCTAACATAAATGTCGTATTTGAGACTATTTATTCTTTACTTATTTATTATTCTGTACGTACCACGGAGAATTTTGAAATCCCCAGTCGCTTCCCTAATTCATGGTGTATATTATCATCAATTTTTTATTATATAATGTAACTGCGACCGTGACAAATATTACAGTACGTATCCTGCATCAAAGTCGCTTTCACCTCTATCACCTGCAATTACATCAGGAGCTCCTCGGGGCAGATTTCATAGTTTGGGTCAACTTTTGTGAATGGATACTAAGACAAGTGGCAAATGATGGAGCACACATTTCGAAAATCTTGTTTTTGGACGAATCACAGTTTTACAATAATGGTACCGTGAATCGCCACCACATGCATTATTGGACCATTGACAATCACTACTGGATAAGAGGGGCAGCATTTCAGGTACGATGGGAGTATTTGTTTGGTAACACGGGAAACTACCTCACTCTTCATTTCCCTAGTACGCCTCTTCAGTGATGCCTAGGCCATCTATGACAGCTGATGGCGGAGCTGTTTGAGGATCCAACCAGCCTTCGGGCTGAGGATTAAACATACATACAACCACCTAATTGGCCACTATGTGCGTTGATCGGCACTAGAGTATGGGATTTGGTACATATACCGGAAGTTCTCAGAAACCATATAGATGGCAACAAACAACAGCTCTACACTTCATATTCCTCTTCCTTTCAAATCGTGTCAGAGCTGTATCAGCTCGACAGCAGTGTGCGCAGCCCCTGCACAAACATAGAGAGAACAATAGTGATTTATTGGAAGTTTTATGTGGCGATTCAGGATCAAATATTGATGACCGTGATATCGATTAAATATGTACTAATTATTATGTAGGTGTATCTCTTGTACAAACGGCCTAAACACCAAATAAACTTAACATCAGCCATATTTTATTAGGTAAGGGTATACGGCGAGCTTAAAAAAAAAATCAATCTACTATTATCATGGTAAGGGATCTATCAACTGTATTACAGTTTCTAAGATATGAAGAAGAAAGTATGAACTCAGATACAGTGAAATAAAACACTATCCGAGTTCAAAACTTGTATTTAATTTTAAAATGGCCAGCCTGGAGAATTACAATGTAGGGAAGTGAGCAAGACCTCAATGTGTTCAGCATGACTGCACAACTCAGGCACTGTGCACAACCACCTGAATGCTACACAACCCAGTCAATGGATAGGAAGGCAAGGACCCGCCCTCTGGCCAGACAGACTTAGCTTTGCAGGACCATTTAAAAAAAGTAGTCTATCCACAACAGCTGGAAGATTCTGAGAGCCTTCTAAATTTAATTACGGAGGCCAACACAACCGTTATACCTAACATGCTCCAGCAAGTCAGAGTCTCAGTTCAACAGCATGCCCAAATGTGCATTTATCAAGGTCACCCTTTTGAGCACATACTACGATAGCGAACTTGCGTTCATGTACCTCAAGCCCCTTCCACCGACCATACTGTTCCCGTCCAGACCTGATCATCAAACGGCCATTTTGAGGGTCACAAACATCCGGTCACCAAGGACATTTATGCAAGACAACATGATTGTAAAGCAAGGTAAAATATTTAAGGGAAAAAAAAAGAAGAAGAACCAGCTCCTCTGAGGTTTTGAAGCAGCTCGTACTTTATTCAGTTGCTCATGAATTCACTGCCAGTTCCAAATGAGCCAACGAGGGACCTAGGTTGTCACTGGAAAATTACACTTCATCTAGTGCGCTTAGCGTACGTAGACCTAATGCGCTCTTCCATGTGTATAAAGGTTTCATTTGTTGTCTGTAATACGCATATATGTGAAGCGTGTTAAAACTATATCCAAAGGGGCAGAAGACTCACAATGTACTCTTTTTTTTTTTTTTTTTTTTGATTCTGGATACTTATCTTATGGATTCAGTGGCCTCTCCTACTGCTGCACTTCTTGCACTGATATAAAACTAACAATCATCTCATAGATCTTCCTCTGTTTCTCTCACCTTCAGTGAACGAGTACTTTATTCTCCTAGGCAGCCTCTACTAACCTCATGATTCCACCTCCATTTTCACTTCCGTACAGCAAAACTGAACTGAAAACAGTGCTATGAAAGGATAATTTTCTGGGAAACTCACTCTTCCTTACAGAATATCACCAAATTCTTGCTATATTTCTACCCAACTAAACCCTTTCCTGCCATTTTATAGCTTTCAGTAATTCATCAATGTAAACTATGAACAATAAGGTTAAAGATTAGAGCCTTGTCTAACCCCAGTAATTACTATTGAGATGAAGGCCAAGAGTGCAGGGCGGGTGGCAAGGCTACATCCTGGACAATGATGGTGCAGCGGCGGAAATGTGTGCGAACCAGCAGCAAGCAAAATAGCAATGGCGGATGTTGAGCCTCATGATAAGGAAGCTCTAAGCTGATTAAGAATGAAGAACGTGCCCAGAATGATCTGGAAGTGGAAACTTTGTTAATTTTTGCAGGCCTAAATAAACAGTGATCCCAGCAATATCAAGAAAGTCATGCATCAATCGCGAGTGAGTTACAAGACAGTCGCAGTACTGAAGTTTTACCATGAATGAAAACTGTCTTTATTACACAGCATGCGACGAGCTGTGAAGTCAACGATTCAGGAATAACACTATGTTGTGAGAAGCGCTGTATGATGTGCCAGTGTGCAGTGTGTTCAACCATGATGAGCAAACTGTAAATATTAATTTAACCCTCAAACTAAATCATGATATTTCCAGTGCATATAAGTATGGAAATTAAAATATAAAAGAAATGAGGAGAAATTTCAGATAGAATTAAAACAACACAACCCTTTATCAGAAACAGAAAAGTGTAGAAGAATGGACCAAATTAAAAAACACATTTGTAAGCTGCGCAGAGATGATCTGTGGTAGAACATCGGCAAGAGTGAAGGAAAAGGGCACACCCTAGTGGAACGAAAAGGTGAAGGAGGTTTTTAAATAAAAGGAGAAAGCATGGCAAGAATGGGATAGAGACAGGAAAGAAGGAAGTAAGATTAAGTTTTTTCTTCAGGGCTGCCAACAGTGGGGTTCGAACACACTATTTTCCAGATGCAAGCTCACAGCCAACTTGCCCGGTGTAAGACTAAGTATCAGGAAATTAAAATTACATGTAAAAAAGTGGTAAGTGAGGAAAAGAAAAAACGCTGCAAGAGATTCATAAAAGAGTTGCAAAAGGATGTTGTATGGATTGATAAAAACTAAGAGAAAAGAAAAAAACTACACAAAACAAGTGGAGGAAGAGAGTGGAAATGTAATAAGATGTAGAGGAGATAAAAAATAACTGGAAAGATTATTATGATAAACTCATGAATGTGAGAAATGATGAAGAAGAGAGTATAGTGGTAAATCAGGAGGATCAAGGAATGGAGAGTGATACTGCAATGGCAGAGGTGGAAATGGCTGTTAAATGAAAACAGGAAAAGCAGCAGGGATGCAGGACCTATTGGTCTACAGTGGTTATATAGCCTGCTAATGTGTTTATGGATGGAAAAGCAAATAACTGATGATTGCTGTAAATGTGTAATAATACCAGTATTTAAGAAAGGTGACAGGAAGGTATATGACAATTATCAAGGAATTACACTGTTGTCACAAGCAGCCAAAATATTGGAGAGAATAATAAAAAGTTGCACCCGGAAGATAGTGGATTCAAACCCCACTGTCGGCAGCCCTGAAAATGATTTTCCGTGGTTTCCCATTTTCACACCAGGCAAATGCTGGGACTGTACCTTAATTAAGGCCACGGTCACTTCCTTTCCACTTCTAGCCCTTTCCAATCTCGTTGTCGCCATAAGATCTATCTGTGTCGGTGTGACGTAAAGTAAATTGTAAAAATAATAGAAAGGAAGAAAAGAGGAAGGGTGGAAAGAAATTTAGAAGAGCAGTATGGGTTTTCACAGGGCAAGTCAACAACAGATACTATATTTACCATGAGATTACCGATAGAAAAATAGTGGGAATATGGAAAAGATCTGGTGATTGTATTCCTTGATCTAGAGAAGGCACATGATAGTAGAGAATGGGTGTGGGAAACCCCAGAAAGAAAAGGATGTGGAAGGCAATCAACAGAACTAGCGAAAGCAATGTAAAAGAACTGTTCCAGTTGCGTCCAGACTCCAATGGGGAGAACAAATTGGTTTGGAAACCAAACTGGACTAAGACAGGGAAATGCATTGTCTTCACATATGTTTATAATGGTTATGGATGACATTCTAAAGGAAACAAAGGCAAGATATGGGGAGGATGATATAGCGATCTGGGGAGTCAATAGCACAGAAGTGCAAATCTACCTGTAGGCTTTAAATGACAATATTCAGAAATATGGTATGAAAATCAGTGTGGAGAAGAGCAAAACTGTGGTGACCAGAGGAGAAAGGGGACAAAACCTTGAGGTGGTTGTATACTTCAAATATTTGGGAAGTGAAATAATGCCAGATGCAAGGTTGGATTAGGAGATCAGCAGAAGCAAGGTTGGATTAGGAGATCAGCAGAAGAGTACAAGTGGGAAATACACTTTACCAGGATGTAAGGAACATGGTATGGAACAGAGAAGTTCCTATGAAATGTAAAGAGATAATGTACAAGATGTACTTTTACCCCCATATTAACATATGCATCAAAGACTTGGACTTTGACACAAAGAAATGAGAGTAAAATTCAGGCCAGTGAGATGAAGTTCCTGAGGAGTAGGTAGGGAAGACAAGGAGAGACACAGTAAGAAATATTGAGATCAGAAAAGAGATAGGGGTAGAAAATCTGAGTGATAGGATGGAAAAGAATAAATTGAGATGGTATGAACATATCATGACGATGCAGGAGGGAAGAATACCAAAACAAGTGTTGGAGGCTGAGAGACGGAAAGAGGGCAAGAGGGAGGCCTAGAGCAAGATGTCAAGAACAGTATAAGAAAAAGAAGACTGGACTAGAGAGTGGTGGAAGGAGAGGCAAATGTGGAGAAGTACCATCAATCTGGCAGGACTTGGACAAGTGGAAATGAAAATGATGGCACTGTCATGTCATGTCACGTCAGAGGATCATTAATGGTACCACGTATAGGCAGGTGAACAACTCTGTTACTAAAGAAATTAAACAACAGGTTATTGCCAGCCTGGCAACACAGGAAATGACTGAATTTGAAACTGCTTCCTGTTAAAAGAGCAAGCTTGTTGACCGGCAACATCAATAACGCAGTTCCAGGGTTAATAACTTAGTGTATCTTAAAACATGCACCCTCTCAGAGTAGCAATGTTTAGTTTTAAGAACCTTGATAACCTTCCCACTATATTTCACTATCCCATGCACAATGGCACTACTGTGTTCACTTCCTACAGCAAAATTTCAACGAGAAGATTCAAAGCATTCCTTCAGCCTCTTCTACAATCCCCTAGGATCTACAATGAATTCATCTAACCTAAAATGCTATTAATTTTTCTTTTTCCTGCCTTTGCAAGATTATAGATAATGGTCCAGATAGCATTCCTTACTATCTATGTAGTTTTCAAGGTTATTTCTAAAATCCTCCCATGACTTATTTTTGGACATTGTAATTGTCTGTTTGCTTCTTTCCTCAATGTGTTGTTTATGTACAGTCTCAAAAAAGTGTATGGTACACATTTCTCAGAAACAACTGAACCTCTAAATCTACCATACTGTTCATTATGGGTATTAACAGGCTTTGTATTTACAGGGAAGGTGAATTACAATTTATCGCAATAATTAACATTAAGTCTGATAAAATATTAAATGCTAGGAACAATGAATACCATGCACTCAATAATTTCTTAGCAATTACTGTATAAGTCAATTCTCATTAGAGCCATTTTTTATATTCCCACCTTCCATCTTTACAACACAATTCATCACTCCACCAAGATGCATGCTTATTCCCTTCTTCCCAGACTATTGTTCCAATTGTGTCTACTACAGCATCCCTGTATGCCACTCATTCTCTTTCCATTCTGTCCGCCATCTAGTAGGCCTGGAGTCAAACGGAATGTTGAAACTGACGAGCAGACAGCCAGATGGTGTCAAATTCAAAGCCATACGACGATGATGATTATTATTATTATTATTTATTTACACTGTTTATGCCCACATTGGAGCACCAAAATTATACAACAGTCTTCAAAGAATAAGTTCAACTCTTAACATTTGACAACTTTTTTCCTTTCCTGGAACTTCTTCATTCTGGGTAATGATTATTATTATTGTAGCATACTCACTGGTACAAGATTTGCCGAAAGTGTTGTTAGCATTAACAGGAAATATCTGTGAACCAGAGTGCTGGTCTTATTCATGCACAGTTTAGCGTGGATATATCCACTCCTAGAGTAATGATGAAAATAATAATAATAATAATAATAATAATAATAATAATAATAATAATAATAATAATAATAATAATAATAATAATAATAATAATAATGTTCAGAAGAGGAGTCTACAGCCTAAAATCATTTGAAGAGAAACCACTAAAACGGAGGCCAGAACGGATCATTTCCAATGAGGAGAGAAAGATGAGAAGTGAAAGAATTAAGAGGTTTTGGGAAGAAGAAAATAAAGGCCAGGAAGTCATAAGTTCTATGCGACCCATAGTTGGCCAAATTCAGAAACATGATCACGTCCTAGTTCGAGAACCATGGGCAATGGCTGAGTGGTCTAATAAGTGGTCCTGAGAAGTAAGGATACCAGCTGCTACGGAATGGGAGTGGGCATCGCGGAGATATTCTGCTAGGGGCTTTACGTCGCACCGACACAGATAGGTCTTATGGCGACGATGGGATAGGAAAGGCCTAGGAGTTGGAAGGAAGCGGCCGTGGCCTTAATTAAGGTACAGCCCCAGCATTTGCCTGGTGTGAAAATGGGAAACCACGGAAAACCATCTTCAGGGCTGCCAATAGTGGGATTCGAACCTACTATCTCCCGGATGCAAGCTCACAGCCGCGCGCCTCTACGCGCACGGCCAACTCGCCCGGTGGAGATATTCTGAGGCCTGGGACTATGTATAAGGGTAGTATCCTGTTTCACAGAATTTTCACCGAGCACGCTCAGAACATTTTAAGCAAGTCTTGGACCTATGGGAGAATAGAGTCCCACTCCCATTTTATAGGCGAGGGACTCCTTGGAAACAACTTTGCAAACAAAATGGAATATGATGGGGAGCTATCAATATTAATGGGGTTTACGGAAGAAAGTAGAACTGGCCGAGTCAGCAGAGGATGCATCTGGATGCGTTAGGAGAGATAATGAAGAAGAGAGAAGAGATGATAAAGGGTACTTGATGGGTGTTAAAAAGAGGAGGGCGAAGTGCGGAGTAGGGCTGTTCATCAAGAGGAACACAAATGAGCTAACACAATGCAAGTAGATTTGGCAACTGGAGGATTAGAACGAGAACTGTCTCAGTCTACTCACCTTGTGAGGGTGCAGTTGAGGATGAAATGTACAAGTTTTATGAAGCACTGAGCGATAGGCCTATCATAGTCAGCGTCAACAGCAAGGACAGGATAGTGCTGATGGGGGATTTCAATGCAACAGTTGGAAATAGAACTGAAGGATACGAAAGGGTGATTTGTAAATGTGGGGAAGATACAGAAACTAATAAGAAGGGGACGAGTTTGTGCACTTTTTAAGGTGTTGCTCATAGGGTCAGTCGTGCTGCAATAGTACTTTCTGACCCAGTGAGGAAAGCAATGGCAAACTACCTCACTCCTCATCTTGGTGCTGCCATTGGTTTTTGTGGTTTCCTTATAACCGCATAACCTTTGGTGGTGCTATTTGAGGATCCAACCAGCCTCTGAGCTGATGACCAAACAGACAGATGGGATTAGCAGCTACAAATATATTCTTCAGGCACAAGACTATTCACCACTATACATGGGAGGGAAAGGGCACAAAATCCACAATGGAATACAATCATAACAGACTTTGAAGTCAGGAAATTGTTAGGAATGTCCTTGTTTTCTGGGGATGTTTCGAAGATACAGACGACTATGTAATCCGTAGTGAAAAAGTAAAAACTGTCTGCAGACGAATAAGGGTAGAAAATCTTTAGAATGAGGAAATTAGGCAGAAGTACATGGATATGATTAGTGAAAAAGTTCCAAACAAGAGACACTAAGTAGGTTCAGTATACAAAAAGAGAATGAGTGGCATACAGGGATGCTGTAGTAGAAACAGCAAGGGAATGCCTAGGAACACCTACATGAAAAGATAAGAAAAAGCAAACTTCTTGGTGGAATGGTAAAGTGAGGGCAACTTGTAAATTTAAAAAGAAGGCATATCAGAAATGGCTTCAAACAGGGACTGATGCAAACAAGGAACTGTACACAGATGAAAGAAACAAGAGTGAAACAAATTGTGAGACAGAAACTTTTACAGACAGAAAATGACAAACAGTGCAGAAGTTAAAACAATCAACCGATAATAAAGTAATTTACAGAAAGACAGGTTAGTGTGTGAAGATGAAGTAATGCAAAGAAGAAACAAGGACAAACATGAATTTACAAAACAACTATCTCCATTTCTTCATACAATGCCATCTTCAAAGACTCCGACAAGCTCACTTCTGCTTCCGACCAATATCAGAAGGGTGGGCATCAACACTCCTCCAGGGGCCAAAATGACAGATCTTCAGTTTTGAAGCGAGAAGTGTAGGATAATTAAAAAGCTGAATAAATATGGGAAAAGGGAAGAGGAACAAGATAACAATGAATACTAGTGGTAAAAGATTTAGGAAAGTGGGACAAGCACAGAAGGAGAATATGACCAAGAATAGTTCCATAATGAAGCTTTTAATTTGTAATAAGTAGTACAGTGGGAAATAAAATAGACTGAAAATCACATCTGCAGTAATACTAATAAATTTCACAAAGCAGAAAAATACTTTACTCACTTCTCCATCCAGTTCAAGAACTAGACGCAAGACTCCATGAGCAGCAGGATGTTGAGGTCCAAAATTTAACGTCATATTCCGAACTTTCTTCTCCACAGGAATCAGCTTACCATTCCAAGGAGGCATCTTCCACTTGGATGTGATTTCATCAGGGTACATAACAGGACCATCAAACTGCTTAATAAACTCTACATCTGGGAACCATTTCTTGGCACCCCGCTGAGGACTAAAAATCAGTTAAACAGAATGCACATCCAATAAAATGGAAAAGTGAGAAAAAAGTGTAAATTGACACATGGAATGTGTGCAAGTACAGGAATCAAAATAAATACAAAAATAAGCAGCTTAAGACTGGATGGATATGGACATGAAGTGGACTCCATAGTAGCTGCACACTTTACAACATTGTTCCCTGATGTTTTGCATTACATTGTCCTCCCATTCTTCCCCCATATGGTCTCTCAACACGTGAAATGTGTGGAACATGTATGGAGCTCCAGCATTGTCCTCTACTTGAAGTTGCTCAAGATGCAAGTGGCAGGCATAATAGGAAAACAAACATGTAATATAGAAAAGGCAAATTTTGGTGGATCGACCATCCAGGAAACAAAAATTTCAAAAAATGTGACTGGTTATCTTAGAGCTTTATTGAAGAAGAGAAAAGTACAGGGCTAGTGTGGAAACTGATGGGGCATTGTCTATGATTGGCTCTAAATCGGGTTTCATAGAAAGTTTAAAAGAAGCTTTGCATTTAATTAACTTACAGCAACATACTGGATTTCTTGTACCCACCTCAAGAAAACACCCTAACAGAATATGGCAATGAGGAGATTCCTCAACATATAGGCTACAGATATTCATACATCTTCATTATAGACTGTTATACCTTTCAGCATTCAGTCTGCAAGCCTCTGTTAATTTATTAATCGCTGCCACTATCCTCTATTTGTAACTAGTTCTGTGGTCTTGTTTAGTTCCATATCTCTTATTTTTAAATCATTGGAAACCGAGTCTAACCATCATCGTCTTGGTCTCCCTCTACCCCTCTTACTCTACATAACCCAGTCCATTATTTTCCTATGGAATCTGTTTTCCTCCATTCGCCTCACATGACCCCACGACCGAAGCCGGTTTTTGAGATTCCTCAATTAGCAATTTTTTTTGGTGATATAAACAAAAATGTTTTGCTCTCAGAATGGCTTCTAGTAAAGATGATGGTTAAGAACAAATATCTTCAAAAATTTTACACAATTTTTCTGAATGCTTAGGTGAGCTGACGAAGGTGCTTTATGGAATCTTGTGCATTGCAGTATCTACAGTACCTTCTGAAAGAGGATTCAGCTTCTTTAATAATAATAGATTTACTGCAGCCAATGGCCAATTTTAAAACGCAGAGATAATTTCATTTTCTTCAATACAGTTCACGAGAAATCTACTGGTAGTTCTTTTCAAGCTGTAGAGCAGATGATATCTGAACTATTGTCACAGAGTTCACAAATGCACTAACAACATTTTAAGTTTCCAATTATTATTCAAGTTCATTTTCAGGGGTTTTAGACACACTGGCATTTTTGTTTGGTTAATTAATACTAAGGTAATTAATACATTAAATGTATTTAAGTATTATACTACTTTCCCTGCTGATTTCTTATACTATATCGTCCCTCCTCTGGCAAACTAACAAATCTGCAAATTGTCAAAAAATTAGGAGAACTGAAAGAAGTTGTGATTACACATGTCAAATCAATTTTTCATTATATAAGTAATAAAATATAGATCAAAAGTTTAGAACTACAGGTTCCCTTATTTGTCACTTTCGCTAGTTTGCCCCAGTGGGGACGATATGGTCTGTACTGATAGACTATTGCTATATTTGGGATTGGTATTTATTTAATTGAGATCCATTATAACTTCTGAAAAGTTTGTACTTTCTGTAACTCAGTTACTGAAAAATGTGAAATTTTTAGCTTACAAAGGCTGAAAATCAGAACAGAGTCCAAACTTAATATTTTCACATTTCTATTTGTACAAATACACATAGGGCCTAGTTTTTAGCATAAGTTTTATACTGATTTTTCATATATTATACTTGTAACAGAATTATAGCATTAGAGTAATGGAATTACAGTATAGGAAAACTTAATTTGGAAGTTCTCTATTGGAAAACATAAATGAAAAATGGCATGAAATCATTGATAACTAATTGAACAAAACCTTAGTGGAGGTGACTTATGGGTTTGTTGTGAGAATAGTAGCATTGCTACTTGAACAACTTACACACCCAGTGGAAACCATTTTTGAAGGGAATTAATTGTTTTTGTAGCTGATGTGATGCGACTGAAAAACAGCATTCATATGCTACACAACGGAATAACAAACAACTTCAAAGCAATAATTGATCAGCACCTGAAAAGTACGAGTGTTCAGTCAAAATACCCCTCACTGCAAAAGAAAAAATGAGGGCATACAGAGACTTAAGAAGGTTGAGGAAAAATATGAAAAAGTTAAGAAAAACAACATTCTTTAATAATAATAATAATAATAATAATAATAATAATAATAATAATAATAATAATAATAATAATAATAATAATAATAATAATAATAATAATGTTATTTGCTTTACGTCCCACTAACTACTTTTTAAGGTCTTCGGAGACGCCGAGGTGCCGGAATTTAGTCCCGCAGGAGTTCTTTTACGTGCCAGTAAATCTACCGACAAGGGGCTGTCGTATTTGAGCACCTTCAAATACCACCGGACTGAGCCAGGATCGAACCTGCCAAGTTGGGGTTAGAAGGCCAGCGCTTTAACCATCTGAGCCACTCAGCCCGGCTACAACAACATTCTTAGGAAAGCAAATGTGTTTTAACAAGACGACTATTGTTGCTAAGAATAATATTGCCGACCAATCAAGTGAACTATGTATGGAAAGTTAGTCTAATGAATGTTCTAAAGTTAGTAAATTTGGACTTTAAGGTGAAGCTGAAAGTAATTTCATATGCTGGAAGCAGTGGGAAAATATGCACAGGAAGACTGAACTAGTGAAAAAAAAAGTAGGTGATTGTGTTGCAAACTTAACAAATCAAGTGCCATATTTTCATCACACATTTGTGAAAAGAGCGCAGTCAAGTTTTAAAAATTCAAGATAGTCTGCCAAGGTAAATGAAAACAAAATTGTCATTCAAATAGACTTCTCAGAGAATTATACAATGAAAGAGCAAAACGAAATTTGAAGCGGTTATTGGTCCCATGACCAGACTGCCTTATTTACTACTGGTGTGTGGTCTCAAAGGCGTTGCGAACATGGTAGTGGCATATGACTATCTTTTCTCATGATAAATATGCAATGTGTGTATGTGTGTATATACATATACACACATATTTTTCTTTTCATTTGCTTTATTACAAGTTATAAATCTCATAGTTAGGTCCGTACTGAGCAACATAAACCATTCTGAAAGACTGTTTGTTGAAGGTCTGCCTATTTT
This sequence comes from Anabrus simplex, assembly GCF_040414725.1. Classification (NCBI taxonomy): domain Eukaryota; kingdom Metazoa; phylum Arthropoda; class Insecta; order Orthoptera; family Tettigoniidae; genus Anabrus; species Anabrus simplex. Next base: position 494,230,373 of record NC_090265.1, read on the forward strand.
TTTAGGCATCTTCAGTCGCTGTTCCTAATATATAAGATCAAAATTGCTAGGATCCTAAGCTTTATGCTTAAAATAATTGCTTGATGATGATGCTTGTTGCTTAAAGGGGCCTAACATCCAAGGTCATTGGCCCCTTAAGATAACTGCGCTAACATAAATTGCTCTGTCTAAAAAGTTATGCTTATGCATGCTATATATTTTATAAAAACATCTGGCTAACATGAATTGCTCTGTCTAATAAGTTATGCTTATATGTACTATAGGCTCCGTGTGCTGATGGGAGAAATACACCGCTGCGCTGCAAGTGGCAAACATTGTAAGTTTATGCGTTTCACCGTGCACATACCCGCCGATGTCTCACCGCGTGCTGCCATGGCCGACTAAATAATTAAGAATTTTAAGAATTTATTGCAGCCAGATGGCCATATAAAGGGATACAACAATAGGTTACAAGGTTACAAAGTAAGCATGCAATACTGTCACACAACATACTGCGGTTTACGGATGCTCGAGGCGGTTTAGTCTTTGCTATAGTCAAGTATGCTCTCTTCCCTGTTACTACACACGTGTTATGTGGTATTTGTCACCTGGCTTCTCACAAAGAGAACATATACATTCTTTGTTCGGTTCATGATATTTTATGTTTTAGCAAATTTTGTGATGGGAGCCGTGAACGGCGAGTCTTGTGACTACGTTTCTTAGTTCCTCATTTTCCTGTGTCCATCGTCTATCGGTCATTGCTTCCGTTGTGTAGAAATCCAGTGGTATGTCCTGTTGCTTCAGATGCTTCTGCTCAAGTACCTTCTCCATTTGCAGGGCAGATGGCAGGTGTAGTTTGAATCGGAGGTCTTCAACTAAATAATAACAGTGGGATTTCAGAGTGTTTTATGCAACAACAATTTCTTTTACAAGAAAAATAATTTGCAGGAAATAGCAACAGAGCAATAACTGCAAATGTGATCAGAAAGAAACATTGGTTCACTATATATCCTACCACTTCAGGATAGAGACAATGTAGTAATTTACGTAGGCCATCAGTAGTGGTAATAACGAGATTAGTGTTCATATACACATTCATAAATGCTGTCTTCAGAGAAAATAATATCCTTGGTCTATTTCTAATGCGATATGTTAGCGTAGGTTAATGCTGTTACGGAGGCAATTAATTTTAAATTTTAACTACTTTTAAATACAACGATGTTTTTTAAGGAAGGCCTTGGTAACAATCTATATTATTCCATAAAGGCGAATAACTATTTCCATGAAGTGTAAGCATATTTCAGCTGCTGTTTATGCAGTTTGCTCAGAACATGAATAACTGAGGATCCAAAAGTCCTGACTCCACTTTACTCAGAAACCACCGACAGAACTCAACATGCGTACTGATCGACCGTGTGAATGGTGTCGACCTCACATCTCAAACGTAGGGAAAGTGAACTACAAGGGGCAGAGAGCAGAGGAACTTTTTCTGATAAAAAAGGCTCAGGCTTGATGTTGGACCTATTGAAATTCCTGATATTGAAACCGCATGCACACTATCAAAAATTATGCACGAGAAGAAAAGTTTAGAATCACTTGAAGTTGCCAATAAGTGATTATTTATATTGTGTGTCAGTATTAACAACATGCTCAAGTCCACCTCTGTAACATAACGGTTGGCACTACCGAGTTTGAATTGTGATAATGCCAGAAACTTAAGACTGGCATGAGGGTTGGTATGTGGTTAAAACAGTGCATGCAGTTCATTTCAATTAGGTGTGTGCTTGAAAAGAAATGTACCACCTTGGGACGAGGACGCGAATTTACGGATGTAAAATACAGTATTTCTGTGAGCTATTGATATTGCGTAATGGAGGCCTATTTATGTAATTTTATTTGTTTACAGCCTTTCCAAATCCATTGTGTTAGGTCGTAACGGAATACCGGTACTATAAAATTTCACACTTTGGTCTATAGTACAGTACGGTAAGTTCTATTATTATTATTATTATTATTATTATCATTATTCTACTGGCTATAATTAAGACCATGGCAATACAATACTATGCGTATCTATTATGATGTGTGTGCTCTAAAAAAGATGGCCTATTGCAGCTTGCTTTGCAGATATAACATTGCTATAATAATTTATTTCTAATTGTTAAACTATTTGTAACTCGTAAAGTTATTTTGTATTAATTAAAATGTATAAATCCAGAATTACTTCTTGCGATTTACTGCTATGATCCACCGTCTTTTCAAATACATTGCATAAGGTCGTGAAGAAAACCTTTGTATCACAGTATCTATTAATGCAGCCAACAACAAGCATATAGTTCAGTCTGAAAGTTATGACATTAAAAAATAATAATCTGAAGACAGCATTGTAAAATGATTCTTCTTCATCTTTTTCTACTTATTCTCCTTCTCAATTTATTTATTGGGTTCCGCTTTCGCGTTATACCCAGCCACTAGTCATTTTATCGAGTAAAACCAAAACTATAAAGGATGATATATTAATTGTAAAGAGGGGGAGATAAGAAATTAGCTGAAAAAAATACGTAGGTATTATATTATACTTTATCAAAAACAAAACAAAAACAAACTTGGGATAGAGAATGTACAGTGACACAAGGTTCTACTCTTCGCGTCAGTATGATCTATCACGGCGGTTATCTACATCACAAACATGACCCGATCAACACATAGGGAATGTGGTCTTACATTCTAATAATGGCTTTAGACAAAAACATAGAAAGCGATTCAGCGATAGAGGGCCACTGTAAAATGATTGAATATAATTTATGTATGTAAACATCACATACATTCCAGCTTCTTATGGTCAGCTGTTGATGAAGGTGCCTCTAAATAGTTCTCGTAATCTCCACCCGCAGCAGCACATTGCTATACGCACGAAGCCTATACATAAAAACATTCGGCTAACATGAATTACTGTCTACAAAGTTATGCTTACGCACACTTCCCATATAAAAATATCCTTGATGTGATTGTTACACTTTAAAACTCAATTATATGCTGGTTCAATCCAATGTTACTTATAATGACATTAGGCTAGCGTGGATCGTTCAGTCTATGATGTCCAACGTGTGTGCAACCTATGGAAACTTCACAACTTGTCACATTTTTTGAGATAAAAATTCAGTTGTGGTTTCAAGGGATGTTGTTGATGCGGTCACTTGTCGTGATTGTTTTTCCTTCTCTATTGCATTGTAATGATTAAAATTAGGTAAACCGGGCGAGTTGGCCGTGCGCGTAGAGGCGCGCGGCTGTGAGCTTGCATCCGGGAGATAGTAGGTTCGAATCCCACTATCGGCAGCCCTGAAAATGGTTTTCCGTCGTTTCCCATTTTCACACCAGGCAAATGCTGGGACTGTACCTTAATTAAGGCCACGGCCGCTTCCTTCCAACTCCTAGGCCTTTCCTATCCCATCGTCGCCATAAGACCTATCCGTGTCGGTGCGACGTAAAGCCCCTAAAAAAAAAAAAAATTAGGTAAAACAGGGCTGCCTGCTTTTATGTGGATCGGAAGAGGGGACTTCTCAAGATCGTTTTTTCGGTTTTGGACCTTATTGCCTCATTAAAGGGCTAAGAGTTTGTAATGAGAAAAGTGTCTTAGTTGTGGAGTTTATGTAAATATATATATATATAAAATAAGTTTTGTCTGTACATTGCTCAGAATTTGAAAAGAATGGTATTTCTGTATCGGTCATGTCCACAGTAACAAGGAAATGCACTTTTTACTTTTCCGTAATTTCTGTCTGTATGTATGTATGTATGTATGTACACGCATCACGAGTAAACGGCTGAAGAGATTTTAATGAAAATCAGTATGAAAAGTCGGGGGATGAGCCACTACAATCTAGGCTATAAATAGTTTCATTCACGCTGACTGAAATGGTAGTTTAGGGGAAGGCCTAAAATTTAATTCTCAAATATTTATATTATTAGTGATCCTATCGATAAATACTACATAACTAAGGTTATACAGAATTAAATTTATAATCATTTATGACATATATTTTTAGCATACCGGCTATGATAGAAATATTCATGAATATGTATTTTTGTTGCTAAGCCCATATCAATGACGAGCCACAAGAAAATGGGTAAACAGAATTTAATGAAATTCGGCTTATAGTGTCTGGGAATAAGAAACTACAGTCCAAGCTATAAACAATTTTATTCACCCTGGATAAAACTGTAGTTTAGGGGAAGGACCCTAAAATTAAAATACCTATGTTATCGGTTCTATCGAATAGTACTACATAACAAAAATTATAGAGAATACAATTTCCGACCATTTATGTTTTATTGAGTTTTACCGTACCGACTATGATAAGAGAGGTATTTCAGAGTCGGAAGAAAACTAAATGTGAAGGCCTACAATATCAAAAGCGCATAACACAGATCAACAATAACACTACATTGACCGTTGTTTGTTGTGATGTTCTGTGTCTCTTATGCTGCCACTCAACTCGGATAGATTGGATTACTGCTGCGTACCAAGTGTAACAGCCTGACTGAATATTGGCGAGAAATAGCTGGGGAATTAGAAACCTTTCTTCCTTAGCATGCCATTCTTCTGGTTCATACATTTTCTGATACTGCTGGTACGTAACATACTGGTTTATCATAGTATTCCAGCTATTCAATCCCTACTCTGACGCGCTGTTTTGAATGAGCAGTGTGCATACTTAAGGCAGAGGCTCATTTAGTAATAGTATGACCTGGTCTAGAATTACAATTTAGGCTTATTCCAAATTATACAACCACAATTCACTAAGTAACTCAAAATTCAACCCTGAAATGAGCCGTTTCTTAAGCAAAATTTCTTCCTTTTCACTTTTATTAAGCTCTACATTTATTTTATTCCAAATTAGCTGCGAAGAAATGGTTTCTCCTCTGGCTTGGAGGAAAAATCTTGTCTCCGAGTCAGCTGTTTTCTTCCCCCACCCACTCGCTAAAAAATGACTAAGAGTGTTCAGAAATCACGGCTGTCTGCGGCCTGGTCATTCCAGCTCTGGAACTTTGGACTGTTACATCGGCAGCGTAGTAATGTTCGTTAAAAGTCAGAAAATGTGTGGTTTTTCATTTGATCAAGTATTTCATATGAAAGCACTGCTTTTAATCGCGCCATTCCTACTTACGTCATTGTAATGACTTATGTTCATTTCAGTTGGGAAAAGCACTAAAACAGTATTTCTGAGGATGTAAAAAGGCAGGTGGAGAGTGAGTGTCTGCCATTATAATGAAAACTCCACCATCTGATTGTGACTGATGGTAGACAAGCGGGCCTACCACTACAATGAAAATTCCCTAACCCAGTCTTTGTATGAGGAAAGACGTTTGGTGACTTCCCCGTTGCGTTTCTAGGGCAACGTTAAGAGCTATGCAATTTAATACAATCTTGCTGTTTGCCCGAGGTATAAAACAAAACATTGGGCGCAGGTGAGTTTATAGATCCCGGCTCCTGAGTATTGGTCTTTGTTGGAGTTGACGCGGTTGTGATTTAGGAACATGCCTTGGTTGGTATTTCATGTTTTAAGTGTAAGTATAACTTATTAGACAGAGTAATTCATGTTAGCTGGATGTTTAAAAAAAAATACAGCATGTATAATTTTTTAGACAGAGTGATCCATGTTAGCCCAACTATTTTAAGCATTTTATCATAAACAAAACCTAGGATCCTAGCAATTTTGATCTTAGATATTAGGAACAGCGGATGAAAATGCCTAAAAATTAAGCGAAACATGTCCCACTTAAGACATAGTAAAGATGTAACATTATTTAGGTAAAATAATAAAAAACATATGTCAAGATGACACTGTATAAATCATACTACACCCCTTCCTCACATATAGCCTGGAAACTGCTACATTAACAAGAAAGGACAACTCGAAACTCCAAGCAGCAGAAACGAAGTTCCTACGCACAATGATCCAGAAGACCAGGAAGGATAAAATCAGGAATGAAAAAGTCAGACAAGACGTAGGACTTACTCCAGAAGATCCAAAAGGCAAGACTGAAGTGGTTTGGTCATGTGAAAAGAATGAGTGCCAATAGGTCTGCAAAAAAGGAGTATGAAAGAGAAATAAGGTGAAAGAGACCAGTGGGCAGACCTAGAAAAAAAATGGACAGACTTAGTGAAGAAGGATGTAGAGGAGAGAGGACAGGATTAAGAGCGGATATTGAACGAAGAATGGTTCACGGACCGAACAAAATGGAAGGGGCTTGTATACCACACCTGGGAAACTGGAGTTGGTCAACAATGATGATGATATAATGTATTGAAAAGGTGGACCCTTCAGAAACTTCTTTCAGAAAATTTGCTTTATGTCGCAACGACACAGCTGTAACTGAAACTGTGCAGACTCTTGAAGATTTTGTAAAAGTAGCCGAGGCTACGAACAATGGTAAGATAACAGGTGCCCGAGTGTCAGAAAAATGGTTACAACATAAACTGAAACTAGACACACAGTGGAAGTGTATTAAATCAATACCAAAACTCCACGGAGTTCAGGATGAGAAAGTAATAGCACCAAATACTGTTGAGACCAAATCTTGGTCTTCATCGGATGATAGTTTTGTCCATTTTACTACTGATGAGGATGAAGTAACAAGATTACAAACAAGTGGTGGTGATGGATTAGGAAATGACAGAATTATTCAACCTAACTGTGGGAACAATTCTTGGGTGTTGGTGCAATATGCAAGGTAGAACAAGGAATTGCATTACGTTGGAAAAGTAGTATCAATTGCAAATTTTGTACGTATAAGGTTTCCTTTCTGATAATGAAGAAAAAATAAACATTTATGTGGCCTTCTATTATTGATGTGGACTTTGTACCACTCTGTGATGATTTAAAAGTTCTCCCACCACCTGAAATTGATAGGCAAGGAGAAACTAACCAACTTTTAGGGTTTGCTTGACACGAAATGATCACACAAAATACTCCTGCAACATTCCAGAAGCTACAATTGATTTTAATTTGTTATTACTTAATGAAAGAGTTTAAAAAAAACATTTATATAATTCCATTACCATCTCCTTTTTTATGTTCTATTAAAAATGTACTTCATTTTTTTGTTTTAATACATTGAGATACAGACTGTATAATGTGTAATAATTGTGTAGTTAATGTTTCACTTAAACATTATCAATACATCCAGATGAATAACATTCAGAATTGTAAATATTAAAACTGATGTCTTTTCCTGTAATTCCATTACCAGAGACACTTGACATCAAATAATGTCTTCTAAATGAAAATAAAGGGCTTCAGTTTTTCTTACTGACATAAGAGGATTGCAGTAATCAAGAAGCAACAAAAGTAAACTTCATTTTATGATTACATGTATGTTTTATTTATTACTATACAGTAGAGTCTCGATTATCCGATCTAAACGGGACCTGGAGTATGTCGGATCACCGAAAATGTCGGATAATACAGAATAACTTTGAAAATGAACTAAAACGAACACGAAGGCTATACTGTATTACTATGTTTTACGGTACTCTATTTATTGACTTACCAATTCAATTGTACAGTAGATGCAATACTGAACGAAAACATTCCAAATATCTTACGAAAAGAAACTTGTCAACAATGTCTGCTTGCCTGCTGATTCACGTTTTCTTGGTGTGAGATCCCGCCATCGACGATAATCCTTCACTGTGAGTCATCGTTTTCTCCTTTTGTTCTGCAATGCCTCTTTCTTCTTCATCATCATCCTCATTTTCTTTAGCATTCACAAAACCAATAAAATCAGAGTCAGTTAGTTCAAACAGCTGATCTTGTGCACACCACTTACTCACATGTTGAGTCGTAGCATCCTCACAGCCAGGAATGCAATTCAGTAAGGGACAATGTTTTCCATGTCTTCTTGTACCACCTCCTCTCGATGTTCATCCTCACTCAACAATATGTTCCAAGACTTTCTAATGTCATTGTTCCAACTTCTTCCCATGACTGCGCTATCAGGTATGCCACGTCGTTCATGCTGTTTCGTGTTAACTTTTCTATCATGTCGTTGCCATTGTCCATTTTCTCTATCAGGAATGAAAGGAGTTTCCGCCGATATTTTCTCTTCAATGTTTCCAGCACACCTTGGTCCATTGGCTGGCATAATGACGTCACGTTAGGAGGGAGGAACAGGAACATTAACAGAAATGTTTTTAAATGTCCTAGGCTTCTTTGCTTTGCCGATCATAAACAATTTTGTTTTTAAGTTCCCAGTAATATTACTACAGGCGAGAACAGTAACTCTTTCCTAACTACACTTGTAGCCAGGTGCAGACATCTTGGCTTGGGCTGCGAGAGTTTTGATGGCAGCATCTTGAAATTCAGCCCAGTCTCATCACAATTTAAAATCTGATCACCGGTTCATCTTACAGCAAGATTTATTTCTTGAAATTCCCTTTTAAATTTCACAACCTCATCGGATTTATCTGACAATTTTTCTACACAGATATTAAGCTGCCTAATGCCGGACCGTTTTTCCCAACCGATCGAACCACCCAGCACTGGCAGTAAAATTAGGGTCTCCTTCATTAAACTCCTTCTGGAAATACAAAGCCATTTATTGCAGAATGGGTCCAGATAATGACAGGCCTTTTTCCCGGTTTTGAGTGAACCAATGAAATAGTGTTTCACTTAATTTTTCGTACTCACATTTTTCATTGTTTTTCTAATTTTCAGTGCATCACTTGCTGCTCTGGTAGAGCACCACCTTTCAATATCTTCCCTCTTATGTTTCCAGTCTCCCACTATAACACGTCCAACACCATAATCTGAAGCCATTTTTGAAGGGTTTCCGCTTTGTCCAGTCTCCTTAACCCACTCAACTTGTCTTTCACAGAAACAATCACTTTCTTCCCTTTACTCGCCATAATCACAGAGGATATGAAAACTATAACATCCGCACCCAGCCAATACTACACTGAACAATGACTCGCTGCACCTGTCCTTGAGAAAAACCTGGTCCTATCGCATGACTGCCAGTGCTTGTCTCACGGTCGCATCCTCCACATCGGGTGTCCCAGAAATGCCTCCACCTAAAGATCAAATTCAGCCTATCAATGTCGGATAACACGGAATGTCGGATAAGCGAAGGTCGGTTGAGCGAGACTCTACTGTATATTGAAATACTTTGAATTTTGTAAAACCATTACCATGGAATTGCCCCTATAAAAAAAAAAAAAATTAGCGTCTATCATTTAGTGCCAGGAGTGTCCGAAGACACGTTTGGCTCGCCATTTCTGTAGCTGCTTTTGCCAGTACACCCCGTAGAGGGTGAACTTCATGTACTGCTGTGAGGATGTTGTCTGTAGGTGTAACTGTAGAGCTATGAATGGAAAGGAAGCCGCCGTGACCTTGAGAAAGGTACCATCCCGGCATCTGCCCGAGTTGAAATGAGGAAGCCACGGAAAACCATTTTGAGAATGGCCGACATGTGAGCCCTTCTCTGTCTCGAGTAGCTGCGCCGCAACGCACTGAGCTACACTATTTGTAATAATAATAATAATAATAATTGGGGCGCACAATTAGTTCATTGGCTTAGCTGCTGCCTTCCCACCTGAAAGGCTGAGGTTCCAATCCCAGTCAATCCTGAGTTAAGATTTTCATCTCAAAAATCACGTGATGTCAAGAAGGGCATCCAGCTTTAAACCCTTGGCCAAAATAAAAATGAGCCTGGGTGGCTCCAGTGAAACCAGAAATAACTGGGATAAGCTGAAGAAAGTTTAGCGATTTCCTACAATACAAAGATCAGACACTACAACACGACTGTTAGCTAGAAGAACTCATACTTTAAGTATAGATAAGATAAAATTTATAAATAATAATAAAAAGAACTCATACTAAGTCAGAGTATTTGATACCGAAAAAGAAAGAGGAAGTGCCAAAAAAAAAAATTAAAGAGAGAAATCTTGTAGAAGATCCTCGGACTGGAGAAAAAAAACGGATGAAACAGAGGAGGACAGGAAAAATGAAGACCTACAGGAAAGTGGAGATCGCAAATACTACCGGGCCGAGTAGCTCAGACAGTAGAGCGCTTGGAATCTGAGCTCAACTTGGCGGGTTCGATCTCAGCTCAGTACAGTAGTATTTGAATCTTCTCAAATACACCAGCATTGTGTCTGTAGATTTACTGACAACTAAAGGGACTCAAGCGGGTCAAAATTCTAGCACCTTGGTGTGTCTCAAAACTATAAAAGTAGTTAGTGGGACACAAAATCAATAACACTTTTTTTAAATGATTACAGATACAGTAGGTACACGAGGTTTGTGGGCACCTCTTCAGAATGAATAAATGTATGTTGACAAATAAAATCTTGAATTACATCACCAAACTAAAGTCAAACACAAAATTGGTTGAGAAAATAAGAAGACACAGAGAAAGTTGGGGGATCTGTCTAAAATAAATCTGCCGAATAAAGTTTGACGACTTTAAACGGATTCCAGGAAAAGCAAGAGTACAAGGGTATAGATCGTAAGTAAGAAACTCCACATTTGATCCATATTGACACAGAATTCCAGAGAATAGGAGAGGAATTATCTACCTTTCAATATAAAATTAAATGGAATAACTAAAGATTACACTATTTCGTAAGTATGGGACCGGATTCAACCGTTGTGTAGGGTCATCTTCAGCCATGTAATTTAAAACTGTCAAGTTATTAAAAGTATGTAAGTTAACTTTAACAAAATATGGCAACGTTTTTATCGGCTTACATATAGTAATTTAATGCGTTTTTAAGGTCTGTGTATGTAGTATTTTAATGTGTTTTTATGTTTTTGGATGTTTTTCTTTTATTTTTAGATTTTAAATGTTTTGTATACTTTTATTAACTTGCAGGTTTTAAATTACATGGCCGAGGATGACCCTACACAAAGGTCGAAACGGTCTCGAACATATGAAATGGTATAATTTTTTGTTATTCCCTTTAATTTTGTATTGAAAAGTGGATAATTCCTCTCCTATTCTCTTGCGAGCCAAGATCTGGTTGGGTGAAAGAAAGCACCTCAGTTAAAGTATGAAGGAATTCTGGGAGAAGAGAATAATAACCAGCAGTCCACAATAGGTTGAGCTCAAAGGAATAATAAGAATAATAACCAGACCCGTGATGTAGGGGTAGCGTGTTTGCCTCTTATCTGGAGGCCTTGGGTACGATTCTAGGCCAGGTCAGAGTTTTACCAGTATCTAAGGGCTGGTTCGAGGTCCTCTCAGCCTACGTGATTGCAGTTGAGGAGCTACCAACGATGAGACAGCGGCTTCAGTCTCGCATGCCAAAAATAACGGCTGCAACAGGATGAGTCACCTGACCACACGATACTACATAATCTGCGGGCCTTCAGGCAGAGCCGCGGTCGCTAGGTAAGACAACGGCCCCCGGGGTCAAGCCAATAGTGCCCAGGCATTTATTTTAATTTTAAAATAACAGTCCGGCTCCTTGACTGAATGGTTAGCACAGAAGCCCTCACCTACGAGGTTCCCACGTTCGATTCACGCCCTGTTCGAGGATCCCAATCGTGTGTGGTTAACTCCTCTGACTCAAGGACTGGGTATTTGTGTCTACCCCAACACATGCCCCTTCATACACACACAATACACACCACCAAATATCACAGAAAGACGCAATAGTTATCATGCACACAGGGGCAACTTAATATATTTTGATAGCATAATTCATGTGTAGTACGCGAACTTTTTCTTGAGCCCTAGTTCCCATTATGCACTATGGAGTTCAGGGCTCAAGAAAAGGTTCGCGTACTATAGAGTCAGATTACAGTATATTCATATACAGGAGTGGTATTATTATCAGAGTGGAATCACTGCTAACTGATGGCTGGATGCATGCTTGACACCTAACTGTAAGAGCTTTTCACAAGTAACACAACCCAAATGACAGTGTATTGTTCTGCACTCTACAGTCAACTACTACTTCAAGAACAGTAACCGACACAGTAAAAAACACTGATGCTAAGTGCTGCCTCCACTCCTCAACTGACGCATTCCACAGCATCGAGCGCTATATGGGGTAGCAACAAGTTACTAACACCACTTTCCGGTAAACCAGAATCTTATCAGTCACCATCAGTAATTTTGTCACAAATCAGTAATCTAACCACCACTATTATTAATCTGTTACTAACAATAACATAAGAGTTGGCTGTGCGCGTAGTGAGCTTGCATTAGGGAGATAGTAGGTTCGAATCTCACTATCGGCAGCCCTGAAAATGGTTTTCCGTGGTTTCCCATTTTCACACCAGGCAAATGCAGGGGCTGTACCTTAAGGCCACGGCCGCTTCCTTCCAACTCCTAGGCCTTTCCTATACCATCGTCGCCATAAGACCTATCTGTCGGTGCGACGTAGAGCCCCTAACAAAAAAAAAAAAAAAACAATAACATAACGCTCCCAATCAGTATTATGACACTGACAGTAGTCGGTAAGTTGACCCAAGATTGCTGTATGAACTAACCCTGTCACTATCAGTGCTTTCCAGAGAACCAAAATCTAACCTGTCACTAACGGTAATCATCAGAGGTCATTCCCCTCGAAGTGTTATCAGTTTGTCCACACTGTGCTTACACTATAAATTGGTTATATTGGCAGCCACGTAAAACAATTGTTCATCATGCGAGGCAGAAAAAGAGCGAGGAGAAAGAGAGGAAACTATCCAGATGGTTAGGAATCAAGATCAGATCAAAAGTAATAAAGAAGACATCCAGAATTCATAATTGTATGACCATGAACTAAATAAATCTCAGCAATTATTTTCTTCCACTTGATATAATTCGTGTGGCTATTTCTAGCCGGGAGCAGCCCTTGTAAGGCAGAGCCTCTGATGAGGGTAGGCAGCATATGCCATGTGTAGGTAGCTGCATGTTGTGGTGGAGGATAGTGTTATGTGCGGTGTGCGAGTTGCAGGGATGTTGGACATAACACGAACACCCAATCCCCGAGCCAATGGAATAAACCATTTAAGGTTAAATTCTCCGACCCGGCCGAGAATTGAACCCGGGGCCCTCTGAACCGAAGAGCACTGTGCTGATCATTCAACCAAGGAGCCGGACTCCACTTGGTATCATACATACTTTGCCCTAATTTTCTGAAGAGGTCAGACAGACACAAACTGCCCTGAGGGTTCACACACAATTTACTCATGGGTCGCTCAACACCTACAGTACCCAAAATGCAACCTCCATAACAAAAGTTTCATACACACAAACGCACGAAATATTTTAACCGAATAATCCAAAACGCAGATTGGCCAAGAGACAGGACAGGTGTGGAATTATTGTCTCCAACGTCTCTTCACCAACCGTGAATCTCAAGACAACAGAATGCTATGAATAGGCCTATGACTGTAACTTGTTACTATATCGAATAATTATGGAACACTGAAAATTCTGGCGAAAGCAAAACCTATGTTTACTTCATTGGAATAATAAATGAATTTAGCAGTAAAAGGGAGACTCCTAACCGCCTGAGGCAAAAAGTTACCAATGCAAAGGAAATCTAAGACTCCTATTCTTTAAAAAAAAAAATATGGTTCAATAAAAACTAAAATAATGTATAAGAAAATAAACAGAAACGATATATACTTCGCAAAAAATAACGACGGCCCGAGCTGCAAAAGGCTTCTTCCTCCTAACGTTACACATGTTGGAGATTTCCGCACTACATTTCCCAGCACGGCCGCCATCTCTCGTTTGCCCAAATCAGCTGTACAGAAAGTGCTGCTACAGAGGCGTTGCGGATAATTCTACACCTCACCGTATCAAGGAATATTATCTTGGGTATTCCATCTCCTTTGTAAGAAAATTATTGTTGAACCAGGACTTCTTCTTGATGGCTTTGGGCTCCTAATATTTTGCCCAAAATTAAATCTAACGAATCCCATCAAATAACCTAGACAAGACAAGACAAAAATCCCTGAACAACAACTTGGTTTCACCAAACAGAAATCCGCAATCCAAGCAGTAAGTTGCTTGCAGAAAGACAGAGGAACAGCGTTGGAACTTCCAAGAGGGAGACTTTATGCAATACAGTATATATAGACTTCACAAAAGACGACTTGTTAAAGAGAAATCTTATAATGGAGAAATTAGAAAAAATCGTTGGAAAAAAATCAAGTAACAAGAACATTAATAGTTGTCACAGTATTCTTCAAATAGAAGTATTTAGCAAAAACCGGAGATATAACAATTTCATATTACAACCCAAAGGAGGTTATTTAGGCGATTGTGTCTTCTAATTGACTTTGCATGTTAACTCAGAATGTTGAGGTTAACTCTTTTAAAATGTTGGCGTGTTTTCCGCTCCAGGTGGAAAACATGTCAAGTCAATTCGTTGTTCGTGAGATGTTGGCACAGCTTCGATAAGTTCCATGCTGTTTCCATACCAACAGATATCCTAAACGACGCAAACGACGTGCTTCAGGTGAAGTAGGGTTATAGTTACGACACTCGCTCTCCTTGTTATAAGCTACAAATACAGTACATGCCATTCTCTCTGCACTATATCGGTACTAAAATTTATAGTCAGAAATGGAGTGGAGCCATGAGATTACTCTGGACTTAATTAACGATATGATAGAAAGTCCTTGTTTGTGGGATGTCTCATCAAAGGAATACAGAGATAAAGCGAAGAAAGCCGACAATTTCCAGGAATTCTAAATTATATATAATTGTTCCCGCGAGTGCATCGAAAAAATCTAGCGTCCCTCAGCTCCCAGTACATTCGGGAATTGTAAATGAATTCAGAAAAGTCGGAAGTCGAGGGGCGGGAGTGGACGAAGTTTATAACGGTATTTCAAAGTGATTCGCTTTTGAAGCAATGAACAGAATGAGGACAGGAAGTATGCTTAATAAAACTTCATTTCTAAATCGTAACAAGAAGCAACAGTGACAATAAAAATGGTCAAACCCTCTTCATGTTTTTTCTTTTTGCTAGTAGCTTTACGTCGAACCGACACAGATAGGTCTTATGGCGACGATTAGGTAGGAAAGGCCTAGGATTTGGAAGGAAGCGACTGTGGCCTTAATTAATGCACAGTCCCAGCATTTGCCTGGTGTGAAAATGGGAAACCACGGAAAACCATCTACAGGGCTAACGGCAGTGGGATACGAATTTACTTTCCCCCGGATGCAAGCTCACAGCCGCGCACCCCTAACCGCACGGCCAACTCGCCCAGTAATCCTCTTTATCTTAGTCCATTGTCCTTGTTTGAAAATAGTAGACACTATCTAAATGTATTACCACAAATTGATATAATGAACTACCTGTGTATAGACAAGGTAAGTCAAGTTAACATGTTTATTAAGTGTGGACACAATGTTAAATAAAACAGTAGTCAACATTTAACATGTTGATGGTCTCATCAGTTAACATTTAACATGTTGTTGTTTAAATGTTAATCAGTGGAGACCGGCCTTAACACTAACAAGTTAAATTGAATATGTTACAATTGACATGTATATTGTGATTGTGTGTTCCAATTGACTTTTGTGATTTGCAAATCTAAACATGCATAGTAATGTTATCGCTGCAGGTTTGAACTTGTTCGATAGAGCTATGCCTTGACATAAGAGGAGGCCTTAACAGCTTATGTATAGCCGCTATTGTTTAAAGATAGCTGATGTCAAGAAAAAGCACGTAGATTTTTTCAAATTACCCACCACCACAATTCAAAGGTATGAGGTTTAGTGCTGTAAAGATGCTATGTTGATTAAAGATGAAAGCTGTAAAAAAAATAGCACGTGGAATTTTACAAACAAAAGCACATGAAATTTCAAATTGCCCTCCACCGTATGCATAACAGCAGCCGCCATCTTGCGCAGTAGCCTCTAAGCTAGCTTTCTTCATAAGAGTAGCCGCTATCTTGTGCGAGCACCCATAGGCTGTCTCATTAGGTGCTGTGTATAGCCGCCGTTTTGTGTCCGTCATCTTGCGCAAGCATCCCTAGGGCGTCTCAAGCCATCTTGTGCAAGCACACTTAAGCTGTCTCATAAGAAGCTATGTATAGCCGTCATCTTGTAGAGTTAGATAGCCGTCAATGCCAAAGGGTCTAAGTAGGAACCGAACCGTTGATCTCATCATTAAACTACTTCTTTCTTATGCTATCATGTTTCTAATACTGCGATCCTAGGTATTGGGCAGAAAAATTTTGTCCGTTTTGCTCTACGATGCACCGTTTTCGAGATATTTAACATTTTGCATTTAAGCCCCAAATTTAATTAATCGAACCGGCACGGCACGTTATACTCTCTACCATAGCTAGACCTGATCATGTTACGAAAACTTGCTTCAATACAAGCTAAAACAGAGCAAATGCCAAAAGACCTAAGTAGGAACCGAACCGTTGATCTCATCATTAGACTATGTTTTTCTTATGCTATCATGTTCCTGATACTGCGAACTTCGGTATAGGGCGGAACAATTTTGTCCGTTTTGTTGTACGATGCACCATTTTCGACATATTAAACATTTTGCATTTTAGTCCCAAATTAGTGAATCGAACTAGCACGGCACGTTAGCGTCTAAGCTAGCTTTCTTGATAAGAGCAGCAGCCATCGTGCACAAGCGCCCTTAAGGCGTCTCATAAGGAGCCGTGTATAGGCGCCATCTTGTGTCCGCCATCCTGCGCAAGCATCCTTAGGGCGTCTCAAGCCACCTTGTGCAAGCACCCTTAAGCCGTCTCATAAGAGCAGCCGCCATCTTGCGCAAGCGCCCTTAAGGCGTCTCATAAGGAGCCATGTATAGCCGACATTTTGCGCAAGAATCCCAAGGGAGTCTCATAAGAAGCTATGTATAGCAGCGATCTTGCGTAAGCACCCTTAAGGAGTCATGTATAGCCGCCATCTTAAGCAATTAGCGTCGAGAGATGGCTCCTGTAGAATTTTTTAAATTATCCGCCACCATATTTAAAGGTAAGTTGCTAAAGAGTGCAGCTCTGAGGTTTGCGATGTAAGATGGTGGATGATAGCTGATGGAATTTTTCAAATTTCCCGCTACTACGATAAAGATAGCAGCACGGAGTTCTTTTGATTAAAGGTGGCGGATGACAGTTGACGGAATTGCCCGCAAGATAGCAGCACAGCACGGTACTCTGTTGATTAAAGATGGCGGATGACAGCTGTCAAAAAAAGCACGTGGGTTTGTTTCCAAACAAGAGCACGTGGAATTTTTCAAATTGCCGCCACCACATTTTAAAGGTATGTAGCTAAAGAGTGCAGCCCGGTACTCTGTTGATTAAATATGGCGGATGACAGCTGTCAAAAAATTACGTGGGTTTGTTTCCAAACAAGAGGACGTAGAATTTTTCAAATTGCCGCCACCACATTTCAAAGGTATGTAGTTAAAGAGTGCAGCACGGTGCTCTGTTGATTAAAGATGGCGGATGACAGCTGTAAAAAAAGCACGTGAGTTTGTTTCCAAACAAGAGCACGTGGAATTTTTCAAATTGCCGCCACCACATTTCAGAGGTATGTAGCTAAGGGAGGCAGCACGGGGCTCTCTTGATTAAAGATTGCTGCAGTCACATCGAATTGCCTGCCACCACATTTCAAAGGTATGTAGCTAAAGAGAGCAGTACAATGCTCTGTCGATTAAAGATGGCTGCCGTCAAAAAGCATTTTTCAAATTATCCGCCACCACATTTCAAAGATATGTAGCTAAAGAGGGCAGCACGGTGCTCTGTTGATTAAAGATGGCGGATGACAGCTGTCAAAAAGCACGTGGTTTTGTTTACGAGTTCAAATTTCCCGCGGGAGAAGGAGCGGGCCCCTGGGAAGGCCTCCCGGGTGGCGGTGGGGGAGCGGGACCCTGGGAAGGCCCCCGCGTGCGGCGGCGGCGGAGGAGGCCCCTGGGAGCCCGGTGGCGGTGGCGGCGGCCGAATCCCTGTATTTAACTACTTATCTACTACACTATTCACAAATCCTGTATTTGAAACTCGACGCAGATAACACGTACCTTGTTAGCTACGCCTCAATTTAAACAAAAGTGTTGAAATTGCAACCAAATATGACCTCATATCACTAAAATGAGCAAAATATGACCAAAACAATAAAAATGGCCGAAATATGTATTTATGGGCAACAACAAATTGTTTTAAATGTGGTCAGGGACCCGTCGTTCAAACTTATTTTTCGGATTTCGGGTAAAATCAGCTCAGGAAAATAATGACTTTTCCTTAACATCCGAACCTTAATACTTACCTTACCCCGTTACGCTGAATGGCTCGTACGGCGCTGGCCTTCCCGCCGCAAACTGTGCAGGTTCACCCCTGTCTCAGCTGTGTGGGCAGAGGGAGGGAAGAGGACAGGAAATGCATTGTGCGCTAAGATCCCCGGGCTTGAATAAACGGAATTATAATTTTGGTAATTAACATTATAATTGATGCGCTAACTGATAGTATATTGTTGGGAATTTGCAGCTGCTCGCAAGTAGGGAGCCACCTGGCACTGATATGAACAATATTATTGCAAATTTTAACGCAATTGAAGACACTTTTACAAAAACAGCCATAGTCCAAAAATTGGATTTTTTTAACGGAGATCACCACTCTGTACTTTGCAACATGCTGAACGGTTGGACATTCAAATACTTTACTAAAACATCAATAGTTCCATTACAAATGCATGTTAAGATATCCCCTGTTTTACACAAACAACCATTGCCCTTAGACTTTGTTACAAAAAGTGCCAATGTCCAGAAAAATCTTGATGGCATATCGTTATCAAGTAGGCAGTGACTTCAAAATGGCTGACATAGATAGTGATGATGCGTATACTGATCCTGCAAATTCAACAAATTGGAAGCGTAAAAGGGCTAAACAGGAGAAAAAGGAAGTTGTAATTAAAAAGAAGAAAGTATCTGTCATATTAATCATCAAGGCAAAGAGGTTGCTGCATGAACAACTGGACCAGATTGCTGGAAAACATAACCGCACTTAGACATAATAACAACTATGTGCGTCATACAGCTAGCTTTACATGTTATTTATTTATCTGTTTGTTTGTAGGTGTTTGAGAATGCAATGCTTGGTTAAAGCCAAGGCCGAAGAAAGGGCCAATATTTTAACTCTGTTCAACAAATTAGCAACTAAAGACGAACAAGATACTCATCTGAGTGGTCTGATATCATTTCATGCTCTATACAGAAGGAGATCTCGAAAATTTGGTCACACGGATAGTGAAGTTTATGCAGAAATAAGTGAGAAAAACAAAAATTGTGCAAGCTTCTGCTATAAAGTTCGAGCATCAGACAAAGAGATTCCTGTTTGTGCTACGGTGTTTGCCTCTATTTTTGGAATCACACGTGGATGGGTGTGAAGGATTCAACAGTCGCGGGTTAATACAGGATGTGCACCCAAGGATAAGCGAGAAAAGCGTGATAACCGTTTTAGAAAGACTCCTCCAGCAGTTATTGACCTGATTATTAATCAAATCCAGTCTTTTAAAATACGACAATCTCATTATTCTAGGAGAAGAAATCCTAACAGATTGTATCTTCCTGAAACTCTGACTGTGAGAGCTATGCACAATCTCTTCTTGAAATATCATAGACTGAATGTGTTATATCTCATTTGCCTAAAAGTATTTAAAGAGACATTCAATATTTCATTTGGCCTACCAGCTGCAGACTGATTCGGCTAAAACTGAAGATGAGATCAACATATACAAAGTTGAAAGCAAGTCCACCAGTGTAAAGCTGATAAGTTTTTTGAACTGTGGAGAAAGTTCAAACGTTTGGCTCAGAGAAACAAGGTTACCTGCATCTCTTTTGATTTCATGCAATACCTTCCTCTACCTCATATTAATAATTGTGAGGTATTTTATGTCCGCCAACTGTGGTACTATGTATTTGGGATTCATGATATGGAACAAAGATGGTCAGCATGAATATATATGATGAAATGACTGCCAAGAATGGCCAGAATCATGTAACTTCAAAGCTACCTAAGCAATTCAATATATATATGGCACCGGAACTGAAACATTCGTACTTATTTGCGACGGATGTTCAGACCAGAACAAGAATCAAGTTATGATCCGATTCCTCTATGCTCTGGTTCACTTTCTCAAGGTGTTCAAATCTATAAAATACATATTCCCCATTAGAGGTCATAGCTATCTCACAAATGACCAAGATTTCAGTCTCATTGAGACTAAAAAGAAGAAACATACTGCAGAAATCCGAAGTGATTGCAATATAAGAACCACTTTAAACTAAGATGTACGTATCAGTAGTCAAACTACTAATATACTAAGATTAATGAAAAGAAAAGACCTTATTTACACACACACACACGCACAATATCATATTCACTCATCATGATTCACACCTTTGATTTATTCATCTAAGAAAGATGCACTTTCTGTACGAGGACTCGAATAATTAATGTGTTCATACTGCAGATGTTATTTGGAACAGAGTTCCATAATCTATTTCATGTCACAATAAATGAGCAATTAGAGGCAGCTGACATGCTAACAGGAATGAAAAGCGTGGTAAGCGAAGTATGTATTGGGCTGGTGATAAGCAGTAGTGGCGACTAAGGGGGGGAGGGGGTAGTCGCCCCCGCACTTTGTAGAGAAAACATTACATTGTTTTTCCATTTTAGCCGGCTGAAACTAGGAATTATAGGAATTATTAAAAAAATTGTGCAAATTTTTAATTGTTAACAAAATTATTATCGAAAATACACACAAAATGTCGTTCGTCACGGCTAACCGATTTGTATAGCGCCACAGCAAGTAGTGGAGACTTCGCAAATGCTGTGAGGAAGGGTAACAGGGGTATAATTTTTGCCAAGGTAGTGGACACTGAGGTATGTTTCACCCGCTTGCCGCGTGCACAGTCTAGCAGTCTCTTTAGGGTCTGTTAGTTTCTAAGTGTGCAGTCAAATACTAAATGATTTCTAATTTTTATAATCACGTCGTACTTCTATTCATTTGTAGTGCATGTGCAATATTGTTTCTTCAGTGAAAGTTGTATTGTATAGTATTGAATCAAAATCTCAAAAAACTATTATTGCCGAACTTAACTTAGTAAACTGTCAACCTTTACCTCTCTGTCGAAATTCGCTCAAAGAGCATCAAAAACTTACCATTTTGTAGCTTTTTTTGTTCAGTTTTGACGTGTATAAACCCCCCGCCCCCTATATCCCTAAAACCGGATCATTTCTGTTTGTATATTCCCCCCCCCCCCCACTTCTAATTCAAGAGGGTCCGATTGAGTACTATGCGTTCCAGAAGTTTGAAGATTTGGCAGAGCAGAGTACTGGATGATAGCTTTTTTGACTGTAAGTAAATTTGAGGATAGATACTGGGATATATCTCAGTCAGGGATCCTTCATCAAGACACTACGTGAAGATTTTAAAATAGCTTGAGGATCAATCTTGTAATCGTTGCCAGACATAAGTTCGTTTAGACCAGTATAACACGTGTGAGTGTAGCACTAGGTATAATTTTACCTTCCGCAGCCCAGAGTTTAAAACATTATAAGGAAGCGAAAATAATGCAATTCTTACTTGGAATATATTTTAGAGGAGAGATGTGTTCATTGCGATGTCTAGGAACCCACCATTCAGCCCCAAGAAGTACATCTACTTGTATAACCTAATACAGAGCAGCACCTGCCATCGGGCATGGCTAAAGTAGATTCTTGTATTCTCATCAGTCAACGTGAACAGAACGTGATGTCATTGCCATCAGTGCTGATAAATACATTGCGTTACCCACCCCGGCTGAATAAAACCACAAACAAAAAACACCATGTAAAATAGCAATGTGGCTTGTAACTGTCGAGACCAATGGTCTTGTCCAGATCCCATCCTAAACGTTCGCACAGCAAGCACCGTCCGGCAAGAACCAGTCCAGACCAATCGTGTTTCCACACAAAACTAGGGGCCTAGGGCTGCTTTCCGGCTGAGCATGTATCCAAACGACAGTTGTTCCATGCGCTGCTGAACATAGAGTACTGGGCTGCGGAATGAAAATTATAATTATTACTATGTTACAAAGCTTTTAAAATCTTGAAGAGAAGGAAAATAATACCTCGAGGATTAGTATTGTAATCGTATGATTGATGTATGAAGATGTCGTTGTTTAGTCTTCTAATCACCTTGTGTCTTGTCACCTGGAGTGTGGTTATTGATACAGGGCAAACTCCAGAATTTTTGCTTTACTCACATGATGTTTAGGAATTAATTGAACCCCCTTTTCACATATTCACATACAATACTTAAAAAACCATATAACATTCCCCGAAAAATTCAGGTCTTAGCGTGTGTTCCAATATTTGGCAACTCGATGGAGGATAGGTACTGTGTACTTTCAGTTTTGAAGTATCATTTCATTGATCCCGTTTGTTGCACCTTCTAGTTTGTTCGTAGAGCGCAAACATTTGCAGTTCGTGCTCTTCAGTGGCGGCTCGTTTGGGAGGCGCTAAGGCGCGCGCCCCCCACGGGGTTCCATTAAATTCGGGAATTTTAATCTTAAATGTTAACAAGGGGAATATTTTATATTTTACTATAAGATTCTAATCAAGGGCGCGAGTTATACTGTACTGCGGCCCGATACGCTGCTGGCCCGGCGCAGGAGGGCGCTCTCTCATAGCGGACCAAATACTACGAGTCTCGCTTGACTGGCCTTGAGGGAGCCAATCAGAGCCAGAGTGGAGTTGTGCTGTTCTAGCGGAGATTCCGGCGCGTTTCTGCCGCGGCCTACCGTTGTAGCCAACCTACCCGAAACATTGGTGATTTTATTTTTATTTAACAGTTTGTGCCATTTCTCTCCTAAAAATAGGAACTACCTTACTCAGGCACTTACGTGAGTTAAATGTGTCGGTAAATGTTTAAAATAGTCTTGTAATTTTTAGGACTATTAACTAACGAAACGAGTAAGGAGCGTAACTAGTCTCCTCGCACTTGACTCATGTTGGCCATACTCACTGGAGAGCGCGATGTTTAGCTTTGTGTTGATGAATGATCTCGTGAGGTGACTGTGAAAAGGAAGGTTGTTATGTTTGCACTTCGTACAGTATGATTACCGTCGAACATATTAAAGAACTAACGTTTTCTTGTCTTTCTATCGAGTAGAATGTCGAACTGAAGGAGTGTGGTAGACTTCTTGTTGAAAAAATCGGAGACCAAGAAAAATGACAATGAAAATAGGGCTTTCCAAAGACAAATTAATTCTCGTGACTATATAACAAACCGAGCTCGATAGCTGCAGTCGCTTAAGTGCGGCCAGTATCCAGTATTCGGGAGATAGTAGGTTCGAACCCCACTGTCGGCAGCCCTGAAAATGGTCTTCTGTGGTTTCCCATTTTCACACCAGGCAGGTAATTAACAGGCAGATAATAATAATAATAATAATAATAATAATAATAATAATAATAATAATAATAATAATAATAATAATAATAATAATAATAATAATAATAATAATAATAATAATAATAATAATCAACATCATAATCAAAACAATTGCATATGCATTGCGCCGTATAGTGTTCGAAGTGTGTATCTTGATAACATGGTTTGAAGAACTTGTACCGTAATTAAGGCCACGGCCGCTTCCTTCCCACTCCTTGCCCTTTCCTGTCCCATCGTTGCCGTAAGACCTATCTGTGTCGGTGCGACGTAAAACAACTAGCAAAAAAAAGCACTATATAACAAGAACCCGCGGATATGTGGAAGTGATATCTCAGAAACCTTTTACTGCTTTCCTTGCCTGCTATTCTCCCGTTCTAGGAAAGGAGATAAATGGATCACCACAGGGGTGATATCAATAGTACCATGGACTTTGAAATGCTTGGTAAAGTCAATGTCATGTCTTGTTTAAGTGATCACTACAGTGAAACTATTCGTAAACATTATTCGATAGTGGACAAGAACAGGCAGATAATAATAATGATAATAATAATAATAATAATAATAATAATAATAATAATAATAATAATAATAATAATAATAATAATAATAATAATAATAATAATAATAATAATCAACATCATAATCAAAACAATTGCATATGCATTGCGCCGTATAGTGTTCGAAGTGTGTATCTTGATAACATGGTTTGAAGAACTTGAGATATTTGTGGAATTATGAAAGTAAGGCGCGCCCCCCACTGCTGATATCCACGAGCCGCCACTGGTGCTCTTATATATATATTGAGTTATTTTTGTGGATTTTATGCGATGTGAGTATCCTGCTTGTGCGAGATGTATTTATTTCATTCCAGATTTAGATTTTTTCATGTTTTACTTGTTTTTTGACAGTATGGAGTGACTTAGAATTATACGCGTTTTTAGTGTGAAGAAATAGTATTATGATCATGAACTTACCTAACATTGAACTACCTAGCTGTTGTGAGTAAACTTGTGTGTGTGTTTGTGCTTCGTACGTGTTGTTTGGAATAAATAAACTCAAAATATAAACTGTGTGCTTTATGCTGTGTTTTACTTCATTTCCTTCTCCTGTTTTCCATTTCCATACATAAAAGTAGTGGGAAGGGTTCAACGAACGAGCAAAAGAACGAGGTTATGTTATGTCATGATTTAGGTAAGTATGGTGGTTTGGGTTTTTTATATGAATTGCACTAACATTTTAAGTAATCAATGTTGCATTTATTGTTTAATAGATGCAAATTTACATAAAAATGCGAACGGTGAAACGACGATACAAGCTAGCGTAATAAAAGAATTGCCAACATACAAATACGGTAATTGCCAAATACTTTTCAAGTAATATACACGACAATAGCTCGTGATACAACTTTCCTACCGAAATGCAATCATTATTTCGTATCACAATTAAAATTTTAACAAAGTAACAGCGGTCATGAAGTTAATTACGAGGTGCTATCGTGGTAGGTATTTATTTCCTTATGTTGGTGGAGAACCAGAGGCCACTATAGCTTCCATGACCTGTTTTCTCAGCGTACTTTATTATATAGGAGTGACGGATCTATTTCTCTTACATGATCCTTGATCCTATCACGAAGCTCATGGAGGTTGCAACCTTTAAACAGCTGACTGCTTACCAGGGCGTTGACTACGCTATAACAGTATCTAGTAGGCTTTGACTATCAATGGGCTTGGGCCAAACACAGTAGAGAAAATACGTGACATTTACGGATTTCGCCTTGTTAAAGTGGGAGACAATTCGACGGTGGCGCTCCTAGTGACTTACCTGAAAAAATCGCACTAAATTCAAATATCAATGGAAATGTATATACGGAAATGGATAAATAAATTACGTCTAGAAAGAAAGTGTTATTGAGATATTAACTTCGAAGTTGCTAAAGCAATTCTGGATAAATGAATGAAGAATTATGTAAAAGGTTATTATTCAAAAACTGAAATTATACATATAAACAAGGTGTGAAATGGACTGCTGTGAAATGGCTTGATCTTTCATTTATGCATTACTTTTTAGCCTGAACTCTTACGGTTGGATTTGTCTTTTTTCTCATTTAAAAACATTGTATCATCACATTAAGACACTTGTCAATAAAAATATCGACACATTCCTTACACATATAATGCAATGAATTAACATTTAATAGCTGGACAATTTTCCTCTTAACATGAAGCCTACTAACAGAAAGAAAATCTATAAAACCCCGGCTTTAATCTGAGAAGAGGGATAAAAGAAAGAAAAGTATGAAAATGTTGTCGATAGTGATGCTTTGAGGAATATTTACGTACAATTAGAGTAAAAATGTAACATACTCTTGGCTGTATGGTCGAGGATTTTTAAAGTCGCTGGCTTGGAAATTATCTGAACAGATCTTATAATTCTTATATAAGCGTATCGTTCCTTCTTTCTCGTACACCTTATCCAACTCACTTCTGGGACATTTCAAAACCCATAGATCACACCTACAACAACACATCGGTATTGAAGGTTAACTGCTGCACTATACAATAAAATATGCGTATTACATTTTAAGCCAGTTAAAACATAGGTCGAGCAGGTCAAAAGATTATGAAGTACTATAAAAATCTCTGTCACTGGAAGAATATATATGCAAACACACTATTACTTACATTTTCTTCTCACGGGAGAACCTGAAGAACGACCGCGCATTCTTCTCTACTTCATGGTTACTGCAGCCAAACACAGCACGTACCTTTCCCCTCATGTTGAGAGAAGATATCAAGGAATAACACGCGCTACTATTTAATTATGTCAACTCACTGAAAACGCATAAAGAACACCAAAAACTTCACACAAAAATACACGTGCTCTTATGACAGAATCAGTAGTTTTCAGGTCTACTCGCTAGAGGGTGCTCCAATAGCTGTCCCTCGATATCTCGCTCAGTGTCGCGTATTGTCTCTACTGTACTTGGACGCAGCTCGAGCTGGTGACGTCACAGCTCGATGTAGGTCGGGCAGTACTCGAGCAGGAGAATGGCCCGCCATCTATGAGTGATTTCCTTGTACTAAATCAGTTGAGTGGGAATCTTCTTTGCTCCTTGTTCTTTGATGTCAAATACCGCATGGTCGTGGTAATAAAGTAAGTTTATATCGAAATATGTTAAATTATTAATGACTAATCCACTAGAATTACAAGAACAAAATACCAGCCCTATGTGTCCAGTGATGCATTTTCAGAACATGCAATATCTACGGATTGTGAGATGTAATTTAAAAAATCCTGAAAGTTCAGTTATATTCTATCGGATTTAGGATTTCAGTTCTGTTCAAATTTTCTTATTATTATTACTATCTCCCTCCTTTTCCTTTTCCCAATAAGCATATACGGCAGCAAAATAATTATAAATTGAATGGATATGGATATAAATTAAATATCGAAGTTCCCGTCATACCAATGGTGTATTGTATATATAAACACGTCTTCGTGTAGGAGAAATAGAAACATAGCACTATAATAAAAATGAGTAGAATATGTTATTAAAATGTTACATCCAATGATCAGAAGAACCAGAAATGCAAGTAACAACCAAGTAACGACAGGTAAACCACAGAAATATTATCACTATGCAGAGCTTATCTTCATCTCGAGCAGTTAGTTCCATTTGATAACAAAAAGTTATTCTGGAACTGTATGGGTTTATAAACTGATGCGTCCACTACGACTTATGGTACATCTGTACAATGATCGCTAATTACTCTACTACCATGTAGTGACGGAATGTGAAAAAACAATGAGAATGAGTGAAGACGGAACTGTGGCTCGAACCACAACACACACGTCCTGCTTCAAGCGCATGCAAGCCTACGTCACGAGGGAATTCTGTGCTGCTTGATCTTTCTCGACTAAGCTCGACACACCAATTTGAGGCTGCTCGAGCAAGCGATCGAGTGGCATATCCCTACTGCTTACATTAGCTTGTCAGTCTAAACACAACACGTGTTCACTCACGACCGCTTCCTTATATACGTCGCCTGGGCAGTCTTCTAGCAGGATGTCACAACATACCTTCTAGTAAATTCTAAAGTGCTTAACACATAGTTACAATTGGAAGGAAGGTTCTATATAGTTCTCGTCTTACCTCGTGTTATTCTGGATATTAGGCTACAATGTGTTGCATAATACTGTAGTGGATTATACATCATATATACAGGAAATTAGAAATTATATACTATTCATTACAGGTTCTTAACTGAAAATGAAAACCTACAACCTGTTTTCCAGTCTTTGACCGGGTCAGGGATGATAATCAGATATAGGTTCTTATTACGATGGGGTCGCCACTCCCAAAGTGATTTATATTAATTAGTGATATATGCTATGAAATGAGTATGGATAGTGTTGCTGGAATGAAAGATGACAGGGAAAACCGGAGTACCCGGAGAAAAACCTGTCTCGTAGTGATGGGTAGTCTGAGACTAGGTCTCGAGATTTCTCGAGACTAGCGCAGGCACAATTTCTCGCGAGAAATTTCGAGTGATCTCGAGAGCGTTGTCCCCGCATTGTGCGGCGAGCAGAGTGTCGTTAGGCCTACAGGTGCCGGAGTTGAACGTTGTTTGTGATGAGTATGCGAATAGCGAACCGCGGGCCTTCTCCATTTCGTATATACGTATTAACAAGCGACTAGGGCGTTCATTTCTACCAGGGTCTATTTTAACGCAGTACCGGTATAACATAATTATAAAGGATACGCATTCTGGCATTGTATGCACTGGTAGGTACACGAATGAGTGGTTTAAGTACAGCTAGTTGTTTTACGTCGCACCGCCACAGATAGGTCTTATGGCGACGATGGGACAGGAAGGGCTAGGACTGGGAAGGAAGCGGCCGTGGCCTTAATTAAGGTACAGCCCCAGCATTTGCCTGGTGTGAAAATGGGAAACCACGGAAAACCATTTTCAGGGCTGCCGACAGTGGGATTCGAACCTACTATCTCCCGAATACTGGATACTGGCAGCACTTAAGCGACTGCAGCTATCGAGCTCGGTGTTTAAGTACAGAACCTGACGGCTACTGTAGGTACACGTACCTGGTTACTAGAGGCGTGCAGTATTCGAACTCGAAACGAGGCAAGATGCACCTTGCTGCATATGCAACCACCATTACGCATGAGTGAAATGGGTAATCTAAAATGGTTGAGTTTGCTCCAGTTCTTTTGACAGGTAGGTGTACATTGTTATCAGACCCCACATTCAATATCATATTATGACCACTGCTTGTGTTTACCGATATTTTGGTGACGAAGGAAATAATTCCTTACAATGTTATTAGGTGCTTCGGTATATGACAGTACAATATGTAACTGTGTCTAGTTGTACGCGACAACTTGAAGACGATGTCCCAAATGCAACGTAAGTCGTGGATGTCGGTTATTTTGAAGAGATGCCACATAGCACAGCTGTTTTTGTATTCAAAAGAAGTAAAATACGTCTGCAGAAAAACTTCTGGGATGGTCCGACACTTAAAAACACATGAGGAGGAATAGTCACAGAAGTCACAGAACACCTCTGGCCCGGTCTGAATCACAAGAATGTACCCTGCCGACGATTGTGAGGCATCCGGATGGGTTTACTTCCTAATAACAGTTATGAACACATTATACCAGTTATTCAGATAAGAAGTTCACTTGAAATAACTCGTGAACAGTTTAAGATACTGGCATTCTGTCTTCACTTTCGTTAATGGTATTAAGGAGCTCATAGTTCAACATGCAGTGCTTTCCTTGGCTTTTGACAAAATTTATCGTCACACACGTTTCCATATGAGAACTGCTTATGATAACTATCAAGCTTACACTCGTAGTTACTGGGACGTCGCACAGCTCTCAGCACATGATAATCGGTCTCGAGAGCGTTGCCCATCACCCCTGCTAAAAGAATTGGAGGAAAATAGAGCATTTTAGATTACACGTTCCACTCATATGTAATGGGGGTTGCATATGTAGCAAAGCACATCTTCCCCGTCTTACGTTCGAACATTGCACGCCTCTAGTATCCTATCTACAGTTATTCAGAAATTATGCAGGGTTATTCAGCTAAGATGGCCACTCCAAATATGTCGTGAAAAGTTTAAGATACTGACATTCGTTTTTCACTTTCGCTAATGGTATTAAGAGGTTCAGAGTTGAACGTGCAGTACTTTTCCAAGCTTTTGACAAAATGTATTGGCTCACACGTTTTCACATGAGAACGTTATTTCACTCAATAACTGCCAATGATAAACTATCAAGTTTACAGCCGTGGTTACTGGTACATCGCACAGCTTGCACTATAGGAGGATCGGTCTCAAGATCTGTGACGTCATTCTCGAGAGTCTCGAGTGAGATCGTTGCCCATCACTAATTCTCTCATTACATGGAGCGCAAGTATGCGAATGAATAGGCTAAGTACAGAAACTGATGGGTACTGTAGGTACACTTATTTGGATACTAGAGGCGTGCATATTCGAACTCGAGACGAGGCAAGATGCGCCTTGCTGCATATGCAACCACCATTACGCACGAGTGTAATCTAAAATGCTTGATTATGCTCCAATTCTTTCGACAGGTAGGTGTACATCGTTATCAGACCCCGCATTCAATATCATATGACCACTGCTTGTGTTTACCGATATTTTGGTGACTAGAAATAATTCCTTACAATGTTATATAGTATTCGCGTCATAATTAGGTATTTCGGTATATGGCGGTGCAATGTGTAATTGTGTCCAGTTGTGCGCGACAACTTGAAGCCTATGTCCGAAACGCAACGTAAGTCGTGGATGTCGGTTATTTTGAAGAGATGTCACATAACACAGCTCGCATACTATCGCTGAAGAGGAATCGTCACAAAACACCTCCGGGCCGGTCTGTATCACAAGAAGCCACCCAGTCGACAACAACTGCGAGGTATCCAGGTAGGTGTACATCCTATATACAGTTATTAACAAATTACACGGGTTATTCAGCTAATAAGTCCACCCGAAATCGGTCGTGAGCAGTTTAAGGTACTTACATTCTGTTTTCACTTTCGTTAATGGTATTAAGAAGCTCATAGTTAAACATGCAGTGCTTTCCTAGGCTTTTAACAAAATGTATTGGCACACACGTTTCCATATGCGAACTGGTGATATACTGTCAAGCTTACACTCGTAGTTACTGGGACGTCACAAAGCTTGCAACATAGGAGAATCGGTCTCGAGAGCGATGCCCATCACCCCTCTCGAAAGAATTGGAGCATACTCAGGCATTTTAGATTAAACGTTCCACTCATGTGTAATGGTGGTTGCACATGTAGCAAAGCATATCTTTAATCGTCTCCAGTTCGAATAATGAACGCTTTTAGTATCCAAGTATTTGTACGTCCTATCTACAGTTATTCACAAATTATACAGGGTTATTCAGCTAAGATGTCCATCTCAAATAAGTTGTGAACAATTTAAGATACTGTACTGACATTCAATGTTCACTTTCGTTAATGGTATTAAGGGGCTCACGGTTCAAAATGCAGTACTCTCCCAGGCTTTTAGTAACATTTATCCGCACACACATTTCCATATGAGAACTGCTGATGATATACTATCAAGCTTACACTCGTAGTTACTGCGACGACGCACAGCTGGCAATACAGGAGAATCCGTCTCGAGATTCTCGCGAGAGTCTCGAGATCTGTGATGTCAGTCTCGAGAGTCTCGAGCGAGAGCGTTGCCCATCACTACTGTCTCGCCTCCCTATTGTCCAGCACAAATCTCACATGGAGTGACCAGGATTTGAACCACGGTATCCAGCGGTGAGAAGCCGACGCGCTTCCGTCTGAGCCACGGGGGCTCTTTTTCTTACATTAACTAAACTCATATATATGACATAACCTCACAATCAATGCGATCGATGATCGATGATAATAATAATAATAATAATAATAATGAAATGAAAAAATGGCGTATGGCTTTTAGTGCCGGGAGTGTCCGAGGACATGTTCGGCTCGCCAGATGCAGGTCTTTTGACTTGACACCCGTAGGTGACCTGCGCGTCGTGATGAGGATGAAATGATGATGAAGACGACACACACACCCAGCCCCCGTGCCAGCGAAATTAACCAATTAAGGTTAAAATTCCCGACCTTGCCGGGAATCGAACCCGGGACCCCTGTGACCAAAGGCCAGCATGCTAACCATTTAGCCATGGAGCCGGACATAATAATAATAATAATAATAATAATAATAATAATAATAATAATAATACCGGGCGAGTTGGCCGTGCGGTTGGGAGCGTGCAGTTGTGAGCTCGCATCCGGGAGATAGTGGGTTTGAACCCCACTGTCAGCAGCCCTGAAGATGATTTTCCGTGCTTTCCCATTTTCACACCGGGCAAATGCTGGAGCTGTACTTTAATTAAGACCACGGCCGCTTCCTTCCCATTCCTAGGCCTTTCCTGTCCCATCGTTGCCATAAGACCTATCTGTGTTGGTGTGACGTAAAGCAAATAGCAAAAAAAAAAAAAAAAAAAAAAAAAAAAAAAAAAAAAATGATTCAAGCTCAATACTTGCATTATTTACCCATGGGTTAAATAATATTGTTTTCAAGTTATGGTATCAGTTTATTACACTTGCATCAAAAGTTAGGTGAATACCTAGTAGGAAAAAAAAAATACACATGCTTATCTTAATAATTGAACTCCTCTATTTCTTGTATACCAGTTTGATTCTTCAGTCCTTTTAGCCTGCAGACTCGTTGGTGATGTCTTCATAGGATGGCTGTTTCTTCTTTAACTGCAGTAGAAATTCCTTTTGAATTGCAACATTCTGTATAGTCTCTCTTCTGAAATTGCACTCCTCAGGCATGTTCTTATGTGTCAGAAAAGAAGAGCTTCTTTCCACAAATGCTGTAGTTGAGGAGATGGACAGAATAAGAGAGAAGAATTATTTATAAGTGTCTATAAAAATGTCCTTATCCTCGTGAAGTATTTCTAACATCTTTTTGGTAGAAATCTGTCTGTACTTCTCACCAGCATATAAAATAGAAAGTTTGTATCATAAGTTATACGAATAGGGCAACACAGATCCAGATAAAATTTGCATGTTTGTAAGTGCACTAGAAGGAGAGCATGTGTAGAATTCTTCAAATTTTCTGGTATCAGCAAGGCGAACCTTTTAATTTGTTCATAATTGCAAAATCTCTCATCCATTTCCACGTGGTCCAGAATTTCATAATATACAGCCCGATAAATCTGAGCACATTCATCCTGAGGAAGGGAGCTGTACTATTGTGTGAGGCACATATCCATCATTTTGCTGGCCTTTTCAAAGATAACTGGAATATACTATTCGTTCTTCTTGTACGTATGTATGTCCAAAATTTGTCTCATTTTTCTACAGGGTTGGGTATGAAGTGAGATAAATTTGCGTTGCAATTTTTTATGACCGGATACCCTACCTGACATCGATATCATCAGAGGAGTTTATGAGATGAAATTTTTAGCAGTAGGAAGGTAGGAGTTGAGACCAGGTGCTGGAACATAGCCTAGTCCTGTCGAATTGCACCAAGGGGTCAACTCAATGCTGAATGTCCCCATCTGATGGACGAATCCCCATCAGCAGCATCATATGCCCCCACTCCATATGAACACTGCAGAGAGATTTGGAATTGAATCCAGCAAGCAGTCTAGAGATTGGAAATTGTATACCAACACCTCTCCTACCCAGCTGGCCAGTATCCCGATGGTGTATTTTTTTTTTTACCAACAGGACTCGAAACAGCTAACCATGGTGTTGGATGATATAGACTTGACACCTTGATGATCATGGCTACCACACGGGCTATATCATAAGTAGTCCTCATTTTTAACCCTCAAGAAATCGTGCATGGTGTTTTAACACCCCACGTATGAAATTCTTCAATCGTCGTTAGTGATAATTGTAGGCTAGTCTGCTGTAACCTTCAGTACTTATCAGAGAGACTGATTTAACAGCTTGTGTCACTGCACCTCAAAAGATACATTACTGCTGCCAACAAAGAGCACTTTTTAACGTCTGGGGTGCAGCCATACCCCTGTGCACCTACTAATGCAAGTGCTAGTACCTTGTTGATTTCACTACCTACTTCTTGAAAGTAATGATTTGTTCTCTTCTGAATGATTTGGTCAGACACTTGTGCAAAGCTTACTGCACTGACAGCTAAAGTTCACTTCATCATTTATGAACACGCAGTGAAACGTTGACCAACAATAATCCTAACCCTTAAATTCCACTTTACAACCCGCTGCAGCAACACTGGTAGTCATAATAATTATTTAATCTAATCACTATTTTTTTGTGTACAATTCTTGATACATACACTTAAATTGGTGCATCTAATATAAATGTATATGTGAAATAAATTATTTAATTTATTGTTGAAAATAGATAATGAAAAGAGATATTATACTTAAATACCAATATCACTGTGTATACTATATCAACATTTATTTATATACTACAATGCAAAACTTAAGAACATGATAGATAAAGCAACATATCAACTACTCGGTGGAAATGAACGAAAGTGCGGTAACATGTTGCCAGAGGTCAGAGCCGCTATAGCGCCAAATGGGTCTGGCCCCACAAAATGAGACAGTTGAAGGAACGGGACAAGACAGTGTGAGTCAATTAGCGAGCTGTTAACGATGCACAGTGGTGGTATTATTTGTTAAAACATGGACCGTGAACAATATTTGGATGACTTAACACAGGGAAGAATCATCGGGAAACTGGAAGGACGAAGTGCAATGAGTGTAGCTCAGGAGATTGGTACTGCTCACAACATTGTTTCACATGCATGGAGTGCATTCCGAACCACAGGCACAGCTGCTTGAAAGAGAGGACGGGGCCGACCACGGTCAACTAAAGCAGCAGACGACCACTATGTTATGATACAGGCAAGAACGGACTCACGTCAAACAGCGGGTGCAATTGTAACCACAGTTAACAGGACTGCAAGGCACCCAATCTCAAGCTCCACAGTGCCATGGCGACTGGATGGGGTGGTCTGTTTGCCCAACGACCATTAAGTTGTGTTTCATTGACACCCGCTCATTAGTGGCACCGTTTGAGAGGGTGCCAAGAGCATCAGGTCTGGACCGACGAGGAGTGGGGTCGCGTGCTCTTTTCAGATGAGAGCAGATTCAGTCTGAGTAGTGATTCTAGACGTACCTTCATCTGGCAAGAGGTGGGTACACGTATTGCAACCAGGTACATTGTCGAATATGATCATTTTTGGTGGTTGAAGTGTTATGATGTGGGGGGGCATAATGATGCATGGGCGTACCAAACTCCAAATCCTTGAACGGGGTCGGTCAATGTTATGGTGACAGTGTATTCCTTCCCTATGTGCACCTTCTCAGGGGTGCATTCAGTCCTAATTTAATTTTTATGGATGGCAGTGCATGACCACATCTAACAGTGCAGGTGGAGGCACTCTTGGAACAAGAGAATATTCGGCGAATGCACTTGCCTGCCCGCTCCCTTGACTTAAATCCCATTGAGCACATGTGGAACATGTTGAGCAGACATATTGCAGCATGTCCATATGCACCATGGACCATCCAACAGTTGACAACTGCGCTGGTGGAGGAATGGAAGGCCCTACCATTAGAAATGATTATAAGTCTTGTGGCCAGCATGGGAATACATTGCAGAGCATGTATCGCTGTCTGTGGTGATCACACGCACTTTTAAGGATTGTGTCCCTTCTTTTGTGATGTTCATGGGGATCATCATGAATCGTGGTGGTTTACGTGTAATTTATTGCTTTGTATAAAAGTGTCCTTTCTGTTCATCTCATTGCAAATTCATTTCAGGTTTCTACCGTACCCTACTGTAGCAGTTCTTCCTATGTATGTTTCAAGATTCATCGAGCTATGTTATTTGGCATTGACACAACAATATAAATGGTCCATTTTTGGACATTATAAATTTTCCAGCTAACTCATTCCTGGTTGCCAGCGTTTCGCCCTCGTGTGCTAGGTTGGGCTCATCAGTTGGTACCTAGCACACCTACCAAGATGCTGGTTAGTGCATACCGTGGAGGCCACTGCGTAGGCTACTTGGAGCCACCGGCAGTGCCAATGCACTATGAGAGACTTTGTCCCTTTACCAAAGATTGATGCCTGCTTGGCTATCAGATGATATAGATGTTGATTCCCATAGGGATTCTGAAATATTTGTCCCGAATGAGTAAATTTATAATACCAATATAAATGCTCCGTTATTGGACATTATAAATTTATAAATTATAAATTAGCCAGCGTCTTGGTAGGTGTGTTAGGTACCCTATTCCCTCTGTGATCGCCTATTGGGTAGACAGAGACGGGACGGACGACGAAATTATGGCCCCACTCCAGCTTGACGGCCACCTATCTACAAGGTCGTCCGCATTCGTAATGTACAGGGTCCCACCTCCCTCATCCGTTTGCTGTCGAGGGACGTAGCTACGCTGGATGCCCTGCTCTGAGACGGTGTCGTTATCTACGGTCAACGTCAACGAGTTGAACTGTCCCGCTCTGCACCAGCACAGCAGATCCGATGTGAGAGATGTCACCGGTACAATCATGCTCCAGGTGCTCCCTGTTTGAATGACGAGGTATGTGGTATCTGTAGTCAGGAGCATCCTACTTCTCAGTGCACTAACAAGGCTTCTCCCAAATGTGTGAATTGTGGCCAACCTCACCCCTCCTTTTCCTACAAGTATCATGCTCGCCCTGCATCTGATCCTGCCAAACCTGAGTGTGTCATCCCTGTCATTTCACAGGATCTTCCTATCCCTGCTGCCTACTCCTCCCTCCCCACCCCCAGTTCTGAGAACCTTATCCGGTTTCTCACCATGGTTCTCCAGAACATTCTTCCATTCAACTGGCCTCATATCCTCTCCCAAGTCCAGTTAGCAGCGCGGCTGGTTCTAAATACTCATGTGGATATCGCGCATTCGGGGAATAAAAAAATGCATTTGCATAGACCTTCTGAGGTCTATTACGTTAACCTTCAATCTCTTCAAACCAGTCGTGCTCTCCTGGACTATGCCTTAAATCTGTACTCCCCAGATATTTTCATTCTTAACGAAACGTTTTTGACCTATAAACAACAGCCCCATTTTCCGAAATATAGTTTCTATCATGCTGATAGGCAATATGAATCTCGAGGTGATGTAGCTGTTGGAGTTAAACGTGGTATTCCTGCTAAACGTCATTATTTGAATTTCCCTAACAACTTTTCTGAATATCTCATTTTACAAACGTTTCTCCAAAATAATTCTTCTATTACTTTTGTTACTCTTTATCTCCTTCCTCGCACTCCTCCTCCACTCGATTTCATTCGATTTATCAATACCACTTTCTCCAACTACATTTTTGTCGCTGATATCAATATTACTTTGTACACTGTAACTGAAGTCACTGCTTTTAATACGATGCTTACTCATATCCGGGGTGTGCAGATCCCCTTCCTTTTCCCCACCCGCCCCATTTCCAACTCTACCCCCGATGCTCTCATCATTTCCCCATCCCTTTCCCCTCTCACCCTCGATAAGCTTCTTCTGATAAATTCTGACCATACACCCGCTCTCATTACTGTCCCTAATTATTCATATACTAATCGCTCTCTCCCTCCTCGCCCTCCCCACACCTACCGGTTCTCCCAGACCAATTGGACTAACTATCGTACGACAATCACGGATTTCTTCAGGACTCTCCTCCCCTCACCTCCCTTCCTAACCTTCTTGCTTTAATCTCCCAAGTGGAACATGCCCTTAATGTTGCTGATCAACGTCATATCCCTCGCCATTCTTACCACCCCTCCAAACCCCCCATTCCCCCAAAGCCCTATCTTTACTTCAACTTGCTCATGACTATTACCACTCTTACTTATGTACTTGTGATCCTGTGACTTTAAGTGAACATCGACGTCACTTACGTCACGCCCGGTCTTACATCAAAGCACTTAAGAAAACGACAATGGATGACAGCTTATAATAAACTCAAAGACACCCATGAACCTTGTAAATTCTGGACAACTTTTTCGACGCTTGACTAAAACAAATAAATCTCTCCCGACTTATCCTCTTCACTTTGGTCCTTCTCCACCTATTACTGACAAAGATAAAGCCGACATTTTTGCCGATCACTGTTCACGTCCTTTTACCCTTCCTTCCCTCCCACACTATTCTCATCCTGACGAGCTGCTTATATCACAATACGATAACCCTGATCAACCACATTTGCAAACACCTTTCTCACATTTTCGTGATATTGATTATTCACATCTTCTCAATTCCCCTATTACCCCTACTGAAATATTGACTACCGGGCGAGTTGGCCGTGCGCGTAGAGGCGCACGGCTGTGAGCTTGCATCCGGGAGATAGTAGGTTTGAATCCCACTATTGGCAGCCCTGAAGATGGTTTTCTGTGGTTTCCCATTTTCACACCAGGCAAATGCTGGGGCTGTACCTTACTTTAGG
This sequence comes from Anabrus simplex, assembly GCF_040414725.1. Lineage (NCBI taxonomy): Eukaryota > Metazoa > Arthropoda > Insecta > Orthoptera > Tettigoniidae > Anabrus > Anabrus simplex. The sequence goes on from NC_090265.1 coordinate 494,268,294, forward strand.
CCACGGCCGCTCTCTTCCAACTCCTTGGCCTTTCCCATCCCATCGTCGCCATAAGACCTATCTGTGTCGGTGCGACGTAAAGCCCCTAGCAAAAAAAAGAAATATTGACTTTTTTACGCCATAAACGTAATACCACTCCTGGACACGATCATCTTACCTACTGTCATATCTGTGAAGCCCCTCTACTTCTTAATCATCCTCTTTGCTCTATATATAATACCATGCTTTATACCGGTCTGTATCCCCTCCCATTGGGGCCGTGCTATCATTCTTCTTTTCCTCAAACCACATAAACCTCCCTCCAATATTCACTCCTATCGCCCCATTTCCCTTCTCACTGTTCTCTCTAAAATCCTTGAAGGCATCCTTAGTCAATGCCTGTCCCGTTATTTACATTCTCTTATCTTATTACCTTCTTCCCAAGCCGGTTTCCGTTCTCACTTCTCTACTCAAGACCAACTATTTCATATTACTGCCTCCCTGTCCACTTATTTAAAGTCCCATAAACCTGCTACTCTGATTTGCCTTGACGTAGATAAAGGTTTTGATTCTGTTTGGCATGCCGGCCTCCTATTTAAACTCGGTCATCTGCCTACCCCTACAACTTTCATTCGCTTCCTTTCCAACTATCTTCATTCTCGGACAGCCACTATTAACATTCATGGTTCACTTTCCTATCACCTCTGGCCTTGCTCAAGGTTCACCCCTTTCTCTGCTTCTTTATATTCTCTATACATATGATATTCCCCATCCCCAGTCTCCCCTTCGTCTCTACCAATATGCTGACGACCTGGCTATTCTTGCCTTCAGTCCCACACATACTTCGCTTAGCCGTCGCACACAACAATACCTTAACACTCTTGAATCCTGGTTGAATAAATGGCACCTCTCTGTAAATCCCACTAAGACTACGTTCGTCACCTACCGCGCTAAATCCCGTATCTGCCCCTTACGCCATAAAATCCAACTATGTATAACATCCCTTTCCCCGAAACGCAAATACTCACTTATCTCGGAATTCAAATTCAAAATAATTTACGTTGGAATCACCACTTAACAACCCTCTATAAAAAAGCCTTACAGTGTTTCAGTGCCCTTCGATCCCTTACTAGTTCTACGTGGGGTCTTTCCACCCTCAGATACTCCATATTTATACATCCTTCATTCGCCCTCTTATTACCTACGCCTCCTTGACTTGGATCGATGCCCACCCAACTGAGTACTTACGCCTCACTCGACTAGACTGACATGCAATCCTTATCGCCTATCACCTCCCTTATGATACCCCTTCTGCTACTTCCATCATTATTACTCTTTTCCTGGCATTTTCACACATCTTCATACTCTTCATCTCCAATATCTCACGTATGCTATTTCCCATCATAATCCTATTGCCACTGAAGCCCTTACTTTATCTCCCTTAGCCAATGCCATCCTTACCGACACTTGCACACCTCAATATTCTCATCTCTTTCCACCCCCCCATTACTTAGCTTCCACTTCCTTCCAGTCTTACCACCCCACCTCACTAATAATAATCATCATCATACTACTCATGTTTCATTTTCACAATGCTCCTGGTTGCGGTACTGCTCCTTTTGTCTACCACCGACGATGTGGTGCCATAAGCACCCTCAATTAGTGTTTTTCCGAGTGCAGTGAGGTGTAATTCAAGCGAGTTTCTTTCTCCAAGTGTTTGTTTCCATTTGTTACGTCTGAATGGTTTCTGTTCATGTGATTTTATTCCCTTTATCGTATGTCGATGTCTATATTTTATGCGTTCATGTCTTCAATGAGTTCTCTCTTTGGTGTTTTAACCGCACTTGCTACCAAAATACTCTGTAAGACAATTGAAAAATCTCTTTCCAATTTTACTCATATTTCTGTCGTGTCTAGTTTATTATATATTTATTTTGTAATTGTATCTGGTGTTTATATAGCAGTGCACGAAGAGCTGCAGGATAATTTCTGTTGTTTATATATTCTCATTCACGTTGCACAGTGTAAGAATGCTGCCGGACTTTCACATAATTTTTCTGTTTCACTTTTAATGCTGCTTGCACAAAGAAATTTTCTGCAGTACGTACTCCATCTTGTATATGTATGCCATTTATTGTACTACTTTGTATTCTTTTTGACTCAATAAATGGGGTCTAGTGGGGGTTAACTATTGGGGGGTGCGGTGCGGATCACTCTCCTGTGGCTCGCTTGTGGCTGCGGTATCCCACTGCGCCAGGATATTCTATATATTAATTACGTATGTGCAAAACATACTGGCTAGTTTTTACTATTCACACTTGTTCTTCCTGATTCGCAAGGCCTAAGAGCCGCTAGTTCGGCTGATGGCCCACCCGCCACGCAATAAGCGGCAGGAATGAAATAACTTCTGTTATGTTATATGTTATGCCTCTATGGTATGCACTAGCCAGCATCTTTGTAGGTGTGCTAGGTACCAAGGAAAATGTATAATGTCCAATAACGGACCATTTATATTGGTATTATAAATTTACTCATTCGGTACAAATATTTCAGATTCCCTATGGGAATCAACATCTATATCATCTGATAGCCAAGCAGGCATCAATCTTTGGTAAAGGGACAAAGTCTCTCATAGTGCATTGGCACTGCCGGTGGCTCCAAGTAGCCTACGCAGTGGCCTCCACGGTATGCACTAACCAGCATCTTGGTAGGTGTGCTAGGTACCAACTGATGAGCCCAACCTAGCACACGAGGGCGAAATGCTGGCAACCAGGAATGAGTTAGCTGGAAAATTTATAATGTCCAATAACGGACCCTTTATATTGGTATTATAAATTTACTCCTTCGGGACAAATATTTCAGATTCCCTATGGGAATCAACATCTATATCATTGACACAACATGCGAAAGTTACTTCGATCCTTAAGTTTTGTACAGCACAGTATATATAAATCTATAAATAATATATACATAGATTAATGCACTTTACAATGCTAGAAATACTTTTTAAGATCCTCTTCTGTCTCATGGGTATAAGGTAAATCAATGTTATTATTTATTAATGTACTTTCTATATGATATTAAAATATATATTATTGAAACTGACCAAAAATTACTACTAAACATAATGAATATTGTACAATCTAATTTAATTTTTAAAATGAGTACGATACCGTTAGTATCAAAGTCGGACGTGTCCAGTCTTTTTCGAAAGAGATAATTTGGTCGATTCTGGTATGAATGTTCATGCTGAATTCAAATATGAAACTTGTTTGTTTCAAAAACGGATGAAAGTACCTTGAAATTGTGCTTATAGTTCGACATTGGAATCAAAACATGCCCAAGTCCAGTGTGCATGTGAATCATAATGGCCAATGATGCTTCCAGTGTATGGGACCCTCACCAGGATTACTTGATTCAAGAACTGGAAGAAATCCAAAGAAAAGCAGCTCGATTTGTTCTGTGTGATTTCCGACAAAAGAGTAGCGTTACAAAAATGTTGCAAAGTTTAGGCTGGGAAGACGTGGGAGAAAGGAGACTAGCTGCTTGACTATGTGATATGTTACATGTGATAAAATTCATTTTTTGGTCCGTATTGAAAGTATTTGTAATAAATACACTGACTGACAGAGCAAATGCAACACCAAGAAGGAGTGGTCAGAATTTTATGCCAATTGCAGGGTAGACTGACGTCACTGAGGTATGCTCATGATGTGAAATGCGCCGCTGTGCTGCGCACGTAGCGAACGATAAATGGGACACGGCGTTGGCGAATGGCTCACTTCGTACCGTGATTTCTCAGCCGACAGTCATTGTAGAACATGTTGTCATGTGCCACAGGACACGTGTATAGCTAAGAATGCCAGGCCACCGTCAACGGAGGCATTTCCAGCAGACAGACGACTTTACGAGGGGTATGGTGATCGGGCTGAGAAGGGCAGGTTGGTCGCTTCGTCAAATCGCAGCCGATACCCATAGGGATGTGTCCACGGTGCAGCGCCTGTGGCGAAGATGGTTGGCGCAGGGACATGTGGCATGTGCGAGGGGTCCAGGCGCAGCCCGAGTGACGTCAGCACGCGAGGATCGGCGCATCCGCCGCCAAGCGGTGGCAGCCCCGCACGCCACGTCAACCACCATTCTTCAGCATGTGCAAGACACCCTGGCTGTTCCAATATCGACCAGAACAATTTCCCGTCGATTGGTTGAAGGAGGCCTGCACTCCCGGCGTCCGCTCAGAAGACTACCATTGACTCCACAGCATAGACGTGCACACCTGGCATGGTGCCGGGCTAGAGCGACTTGGATGAGGGAATGGCGGAACGTCGTGTTCTCCGATGAGTCACGCTTCTGTTCTGTCAATGATAGTCACCGCAGACGAGTGTGGCGTCGGCATGGAGAAAGGTCAAATCCGGCAGTAACTGTGGAGCGCCCTACCGCTAGACAACGCGGCATCATGGTTTGGGGCGCTATTGCGTATGATTCCACGTCACCTCTAGTGCGTATTCAAGGCACGTTAAATGCCCACCACTACGTGCAGCATGTGCTGCGGCCGGTGGCACTCCCGTACCTTCAGGGGCTGCCCAATGCTCTGTTTCAGCAGGATAATGCCCGCCCACACACTGCTCGCATCTCCCAACAGGTTCTACGAGGTGTACAGATGCTTCCGTGGCCAGCGTACTCTCCGGATCTCTCACCAATCGAACACATGTGGGATCTCATTGGACGCCGTTTGCAAACTCTGCCCCAGCCTCGTATGGACGACCAACTGTGGCAAATGGTTGACAGAGAATGGAGAACCATCCCTCAGGACACCATCCGCACTCTTATTGACTCTGTACCTCGACGTGTTTCTGCGTGCATCGCCGCTCGCGGTGGTCCTACATCCTACTGAGTCGATGCCGTGCGCATTGTGTAACCTGCATACCGGTTTGAAATAAACATCAATTATTCGTCCGTGCCGTCTCTGTTTTTTCCCCAACTTTCATCCCTTTCGAACCACTCCTTCTTGGTGTTGCATTTGCTCTGTCAGTCAGTGTACAATCAATACAATACAATCTTAAAAATTGGGACTTTGTTCTTATTAAAATTGTTAACATAAAATTAATACATTGGATGGTACATTTTTTGCCTATCAATAGTAGGCATCATCAGCCATATTTTTTACCTTATGAATAGATCAGGTACCTGATTGAAAATGACTTATAAATACTGTTAAAAACTATGTCTTGTAAAATGGATTAGAGATCGTTAAACAACTATTACAATTATAAAATGTAGTATACTATTACTTAACAATATTTGTGTTAATATTTGAGTCTAAAAACATGACAATTATTTGATGATTATTACATAGGTGGTTGGTTCTTGATATGAAAAGATATTACATAAAGACAAAAATCAGAAAACACATTCCATTTAATTGTCAAATGGTGTGTTGTTAAAATCTTGAGGAAAGTTGAGCATTGGTAATGGTTGTTGGTTCTTGAAGTTAATAAGTATTGATTTTCATTTATATGCTTATAAATTTTGAAGAATTTTCATATGGCCAGGTTCTTTCTGAGATAATATTAGTTGGAATTGCTGGTGCCGTAGGCTATATTGAAGTTTGTGTAGACATCATTAGGCCATCTCCTTTGATGTAGTATTTGTGGGAAGAGTTTGTGATAAGTGTGGCTCTTTGTTGTTGGACGTGTTGAGGTGAGCGTATCAGTTGAAAGGGAACGTTGTTGTCAATCATTGGGTAGCCAAGTGTATGATGAAATTCCCTTCGAATGCTGAAATAAGTTAACACCTCAGCGGTGTTAAATGGAATGTGCTTTCTGATTTTTGTCTTTATTGTAATATTTTTAATATCAAGAACCAACCACCTATGTCATAATCTTCAAATAATTGCCGTGTTTTTAGACTCAAATATTGTTAAGTAATAGTATACTACATTTTATATTGTAATAGCTGTTTAACGATCTCTAATCCATTTTACAATAGTTTTTAACAGTCTTCATAAGTCATTTTCAATCAGGTATCTGATTATTCTTAAGGTAAAAAATATGGCTGATGATGCCTACTATTGATAGGCAAAACATGTACCATCCAATGTATTCATTTTATGTTAACAATTTTAATAAAGACAAAGTCCTAATTTTTAAGATTGTATTGTACTGAATAGGTGGGTGAACAATAAAAACATACTAGTGTTATTTATTATGTGGTATGTTCCGAGCTGTCGTTGGTGAGATGGTGTGGAATGACTAGATGAATCAGTTTGAGCATTGTCTTTAAAAGTAGGAAAGATCACAGTATGAAGATAAAGTTGGAATTCAAGAGGACAAATTTGGGCAAATATTAAGTTGTAGGAAGGGGAGTTAGGAATTGGAATAATGTACCAAGGGAGATGTTCAATAAATTTCCAATTTCTTTGAAATCATTTAAGAAAAGGCTAGGAAGACAACAGATAGGGAATCTGCCACCTGGGCGACTGCCCTAAATGCAGATCAGAAATTACTGAAATTCTTGTATTTTTAGAATATATGAAAATATTGTCTTGTTTTTTTCATTGATTTATTTGGTATATTTCTTTTGCAAAGTAGAAAATTAGAAGTTTCTTGCAACATTATAGCGTAGAAACATTTGCTGGATGCAATAAAAGACAATGATTTTTTTCACTGTACCTACATAACAAAATAAAAACTGGGGTTTTTCAACACCCTGCATGACTACTAATTTAAAAAATAGTGACAACTCAATAGTGACAACTCAAGCTCACCGGACAAAAAATTAGTTATCCCTGAAGAGGCCATTACAAGCATCATTGTATACCATGTAACCCCACCTCTGGACTTGATAACTGCCTAGATTCGATTAGAAGTGAGTCCACAAGGTTGTGCAGGTATGTCACATTCAGGTTAAGCTGCTCACTGATGATCTGATTGCGCAATTCCACCAACAAATCCAGCAACTTCACGCACTGTATGGCTATGGACACAGACAAACACGATTGCCGCTTTTTGCCACTCGTCACATCCTTACATTTATCCATGCTGACATACACTGTCTCTTGAAACATCAATGTCTCACTGATTGCTACTGCCTAATGCTCATGCAGAGGCAGTGCATTTGAGGTTGATCACAGGACTCATTTGCACCGTCTGTTCTGCTAATATAGTTGGTCCATTATTGCCAGAAATTAGGTGGAAAATTCATTATGTCCAATAACGGACCAACTACAGTATATTGGTGCTGTAAATTTACTCATTTGGGACAAATATTTCAGGTTCCCTATGGGAATCAACATCTATATCTTCAATCTGCATTGGCTTAATGATCCATCTGTGCGTGAGCATGAGGGCGACTGATTTTTTGTCTGGTGAGCTTACATTACTTAACATCTAATGACCTCTTTTTTAAATCATCAAACAAGAAATCTGTCAAAATATGTCATGAAATACTACTACCAGAAATGTGAAATCAAAACTGTTTATGTTGTGAAGAAAATTTCTGCAAAGTTGAGTAGATTATTTTTTTTTTTGCTATTTGCTTTATGTCGCACCGACACAGATATGTCTTATGGCGACGATGGGATAGGAAAAGCCTAGGAATTTGAAGGAAGTGGCCGTGGCCTTAATTAAGGTACAGCCCTGGCATTTGCCTGGTGTGAAAATGGGAAACCACGGAAAACCATCTTCAGAGCTGCCGATTGTGGGATTCGAACCTACTATCTCCTGGATGCAAGCTCACAGCCGCGCGCCTCTACATGCACGGCCAACTCGCCCGGTAGTTGAGTAGAATTATCGTTGGGCTCTTCACAATAAACTATGGTTTCCAAAAACTCTTTCAACTTTTCCCAGACATCTCAATTAGGGCCTACACCCAGTAATTCTTAGTTGGAGCTCCAGCAGACAGGTGTTACAGTTGGAATGCGTGCTCCGAATGCAGAAGTAGTTCCATAGGTTTTCTGAGATGGAAAAATGTAGGAATTCCAGAAACAGAAGAAAAATGTTTTGACACTCATATATTTTTTACAACTCTGTTGTAAGACTGTATATAGGCAGTGTGCCGAACAATGTACAAACACTGCAAGAAGAGTTTTCTTAATTTTTTCTGAAGTCCTTTTAAATGGCCAGATATCAGGCTTGCACCATCATAACATTGTCCCACTAATGTGTGGTCGTAGCCAAATGGTCCCATGAGTTTGTTCAAACAAAGAGAACAGAGTTTCTGGTGATCTGGATGATAATTCGGCACGCATCATATAAACCTGAGAAACGTTCCACTACATCTCCGTCAGCACTAATGAACCTCACTATTATAGAACACTGAAATACCTGTGTGATATCTGTCATATCATCTACCTGAAGAGAATAAAAAGAAAAATACATAGCAGTTTCCAATTCAGTTTTTACAAAATCATTGATGTAGAGTTAAATGCATTCAGTTGGTTGATTTTGTATACTTTTCGATTTGTCACTGAACACAGTTTTTACTTTAGAATACAGAAATGTATATTTACAGGACTCCTTGATACCAGCAACATCAACAAGAAACTGAACAATCTTCAGCTGATCCCATTTATTTCTGGCTAGAGCCACACAGGATTATTTTGGTTCTGGCTGAGGCTATAAGGCAATATACCCTTCCTGATGCCACATCATTTTCAAGATGATAATCTCAACACAGAATTGATCAAAAGTAGAACCTCAATCTTTCAGGTGGTAAGCCAGCAGCTAAGCCACTCAGTTAATCATGCTACACCAGCAACATCAACATTTCCTTAAAATTCCAGCTAATTATTGAGTCATTTTTCATAGTGGCGGTAAAATGCTAATTCTTGCTTCTTTGTTAAGGAGTACAGCATCAATCACTAACTGTAGGAAAACCGGGCGAGTTGGCCGTGCGTGTAGAGGCGTGCAGCTGTGAGCTTGCACCCGGGAGATAGTAGGTTCGAATCCCACTATCGGCAGGCCTGAAAATGGTTTTCCGTGGTTTCCCATTTTCACACCAGGCAAATGCTGGGGCTGTACCTTAATTAAGGCCATGGCCGCTTCCTTCCAACTCCTAGGCCTTTCCTATCCCATCGTCGCCATAAGACCTATCTGTGTCGGTGTGACGTAAAGCCCCTAGCAAAAAAAAAAAAAAAAAAACTGTAGGAAAAGTCTGTTCAAATGTACATTTTCATTTAATTGCTCAGGAATTCCAGTATTAGAAGAAAAAATTATGACACTTTCATATATTTTTCTTTTTCAACTTTGTTGTAAAACTAGTTTTAAGCAGTGTGCCAAACCATGTACAAACAACACAAGAGGAGCCTTCTAGGTACTGAATTTTTATGAAGTCCGTTTAAATTGCCAGACATCATGCTTGCACCACCATAACAGTGTCCCACTTATTTGTAGTCATAGTCAAGTAGTCCCAAGTGTTTGTTTCACCACCTGACAATAAAGTATAAGCTCTGAAATGCATTGTGGAATACAAATTAATAAGAACTGTGACTGGTAATGGTTTTAATTATGTAATAACAAATAAATATAGTATTTCTAATAAAACACACACTACACTGTAGCTGTAGCCTGAAGCGACCTTATTTCAACACTTGTTGGAGAGCGAGTGGATTTTTATCACTCCAGTACATTACACAAAGAACATCTACTCATTCCAAGGGCACTGTGGGACTGTTTGGCCCACTCTGTTTATATAAGGCCAAGCACCATCAGAGGATGAATTATACAACTAATTTATGTTCAAGGGGCAACTTATTCCAAAAAGCTTGTAGCTGCACGCTCCTAATTACATGGCTAACTTGCTCGGTGTCTGATTTTAAATTTGACCTGCAGGGGATGTGAATGGAAATATAGGGATGTGATTGGAAATATAATTGGACCCTAAAAGGTTGAAGGAATACCTTATTCAAATAGTTTGAGAACCATGCATAATCTTATCCTAAAGACAAGATGTCAGGATTATATTTCCCATGTACCTCATTTAAGGTAAGAGCTATGAACTATAAACAAATTAACAACACACTTTTTATGTTTATTTAATAACTTAACATTATATTTACATGTTCTGAAGCATATCAGGAGAAAAAACATTTGACCATAATAACATATTACCTCTAAGAATAAATACCATTAAAGTTGTAGTACTTTGCAGAAAATTAATTCGTGATTATAACTAACGGTCGACCTCGCCGAATACAATATCCAGTGTACCTAGAAATATAAAACAAAAGCACGTTAGGTTGCTCACAAGAATTCTAAGATACAATACTTACACCTACTTACTTGCACATCAAAAGATAGATCAAAGTAAACCAAATTTAAAAGAAAAGTTATCTGTACAATAATATATATATATATATTTCGTATGGAACAAATGATCTACATTATTTAACACAAATATGTATGTAATAAATTAAAAATGAATATCAAGACCCTGCAGGCAGGAAAGTGCTGGAGTTGATGCTTTCATGAACTCTACCCAAACACCTGTGAATCTACGCTGTGGACACTCCCGAATGATGTGGTTCATCATCTGTTCTTGAGCTCCGCAGTCGCAAGCAGGTGAATCTAGCCATCCCCATTTGTGCAGCATTGCTTTGCACCTACCATGACCAGTTCGTATGCGGTTTAGTTGGCACCACGTAGCTCTTGGTAGATCAGTTCCTGGAACGTGCTGGGAAGGATCATCTAATTGGATTTGACGAGATGATGAGAAATCTCGCCACCTTTCCTTCCAGACTTTGTTGATGTTGAAAGGCCCTGGCTGCTTAATAATGTTATCATCCCAAATAGGCTTCCTGGATTTCAGACGCATGGTTGGTGGATTACTGAGCACTGAGTGAATCGGAAAGTGTTTAAAGTCAGCACAGATGTAAGTTTTCCAAGTTTGGGCAGCAGCTTGTTGTCTTCTCAGTTGTGGAGGAGGTATACTTGCCAGTATGTGCAACCATGGCACAGGAGTTGATCGTAATATGCCCGTTACGATCCTTAAGGTCTCATTGAGCTGAGTATCCACTCGGTGGGCATGGGCACTTCTATACCATACCGGTGCACAGTATTTGGCAACAGAGTAGACCAGTGCAAGGCTTGCCATACGAAGAGTAATTGCATCAGCACCCCATGTTGTACCGGCTAGTTTGCGAATGATGTTATTCCTGGACCTAAGTTTTCCTGCAGTATTCTTGAGGTGTTTTCTGTAAGTCAGAGAGCGGTCCAGAGTAACTCCCAGGTATTTGGGGTTAGGATTGTTTCTCATCCTTTTCCCTAGAATGTAATGTTCAGCTCTTATTTGGAGATTCTATTGTTAAGGTGAAAAGCTGTGACCTCTGTTTTTGATGGGTTTGGGCAAAGCCCCCATTCTTTGAAACAGTTTTCTAGTTTTTGTAGATCCTGTGTCAGGATTCCTTCTCCTTCTTCAAGATGGTTGGTTTGAATTGCTATGGCAGAGTTATCAGCATAGCAGAACTTACGGGACATTGTTTCTGGTATATCACTTGTATATAGGTTGAAGAACAATGGGGCTAAGACAGATCCTTGAGAGAGGCCATTCTTGATGGTGTATGACTTGCTCATCTTGTCACCTGAACACACTCTGACATAACGATTCCTTAACATGGTAGATAACAGGGCAGTGAGTCTTCTACACGGTAGTGCTTGTTTTATCTTCAACATTAATCCATCAATCCATACTGTATCATACACAGCAGTTAAGTCGATGAAAGCCACGGATGTTTTCAATCCTCTTTGGAAACCTGATTCTATAAAAGATGTTAAAGCTAAGACTTGCTCACAACAGCTTCCTTTTTTTCCTGAATCCAGCCTGTTCTGGTGGTATTCTGCTGTCTAATGTGCAGTATATTCTGTTGTAAATTAGGCGTTCCAGAATTTTATAGCACATGCTGAGGAGTGAAATTGGACGGTACTTTGCTGGGTCGTCTGCTGGTTTCCCAGGTTTAAGGATTGCAATGATTTTTGCAATTTTGAACTCTGGTGGTGTTTGTCCTTTGGTGAGGATATCTGAGAAGAAATTCCTGAGCCACTTCCTGTGATTACTTCCTAGGTGAGTTATAAATTCTGGAAATATACCATTCAGACCAGCTGCTTTTCCAGATTTCAAAGATCGAATTGCTAGATTGAGTTCAGCACTCGTAAAAGGATAGGAATAAAATGGGTTATCATCCAGCTGATCATTGATTGCTTTAAGACTCTCTTGTATAATTTTGTATTGGCAGGCATCTATCGGAACATCTTCTGACCTCTTTTTAATGTGTTGTGCGATGGAAGATGGATTAAGTTCAGTTCTGGAAATCGGCAGTGGTTTTGCTGCTCCAAGTTTTCTAAGAAGTGACCAAACTTTGTGACTGGAGTGAGTAAAATCAAGACCTTGTGTTGTACTATGCCAGTGCTCCCTTCTTTGGGTGTTCAAGGATTGTAGAATCTGCATGCCCAAGGCAGGATCTCCGTTTTCTTTGTATGCTTTAGCAAGCTCTTTAGTCTCTTCATTCCAGCAAGGAATGTAGTTCCTTCTATACCCACGAGGTATGTTACATTTTGCTGCTCCAATAATTGTTCCAACAAAGTATTTATAATTCTCTAGTTTAGGTGGAATCCAGCGAAGATGAGAATCGACCTCATGAGAATACTTCATCCATTGCACTTTCTTGAAATTCTATCTGGGTTTCTGTTTTGTTGTAATTAATGGGACTTGTAAACCGATGGTTAAAATAATTGGACGATGCTGGCTGCGTGGAAAACCTGATAGTAAATATCTTGTGTGAGGTAAAGGAATATGGTTAGCAACCTTTGTTATTAGGCAGAGATCAGGATTGGTGTCTTTACGCCATCTAGCAGAATGGAAAGATTTTTTGTCTTTTGCATTGTAGGGCAGATGAAGTTGGTTCTGGTCCATCCAATCTGATAGCTTTTCACCATTTTCATAATTTTTGTCATACCCCCATGAAGTGTGATGACTGTTGAAATCACCAAGGTAAACAAACACCTGGATGACTTATGTTTGGAAGAGGGGGATCTGGCCAGCATTCCTGTGGTTGTTTTTACACTGCAGATATTGTTGTTCCCATTATTTTGACAGAGATGATTTCAGTATTACTTTGTCGGTAGCAAGAAGTAACACTGTAGTCTGATATGTCCTGGCGAATGTACATGATAGAACCATAAATCTCTGAACCAAGCATGCCTACAATTTTATAACCGGGTATTCTTGCTCTAGAGTCTACCTGATCGTACAATAATGAATACACAAACTAGACAAAACTAAATCTCTCTCCTCACTGGTGTAAATTTCAGTTGCATAAGGAGTACCAAAATGTAATTAGTCACTCAGTTCATTCCTGGCACATGCTTCCTGCATGACAGTGTCCAGGGCAAAACACATTTTGCTGGGCATTGCACCATGGTTTATAATAATAATAATAATAATAATAATAATATTTTTTTTTTTTTTTTGAAAATCTTTCATAAGACGCTTGTGAGGGTCCGCACTCAACAAGTGTGTGGAGATTCTTACCCACTAAAAACCACACTCCCTTTTCCCACGACGTTTATCTCCGCCCCGGAACCGCTCTCGCATTACTTCAGGGCGGATGTCGTGCTTAATGCATCTTGTGCTTCATCTTCCTTCTTCTGCTTTACTATCTGTCGTAATCGTCCAGGTCCTTCTTCTTCTGACGCAGAATATTTTCTACGTAGACTGCCACCTGGTCCCAAGATTCTCGACTTCGTAGCATTACTGACACGATCCCTTCTGGCGTCAATTCTCCGTGCATAACTTCTAAGCATCTTCTTTGTGGCAGCCAATGAACACACACAAAGAAAGTATGTGATACGTCATCGATATCGCCGCAGTATATGCACACCGGACTAGTTGCTAGCCCTAGCCTATGAAGAAATTTTCGGAAGTATCCATGACCTGTCAGGAACTGTGTGAGATAGTAGTTCACTTCACCATGATTTCGGGCAACCCATACGCCCAGAGAAGGTATCAGTCTTTTCGTCCATTTCCCTCTAGAATCATCTTCCCATCTTGTTTGCCATCGTTGCATTCTGCGACTATGAGCCAAAGCCTTTGCCCTTTTCCTTCCTAGCTCTTCTTGTGTGAGCCAAATTTCTTGTCTTTCGAAGGCCAACAAGTCAATGGGAGCTACTGCTGCTACTACTAGAATCGCGGGTTCTGATACTGTGCGATATGCGCAAGCAATTCGTAAAGCTGCTCTCCGTTGTACAGCCGCAATTCTTCTCCGATATTTCACAATTTTTAACGATTCAGCCCAAATTTCCGAACCGTATAGCAGTATCGATTGAACAATTGACATGAGAAGCCGCCTTTTACTAGATATCGGTCCCTTGATATTTCCCATGAGTCTGCTCAGTGCAGTCATGGTTTTCGCTGCCTTATCTGTTACCCGTTGGATGTGGTCCCAATATGTAAGCTTAGTATCAAGCGTTACACCAAGATATTTTGTGCTCCTAGTTGTTTCGATGGCTATCTGTCCGATCTGCATCGGTACAACAGTATTAATCCTTTTCCTCGTCAGGAGGACAATTTCCGTTTTGTGATCTGCGAGTTCTAACTTGTGATTTATCATCCATTCTTTGACACGTCGCATCACCTGATTCAATTTAAATTGAGCCAGCTCTAGGTTACGGGTTACTATCACAGCAGCCACATCATCAGCATAACCCACAAGTTTTACATCTTCTGGCATCTCCAGCCGTAATAAATCATCATACATGATGTTCCAAAGGTGTGGTCCGAGAATTGAGCCTTGCGCTGCACCAGCTGTGAGCCGTTTTCTTCTCTGACCGTCTTCCGTGTCGTATAACAATGTACGGTCTTTCAAATAGTCTCGCAGTATATACATGAGATATTCTGGTACCTTGAAAGTTTCTTCTAGAGCTTCCAAAATATCACTCCATCTTGCCGAGTTGAAGGCATTTTTAACATCTAGAGTCACAAGAAGCGTCAGTTTCCTAGAATAATGATTACCCGTTTGAGCTCGTTCTGCTGTCTTCACTACTTCCTTCACAGCATCTAGCGTTGAGTGACCTCTGCGAAATCCATGTTGTTGGTCGGATAGGTCGCCAGCTAATCGGACTGCTGCTAGTATTCTCGGTTGTAGAAGCTTCTCTAAACCTTTCCCGGCAGTGTCCAGCATACATAGAGGTCTGTAACCCCCAGTTTTCCCTTTACTGATCAGAACCAATCTAGCTATCTTCCAACGAAAGCCGAAAATTCCCGCTTTCAAACAATGATTATACATTCTCAACAGCAGTTGCGGACATAATTCGGCTGCCACCTTTAGTACTTCTGCTGGAATACCATCTGGACCAGGGGCTTTCTTATTTCTAAGGGAATTAATTGCTGTTATCAATTCTTCAGTTGTAAAAGGTGGTACATTGTCTAGTTCTTTCTCGGCCTCATCATCAATCCTCTCTGCATGATCAGGGAATAGTGTGTGTACTATTTCTTCCATGGTGCGTGGATCCATGATAGGGCTTGGTATCATCCCGAATTTCTTCATGACAATTTTATACCCTAATCCCCATGGATTTTCATCCACTTCCTTGGACATTTCCCACCACTTGTCGGCTTTACTCTTTTTAATTGTATTTCGCAGTCTTTTCTTCATAGTCTTATACTCTACTGAGAGAGCTGCGTCGTTATGTCGAGCTCTTTGTGTCCTTCGTCTGAGTCGCAGGCATTGTTTCCTCAACTCAGCAATTTCTTCATTCCACCAATATGCCGGACGCTTGCCTCTCCGTTGTTTGATTCTGGTCATTGATGCGTCGCATGCTTGCTGAAGGAGTCTCATGGTGTGTTCCACGCATTTATTAGCAATAATGCTTCTTTTGCCTCCGTGACATGTATCCGTCATACAATCCATTCCATTCTGTATTACTTCATGAAATTTTTCTCTGTCCATAGTGGCTATGTTCCATCTTTCTGACTTGGGCGTGGTAATCCTTAGATTCGGAGTCTCTTGAAGTACACGAAAAGCGATATACTGATGATCGCTTCCAGTATATTCTTCAATTACTCGCCATTCAGTTATCCTAGACGCAATGTCTTCAGAAGCAAAGGTTACATCTGGTATGGTTCCCTGACACCCTGGTCGCCGAAATGTTGTCACATTACCAACGTTGATAACCATTAATCCCAATCTCGCGACCATCTCCATTGTACGCCGCCCTCTAGAATCTGTTTGAGGCATGTTCCATTCAACTGCTTGGGCATTAAAATCACCAGCAACAACTAGGTTAGTGTTCATCCCTTGCAGAGTATCTTCAAGCCCATCTAGTTTTGTCTGGAAGTCAGAAATAGCCTCGTTCGGGGTAAAATAACAGCTGACAAAAATTACCTTCTCAACTTGGACCCAGACGAACCCATCTCCGCATCCTTGATTTGTAACTGAGTATTTTCCAGGGTCTGGTACCCATAACGCAGCTGTCCCTAGATTGTCTGAAAACCAGCCTGGTTGTTCTCTGTCTTGATATTGTTCACTGAGAATCAAGATGTCTGCTCCTATCTCATAGATTATCTGCGTCAATAGATCATTGGCAGTTAGACTCCTGTGTATATTGGCTTGAAGGATCTGTACCATTCACCACTGCTTTTTGGCCTTTTCTAGTGCTTCACGAAACACAATACACTTGCCTGAGCCAAGAGCATGATGTCGTTTTGGCTCTTCAACGCCCAAATCTGTGCAAATTATGCATCGTGGATTAATAATAATAATAATAATAATAATAATAATGATGTTACTTGCTTTACGTCCTACTAACTACTTTTACGGTTTTTGGAGATGCCGAGGTGCCGGAATTTAGTACCGGAGGAGTGCCAGTAAATCTACCAACATAAGACTGATGAATTTGAGCACCTTCAAATACCAGCAGACTGAGCCAGGATCGAACCTGCCAAGTTGGGGTCAGAAGGCAAGGGCCTCAACCATCTGAGGCACTCAGCCTAACTCCATGGTTTCTAAACCAAACCATTAATTGTGTAAGTGTGTTAAATAAGGGTCTTAATTGAGCTCTTATGCAAGTTGTCTAGAAAAGAGCAAGACACATACTTTAAAGTGACAGTGACAATTGTATATCACTAATAAGTTAAAAGAAAGTATAAAATGGTTCAACCTTTCAATACTATTAAAATAAGAAATGTAAGTTTACAGTCCTATTTAATTAAAATTGCTACCGGTTTCGACCAGTATTTTTGGTCATCATCAGCCGATCACAAATAAGTGTAAAACAATACACAGATAAATAAATTGCAAAGTATAAAGAATTCTGTAGGTTGCTGATAGTGAAGCACTAAAATCTTTAGGGAGTACTGTACGTTGAAAAATAGTCAATCACATACAGTTTATGAAGGACTATAAGACAATGTTAGAAAAAAAAAAGACTAAAATCAAATACGTATTTATCAGCTGCAGTTTACAAGGTACTGTATACTTTTAAGGATCGGCACCGCATGTCAATCATGAAGAAGTCATGGAGCAAGACATAAGTATTAGGGAGCACTGTGTGTGAAGAATCCAGGATCAAATACGTATCTAAATGTAGCATGGAGTCAATTTTTGAAGAGTTAAGCTGCAGTCCACGAGGCACTGTGTAATTTTAGGAATTTGTCGACAGATCCAAAAGTTATGAAGAAAGTCGCAGATCAAATATATAAATGTATTCGAAACACACTTTCAACGCATTAGGTCGTATTACGTACATGTAGTACATGTTGAAGAGATGTTAAGTACAGAACAAAAATGGCCAGCCGGACACCAGTGGGATCTGAACCCATAACCTCCCGATTTCGCGTCGGTTGCTCTACCAATTGAGCTATGGTGGCCTAGGCCATCTTTGTTCTGTTTGAAAGGATCTGAGCTACAGGTCTGGCACTGCTGCTAGCACACTGTAGAGTGCGTTTAAGTGGCCCGTTGTGGGGCATGTCAATGAATATTGAATTTTCATGACCGCATTGTAAAACAATGCACAGATAAATAAATTGCAAAGTATAAAGAATTCTGTAGGTTGCTGATAGTGAGGTTGTGGGTTCGGATCCCACTGGTGTCCGGCTGGCCATTATTGTTCTGTACTTAATATCTCTTCAACACGTACTACATGTACGTAATACGACCTAATACGTTGAAAGTCTGTTTCGATTACATTGCGGTCGTGAAAATTCAATATTCATATAAATGTATTACGGAACAAGTTCTTGAAGAGTAGATTGGCACTGTGCTTCCATTTATATATTTGATCTGTGACTTTCTTCATAATTTTTGGGTCTATCGACAAGCAGTGCTATTTCCTAAAACTATACAGTGCCTCATCGACTGGAGCTGAACTCTTCAAGAATTTACTCTGTGCTACATTTAGATATGTATTTGATTCTGGACTTATTCCCATATAGTGCTCTCTAACGCTTATGTCTTACTCCATGACTTCTTCATGATTGACACGTGGTGCTGATCCTTAAAATTATACAGTACCTTATAAACTGCAGCTGATAAATATGCATTTGATTTTAGACTTTTTTCATAACATTGTGTTGTAGTGCTTCAAAAACTGCATGTAACTGACTATTTTCCAATGCACAGTACTCCCTAAAGATTTTAGTGCTTCACTATCAGCAACCTACAGAATTCTTTATACTTCGCAATTTATTTATCTGTGCATTGTTTTACACTTATTTGTGATTGGCTGATGATGACCAAAAATACTGGTCGAAACCGGTAGCAATTTTAATTAAATAGGAATGTAAACTTACATTCTTATTTTAATAGTTTTGAAAGGTTGAACCATTTTATTCTTTCTTTTAACATATTAGTGAACTCACTTCAATATGGAACAATATGAAATTTTTATCTCTTAATAATTGTATACCAAACAAATAATTGTGAAGCTGCTCATAGAATGGTCTTAGTGAGGCAAACATCTAAGAATGGAAACGTTAGTAACGTGTAAAAAAAAGTTTTTTTTTTTTTTTTGCTAGTTGTTTTACGTCGCACCGACACAGATAGGTCTTACAGCGACGATGGGACAGGAAAAGGCTAGGAGTGGGAAGGAAGCGGCCGTGGCCTTGATTAAGGTTCAGCCCCAGCATTTGCCTGGTGTGAAAATGGGAAACCACGGAAAACCATTTTCAGGGCTGCCGACAGTGGGGTTCGAACCTACTATCTCCCGAATACTGGATACTGGCCGCACTTAAGCTACTGCAGCTATCGAGCTCGGTGAAAAAAAAAAAAAGTTTAATTTCTACACAGGTCTTTTAATGGGCTTAATAAAAGGCTTTTGATGATACGTGTTGTCTCATGTATAAGCAAAAAGAGAAGCAAAGGAAGCAAAGCAAAGTTTTCTTCTTCTTTTTCCTCAGCGTTTGTCCCTCCTGCTGGCGGGGTCCACTACATAGATTCGTTGTCTACATTTAGTTCTGTCCTGGGCCATATCAGGGTGGAGACTGACGCTCTTCAGATCTTTGTGAAGAGTATCGGCCCATCGCTGTTTTGGTCATCCTTTTGGTCTCCTACCGGCGACTTCTAACATGTAACACGTCTTCGTGATAGTGTCGATGTCTGCCCTTAGTACATGTCCAAACCATAGTATATGACTCTCGCACATTTTTTTCTCGAATCAGTACAACGCGAAATCTCTCCCTGATGAATTCATTGGAGATGCGATCCAATTTAGTGACGCCAGCTGTCCATCTCAGCATCTTAGTCTCCACGATATCCAGTCGACGCTCTGTCTCAGTTGTAGTCGGCCAACATTTGCAACCGTACAGTGCAACAGGTCGGATGACAGTACAATAGATTTTTAATTTGAGATTATCTTTCATCCTCCGGCCACAAGTGAGGCGGGTTGTTGTTCTCCATTTCATCCAGGCTGTGCATATCCTTGCATTGACTTTTTTGTCAAGTTGGCCATCATCAGTGATCGTGGAGGCAAGATACTTGAATCTCACCATCTACCTGAATAGTTTGATTGCTTGTGGATCTGATGTTATATATCCAGTCTTCTTTTTATTTAGGCACAGGACACATTGTGCCAACCGATCGCTCCATACTTGGATTTGGCATTGCAGATCAACCTGGGTCTCAAAGGCCAACATGACATCATCTGCGAAGAGAAGCATCCCTGGCAAAGAATGGTGCAGGTCTGTAGTTACAGTGTCCATCACCAGAATGAACAAGAGCAGTGACAGCGTTGACCTTGGTTGAACGCCGACAGTGATGGGAAAGTCGCCAGATGCCCCTGTGGTGGCCTGAACATAGCTCCGTGGGTCTACATAAAGCAGCTGAACCAAGTTGACAAGGTATTCTGGTATGCCATGATCTTACAATGTTAGCCATATAAAATAAAATAAATCTGTTTGAAATTGCTATTGAGTTAAATATTTCATGGAACTATTTCAAGATATCAGGTGTACTGTGATGATAATGCATCACTGCAAATTTGTTTTGAGATGATTGTTAATAGCATAAAAGAATTGTATCAACCCTAAGGTAAAATTTTAATCCAACAATGATCAATTGATTTCATACAAAATACATATTACTTGTTTAACTCATTAATGAAAACTACATCATTTCTCCTTCCAAAATTAAAGTAAAATATTACAATGTGTAGTTGTTTCAGAAAGTAACTTTTTTATTAGGTCAAAATAATATGAGAAAATCTGTTTTTGTAGAAGTTGGATTAGCAGTTATCATTGTGACAAGTGCATGATAAGAAGGAAGCTAGATAAACACAAGAAAGGGGACAAGACGAATATAATATAAAATGTTTATACAGGTGGTAGAAGACAAGGAACAATGAGCACAGGATAACAAAGGGAACCCAACAAATAAATGTAAAGCTAGGAATGAAGATACAATACAATAAACACAAAAAGACAGATATGTGTGTGAAGAGCGAGCAACAGAAAGGAGAGATGAACATAAATTTGAAAAAAAAAAAGAAAAGAGAGAATAAAGACAAACTCAACACCTTCATATTTGGGAACTGTCTTCTATTCCTCATTCCTAACTTTCTGTATTTGTTTTTATTAGTCACTTGTTTGTTCTCTTTTCTATTACATATTACCATGTTGGGTTCCTTTCATCCTCTTGTGTATACACTATAGTTTTTGTTTTCTTTCTGTATAAACCTATCTATCTGTATCTTCTCTTTTCATGTGTTTCTCAGGTTTTCTTCTGGTACATTCCTGAATAAATAATAAATATCTGTCAAGAATGACCTACTGATGCCTGCTGGCCTGATGAAACTGGAAACTAGAAGAGCTCATTAGGAGTTGGAGAAAAATAGATGTAAAAGAACTGGAATAGAATAAGTGAGAGCCCCTCATAATTAAATTTAATAGCCTGTGTACTATGATCACTCTTTACTTTCTTTGCCACCATCGTACCTATTCCCACCCTTCCCGTTGAGGCCTATTCAAGACACATTATCGCACTCTGTGATATTTAGAGGTACGGTATGTAACTGCATATATGATAATCTGCATTAGTAAATATCTACATCTTTGATGCAACCAGCATGACCAATTTACTGCAGAACTCTGCCACATTACCAGTTTTCATATCCTACTGGCATTCCTAGAGTGGTTACACAAATTTCCCTGTTATACAGCATGAACCTACTACATAAAAAAGCCTACAATATTTTGTTATGTTAAGGAACTTTTACATGGCACTGAACATTTGAAGCCTCAAAAATGCTGATGGTTATTTCATGATCTATTCAAATATTGGATAGCACGCACCTGATAAGCCAAGTTTTACACTGTATACTTGTAGACTAAATTATGCCTTGATCCAGAGACCATACAAAATACATGCTAATTGTTGGAAGAAACATTGCTTAGATGTTTTCATTTGCTAATCGCCATTACACATTGTTATACAGTGCACGGCAAAAGTCTCCCCAGTGAACTCAAGAGATGCAGTAGGTGCGCTTCAGTTGGGGCAACAGTGAGGCAACGGAGCATTAATCTTGTACCTTAAGCGGGTACTATCCTTGAACTGTATAACATTCCAACTTAGTATGAAATTTGTGTTTTTAACAAGTGGTTGTGCTTTTGAAGTCATTATGTTAATAATAATAAATAATAATCATATGGCCTCAACTACCGTGTGCAGACATTTCAATTTGACGCCATCTGGCTGTCTGCTCGTCAATTTCGACGTTCCGTTTTACTCTAGGCCTACAAGATGGCAGACCGAATAAACCGAAACTCTCTTGGGCATCTATGGCTGAGATTTTTATGAATTTTGTCGGGTAAACACCAAGTGTGTCACCAGAGATATTTTACATGCCGACATCGTACGACATGGAGTGTCGAATGGACTTTTTTCCGCCTTTCAAAAATCCGACTACCTCTGCCGGGTTTGAACCCGCTATCTTGGGATCCGGAGGCCAACATTCTACCACTGATCCACAGAGGCAGCTAATATGTTAATGATTTAAAGAGAGTGTCTTATGTGGAGTACATCTTCTGTGAATGTTAAGTTTTTAGAAATGCAGAACATAAATTTTGTAAATGTTTCTAAATATGGTATGCCCCAAGCATGATACAGTGAGAGACTTATTTAGTAAATTTAGTGAAACTAAGCCTGTACGTGATGCTCCAAGAAGTGGTATGCCTAAAATTTGAACAGAGGCAAAACTGGAAGAAATGTGATGTAATGTTGAGGAGCCCTAGTAAGTAAATGTGGATATTAGCACAGGAGACAAATGTTTTTGTGCGGTCAGCACATCCTTATAAATTCTGCAGTGAGGACAACATTTCCAGCATCTGCTGTAACAGCTGTAAGTGATTCTGCTCAGCTTAATATAATTTAGTACACCTTCACTCCCAATAACGTATATATGTCGCTAAGTTTGGCAGGATTCATTGTCTATGCTACCGAGTGTAACCGAGTGTGCTTGCGTATCCATCTAGCTGTGGAAAAGAAAAGACTATGTTTTAAATTTGGCATGCACTAAACTATTAGCAGTAAGATTCTTCACTTTATTGCTTTCACCATATGGTTAACTGACATAACTACAAATGAAATACAATATTTTATCTGTCATCCATGCTTTCTTATTAATATGTTTTATTTCTAAGGCAACTGATTAATATTCTTGAAGTAATGTGGTTTCTCAAATTTCCCTATCACTAAGGGGTAGACATTACCAGCTCCTATGGAATTTATACATGACAAGAAGACAGTAATCCTTTTTTTAAATTGATTACCTTCTGAATGTTGTTCACCACTGAACAACAGAGTTGTAATTGGAATCTGTTGAAAATTAAGAGTTTCATACATACTATATACATCAGCCATAAAATATATTTTAATAACATCCGTTAACTGCTCTCTTGTTTCTATGACGATGTATCAGTGGAATATAATGTTTTTCACTTCAAAAGAGTAAATGCAAATGACCATATAGAGGATTGGGCTCTGTCCCTCTAACAGAGGTATTTATCAATTTTGTTTCTCAAGATCACCTTTACACTGCCTTGCACACTTCCTCATAATCAGCAATTATTTTGTTTCCCTTTGTTTGAGCTACAATGATATTCAAAGTAATGGACTTCATAGTTTCATTTTTTAACTATCCTTGAGAAATATCGGCAACAGTGATTCATAATCCCATGATCTATGTGATGTCAATTTTCTTCTCTCCTCTACAATTTTACTGAGAATTCTCATCCTTTCTTCCAATTAATCGATTTTCTTCTCTTTTTTCATTGCTCATGTTTATAAAAATAAAATAAAAATAGATGTAACCATTCCCTGAGATAAAGTAAATATTTACATTCAATAAAGCTATTATAAATTCACAAAGTGTTCAGCTGTAATCATCTTTCACCTCTTACTGTGGCTAGTAACAAAGAAGAATTTCTGAATACAGTAAAGCAAATAACCAGTGTCAACAACAAAATTGGGGCTGATAGGTTCCTGGATATCAATGAGACTGATTCAAATTTACCAAAACTTAGTAGTAATGTTATCAGATGAACATGTTCAGTTTTAATTTCTTTGATAATATTGATCAGATGCACAGAAGTATTCTATAGTTAATAAATTAATTCATTATTCTGAATTTCCCTCTCTCAGAACAGGATTAAATTTTATTTTGCTAGGTGATTTTTTTGTATCTATTAAACTGGATTAGTTTTTAAATGTAATACATACGTAAATTAGCAGGGACAAGAAAACTAGTTTGTTAATTAAATATCTGTTATTTAAGTGACAATTCTGCATAATAAACATCTCAATGTATAACTTAAAATCTCACAAATAAAATAATGTTGGTCAAAAATTAATGAAAAGTTGGGCATTATGGTAATGATGCAGTACACTTTGTACTTTCTTCACATAGTAAGGCAGATGAATATACAACATGGAACTTGCAACAACAATAAGTTAACCACTTTTGAATACTGTTCTATACTTAAGATAAAACAGAACAAGCCTGTGGTCTTACAGAGGCCATAACAGAAGAAGAAAAGGAAGAAGAAGAAAGAAAAAAACAAATACTAACCAATAATAGCAACTATATCGGCTAACATATAATGTTTGCCAATTTTATCTATAGCTGCCAAGTGTGCAAATCCTGGGGCCTTAATCTTGCAACGATAAGGCTTAGAACTGCCATCAGATACCAGATAGACACCAAATTCTCCTGTAAATAAATGAAGAAATAAATGTAAGTATCAGTTATTAAAATGTGTGTTTTTAATACTAGAAACAATTCTTTTCTGAAAGGCAAACCAAGCTCTGCTTTGATTCAATTTATATATGTCATTTAGTAGAAAAGGATACTCATCCCAAACACTTCTTTTTTTCTTTTTTTCTTTTTTTTTCTTTTTTTTTTTTTTTTAACTTTACGTCACACAGACACAGAAGATAGATCTTATGGAGACGATGGGATAGAAAAGTGTCGGAGTGGTAAGGAAGCGGCCATGGCCTTAATTAAAGTACAGCCCCAGTATTTACCTCGTGTGAAAATGGGGAAACCACTGAAAACCATCTTCAGGGCTGCTGACAATGGGATTTGAACCTAACTGCACAGCCAACTCACTCGGTCATCCCAAACACTTAAGACACTAAATGGACAGACTTTCCATAAAAGCACCACAACGAATCTGAGAAAATGTTCAAAACAACATATTACTGTAATTCAATCTATATAAATCTTATATTGAAAAGTGGAAACCAAGCAAACTTTGGACTACATAATTAATATTTTTGTTGCATTATTTGTTAATGAGATGAATTATCATCTGAGACTGGATGGAAAAACTCAAGATAGCCTTTTGTAATTTAACTATATCAAACATGTTACTTGTAATTTATTCAAATATACCGGGCAAGTTGGTCATGCGGTTAGGGGCGCACGTCTGTGAGCTTGCATCCGGGAGATAGTGGGTTCGAATCCCACTGTTGGCAGCCCTGAAGATGGTTTTCTGTGGTTTCCCATTTTCACACTAGGCAATTGCTGGGGCTGTACCTTAATCAAGGCCATGGCTGCTTACTTCCAATTCCTAGGCCTTTTCTATCCCATCGTCACCATAAGAACTATCTGTGTTGGTGCGACATAAAGCCACTAGCAAAAAAAAATCAAATACTCGGACACATCAAAATTGGAAATTGCAATGTAAAGCAACTAGCAAAAAAAAATCAAATACTCGAACACATCAAAATTGAAAATTATATTTAAGGAGAAAATGAAAAATGAAAATTCACAGCCTGTTTCCAGTCATTCGACTGGGTCAGGAATAGAATTAAGCCCCCATATAGTGGTGAGGATAGGGACTGTGTCGGCTGCCAAAACCTGTCACTCTCCTCTAGGGCAATGATTAATGAATGACAGATGAAATGAAATGGTAATGGGGAGTGTTGCTGGAATGAAAGGTGACAGGGAAAACCGGAGTACCCAGAGAAAAACCTGTTCCGCCTCCGCCTTGTCCAGCACAAATCTTGCATGGAGTGACCGGGATTTCAACCACAGAAGCCAGCAGTGAGAGGCCGGTGCGCTTCCACCTGAGCCACAGAAGCTGTTATATTTAAGAAGAGATGTAAAAATTAAAAAAAAAAAAGTCTGATTAATGGATAGTTTAAGGAGAAACACGAATATGCATGCAATACCACAAGAAAATGAACTTCAAATGAAAAACACTCAATACTATCAACTAGAAGTATTCAAGTACTCCTCCTCTATGTTATCAAGCCAATAAATTTCTTGAACACTCAAAAACAATTACATTTCTTGATCATCACTGGAGAGTTTGGTGAGTTTTTGGTCTACTTTATCTGCTTTGTGACCAGTGTGTGTCTGCGTGTGCAAGTGAGCAATATAAAATTATTTTATGTTACTGTAGAATCTGTCTTACAACAAAAGTAACAGGTAAGACAGGTCGAAACCTATCATGAATATTTTTTCGTAACAATCGTTGTACTGTAGGAAGATAGCGTGCAGAGAATCGGCCTCCAGATTTAACTGCAAGGCTCTGAAATTGTACCTGGAATCCTGGTATGTAAGCATGGTGGGTGGCGCAACTGGACATCCCTGAGCCAGCTTGGAGTTGTAGTGTGGCTGGGCGTATATGCACGAAGTCTCTTGATCCACACTGAAGCTGTATTGTTTCACTCACTTGTCAGTCACTCACAAAAATACAGCAGAAATGACTGGTATAAATTGGACGTAAGTTTTTGTACATCAAGCACAATGAATTAGAGCTTCATTGTCACACTGTTCTTCACACGTTCCTTTCTTCTCCAAACAATATTTAGCAAGCACTACAAACTCGGGCAGTTACTCTCTTGTGTAACTTGTTGCAAATCATGAATATTTTATCTTATCCTGAAATCGTGTAGATGAAAACCAAAAGTGTATGAAAGACTGCAGTTTAAGGATTGTGCCTCTGTGGTGAACCTCATTTTTATCATCATTACAAGAAGTTAGAATTTCTGTCAATCGGCTGTACAAAGCTTTGTACTGCCAGAAGAAGAATTTGTCTAATGGTTAAATTATGCTTGTGGTATCTGGCAGAATCTGAAGCAGTTCTATTGTTTTGCGTGGAGGGATGTCTCCAAGACAAGTTGTATCACTGTATGTGGCCCATGAATCAAAAACTAGGGCACAGTTGTCTTCAGGGAACGGGAAAAAGGCTTCACTGTGAGTGGTCCATGAATCAAAAAGTAGGGCACAGTTGTCTTCAGAGAATGGGAAAAAGACTTTTCTAAACCATATTTTCAGTTTTGTTTTCCCCATCCTTTTTAAATTTTGTGGCAGTGACAAGGATGTTACCTGCTTTAAACATTTTTTTTGAAACCAGAGGACCAAGGGTTCTGGTCAGTTCCTACAGTACAGTAAATAATTTAGGGAACAAGGAACCATCCATACTGACTGCTGGCATTATGGTGTATGAATGTGCGAGTGAACTAACCGATTGGGCTAACGTGTGTGTTTCTCACCTACAAAAGATAATCCTTTTCGATTGCATTTTGTGCTCGAACCGGCTTTGATCAGTGTTGTAAATAGAGGATGGGGTGATGGAGAAATTGCTCAAGAGCCCTCTCCAAAGATTCTTCAGCAGCCTTTTTCTTTTATTTTTTGTCCTGAATATGTGAACATGATACAAATTTTATAAATTTCCTACTTCCAATTCTGCGTTGTTTCTTGAAACAGTTGATCCATGTATAAGAGGCAGAGAAATTACTTTTTTCAATAGATAGTTCATGTGCAATTTCCAAAGTCCACAGTCGTAAACCTTCATCACTGACATTTAACCTTCCCCTTCTTGCCTCCTGGAAACAGGAACAGAGTTTTACATACACAAATTTATATGTTCAATCAGACTTGCCGATATACCCATATTTGTGATACAAAATTATTATAATTTTATTGTATACCATCTATTCAATAAATCATAAACTAATGTGGAATTACATTCTTATTAAATTGTTAACATGGTACATGTTTTGCTCCTTTTAGTGAGCATCATCAGCCAATTAACATTTACTCAAGGTTTAAAAAGGTCATTAACATATTCTATCGAACTAAAATATGCTTTACAAGCATGAGTGACAAATTTTCTATTTTTTTTTACTGATCATGTGACAATAAAAGTGTTATGTCTTAAGCATAAGCACAATTGTCTAAAATCTTGGCATTAACATTGTCTTTTAAAAACTTATAGATGAAACTCATCTATTAACCATCTATTTGAAACCTTTGTATGAGATCTGGCTAATTTTATTGATATAATAATCTTGAATTGTATAATTGTCCTTGAACATTCATTGTATGTTTAAGGATTTTATGAAGCTAATAATAGCCTTTATTATAAACCATTGTCGTATTCCCAATATTACTGGAGTAACACTAGTACAATATGTATTGGCTAAAAATTACATCAATCTTCTTATTCTTAAATGAATTTGTTAGTAAAATGAAAACGCTCAATGTGAAGTAGAATTTGAATGAACACCGCAGATTTCGAATTGAGCTTGTTGATATATCCTTCCTGCTGCTTCGTAATTGTCTAGTGTCGCTCACAACTCCGTGTTGTTGTTATCAAACAGAACACTTGAGTCACTTTCACTGTCTCCACTCAGTACATCATAAGAAACCTCCTCAGTACTTTCACTCATCTATGATTATTTTCCATCAAATCTATCAGATATTGCCCCATTTCATTTTCTTTCAAGCTAATTTTTCTGGAAAACAAAAATCCATTTTCGCAGAAATAACTCGTTACAAACTTCGCTACGTTAATAGGATTTAAAACATTATCCTCTGAGGAACTCATTTTCACTGTCTTGCTTTCTTTAAAACAACCATAATTGCTGTATGCATTGAAATACCCCACAGCTGACTTGCGTGTGTGGCTCTGCTTATCACTGGCCTTGAGTACCTGGAACATCAGGGCTGTCCACTCCAAGCAATATGTACATGTAAGATACTCGCGCTACTTATCATTGATCTATATGAGAGCTTCACCACATGATTTCAGAGACTTATAATTGTATCTGGAGGGTGAATTCCTACACATTGTCCTCTTATAGTACACATCCTGTTTCCAGTCAAACCACTTTTTTTTATTTATTTATTTATTTTTTTTTTCTTTTTGCTATTTGCTTTACGTCGCACCGACACAGATATGTCTTATGGCGACGATGGGATAGGAAAGGCCTAGGCATTGGAAGGAAGCGGCCGTGGCCTTAATTGAGGTACAGCCCCGGCAATTGCCTGGTGTGAAAATGGGAAACCACGGAAAACCATCTTCAGGGCTGCCGACAGTGGGGTTCGAACCTACTAGTCAAACAACTGGGTCAGGAATGGAATGAATGAAGCCTCCCCCGTGGCTCAGGCCGCAGCACGCCAGACTCTTACCGCTGGGTTCCATGGTTCAAATCCTGGTCTCTCCGTGTGAGATTTGTTCTGGACAAAGCAGAGGCATGACAGGTTCTTTTCTGGGTACTCCGCTTTACCCTGTCATCTTTCACTCTAGCAACACTCTCCATCTGTCAGTCATTAAATGTTGCCCCAGAGGAGTGTGATAGGCTTTGGCAGATGGCATAATTCCTATCCTCGCCACTAGGTGGGAGCTTCATTCATTCCTCTTATAGTACAATTGTGTCAAAAAAATTCAGGATAGGTTTTGACCCATCTTACCTGTTACTTCCCTTGTTAGCATAAATAACTGTCTGGGTATAATTCAGATCATTGTTACAAGATGTAAAATTAAGCACTTGTCCACTCTTTCTTTTCATTTGCTTTGACTAAGGGTAAAAAGAAGTACAACCACATTAAAACCAACTCATCAGTGTTAAGATATGAAACTCAGATATCCAAATAGTTAAGATACTTAGAGTGGGCTATGAGTCCATAGATACACTATGTGAACAAAAGTATCCGGACATCTGGCTGAACATGACGTACAGATTCGTGGCGCCCTCCATCGGTAATGCTGGAATTCAATATGGTGTTGGCCCAACCTTAGCCTTGATGACAGCTTCCACTCTCGCAGGCATACATTCAATCAGGTGCTGGAAGGTTGCTTGGGGAATGGCAGCCCATTCTTCATGGAGCACTGCACTGAGGGGAGGTAGCGATGTCAGTCAGTGAGGCCTGGCACAAAGTCTGCATTTCAAAACATCCCAAAGGTGTTCTATAGGATTTAGGTCAGTACTCTGTGCAGGCCAGTTCATGACAGGGATATTATTGTCATGTAACCACTCCGCCACAGGCCGTGCATTATAAACAGGTGCCTGATCATGTTGAAAGATGCAATCGCCACCCCAAAGTGCTCTTCAACAGTGGGAAGCAAGAAGGTGTTTAAAACATTAATGTAGGCCTGTGCTGTGATAATGCCACGCAAAACAACAAGGGGTACAAGCCCCCTCCATGAAAAGCACAACCACACCATAACACCACCGCCTCCGAATTTTACTGTTGGCACTACACACGCTGGCAGATGACGTTCACTAGGCATTCGCCACACCCATACTCTGCCATCCGATCGCCACATTGTGTACCGTGATTCGGCACTCCACACAACATTTTCCCAATGTTCAATTGTCCAATGTTTATGCTCCTTACACCAAGCGAGATGTCGTTTGGCATTGACCTGCGTGATGTGTGGCTTATGGGCAGCCACTCGACCATGAAATCCAAGTTTTCTCACCTCCCGCCGAACTGTCATAGTACTTGGAGTGGATCCTGATGCAGTTTGGAATTCCTGTGTGATGGTCTGGATAGATGCCTGCCTATTACACTTGACGACCCTCTTCAACTGTCGGCGGTCTCTGTCAGTCAACAGACGAGGTCGCCTGTATGCTTTCATGCTGTACGTGTCCCTTCATGTTTCCACTTCACTATCACATCAGAAACAGTGGACCTAGGGATGTTTAGGAGTGTGGAAATCTCGCGTACAGACTTCTGACACAAGTAACACCCAATCACCTGACCACATGCTAAGTCCGTGAGTTCCACGGAGTGCCCCATTCTGCTCTCTCACGATGTCTACTGAGGTCGCAGCTATGGAGTACCTGGCAGTAGGTGGCAGGACAATGCACCTAAGATGAAAAACGTATGTTTTTGGGGGTTTCTGGATACTTTTGATTAGTGATGGGCAACGCTCTCGCTCGAGACTCTCGAGACTGACGTCGCAGATCTCGAGACTCTCGCGAGAATCCCAAGACCGATTCTCCTGTAGCGCAAGCTGTGCGACGTACCAGTAAGTACGACTGTAAACTTGACAGTATATCATTGGCAGTTATTGCGTGAAATAACGTTCTCTTATGAAAACGTGTGAGCCAATACATTTTGTCAAACGCCTGGAAAAGTACTGCATGTTCAACTATGAACCCCTTAATACCATTAACTAAAGTGGAAACAGAATGTCAGTATCTTAAACTGTTCACGACTTATTTGCGGTGGAATGTGAAACAGGGGTGATGGACAACGCTCTCGAGACCGATTCTCGAGTGCTGCGAGCTGTGCGACGTCCCAGTAACTACGAGTGTAAGCTTGATAGTTATCATCAGCAGTTCTCACATGGAAACGTGTGTGATGATAAATTTTGTCAAAATCCTATGAAAGCACTGCATGTTGAACTATGAGCTCCTTACCATTAACGAAAGTGAATACAGAATGCCAGTATCTTAAACTGTTCACGAGTTATGTCAGGTGGACACCTTATCTGAATAACCCCTATAAAACCAAACCAAACCAAACCCCATGGCACTACAGCCCTTGAAGGGCCTTGGCCTACCAAGCGACCGCTGCTCAGCCCGGAGGCCTGCAGATTACGAGGTGTCGTGTGGTCAGCACGACGAATCCTCTCGGTCGTTATTCTTGGCTTTCTAGACCGGGGCCGCTATCTCACCGTCAGATAGCTCCTCAATTCTAATCACGTAGGCTGAGTGGACCTCGAACCAGCCCTCAGGTCCAGGTAAAAATCCCTGACCTGGCCGGGAATCGAACCCGGGGCCTCCGGGTGAGAGGCAGGCACGCTACCCCTACACCACGGGGCCGGCGAATAACCCCTATAATTTGTTAATAATTGTTATTAGGATGTAATCCTACCTGGATGCCTCACAATCGTTGTCGGCAGGGTAGTTTCTTGTGATTCATGCCGGGCCGGAGGTGTTCTGTGACGATTCCTCTTCATTGATTTTTTTTTTGCTAGGGGCTTTACGTCGCACCGACACAGATAGGTCTTATGGCGACGATGGGATAGGAAAGGCCTAGGAGTTGGAAGGAAGTGGCCGTGGCCTTAATTAAGGTACAGCCCCAGCATTTGCCTGGTGTGAAAATGGGAAACCACGGAAAACCATCTTCAGGGCTGCCGATAGTGGGATTCAACCTACTATCTCCCGGATGCAAGCTCACAGCTGCGCGCCTCTACGCGCACGGCCAACTCGCCCGGTCTTCATTGATATTATGCGTTTGTAAGTGCCGGATCATCTCAGAAGTATTTCTGCCGATGTATTTTACTTCTTTTGAATAAGCAACACAGTGAGCTGTGCTATGTGACATCTCTTAAAAATAACCGACATCCACGACTTACGTTGCGTTTCGGACATCGTCTTCAAGTTGTCGCGTACAGTTCGACACAGTTCACATTGCATCGTCATATATCGAAGTACCTACCTACCTAATTATGACGCGAATACTCTATAGCAATTTAGATTGCACATTCCACTCATGCGTAATGGTGGTTGCATATGCAGCAAGGCGCGCCTTGCCTCGTCTCGAGTTCGAATAATGCACGCCTCTAGTATCCAGTTACGTGTACCTACAGTAGCCGTCAGGTTCTATACTTAAACCACTCATTCGTGTACCTACCAGTGCATACAATGCCCGAATGCGTATCCTTTATAATTATGTTATACTTCGTCAAAATAGACCTCGGTATAAACGAACGCCCTAGTCGCTTATTGACACGTATTTACGAAAATGAGAAGGCCCGTGGGCTATTCGCATATTCGGAACAACCAACATTCAGCTCCGACTACCTGCAGGCCTACGACACGCTGCTCGCCGCACATTGTGGGGACAACGCTCTCGAGATTTCTCGAAATTTCTCGCGAGAAATAATGCCTGCGCTAGTCTCGAGAAATCCCGAGAAATCTCGAGACCTCATCTCAGACTGCCCATCACTACTTTTGATCACATAGTATATTTAAATATCCTTTCCCTAATACGATTTCCTGAATTCCCAGTAAAAATGATGTTCTAAAATGTTTTATACTTTTCCTTTCATTTTTTAAATTACCTGGCATAAACAACAAATAACATTAGTAGGTAGAACAGTTATCGACATACCAGGTTTTGTAAGTTATGAATTTCATGATGATCTGTGTTGACAAGCAATCGCAATTATGAAAGGGATCTTGCATAATTCACAATACCAGGTTCGTTAATTTTATTAACAGAAACTATTAACTTAACACGTTCAGTCTGATGGTGAACACACACTGAGTCCCAAAATTCCTACATGTCCACCATTACCGGTACATGTGATAATATCATTTTTGATCTGTATTGATGATATTTGATTAAAATAATAACAATAGGTTAATTTATTAATTTGACCACCTAATCAATTATATTGTATTGTATTGGTTTGATTAGGTGGTCAAATTAATAAATTAACTTATTGTTATTATTTCAATGTCCACCGTTGGCGCACAATGTGGTTCAAGATTCATGTTGCTTTATATTGCAGTCGGCATTTTGTGTAAGGAAACAGAGTAATGTTTCAGCTTTATTAGGATTGTATACATTATGTACCACCAGTGATACATGATATAACAAAAATTCATGCATAAAAAGCATGTAAATAACTGTCATTCAATAACCTCCTTTAATTATGAAAACATAGCATTTTTTCTATTTAAACATGTAAGATTACAAAATTGTGTTGAGTTATAATAATAAGGTTGATTTATTAAATTCCAACACAAACTGACATATAGTCATGGGCAGTCTGAGAGGGGGTCTCAAGATTTCTCGAGGCTAGCGTAGACACTGTTTCTCGCGAGAAATTTCAAGAGATCTTGAAAGTGTTGTTCTCGCATCGTGCGACGAGCAGCATGTCGTAGGCCTACAAGCAGACGGAGCTGAATGCTGTTTGTGCCGAGTATGTGAATACCCAACCACAAGCCTCCTCCATTCTGTAAATACATGTTCGCTAGCGACTAGGTTGTTGATTTCTACCAAGGTATGTATTTTGATGCAGTATAACATAATTATGAAGGACTCACATTCTGGCATTGTATTCAGCAGTAAGTACACGAATGAGTAGGCTAAGTACAGAAACTGATGGCTACTGGAGGTGTATATAGTTATCAGTCCCCACATTCAATATCCATATGACCAGTGCTTATATTTATGATATTTTGGTTATGAAGGAAAGAATTCCTTACACTGTTATAGAGTATTCCCATCATAATTAGGTACTGAGTTTCGGCCTGTTGATATTAGGCCATCATCAGCCATAAGGCCTTAAAACACCTTTTCAATACAATATACCAAGTAAATGATATTACATAAGTCTTGGAACTTTATATATTGTATTGAAAAGATGGACCCTCTTCTCATTTTATTCTTATAACTGCACTACAGTACAGAACAAAAATGAAATTTATAGGAAAATACTTAAACAAAAAGCTTAAGCTGGGTTTGGTTGATTTCCATGCTTCTTTTTTTGCTATTTTGCTTTATGTTGCACCGACATAGATAGGTTTTATGGCGACGATGGACAGGAAAGGCCTAGGAATGGGAAGGAAGTGGCCGTGGCCTTAATTAAGGTACAGCTCCAGCATTTGCCTGGTGTGAAAATGGGAAACCATGGAAAACCATCTTCAGGGCTGCCGAAAATGGGATTCGAACCCAGTATCTCCCGGATGCAAGCTCATAGCTGCGCGCCCCTAACCGCACGGCCAACTCGCCCAGTGATTTGCATGCTTCTAATGGCTGGTTTGATCATTTAAAAAAACACAATCTTTCGTTCCAAAACATGTGCGGCGAGAGCACGGAAGTTAATGACGATACAGTTGTGTACTGAAAAAAGAATACGTTACCTCGACTTCTTGAAGCATGCGATGCTAAGGATATTTTTAACGCCGATAAAACAGGAGTGTTTTACAATATTCTCCTGCCCAAGACATATGCTGTTCGCGGAGAAAAATGCCACAGAGGCAAAAAAGTAAAGAGAGACTGACAGTGTTGTTGTGTGTTATCAGCGACGGGAGTGAAAAATTACCCCCACTAATAATTGGAAAATTTAAGAATCCAAGATGCTTCAATAACACCCACACATTCCCATGTAAATATGATTTTAACAAAAGTGCATGGATGATATTAGAGATATTTCTAAAAATTTTACGAAGTTTTGATGCTATGTTGGGATCAGCAGGAAGGAAGACAGTGTGAGTGATAGACAGATGTCCAGCACATCCTTCAGATACATCTTTCCTGCGGAATATCAAAGTGGTTTCCTTTCTTTCTAACTGCACTAGTCACCTGCAGCCTTTGAACCTTGGCATTATTCATTCTGTGAAAGTGAAGTACAGAAGGCCTTGGTTCAAAGGGTTGTTTCTCTCCTCGAAAGAAATGACAAAATGAAAATGAATATACTCCAAGCCATGCAGATGTTTGTAGTAGCATGACAACTATTCACAACAGATACTCTTCAAAACTGCTTTGGCAATGCAGGTTTTGGTGCCATTTCAGAAGTTTTTAATGAAGATGACACTACTGATGGCATTAGGGAAGATTGGGGGTTGTATCAAAGGATGAGTGCCACAACATTAGAAGAATTTCTTACTTGTGATGATGATATCCTAACCTCAGCACCACAGATGGATGTTGGAGACCTTTGTGATGATGCATAAAGACAAAGTACTGAAGAAGAAGAAGAATAGGAAGAAGAAGAAGAAGAAGATTCCAGCAGAACCAATTTTTGGGGCAGCAGTGGAGGGACTGGATGTTATCCGCCAGTACTTCTCCTTCAACATAGATGAAGATCTCATCAACAGTCTCGACCAAATTGAGAGAAAACTTCTTTCCATGAGACATCTGGACAAGAGGAAGCAAACAACTGTATTGGACTATTTCAGAAAGTGAAGGTTAATATGCTTATTCTCATTGTTCTCATGTCCTATTTTCACAAATCTCTTTAGTAACAGGTTAGGTCTCTGTTCCTTCAATTTAAAACTGCAAGTCAGTAATACCTATTTCTCTTTTCCTTGCTGCAGGTTGTACTCCCAATGGTCCACTAAGGAATTTTTTATGTCTACTATTTTGTAAATATTTTCTGTTATTCTTGTGTTAATTTGAGTTTTTAGTACTAATATGTTCATTTATTATTTCTTGACATTACATTAGTTAAAGACATAAACGTCATCATCATCATCATCATCTGTTTACCCTCCAGGTTCGGCTTTTCCCTCGGACTGAGCGAGGGATCCCACCTCTACCGCCTCAAGGGCAGTGTCCTGGAGCTTCAGACTCTTGGTCGGGGGATACAACTGGGGAGTATGACCAGTACCTCGCCCAGGCGGCCTCACCTGCTATAGTGAACAGGGGCCTAGTAGGGGGATGGGAAGATTGGAAGGGATAGGCAAGGATGAGGGAAGGAAGCGGCCGTGGCCTTAAGATAGGTGCCATCCCGGCATTTGCCTGGAGGTGAAGTGGGAAACCACGGAAAACCACTTCGAGGATGGCTGAGGTGGGAATCGAACCCGCCTCTACTCAGTTGACCTCCCGAGGCTGAGTGTACCCCGTTCCAGCCCTCGTACCACTTTTCAAATTTCGTGGCAGAGCCGGGAATCGAACCCGGACCTCCGGGGGTGGCAGCTAATCACGCTAACCACTACACCACAGAGGCGGCTAAAGACATAAACGTAATTGTGATATATAGAATAAGCCTATTTCCCTTTAACCCCTTTTTAAGGAAACCCCTTTTGAGGAAGAAATATCAAATCCCCCTGAGATTCGTTAGAAAATAATAAGAATTTTCAAGTGTTGTGTTACATCCTCAAGACAGTGCTTTTAGTCTATAATGAATAATGGATCATAATTATTTTCAAGTATTATGCTATTTTTGTTATATGTATGGCCAATTAGTCATTTAAGTGTTTTAAGACCTTATGGCTGATGATGGCATAATATCAACTGGCCAAAACTAGTACCATGATTAAAATAAATTGAAGTACTAATTTTAGGTGGAGACTTGCCACTAGATGGGGGCTTCATTCATTTCATTCCTGACCCTGTGCCAAACCCTAACTCCCTCACAGATAATGTATTAAATAACACCAAACGTAACACACACACAGGGAAAAGTGAGGCGTGAACCGCAACTAGGAAAAGCCAAGAGAACACAGCCTTGAGATGGAAATGACCCTCATTTAATTTATTCTGCATTTCAGTGATTGTTGTATTTGGTTCATGTCTTTGTTCGAAGTTTATCATTTTCATATTCTGTATTGATGACAATATAATTATTGTAGATAAATGAGGTAATCCACCTAATCAATGAAAATGAAAATCTACAGCCTGTTTCCAGTCATTTGACCGGGTTGACCCATGCTTAAATGGCATGTTCACGAATGTAAGGTTTCTCATATGCAAATGGCTTCTTAGGCCTCTATTCCAATGACTTATGTATTTCTGGTAATGTACTAGAGAGGGCAGCACCCTAAGTTGTAAACCCAGAAAATCGTTCATTTTACGAGAGGAGTAGTGTTATCTCTTTGAAGCGACTCTTTGACTTGTTTATGTTAGAGGTAATAACAATGGCGGCCGCGCTGATTGAACTAGCCTTTCTACGTTTTAAATGGGTTTTTAATATTTTCAAACGTAGTCCATACATGCATGTTACCTTTTATTTTGACCATTGATATTACAGGTATATTGATCTTTGTTTTCGTTTTTGGTATTGTGATGATTCATAACTTTCCATTCATAGCAGATTGACATGCATCTTTTCTGCTCTGCTGCATGGAAGTGCCGTGTGTGTGTGTGTGTGTGTGTGTGTGTGTGTGTGTGGTTGTTATTGTGTTCATGAAATGTTAGTAACTGGCTCTCAGATTGATTCTATTTGTGTGCATTGCTTTCTATGGTACTTTACCATCAGATGTGTTTATGCCTTCCGTCTCAACTGAAAGTTACATTCTTGTCGTACGTAGCACGTGGTGATTTTTCAATCCCATTGTGAAATTGTTTGCGTGGTGCACGCTGCTGCTTGGTATATGCGAGACCTGTTGTGTGTGGCCATGTGAGTCACACTATACAAATTTATTTTGACATTAGTAACTGGAACGGCCGTTCATATTGCTTCCCGTTATCTACATTTGCGTGAATGCTTGGATATGTGTTGCTGAGCGAGGGGAGAGGAAAGATGGTATGTTGATCGGCGCTATGTACATTTTTTGTTTGCTAGGGGCTTTACGTTGTACCAACACAGATAGGTCTTATGGCGACGATGGGATAGGAAAGGCCTTGGAGTTAGAAGGAAGCGGCCGTGGCCTTAATTAAAGTACAGCCCCAGCATTTGACTGGTGTGAAAATGGGAAACCACGGAAAACCATCTTCAGGGCTGCCGATAGTGGGATTCGAACCTACTGCACAATCTTGGTGGGACATCAAACGCATTACAGAACTCCATGGGCAAACTCTAGTTATTTCAGCTAAATAGCTAACAGCATTTGCCGACAGTCCAATCAAAGGTGCACAGACACCTTAGTTTAAGTAATGTATATTAAACATAGCCGGCTCCGTGGTGTAGGGGTAGCGTACCTGCCTCTCGCCTGGAGGCAAGATCAGGGATTTTTCTCTCGACCTGAGGGCTGGTTCGAAGTCCACTCGCCCTACGTGATTAGAATTGAGGAGCTATCTGATGGTGGGATGGTGGTTCCGGTCTCGAAAGCCCAGAATAATGGCCGAGAGGATGCGTTATGCTGACCACACAAACCCTCATAATCTGCAGGCCTTCGCGCTGAGCAGCAGTCGCTGGGCAGGGCAAGGCCCTTTCAAGAGCATTAAGTGCCATGGGTTTTTTATATAAAACATAATTAAAGAATTTTTTAAAGACTGTATTGCAATTAAGTATAAATTTCACATTTCGAGAAAATAACTTATGGCAAGAAAAATTTGGTAATTTGTTTGTATGTCCTCCAGCATTAGATCCAATTTTAGGAACATAGTTGAGAGGGAGTAGGAGTACTACAGTATTTTAAATCATCATTTCAGAGCATTATTTACATAATGGAAAGGGATTAAACTGTATTAATGTACATCTAAAGATAAGGATCTGAGAATGAATAGAACCACACACTAGGATAAACATCACAATAGAAGTAATAGATAGAGATGGAGAAACACTGCATCTTCACAAATTGGTGCCTTAATAGATGAGGCCTTTGCTATCAATTCAACAGGCTGATAACCTCATGGTTTTACACCTGGAAACACATTTTGTCAGGTTTTTTTTTCAGAAACATCTGAACCTATAGATATAATATTTGTAGTAGATAATTTTATAGATAAAAATCCTGTGGTTAAGTCTGATAAAATATTAAGCCTTTCACTCACAGACATTTTGGCAGAGTATGTGCAAGAAATCCCAGGCCCTTTTCTTGCTTTACTGTAGTATTTTATTAAAATATGCATTTCACCCTTATTTATTGTCCAAATTGAATAATTTTCTAATGTTTTATTTGTAAATACGTACTCCCAAAATCTACTGACCATATCAGAAAGTTTTTTATTTTTTTTCATATTTCTTCAAAATTTCAAAAACAAAAAAATAAAGTAGCTGGCATGCAACCATCCGTATCACTTTAAAGAAAATATAAAAAAGAACAAAACCACTAAACATAGTTATTGAAGATTAAACATAAACCAGCAATTTGTATTTCTCAACACATAAAAGTTCAAAATAACAATAGTAAATAATAAGAAAATCCACAAAAATGTCACTGTTCATGAAAATTACATATTAACTTTAAAAAAAATACACTTTAGTATTTACAGTATATATGTACAAACATAAAGGTGCCAATAACTTTTAACATTTGTGCAGAGGGTAGCATAAAGGGTGCAATCCCTGTTTGCACTTTGAGCATATAAAAGTAGATTTTTTTCCTTTTGCCTCCAGATTTGATGTTAGCTGCACTACATACACAGCAGTTTCTTTCCTTTTCTTGAGCGGCAATTTTTCAAAAAACTCTTTCTCTACAGCACGCCTGCTGGCATCAACACCATTCACTTCCCTCCAACAACGTAGTTAGGTGGTGCACAAGGTCAATGGCTTCTAGATTTTGCTCGCCTCTTTCGGCACTGTATACTATACTAAAGTTTGTTTAAGTGGTTGATATGAGTAGAACATTTCTTCCCAATTAATTTGATGTATGTTACGTGTATATTTGAGAAAATATTTTCAAAAAATTATTTACGAAATGTCCGTAAATACGGACGTTGGGATTTCGTGCACATACCGCCGACATCCGTATTGTACCCGTAAAAAGTTTTCATATCTTTAAGGATGGATCTTATCCTAGGGAGTGGCTTTATCATTGGAGTTGGTACAGAGAGGGGTATAGTTATCAATTTTAGAGATTCTTTTGATAAATTGAGTTTATTGATCATCAAAAGCAAGTTCATATCACCTTCGTACAGCAGCATGGAAGTGTCGTGGCTGGTTGGTACCTCCGAGTCCTGGGATGGCGCTGGACATCGCCTGGGCAGGGACCACACCTGCTCGGATGAGGAGTTCTTGAATGTCTCGAGGTTCTGGAATGTCTCGAAGATTGGCACACATTCCTGGGTTCGATTTGGGATGTAATTCACACTTGAGTTTTCTGCACGGCACTCGACACATTCATGGCACTGTCTGAACAGATATAACCTGTTAATGATTGTTACTGCACTCCGGATATTAAATCAAAACGTTCTGGAATAATCACTCGAAGAACAAGATGATTTTGACTTTGTACCAGTAGAAATGCAAATTCATAACACAAGCTTACTGTAAGTCAGAGTGTTCTAGAGGATTACTGCCACTACAGTTCTAAATGCATAGTTCTGAAGATTTAAAACACATTGGCAATGAACTGAATAAATAGCACTCGGAAACTGTCTTGTTCCCTCGATAGGCGAAGTGAATAGCCATTAAAGAAAATGATATTTGAATGAATTAAGTCTGACTTCATAAATTATGGATTCACTCACTCTACTGGAAAGTTCTAGGCTTTCTGGGAACGCGACATGCGTATTCTGAATTGTCACAGTCTTTAATGAGGATAAGAATCAGAACTCAAGTCCCCGTGCAGCACTTGGGAATTATTTCATATTTCGCAATTAAACGTAATATTGAACGTCCCCTAAGTTCCACAGTTTTTACAAGACGTAAGTTCAATGAGGCACTTGGGAAAACAAGTCATATCGTTCACACGAAAGTTTATGTTGGTAGGGCACAAGTTCATCCTACACGCTCGGAAAATTTCAATGTTCCAGAAATTGATTCACAAAATACAAGTTCGAATAAGTTCGAAACGTAAGTTCATTGTGGTTCACAACACTCGTGAAAATTCAAAGTCCTTTCAATCGTCGTCGAATAACTAAGTCCCTATGTGGCACTTCAAAAAAATAACAAAGTTCCGATGTGTCAAAATATTAAAGTCCCAACACGACACTCGAAGAAAATAAAGTTCCAATGACAATGTTCCAGTATGTCACCTTAAGAAAATTATAAAGTCTTACCGCGACACTTGGCGAAAATAACTAAGTTCCAATGAGACGCTTCAGAAAAATAACGAAGTTCCTATATGGCACTTTAAGAAAATATCAAAGTCCAATCACGACACACGAAAAATAACAAAGTTCCAATGTGTCAATATGACAAAGTTCCAATACGATGCTCGCAGAAAATAACAAAGTCCCAATCAGGCACTTCAAGAATATGGGTAAAGTCCCGACACAACACTTAGAGAAAATACCGAAGTTCCAATACATGGATTTCGAAGACTGTCAACTAGAAGTTCGACACACACAATACTCCTCCTGTCACCCGTGTCACAGAGACGGTGGAGTGGCAGATACTGAATTCGTAGGTCGGGTGGTCCTCCTTTTATACACGTTCACATGGAAGTGTCTAGAACCCGGGTATTATCTACCCTTATAACTCCTATAATACTCGGTGGATTTTCTTGAAATCTTGACAGATGGCATCCATTGTAAAGGTTTTTAAGAAGGCAGTGTCAAAATAGCGATAAAGTAGCACAAAATGTACTTTTGAGGGTAAGCTGGAACATTACCATATATGGTCGCGGATAGCTGGCTTACGGCGGCCACGTCACTCGCTGGGTACGTCACTGCGTTCGGCGGGCTGCCTACCTTCCACCTCGCGCGAAGTTCAACAAACATACTTCGGACTTCTCTCGTAGCAGCGTTCCCGGTACAGTATATACGGACGCTATATACGGGTTAAATGCGAGAAATCTACAATACCACGCACTCGTTCTTTTTTTGAGCAAATCAACATTCATGTTTTTAAATATTGTACCTAAGTAACTGCATATGCCTACAAGGTCTTCACTTACCTTTAGGCCGCTTCCTTCCAACTCCTAGGCCTTTCCTATCCCATCGTCGCCATAAGACCTATCTGTGTCGGTGCGACGTAAAGCCCTAGCAAAAAAAAAGCTTACCTTTAGGAGCCTCTACTGCTGTATAAGTTGATCCTGGTGGAACTTGGTAGCCTTGAGTAAATAACTTGAAATGATGAATCAAAGCTTCCATTGAAGTCTGTAACAATTTACAAAAGTTATCAGTTAGTTCTATACTGTTATCAACACCCAAGGTGGCAGATAATAATAATAATAATGATGATGATGATAATAATAATAATAATAATAATAATAATAATAATCCAAGTGGGTGGCATTAGTGGTTTAACATGCCGAA
This sequence comes from Anabrus simplex, assembly GCF_040414725.1. Taxonomy (NCBI): domain Eukaryota; kingdom Metazoa; phylum Arthropoda; class Insecta; order Orthoptera; family Tettigoniidae; genus Anabrus; species Anabrus simplex. Next base: position 494,311,259 of record NC_090265.1, read on the forward strand.
TTATGTTTATTTATAGGCTGATTCGTGTACTTTGTGGAGTATTGAGGTGTATAGTGCCCCAGTTGAAGTTATCTATCATACCTGTGCTCCCATTATAGAAAATTTTCACTAAATAAGTGTGCTGAATTTTTGCCAAGACGACAGCCATTTTGATTTATATTGTTAAGTGTATACAGAGAAACTAAAGATAAACTAACGACATCTAGGCGGTAATTCCAACATATTACTAAGGTAGCCGCTTGTTATCATACAGGTGTTCTGTGTCCATTAATCATTCAACGTCTGAATTAGGCTATGTTCTCAATATTTTTGTTTCTCTCTTCTTGCCATCTTTAACTCTCTTTAAATATCCCACTATAATACCTTCAATTCATGGTTTGCATTTACAAGACTAAATAATTTACACATCCCTACTTTCTGATATATTCTACAGTTTCATAGTAATAATGTCTATGGGCCTAATAAATTATCATCATTGACAAATATAATCTGTAACGATATTATCGAGGTTATACATCCTGTACTATGGCTGCAAATGACACCAATAAGAGTACCACTGATAACAAAACACAATGTCAATTTTGCGGGCAAATGTATAAAGGCCTTAAGATACATATAAGTAAATCACACCCAGAGAAATACAGAGCCTGCTTGTTGAATCCATCTATGAATACACCTAGCCAGTCTAAAATTCCTCCTTCAGATCCTATTCCTATTTCTAGTAAAAATGGTCAGTCAACGAACTTGGAAATAACCTCTGATCAAAGAGAGCAAAAAAATTAACCTTACCACGATGAACTGAGTAAATGGCTAGGTATTTTTCAGCATGAATTGAGTGATGCTGAATTCAATGAACAAGTCACTAATTTTGTAAACTTCCTTGCCACAGCTACAGACCTACTGCCAGGTCCAAAGAGTCCAGTTACTAGATATATTGAAGCTCGTAAACATGGCACTTACAAAAAATAACAACCGACAGTATAAAACCTCCAGTAACCCACAGAGATCCTCTAAGAATGATCGTGAACGTCGGAAGGCTAAATTCGAGTATGAACTGACTCAATATTAATATTTTTACCAAAGGAGGAAAGCAATTAGAAAAATTTTAAGTGGCAAAAGAACTAATAATTTGAAACTAGAGAAAGATGTTGTTGAAGGACATTTTAGGAACAGATTTGAAACTCCTAATGATTGCATGAGTGACTCCTATATTGATTATACGAATGAAACCTTAGATGATACAATTTCAATATCTCAAGAGTTAGTTTTCTCTATTATCAAGAGCATAGCAATTGACACTAGCCCAGGTCCGGATAAGGTTTTACTGAAATCTGTTTATGATCCACTTGCTGCTAATATTTTAGCCCATATCACCAGAAGAATATTTGAAAGTGGGTTCATTCCTGAGGTTCTTAAGGTAGCGAGAACTGTTCTTATACATAAAGGCGGTGAAGAGAATGATCTGTCCAAATGGAGACCGATTAGTATTTGCTCCATTATTCGGCGCATATTAAGTAAAATCCTTGATAAAATTGGAACAGCTGTAATGAAAAAGATTTCAGGCTGCGTAGTATTCCTCGACATCAGCAAAGCGTTCGATAGTATAGGACACAATCACTTAAAGGCGACAATAGAGAACTCTATACTACACAGATCCATTAAGAAGTTACTAGTCAACCTTCTCACAGAAAACACAACACAAGTTCAAACTGCTCGTGGTCATACAGATAAGATAAACATCAAATATGGAGTGATGCAAGGAGATCCCATTTCACCTTTCTTATTTAACTGGGGTATAAACCACATCCTTGATGAACTCACAGACATCAAAGTATCACTGTACCTTTAACATCCCTATGCTTTGCCGACGATCTGGTGATCATAGCTAAAGACCAAGCAGCAGCTTCAATCCTAGTCACTTCTGTCATAAATCTGCTTCAAGAAATAGGTTTGCATATAAATGCAGACAAATCAAATGCCATTATTATAGAAAATGGTAAACTTGATTCTGATGATATCGTGACGGTCTCTGGAAATATTAGAAGTATAAATGATAGCGAAGAAATAAAATATTTAGGGGCAACTTTCAGACAGACTTTAGTCTTCAATGAACATCAGGTACTTAAAAAATTGAAAGCTAACTTAGATCAGATTACCAGGACTCACTTACGCCAACCGCATCAAAAATTGACTGTAATAAATCAGTTTATTGGCCCTACACTGATATACCCCTTCCAGACTGTTTCGGTTGAGAAAATTCCCAAATCAAGTCTGTTAAAAGCCGACAACATGATCAGAAGCGCACTTAAAGAAATTCTACAACTTCCGAGTGACACACCGACAAGTATGATCAATTCGAGCCACAAATATAAAGGGTTAGCACTAATGCGCGCTACTTGGGAAGCGTACCTTCAACAGCTGAACATCAATCTTAAGCTAGAAGCTGTGAATGGTTCGCACGTAAATGCTGTTCGAAATTTCACAGCAATAAAAACTCGCTGTCTATCTGAACTTCAACTCAATGAAGAGACATCAACGAAATCTGTTAAACAACTACACGATATACTTAGAACACGCGAATTTGAAGCTTAGTGTGCATATCCACAAACAGGACGAGGTGTTGAATTATTTGCTCAAGTTCCTGCTGCTAATTCTTGGGTTACCAGAAGAGATGGTTTAACCTGTTAGGAATGGAGGGAGATGTTGAAGATGACCGCGATGGTTGCACCAGTACGTACTCTGCCGGGACGTTCTACCAGCACAGGCCACTGCAGACACTGCAGTGAGTATGAAACCTTACCACATGTGCTGGGGAGTTGCCCTCAAGGAGAACTGCTTAGGATCAAACGCCGTAACATCATCAGAAACCTGATTGCTAATGCTCTTCGTCTCAAAAATCCAGAAGTGTACGAAGAAGTCCACTGCCTTGCCGAAGGAGGCAGTACTCGCAGGATTGATATTATAGCGATTGACAGACGGAGGAACGAAGCAGAAATTATTGATCCTACGGTACGCTTTGAATCTTCAGCCTCTCAGCCGACTGACATAGACAATGAGAAAAACGATATCTAAAATCCAACCATCCCTTTCTTTCTTGAGTCGTATAACCTTAAAAAAATTACGGTGTCTGGACTTTTCTTTGGCGCGAGGGGAACAATTCCCAAATCTTTCGTCACATGGCGACAAAAATATAAACTAGCGAGAAGCCTACAGATGAGATAGTCGTCTCACTCATCAAATACTCCGTTTTGATTCTTCGTCACCATTTATATGGAGTTCATGCCATTTAACATGGTTAATTGTAACCTATCATATTTTTAAACATTAATCATTTTTATCTTCCCTCAAAATTGTTATTGTGTATTATTCTGTGTCTTATGGCAAATCTAGGGTGCCCTGGATCAGACTAAATAAATAAATAAATAAATAATAATAATAATACATTTTTTATTTGAGAGTTGACCACTGAGGATCACGCTACAATTTCATTTTTTCTTCGTCTGAAGTGTTTTCTATGGTCCAAACTGTTTTCCTTCTAACATCTGAACTTCTCTAGATCTTTATGTACTTTTTTAATCCAGGCTGTCGGCTTCTTGTTCCACTTTTTGGTTAGTCTGGTTTTGTCCATTCTGTACAAATGTCTAAGAAATGATAACCTTCTCTTTTTCATGGTCTCTGAAATTTTCTCCACGTTTTTGTAGACTTCATTGTTGTTCTGAAGTTTCCAACAGGTTTCAGTCTGGATTGGGCCCAAGATTTTACGTAGCGTTCTTCATTCTAGGATCTCCAGCTTTTCTAATTTGTAATTCATCGAGAGGCATTCGCTGGCATTCGGACATTCTGTTTTTACTACAGTGTTGTAATGTCTTATTTTGGCATTCCATGAGATGCATTTCTTGTTGACATTTTAGTCAGTCTATAAGCTCTCTCCATTTTTGAGATATGATTGTCTACTACAGCTTTCTCTTGTCCATTCTCTTGTACGATTTTACCAAGATATTTGAACATTTTTAACCCCCTAAATCGGCCCATTCCCTGTTTCAAGGAATTGTAGTCCATGTTTGTCGTTCATCATGAACATGGTCTTCTCTTTCGAGATCGTTAGTCCCGTCTTACTAGCGATCTTTTCTAGGAGGTTGATCTCTATGCCTGCTTCCTCTAGGTTTTCTGAAAGTATTGCAAAATTATCAGCAAAAGCTAAGCAGTTGACTTTGATTCCTCCCGATTTTCTTCCTAAGCAGATTGAGGTTATCCTTTGATTTTCAATTTCGGAATTCCAAATTCTCACAATCTTCTCCAGGACACAGATGAATAATAGTGGTGATAATCCATCACCCTGTCACACACCTGTCTTAATTTCAAATGACTGAGACAATTCTTCCATGAATTTCACCTTTGAAGTTGTGCCTGTCAAGGTTTCTCTGATAATGTTTGCCAGTGTGGTTTTGACCCCAAATTCTCTGATGATCTTATCTAGGGTCTCTCTGTCCACCAAGTCATAGGCATTTTTGAAGTCAGTGAAAAAAATCACTATATTTTTGCCGTTCAACACTCTGTGGTGAATTACTGATTTCAAATTAAGGATTTGCTCAGCACAAGAGCGGCCTTTTCGGAACCCACATTGGTATTCTCCAAGTTGCTTATCTAGGATTCCTTCAATTCTGTTCAGAAGTATCTTGGAAAGGATTTTGAAAGCGACTGGGAGTAGCAACACTCCTCTGTAGTTGTTAACATCTTGTTTGTTCTCTTTCTTGTCGAGTGGGTGGATCAGCACTGTTTTCCATTCGTCTGGTAGCTTTTCTGTCTCCCATATTTGCTGGAAAATATGGTGCAAATTTTTTTTAAAAAATGCTATTTGTTCGGGGCGTCGACCTATGTAGATCTTTTGCCCCTAAATATGGTACAAGTCATCCAGGATTTTCGGTTCAGCTCATTTCAATATTTCTGCTCATATTGATATTATTATAGTTGTTGTTGTTGTTGTTACATTACTTATTTCTGAAGAGCAGAGAGTGGTGATGGGGGGGAAGAAGCATTAGGGGTGAATTTCTGGACAAGGACTAACCAGAATTTTAATATAGCCAACAAAATCACATTTGATGTTTATTTCTTTTCTTTCACTATTTTGAACAAAATTAACAATAATTGCAGTTGAGAAGGCACCTTCAGTTATTAACAAAAGAGCTCAGCTGTTCCAGAGTTTGCATAGATTAATCCAGAAAATTTACACATGAGCTCGAATGCTCAAAATATTTACAATAGTGTAATGAATTTAATACAACTCACTTTGAGTAGCACAGTCAAAGTTGTTGACCCGAGGTCTTTGGAAACTAGCAAGGGGAATTCCAGAATTTACAGAGTCAAAATACAGAAGCCTTAGCTTCCCCAAGATTTACAATATGCTGGGTTTTTAACCCCAAGAGTTTGTGTTACATCAGAGTACAGTTTGCCCCTTGTGGGCTATGAATCTTCAACCATGACCACTTTGGTGATCATCACAGTAGAAAGCAATAGTTCACTGTTGTACAATTACCCCTACACAACTAATATAAGAGCTACCCTTGAAAAATAGAAAAGATTTACAGAGGCATATGGCCCACGCTACTCGGCCGGAGAAAAAGTAAATACTGTTTAATTTACAAGGATGAAAATTCAGAGTGAAATGGAGGTGAAGTTCAAGCATTCCAAACTAATTTAAGATCCCTAAGTGGGCTTTCGGCCCTATGATACAGAGGCTAATCCCATACTACCGGGTGACTAAGTATTAGAAGTTAAAAGCTGAAAAACCTAAAGAAAATTTAGATGGTTGGAAAAGTTAGTCACCCTACACAAATTTAGAGGAAGGTTAACAAGGGTAACCACTCGTGCTTCCTTACATTTCATTCCCCAGGGGAAATTAAAATATAAAATTCTAAAGATGAAAGTTACATTAGTTCTCAAAAGAGAAAGCCCTACATTTAATTTGAGAATGGAGCTGGCAACCTAGCAGTTACCTACTAAATAGTTTAGAAATCTTCGCAAGCTTCACATGCAGTATTATTTAACTTAATTTCTGGGTTGAACCATGTTGTACTTGTACGCATATCACGTACAGTTTGCCGGCGTTTCGAATACATTGCAGTATTCTTTGTCAAGGCGACTGAAATACCCCTACTCGATCCCGCAGTAGTTCATTTAATAATAAAATAGACTGCCATACCTTGTTTATATATAAATAGCTGATGTGCCCGTGTTTCGCTACGGGATTCTCAGAAAGACTGACTTTGTGGTTTTCCTAACTAAAGTCAACATAGGTCATCACGAAAATGTCAAGTAAGAATGTAGCGATTAAAAGCAATGTATCGCATAAAAACTTGATCAAATGAAAAACCACACATTTTCTCACTTATAACGAACAGTACCACGGTGCCGATCTGACAGTCCCAAGTTCCAGAGCTGGAAAGACCAGGCCGCAGAGAGCAGCGAACACTCCTCTGCCATTATTCTGTTAAATGTTCACAATACTCATTCCAATCAGTGCCTCAGGGTAGGGATTGAATAGCAAGAATGTTATAATGAACCAGTGTGTTACGTACCAGTAGTATCAGAAAATTTATGAACCAGAGGAATGGCATGCTAAAGAAGGAAGTTATCTAACTCCCCACCAATATTCAGGCAGTCTGTTACACTCGGTACGACCAGGCAAGTTGGCCATGTGATTACGGGCGCGCAGCTGTGAGCTTGCATCCGGGAGATAATGGGTTTGAACCCCACTGTCGGCAGCACTGAAGATGGTATTCTGTGGTTTCCTATTTCAAACCAGGCAAATGCTGAGGCTGTACCTTCACTAAGGCCAGGGCCACTTCGCACTCCTAGCCCATTCCTATCCCATTGTCGCCATACAACCTATCCTGTCATGCAACGTAAGCAAATTTTAAAAATATACTCGGTACGCAGCAGTAATCCTATCTATCAGCAACAGAGAACACAAAGCACATCACAACAAACAATGGTCAATGTAATGTTATTGTTGATAAATTCTATGAGCTTTCTATATTATAGGCCTTCGCATTTAGTTTTCTTTCGACTCTGTGATATTAGGACGTCTTATAACATTATTTATAGTGTAGACTGTAGTTCCTTATTCTCCGACTTTACATAACAATTTTTATTAAAGTCTGTTTACACATTTTTTCGTAACTCGGCGTTGATATGGACTTAACAAAAATCCAAACTCATGAATATCTCTTTCATCAGAGCCGGTACGGTAACAATGTATAAGATATACATGGTTGGAAATTTAATACTATATAACTTTAGTTTGTGTAGTATTTATCAATATAACCACTAATAACATAAATATTTCAGAATTATATTTTAGGCCTTCCCCTTAACTACCATTTCACTCAGTGTGAAGAAAATTATTTATGGCCTAGATTACAGTAACTTCTTCCCCGCCTTTGCATACCGATTTTCATTAAGATAAGACCACTAATAACTTAAATATTTGAGAATTAAATTTTAGGCCTTCCTCTAAACTACTATTTTCTCAGCGTGAATACAGTTATTTATAGCCGAGATTTTAGAGACTTATTGTCCTGACTTTACCTACCGATTTTCATGAAGATACGACCACTAATAACATAAATATTTGAGAATTACATTTTTTCTTGTTGCTTTACGTCGCACCGACACAGATAGGTCTTGTGGAGACGATGGGACAGGGAAGGGCTAGGAGTGGGAAGGAAGCGGCCATGGCCTTAATTAAGGTACTGCCCCAGCATTTGCCTGGTGTGAAAATGGGAAACCACGGAAAACCATTTTCAGGGCTGCCGACAGTGGGGTTCGAACCTACTACCTCCCGAATACTGGATACTAGCTGCACTTAAGCAACTGCAGCTATCGAACTCGGTGAATCAAATTTTAGTCCTTCCCCTAAACTACCATTTCACTCAGTGTGAATAAAATTATTTATGGCCTAGATTATAGTGACTTATTCCCCAACTTTGCATACCAATTTTCAGTAAATTCTCTTCAGCCGTTTTCTCGTGATGCGTGTATATACAGACAGACAGACAGACAGACAGACAGACAGACAGACAGACAGACAGACAGACAGACAGACAGACAGACAGACAGACAGACAGACAGACAGACAGACAGACAGACAGACAGACAGACATCACGGAAAATTAAAAAGTGCATTTCCTTGTGAACCGACTTACTCTTGACTGGGATGTCAATCTCCTTTTCAAGCCCTACTGTTGATGACAATTTTCGTTGAACCCCGAAACTTATTTTTGGAACCACGGTGGACGGCAAATTTTTCTTGCGCCGCGTCGAAGGAAAATTTACCTTGCGCCATGTTTTGAGTCCCGCGGCGTCTTTCTTCTTTTTTTACGTATGGGAGTCATTCTTTCTTCCAATCAACTACACGCCGACGTTCAAGAAAATCTCCAGCTAGCTACGCCATACAACTCAGGGATTATCCTATTTCAAACTAAAGTGTTGTATTTTTTTAACGTGAATCCGACTGAGACACGCACCTCAAATATATCCATCATGTTTGCCTGACTAACAGGTCAATAATTCAAAATACGACCAATCTTAAATTCCATCATTTCCATATGAAATTACCTTAAATTATTCTTATAACGTATAAATAATATTAATAAGTTAAATTCTTAAATACTAATTTTATTCAAAAATTATTTTTGTACTAAGGATAAGTTGTCATTTAAATGATTCTTATGTACATGTAGGTATCTCATCAAAAATTAAAAAAAATATTGACTTGAAGGTATCACTCTAATTATTGGTTTACATTTCACATTATTAATATTTTTTTCAACATCCACGGTCTCGTCTACTCTGATAAACAATTGTGAAGTGGAATTGTATTATTTCAGGAAGCTCTCCTGACCTGACATGGATTACCTCCTTCATCTCCTCAGTCTCATATATAAAAAATTAAAATGTTCAGTCCACTAAACTACCATAAAATAATTCTATGATTCCTTCTGGCTAATTCAAAATTAACGAACTGTTATATTAAGAATGAACACGAAATTATCTGGGAATAGAACTCTCAAATTCTCCTTAAACATCAAATTCTAACTTGTTATTAACTTTTATCAAGATCTTAAATGATTACATAATATTATGTTCTACATATGTACGTAATTATTGAAAGGTTTGTTCGGCCATGTATTTAAAGAATGCTTCTTTTTGGTGTCTCATCCTAACATTATTTCATTTTTGTGACTGTATCATTAATAACGTAGATGGAGTAAGCAATGTTTCACATGCGTAGCTTTCAATTGCTAGCTAGGCTGATATACCAATGAACATATATATATATATACGTATATATGTTTGATCATACTTGGACATATTCAAAATATTCCCTAAGAAATATGTAAGAATTGTTCAATAAAATCTCAACAAGTTTATGTCTAGGTCAAATTAAGGTCGAAATGCTTTATAAATCTAATCACTGAGTGCTAATGGTCAAGGACTACCGTTGATGAAACTTCCACACTCGCAAATAGCAATAACATGACAGTATGAAGACACTACCGTCAATGATTTACTGTTCCAACTTAAGTCATTTTAAATATTGAGTAACATGTAAAATTTTCTTAGAAAATGCCGTCATTATGCTCTACTATAGGTTATCTAGGGTTATTTTTGAGGATCGTACATTATTACCAATCTGCAAGTTCACTAACCAAATGTCAATAACTCAAATAATAAGACAAGCCATATTACATATCCCTATATGCGTCAAATATATCCTGATCCATAACTGCTTGAAATAAACGGACATCAATTCCTTATTCGTCGTCGTATTAATCATAATTCCACGCCTAATATCTCAATGCATATATTATTTATAACATTCACAAGTCTTGCCTCAATATTCCCGACGTGTATGAGCTCACCGTGAATATAAACATCATTAATTCTTTTCAAAGTACCGCTCAATTCACTATATTCAATGGGTGATATGAATAAAAATGAGATGTAACTCGGAGACAAGTCTCGAAGGAGGATTGAGACGGAAGTCACTTGCGAGACAGAACTCGTCATGTATATGAATAAAGTTTGTTTCTCGCTAACGAGACTTGTCTCCTTCCTCTTGAGACGAGTCTCGTACACTGGCTCTGGTATCTGTCAGCTGACGAGTGAATTACTACAAAAATTGGTTTTGTTGGAATAGATGGAAGTGTTAGATTTACAAGCGAAAAAGATTGAAAAGCGACAGTGTGTTCTCGAAAAAACAGAAGAACTCATTTCAGTGCAAAAACAGATTTCGCAACTGCAAATGGAAAATCTTTTACATGAAAGGGAGAAACGAGCAGAACAAACAAGTACAACCGAAGTGGAACACCCACCGATATTTTTTTCATTTAGAATAGTTCTTGACAGACTTTTCTTCTTCTTCAGTTGTGTTTCACTTGGGAGCCTATTCTGCAAACTATAGGCTACCTTTCGTATTAATCAATATTCAATAATCACTAGTTCTTATTTCAATTCTTTCCAGGCTTACATAAACGTAGTGGCTCGTACACTTGATATACTTGAACCCCAGCTTGTGAACTACTGATTTAAGGTTTCTTTTCTTGTAAGTTTCCTTCAAGATATTGTGTAAGAAGTTATATTGTGTTTATCATCACATTCAAGATCCACATACAAATGCATAATTTTCTGCGGTCATTGAAAATTACTCAAACACTTTTTAGCACACGCTGCGTACTTCATTCTTCACGAATATGAAGAGTTTATTGACCATACCTGTGCATAGCTAGGGGTGTTTCTGCATATAATGTACTTTTTCTACAATTTGTTTTACGTCGCACCGACACAGATAGGTCATATGGCGACGATGGGATAGGCTTAGGAGTGGGATGGAAGCGGCCGTGGTCTTAATTAAGGTACAGTCCCAGCATTTGCCTGGTGTGAAAATGGGAAACCACGGAAAACGGTATTCAGGGCTGTCGACAGTGGGGCTTCAACCCACTACCTCCCGGATGCAAGCTCGCAGCCTCGCGTCCCTAACCGCACGGCCAACTCACCTGGTATATAATATACTACCAATACCTATATACTGTTGCATAAACTGTCTAAATTGCAAACTTAGAAACAATAAAAAATGCTATCCATATTGATAAACGAAGGGAGTTGTTTGATTTGGACCGGACAAATTGCAATGAAACTTAGTAACCTGATGAGCTAAGACATCCGGAACTCAATGGTGAGAACCGTTCTGCCGTGAAATAACATTTTCGTACCGGTATTTATTGACAGTAAATTTTTGCTCCAGTTTGAAATGGAACGTGATGTGTAGATGGCAGCGATTTCAATGAAATATGGTAGGATGGTCAATTTAGACATCAGAACATCGCTGCATGACGTTGTTATATAGGTTACCCGCAGTGTGACAAAATTAATCACTTTCAACAAGAATCCGAAAGTTTAAGGCTATTTGTAGCATGCAAGTTTATATACAAATGACGATGATTTCATATTACATATTTTAGCCTCAATTGTAAACGACAAAGAAGTATTAAAAGCCTAATATTTTGAAATATTCATATACTGTGCATGTTAGTAAAATGGATTTGACGAGCAAAATCTAATTTTCACTCTATAGCGCACTGTTTAATGTAACTTTAAAATAGAACTATCAGTGCATTTCTACAGTGCATACACGAGGTCAATACAGCTGCAAACCACCCAGCTGTTCTTTAGCAATTAATTATAACAATGTCGTTGATTTTATGACAAAGTGAATATCAGCAATAAATTTAAGACAGGTAGATTGACAATTCATGGAAGTTTCATCGAAATCTGTCTGATCCAAACCAAATGCTTCCCTCGTAGTATTCGGCGCAAGTGAGATTTTGGTACGATGGTTGAGAAAGAGCAGCACTCATAGAGGCAGCAAATCATTGGCTGAATAACGTCATTATGCGAATCTGTTAAATGTTGTGAAACCAGTTACAGCATATTTTTTTCAAGGGCACGAGCCGCCGGTTGAAACTTTTAAATAAACTTAGAAACAGTGCAATCGAAAAAGGCATGGGCAGGGAATTTTACGGCACTTAAACATAAATGGGATAGCTTACACCAGGACCAAGGATACTCGCACATTTGTTCAATACCATTTGGCCAACATGTGATAGAGAGCGATAATTTTCAGACTTGAAAAAATATCCTTCCAGATATCAAAATGTGAATAATAATAATAATAATAATAATAATAATAATAATAATAATAATAATAATAATAATAATAATAATAATAATAATAATAATAGGTAATAATTTCGTGTGGCTATTTCTAGCCCGGTACAGCCCTTGTAAGGCAGACCCTCCGACGAGGATGGGTGTCATCTGCCGTGTTATTCTAGTGGAGGATAGTGTTGTGTGTGAGTTGCAGGAATGTTGAGGATTTAACGTTAAAATCTCTGACACGACAGCGAATCGAACCCGGAGGCCTCCTGAACCGAAAAGTACCACGCTGACCATTCAGCTAAGGAGCAGGACAAAGTGAATAATGAAAACCTTGAATAATTGTAAGTCATATCTTAAACATAGCTATGTTTCGTTTCGGCCTTTTCCGTGATTGTGAATTAATTGTATTTATAAAATGTTAGTCGTGTTGTGAATAGACAAAATGTCAACATGAAGAAAAAATCACAAATGTAGAATAGATTAAGAATAATTAAAGTAATGTAATAATTACTAAGAAAATTATTAGAAGTGTATGTTGTACGGTTTTGCATATTTCTGGTTTGATTTTGAACATTTTAGACTTTATGATGCATGTAAATCCTATCGCAAATGGCTATCATCGTCATCATCTTTATCATTATTATTATATGAATGTCTCGTGTATTCGCTCCAGAAAATGTGCTAAGCATTCCACATTTTCTTTCCGGTAGAGATCTTTATAATCATGTTCGAGAGAATTTCTTCGTGGTTTATACATTTTTCTTCTCCGTTGTAAAACCATCATAAACTCCGCCATCACGTTTTCAGCCTGATTCTATCGGCTTGAGTCATCTTCTGGGCTGTCTCAAGAAATTCTGAGACCAGTCTCCATTCAGAGAGACTAAACTCCAGTTTATTCATATACATTTGGAGTTGTGTCTCCGAGAGAATCCGCTAACGAGCTGTGTCTCAAGGAGCAAAGGTCACTGCTGAGACATCGCTTTTTTATTCATATACATTTGAGACATGTCTTAATGTTTATGAGACAAGAGACACGTCTCCGGTTTATTCATATCACCCAATATCTCATCAGAATTCATATCATATGGATCAACAACTATCATTTATATCGACGCATACTTCTCTTATCAAAGTACGAAGATATTAAGCCTGTATCTATTTACATTGGGTAAAAGTTTACGTCGTATCCGCACGTTAACCTACAATTCAATATACTACATATTCTCGTTTGAAATATCTCATTTCACATTATGTACGTCAATATTCTTTGAAAGAAAGCTAAACAATGCAAGCGAAGCACATCATTTGCGAGTGTTATCTTTCCTACACATGGGAGTGTTTATTAGTTTTGGAAGATTACCTAAATCCATCAGTTAAACATCAACATTGGTCCATTCGCGCTGAAACTCGATATTGAGATCACCTCTCGAAGATATATCGACCTAGCTCTTGTACAATCACCATCGACAACTTGGTATCAAATGATATACATATAACTACAATTTAAGAAAAGAAATTTGTGAAACTTAACTTAATCCATCTGCGTTTCTGGACTGGGATGGCTGCTTCCTGGTTCTCCTAGGACGTTCATCTCCGGGTTATCGCTGCATCATGACCGGGCTGCGGTCACGATCCTCGGGTCCGTAGGAATGGTTGGCGGGTTACCGTCAGACTCTCGTCCCTTCTTCAGTCTAGCCGGTCATCTCGTAGCTCTCGAAGACATGCATAAAACACATATTTGAAGACATCATTAACTTGACAACCATGCTACTCGTATATCTTCCTTAAACTATACTTATGTTGAGCAGAGTAGGTTATGATGTGACAAACGTCAATATTTTAATTTGAATTATCTTAAGAGGTATCTTCAATGTTGCCGTGTCTTCACTAGATACATTAATTGATCGATTTTCGCTTTGATACTCTAGTTTACTCGGAAACTGCGCCCCACTATTTACTTCGTTTATTCCTTTTTTTTTTTTTTTTTTTTTTTTGATACTCCGCTTTGGATTTTCGTTACGACTACGAAAAATATATTGTCATAACTTTATAATGCAATCTGGTTTTACAAAAATTTAGGAAGTATCCCTTTTAAATCTTCTGTTCTAGTTGCATATCAATTCATTCGTAAATCTCTTCCTGGTGACTTTATGCGATGTTCACCCGTTCCTATTGTTGTTTCTTCACGGCCATTTGGATTCCACATGTCTGCACTTTCTTCTAAGATATTCATGGCCTATTTAATTCTGCACGTCTGTATATTACAAGTCGTATTTTCTGCCGCATGATTTCTGACACTTTATCGCTATTCACGGCAAAACGACGATTTTAATATCGCGATTCTAAATGACCAGGGCAATGAAATGGTACACTTGTTACTGTGGGCATGACTGGTACAGAAATACTATCCTTTTTAAATTCTGAGCAATGTACAGACAAAACTCTTATTTTATATACATAGATGTCATAATGCCGCAAACCCTGCCTCACGACTCCCAAAAGAGACGGACTATCTGCTTAGTCTGTGGTACACATACTAAAGCTGCCAGATGATCAGACAGACTATATGTTTAAAGCTCTCTTCTTGTATAGTGGTTTAGGCAGAACCATCTGGACGTTTTAATGAAAACTCTTTTGATTGGATTAAATGAAATTCAATTCAGATATTCAGCTTAATATCATGCCTCTAGAGGGGTGGATTAAATGAATTGCAGTTTAGGTGACTTCAGATAATTAAAATGAACAATGGAAGATCAACAGTATGAATAACATCTAAATACAAACATTCTCCCTGACAAGTAATGACATCTGAACTCTAGATTAGGTAACATTTTGATGTCAGACATCTAGTCCTCGAATGGAAAAGCTACTATGATTTCCTCAAGTTCACAGTTTTTTTAGAGATGGATGCACAGTTTAAAATTTACCTGGAGGCTTTACTCATACAACAACAACAACAACAACAACAACAACAACAACAACAACAACAACAACAACAACAACAACAACAACAACAACAACAACAACAACAACAACAACAACAACAACAACAACAACAACAACAACAACAACAACAACAACAACAACAACAACAACAACAACAACAACAACAACAACAATAATAATAATAATAATAATAATAATAATAATAATAATAATAATAATAATAATAATTTGGAAAACAAATCTCTTCTTTTTTTTTTATAGGCATCTTAAGCAAAATGATAATGGATCATCATTTCTAAAATTAAGCTGAATTATCTGACACTACTCAATTTTTGCTAGAGTTTTAATGCTGCACCAACTCAGATAGGTTATTTGCGGCAAGAGGATAGGAAAAGTCAAGGACAGAGAAGGAAAAGGTCATTGCCTTAAGGTACAGCCCCAGGATTTGCCTGATGTGAAAACCATGAGCTACAGAAAATCCTCAAAACTCCCAATGCAAGCTAACAGCCACATGTCCCAAACTGTGCAGCCAACTTGGCAGCAATCCCACCAGGAGCAAATACAGGTATCAAGTATAATATATCCAACATAATGCAGTAGGAAGGGAAAATGCAAAGCAGTAACATCATCAAGGAGAAACTACAATTCTGGGCCATACACCGTACATACACGAATAGTCCACACATCCTAATTTTAGAAAAGTTTCTTTTTCTTTTTTCTTGTTATTACATAGCTTTGTTAAATATGAAGGCTGTAAATAAAGTAGTGGCAATATTGATAGGACACAATATTTAATGAACTAACAAGTACAATTGTATTAGATTCCTTCAATGTAGTCAGCCACATTTTGCCAAATGTCAGAAAGCCATTAAGGACTGTTGGCAAGGCATTCTCTGTTGAGGACAGGGACGGAGTGTCCTAATTCGCGGAGTGGGTTGCCAACTTTGGCAAAATTCAACAAAGAGTCAAGCATTATTTTTGGGAAAAGTACAGTGCTGTTTAAATCAAAATATCAGTTGTCATTTTAAGGCATTCTCCCAAACAATCTTGCTAACTGTCTGGAACTATTCTTGTACCTCTACAACTTTTATGTTATGTAAATGTAAGTACTCTGTAATCTGTTCTTGTACCTCTGCAACTCTGTGTTATGTATATATACTGTAAATACTCTGTAATCAATTCCTGTACGTCTGCAACTTTTGTGTTATGTAATTATAAATAATCTGAAATCTATTCTTGTACTTCAGCAACTCTTATGTAAATGAAAATACTCCATAATCCATTCGTGTACCTTTGCAACTTTCATGTTACGTAAATGTAAATAGAGTCACAAATAATTCTCTGTAATCCTCATCTTGATGATGTACATATTTTATATATTGTATGTGTTTATATGTTCAACCATTTACTAATTATCTTATATACACAAACTATATTTTGATGTGTAAGTGCCCGCCAGTATGTAATGTCCTGTACAATTCCTATGTATGAGCCTGCAGGCTCGTTGGAATTAATTGAAATAAATAAATGAAATGTCAGGAAATCTACGGATGACGGTTTGTCCCTCAGGCACAACTTGCATAAGAATAACACACTTGCAGTTGTATGCTACAATCAGCATAACCTTCACCTGACTGGGTTCCTGTTGAAATTTCTGTGGACGTGGTGAACCTGGGTGATGCCATTCATTAGACTGACGCTTTAATCCAGGCTTGTAGGCTCGTGCTCACATCTCATCAATTGCAACAATATGCTGCAGAAATGCTTCTGCTTCGTTGCGGTATCTGCGTAGGTGGATGCCATCCAGTGCATATTAGTGCTATTTCTGTACGTCGGCGAGTTTATGTTGAATCCAACGGGACACAATTTTCCTCGTGTTAAGATATTTCATCAGCATGTGCCACACCATTTGATGACTGAGACCAACCTCTATGGATAATTCCCAGACAGTTCATCAATGGTCTATGGAAACGAGACCACTCACGATGTCAGTCTGATCTTGAGGAATGGATGGCTGACCTGCGCGGTGCATATAAATGCCACCCATAATACAAGGCCACTATACTAATGAGATCACAGCTGCTGATGTCACACCATCATGGCCAAGCCGAAGGATAGTATCCATGTAGTTTGGAGGTGTTTGAATATAATTTTCATACTAAAACATGTGGGTTTGGTACTGTTACTCTGGAAATATTTATCATTTTAAGGAAATATGCCTTGTAAATGTTGCATCCCTATATGTAAGGACAATTATTCAGCCAGGCCAGAAGTGAGCGTTTTCTTTTTTCTGAGTGATGAACATCTCAAAGAGAAATGGATTAAAGCTGTCCACCAAGATGAATTTGTGCCTTCCAAACAATTGGTAGTGAGTTAAAGCTTTTCTAGTCTAAATTGTTGTGTGTTGTTTGAATTGTTTTTCTGCCTGTGGTTAATGTATAAATACACTAAATGACCAAATGATTAGGCACAGAACTACACAGAAGTCAGTAGACAGCGTGACCTGAAAATTGTGTTAAAAAGTTACACAGACACACACAATAGACTTAACAACTGCTGGGACTTCAATAATATCAACATGTTCCATTAAACAAAATAAAATACTACCGGAATGGATATTCCCTCTAAGCCAATTACCACTTGACTTCACTTATTGTGATAACTCAACACGTAACATCGACAACACAGAATCATTTGCCAAGATTCATACATGTTACTCAAACAAACACTGTGTAGTAACCAACATAAATTCTACGATATATGGACAACAAGGATCAAGACAGTGTCAATAATATGACATACAATACCACATTTGTTTTATATCAATTTTATAATATGAACTTAAGCGTGTGAAAGTTGCTTTAAAAACATCAAGAACATAAGAATAAACTTAAGCAATATTAAATATGAATTAATGCAACCAATGAACAGATTGACAGGATAATTCTAAGTGTAAATGCTGAAAGATTTTATGTATAAAATAATTAGTTTTTAATATATATTTATGGTTACATGGCTGAAGATGGCCCAATATTGTCGGGCCAATACTACTACCATGTATATATTATAATACAATAATATAATATTGATTAGGAGGAACACCCACTAGTGTTATACTCATACATATCATCAATACAGATCAGGAAGCACATAAATTATAATGAATTTGTATGACATCTTTTTTTACAGTTGGATGCCCTTCCTGACACCAATCTCAGTTAAGGAGCTAATGAACATGAAATGAATAATGGTGAGTGAAATTGGTAAGAAGGTGGAAGAAACCTGCTGTGGCATATGAATAGGAACTGTCCCGGCATTTGCCTGGAAGTGAAAATGGGAAACAATAAAAAAATCATTTTCAGCACAGCCAACAGTGGGGTTCGAACCTGCACATCTCTTGATTGCAGAGCTGGGCTCCATAGCTGTAGTGCAAAAAATATGCACGGCCACTCTGCTTGGACCACCACCATTACTACTACTACTACTACTACTACTACTACTACTACTACTACTACTGAAAAAAGCATAAATACTACAGTACAATAAATGCATCTGATTTGCATTATCAATTTGTGAACTAAATGCATGGTGGTTACTGCATGTCTGTTCAAGATGGGCCTTTTTTTCTTATCACGTATGGAACTCTCGTTCACATCATACGTTCTTACAGTTTGCTCTATCACTTCTGTAGTGTGGAGCTTGTCTTTAGTGATTAATGACCTATAATGAGAACTCAGACCGGCCATCCTGAACATGTGAATGACACAATATTTATGCACCACCCTTCTCGGCTTTTGCAGGAACAGAGTGTACAGAAAAATACCAATTTCCAGATTTTTGTATGCCTGGAATACAGTACAACCAGTACCCCATTTCCACTGGCAGATTTTGGAACAGAATACACAGGGATTGTTTGCATGTATATGAGTATGTGTGACCTTCCCCAGTGGACTACAAACTTTCTCTCCAATGAAGAATGTTATTATGTCTAAGAATGATTTCTATGTATGTTTATGTTGAATTTTTAGCACCAAGGCTGGTTGGGTCCTAACAGTTCCACCATTAAGTATCACTGGAGGGATGTCAGGTTCCATGGCTAAATTGTTAGCGTGCTGGGATACCGGGTTCGATTCCCAGCAGGGTCGGAGATTTTAACAATCATAGGTTGATTCTGCTGGAACAGTGGCTGGGTGTATGTGTCGTCATCATCATTTCATCCTCAACACGACGCACAGGTCGTCTACGGAGTCAAATCAAAAGACCAGAGTCAAATCAAAAGACCAGCACCTGATGAGCCGAACATGTCCTCGGACACTCCTGGCACTAAAAGAAATACACCATTTCATTTTTACTGGAGGGACATACAAGGAAAATGAGAAACTAGGAAGTTCCCTGTTACTTTCCTCAATGAGCCAGAAGGTGCTATTATATTTCACTCTGACAAGTCCATTTAACACGTTGAGTGCCAAACCGAAATTCATGGGATTGCCGTCTAGTGCCATGAACTAATAGCATCGAATTACTCCCTGGTGCCAAAACATTCACTGGCTTAACCAAGCAAGTGATCTTTGAACTGAGGATATATTGGGTTAAATTATTATGAATATTAGGTCAAATATTGCGACCCCATATAGGGTCGTATTGGTTATTACGAAACGTTCACGTACACGCGCCCCCATATGGGGTCCCACTTATACAGTAGTTAATGTCCCTATGCTCAGCCATACTTACATTTTCTTTTGCAGGGTGGTGTTAGCTTGTTCATACTCTATACAAAAGTACGATTCCCAATTTTAGGCTAGGAAATGTTTGTAAATGACGATCTCCCGAGTTTAGGTTAGGAAATATTCGTATAAAATTTTGTTATATAAAGTAGTGAGAATCATGTGAATTTGGTGAGTTTGGTAAATTAGGATGTAAGAGCATGATATTAAAAGAATAATTTGTAGTTAGGGAAAATTGAATATGTATATCATTTTGTTTGTGTAACTTTTAGTTTGGATAGGAGTCTGTACACATGACCTAGCAGTGATGATTGTGCAACAAGGGAAACCGTGACTATATAGCTGAAGACAGCCGAAGGTGGTTAAAGTTCTTTCGGCAGGTGGCTGGGAAACCCAAAGTACAGTTGTGAAGTGTATGCTGAAGATTGTAATTCATCAATGTGGATGAAGGATGTGAAGGAGTGGAACAGTTTACCAGGGGTAGTGTTTGATCCTTTTCCAAAATCTGTACAGATATTCAAAAAGAGAATAAACAGCAACAGAGAAAATAAATGAAATGTTAGAGGGCATTCGACCAGTGCAGGTTAATGTAAATAAAAAATGTGTGAGAATAAATTAATTCCATCCCCTGGTCTAAGGAGTTTGGACAGCCAAGTAGGGGACTGCCTGTAGGGGTAAAGTACAGTGGGGACTTCTAGCCCTGGGACCGCTACGGTAGCTGTGAAGGCCCTTCAGGAACTCTGAAAAGTGGTGGTAAAAGGGGCTCTGGTTAAGACGCAGCAGGTCATTATGCTACTTAGGTTCCAGAATGGGTAAAGAAAAGAAAAAATAAATAAATGCAATGTAAATTTTAATCTTATACCAAGTTGTACAGTATCATTTGAAGTAATTCCACATACTGTATATTAGTTGACTATATTTGTAAGTAGTACAGAAGATATTATAAGTAGAATTTTGTAAACAATATAAATTTATTAAGGATGAGCTGTGTGTTTAATAGAAAAAAATTGTTAGCGTAAATTATATAATATTGTATTATAGGAAAATTTTCTTCTCAATTTAATATTTAGTGCTTGACAATAATGTATTTTAGTGTACCATTTGCCACTGAGGTAGACACCTCATTTGCAAATAAAGAGATTTTGATTTGATTTTGATTTGAACATGCAAGATCGCTATTTGCTTTGCACTGGGTTCAAAATCACTGTAAATTATTCTTCAATCCTTAATAACTATATTCTTCGTCTACATCATCATTGTCCGATTTGTTCAATAAATCATCCAGACTATCTGCACTAAGTCCCTTACTGCTCAAATTACTCATAATAACTTGAAGATAGTAATGAACAAAATAAACTAACACAAAAGGAAACTCACAGCACTGCACACTTACATAAACAATCCGTGCATGAGATAGATAATGACTATGTCTCCCTACGAACAGTAGCAGCGACTAAGGGGGCAAGAGGGGGGCAATCGCCCCCACTACTTTGTAAAGAAACATTACATTTTTATTCCATTTTAGCCGGCTGAAACCAGGAATTAAAGGAATTATTTTAAAAAAATTGTGCAAATTTTTAATTATTAACAAAATTATCAAAAATACGCACAAAATGTCACTTGTCACAGCTAACCGATTTGTATAGCACCACAGCAAGTAGTGGAGACTTTGCAAATGCTATGAGGAAGGGTAACAGGGTATATTTTTTTCCAAGGTCGTGGACACTGAGGTAAGATTCACCTGCTTGCCACGTGCATTCGTCAGTCTGGCAGTCTCTTTAATATTGTCTGTTAGTTTCTTAGAGTGTAGTCAAATACTAAATGATTTTTAAAATTTTATAATCACGCCGTACTTCTATTTAATTGTAATACATGTGTAATTTTGTTTCTTTGGTGAAAGTTTCATTGTATAGTATTGAATCAAAATCTCAAAAAAATATTATTGCCACACTTAAGTTATTACATTGTCAACCTTTACCTCTCTGTCGAAATTTGCTCAAAGAGCATCAAAAACTTACCATTTTGTAGATTTTTTATTCAGTTTTGATGTGTATAACCCCTGCCCGCCCGCTATATCCGTCAACCTGGCTACTTTCTGTTGTCTGTATATTTTTTTTCCCCCCCCACTTCTAATTCCCAATCACTGCTACTGCCTACGAAGCACTCCTGACTTACCTATATGGGGTTATTCCAAAACAGGAAATTTGAATGAAAGGTGTACTATGCACATACTTAAACAGATGGCCAGCAAATGTCAGGAAGAGGCTTTATACAACTTCGAAACACACACTTACTGCACACCCAGATGGGTTTGCACTGTTCATGATTTCGAACAAACGTACAACACCATGTGGGTACGTGAAGTTCAAAAAATTCATTACTCTCACGTACCCGAATAGGGTCGCTTGGCACTCAAGGTGTTAAATGAACAAGCCAGCAGAACCCAAAAGCTACTCTTTCGTACCAGGGACTGGCTGTGTAAGGAATGGCTTTACAAGCATAGTTCATACCCCCGTCACTTTCATAGTGACAATGACACTTTTTCTAACATGTAGCTATATAAACAACATATCTTGTCAGCAATGGATATGGTATGAACAACAACAGACATTAATTTCTTTTGCTGGTGGTTTAACATCCCACAAACACATCAAAGGTTTCCAGTAACATAAGGGTGGGATAGGGCTAGGATTGGAAAGGAAGCGACCATGGCCTTAATTAAAGTACTTTGCCTGGTGTGAAAATGGAAAATCATAGAAAACCATTTTCAGGGCTGTTGATGTGGGATTTGAACCCACCAGCTCTCGAATGCAAGCTTACAGCTATGCCATTGCACAATTAATATGAAAGGGAGATTGTTATGCATTAGAGGAGATGAGAAACAAAGATGTACTGTAATGCTAAGAGTAACAGCTGATGACAGAAAACATCCACCATTTATTGTTTGAAACAAGAAAAAAGTGCCACTAATAATACGAGGGCATATTGAAAATTAAGTTACACTGACTCGCCACAAGAGCACGCTGCGTGTCGTGACCGTGGCCAATGTGGAGCAAGCTACAGTAACTGCTGACACGTCTGATAGGAAGGTTGATGTGGTATCATGTCATGGTGTGTGTGCAGAACGGGCTAGGCTCAATGGCACATCAACTGGATGTTCACTCCAAATTGCAGGTGCGTGCAATGATCAGATTTCTAATGGCTAAATGGCTCAATTGCATGGACATTCATTGTGAAATCACTGCTGTATATGGTGAGCGTGCCATTTCTCGCCCAGGTATTGTGAAGTGATGTAAGCAATTTCACACCAGACACACAGATCTCATGGACGTATACCGCGAAGGCAGGCCTGCAATGTCCAGTACCATTGCAAATGTTGACTGTATGGATAGGATCATTAGAGAGAATCAGTGCATAACATTGCAGAAAATTGCCAGCCTGCTGAACATTTTGTATGGCAGTGTGTTCTCCATTGTACATCAGCACCTTGGATTTCGTAAACTGTGTCAAAGATGGGTCCCACCTCTGCTCAACAACGTTCACAAGGGACAATGTTTCCAATCGTCACTGGCATTTTTGCAACGATATTCTGTGGAGGGCAACAAGTTTCTGTGGCAATTTATCACAGGGGATGAAACGTGGGTCCACCACTTCAACCCTCTGAACTGAAGGCCAGTACGCTGACTACTCAGCCAACGAGTCGGACAACTTGGAAGTGTAACTTACTTTCTGATTTGCCTTAGTACTTCCATAAGGAATGCACCACGTACATATCAAGAAAAAGCATAGATGGAATTATCAGTAGTGTAAGATTTGACATATTAGTAAGGGGAAGTAAAGTTGGGTCTCTCATTTGATATCAGGCTCTCCTCATGCTGAACAGTTCTTGTGGCTTATTGTTGAAAGAAGCAATGAAGTTTCTTCAAAACATGAAAATTGATTTGGCAGCAGTTACTGGTAACACGTTATTGATAATTCAACCCCTACACATTTCAATAAATAAACCACTCAAGGACAATCTACAAAAATTGTATCAATACTGGGTGAAAGAAAGTGAACATGAACATTGTCCTATAGGTAAAATTTGGAAACTATCCATAGAACTTCTTTGCGAGCAGATATTTGATTAAAACATGATTAAATGTATTTTCAAACAAATGGAAATCTTAAGTGTTTTAGGCAGGAGTAAAAAAGATATCTTGTGAAGAAATGCAAGTAGTGAAAGTATCACCAGTTCTTCCAGCAGTAGTGAGGACAAATTGCCAGTAAAAGGTAATGTGATTTTTTTTTTCTCTCCCAGTTTGCCATTATATGCTGTATTTGCACTTCAAATCTGCTTGGTTAACTTGACTGATGTATACTCTATCTGACTGTTCAGAAGAAAAATGCAATAATTTGACAGTAAATTCTTATGAACTTCTTAATTTTGTGCATAGTACATTTAATAAACCTCAAAAGTTCTTTGTAATTAACATATCTGCTTATCTGACTTCCACAGATAATTTTTGTAACAATTTTGCACCAAGAGAGTTTGTTAATTATGGAAGAAAATACAATATAAATTGCTAATATGTGAATATGTGTTTTCTTTATGGCTTTTTATACTGATAAATTTTCTTACAAAATACATTAAAAACATTTTTAAAAAATAATTTTTGCTTTATGTCGCACCGACACAGAGAGGTCTTATGGCAATGCTGGGATAGGAAAGGGCTAGAAGTGGGAAGAAAGTGACTATGGCCTTAATTAACATTTTCCTGGTGTGAAAATGGAGAACCATGATAATCCATCTTCAGGGTTGCAGACAGTGGGTTTGAACCCACTTAAAAAAGACAAGTTCATAATCTATCATTAGTTTGAATGAAAGTCACCAAGCTAAGTTAAAGGTTATTTAGATTAAAAAATACACTGCCTGACAAAAGAAAAAATTGAAGCACCCAGAAGAAATGGTCAGATGTCAATGTAACTTTGTACACGCACACACCATCAGTGGATATGTAAATGATTAGAGTTGTGACTCTCTGTGACAAG
The DNA here is from genome assembly GCF_040414725.1 of Anabrus simplex. Classification (NCBI taxonomy): domain Eukaryota; kingdom Metazoa; phylum Arthropoda; class Insecta; order Orthoptera; family Tettigoniidae; genus Anabrus; species Anabrus simplex. Next base: position 494,336,179 of record NC_090265.1, read on the forward strand.
TAGAACGGCCACTGGAGTGCATTCATGTTCTTCGTGTTTAGCATTGTTACCAGGCCTGGTAGCATAAATAAGGGGTGTGAATAGCATCAAATGTTGAGTGATTACTTTGAAGGAACATGGAGCTGTAGCGTACTCATGTGAGGGACACTTGAGGGTTTGAAAGGGGCCTCATTGTGGGTCTCTATTAGGCCAGCTGGTTAGATCGTGCAATATCTGTGGGGCATTTGGATGTGACAGTGGCCCAATGTTGGACTGCATAGGAATGTGAGGGCAGGCACACTCGTCTTCAAGGTCCCGGTCAACCACATCTGACCCCCCACAAGGGAGGATCACCATTTTGTGCACCAAGCACATCGTAACCCCTTCCATTCTCCACCTCTTTTTGGAGAACAAGTAATGGACTCCCTGCAATATTCTGCGTCATCCTGCACCATTGGTTAGAGACTAGCTGCAGTCGGACTAGGGAATTACCACCCCATACGTAGGCTGCCGTTAACACCACAAAACAAACGGCTGTATTTGGAGTGGTGCCGTGACCGGGAAGCATGGACTGCAGATGAAAGGCTTCGCATTGTGTTCAGTAATGAATTGCGGTGCTGCACTACCTTGGATGACCATTGCCTGTGAGTATAGCAGTGACCTGGGGAGAGGTCCAATTTTTCCAATGTTTTGTAGAGGCAAAGTGGTGTTATTCCTAACGTCATGGTGTGGGGAGCCGTCGGGTAAGACTTCAGGTCATGGCTAGCAGTGATTGAGGGAACTCTGATAATGTAAAACAAGAGCTGATGGCACAACGGTACATTACGGACATCCTGCGTCCTCATATGTTACCTCTCATGCGACAGTATCGTGGCATCAGTTTTCAGCAGGACAATGCTCGTCCTCCACACACATCAAGTGTCTCTATGAACTGTCTGCATGATGTTGAAGTACTCCCATAGCCAGCAAGATCCCCAGATCTGTCCCTGATAGATCATGTTTGGGACCAGCTCAGAAGTCAACTCCATCCCAGTGCCAGTATCCAGGATATCAAGGACCAGTTACAACAATTGTGGGCCAGCTTGCCTCACGAGATGATACAATGGTTTTATGACACCCTTCCTGATAGAATCAGCGCATGCATCCAGGCCAGAAGGGGTGCAACGTCATACTGATCAGTGGGCTCATATTGCCAAGTTCTTTGTAAATCTGACTCGATTCCATAATTACTGAAATAACATCACCTGCCCTCTCAACACGTGAAGTTTATTTTTTCCCCTCCTCCCCTTTTGGGAGCTTGAACTGTTTTGTCATGCAGTTTAGTAAGTCAAGATATCACAACAATTCTTTCTTACCTTCATTTCAGCTCTTGAGGGAGGAGAAATTTTCATGTCATCTGCTTTAATTTCTCCAGGAGGCATTTTGTTCAAGCACTGGTCAATGATCCGTAAGGACTGTCTCATTTCTGCAACTCGACACAAGTACCTACATCACAACAGAGCAAAATCAGCACTGATGACAAATAGTGAAATGTTAGTTTATGAGAAAATCTAGGTCATCAACAAATGATACATGAACGAAATATATCTAAATATAGCAATCACATGTTCTAGTTAATTCAAGCAACTTACTTCCAGCAACATAGAAACTTCCATTATGTTTTTCCATTTGAAATGCTACAATACACTGCTTTATAAATTCCTGTTTTAGATACATTAGGTTATTTTTGAAAAGTATATTTTATTTTCTCTTTCATTAACAGACACCTTTATCAAGTGTCTCTATGAACTGTCTGCATGATGTTGAAGTACTCCCATAGCCAGCAAGATCAATCACTACTAGCTGTGACCTGAAGTCATACCCGACGACTACCCACACCATGACGTCAGGAGTAACACCGCTTTGCCTGTAATAATTAAGAGGGGAATTCCTCAAGGCAGTATTATTGGACCTTTATGTTTTCTTATATAGATCAATGATATGTATAAAGAAGTGGAATCAGAGATAAGGCTGTTTGCAGATGATGTTATTCTGTACAGAGTACAGTTACAGGATTGTGAGCGGCTGCAGGGTAACCTTGATAATGTTGTGAGATGGACGGTGGGCAATGGTATGATGATAAACGGGGTTAAAAGTCAGGTTGTGAGTTTCACAAATAGGAAAGGTCCTATCAGTTTTAATTACTGCGTTGATAGGGTGAAAGTTCCTTTTGGGGATTATTGTAAGTATCTAGGTGTTAATATAAGAAAAGACCTTCATTGAGGTAATCACATAAATATGATTGTTAATAAAGGGTACAGATCTCTGCACATGATTATGAGGGTATTTAGGGATTGTAGTAAGGATGTAAAGGAGAGGGCATATATGTCTCTGGTAAAAACCCAACTAGAGTATGGTTCCAGTGTATGGGACCCTCACCAGCATTACTTGATTCAAGAACTGGAAAAAACCCAAAGAAAAGCAGCTCGATTTGTTCTGGGTGATTTCCGACAAAAGAGTAGCGTTACAAAAATGTTGCAAAGTTTGGGCTGGGAAGACTTCAGAGAAAGGAGATGAGCTGCTCGATTAAGTGGTAAAAACCCAACTAGAGTATGGTTCCAGTGTATGGGACCCTCACCAGCATTACTTGATTCAAGAACTGGAAAAAACCCAAAGAAAAGCAGCTCGATTTGTTCTGGGTGATTTCCGACAAAAGAGTAGCGTTACAAAAATGTTGCAAAGTTTGGGCTGGGAAGACTTCAGAGAAAGGAGATGAGCTGCTCGATTAAGTGGTATGTTCCGAGCTGTCAGTGGAGAGATGGCGTGGGAGGATATCAGTAGACGAATAAGTTTGAGTGATGTCTTTAAAAGTAGGAAAGATCACAATATGAAGATAAAATTGGAATTCAAGAGGACAAATTCGGGCAAATATTCATTTATAGGAAGGGGAGTTAGGGATTGGAATAACTTACCAAGGGAGATGTTCAATAATTTTCCAATTTCTTTGTGATCATTTAAGAAAAGGCTAGGAAAACAATAGATAGGGAATCTGCCACCTGGGCGACTGCCCTAAATGCAGATCAGTAGTGATTGATTGATTGAAAACCAGTCTCTGTTATGTCAAACATGCATTTTCACAGCCTATACACAGTGAAGTAAGTACCATCTTGAAGGTTTACACCGATTTTGTATGTTATCATGATAAAATTAGAAAACCTTATGTACTACAAAATTGTGACTATGCAGCAATGTTGTACCCAGGAATTCCTTTCAAGAGGAGAACATATTTTGGATTTGGGAACTTCCAAGAACAAAAGCTATAGGAGCAACTAGAAATGCTATATTTTTAGTGGTCAAATACATTTCATTAGATCAGTTGTTTAAAATTGGAGGTAACCAAACGTTTTCACCACAATTATTAAAAGTGTTTACAAGTTTGATACTTTTTTGAAAGGAACGTTCTAGAAGCTTGATAACATGTCAATATTTCTGTAAGTTTATTAAAAGTGAATATTTTAATTAAAAATTATGCCATCTCAGGTTCATATTTAGTAGTCTGTTCTTGTCTGTATATTATATGTGAATTTAATTAATTTACAACTTACACTTGTAGAGTAATGATATTTTTAAAATACTGCATAAAATTTATTTATAATTGTTATAATAATCAAAATATTTTTAGTATAATTTTAGCTTTTGAGTAATGCTGGTAAAATAGGGGGCTACCTTATATAACTTGACTCATTTAAATTATCATTTTCACTTCAATTTTCAAGTCTTTCTGTTACTTCTTTTTTAAAGGTATAGATGAGGAATATATTTTATTTAGCCAGAATGACCAACTTTTCCCTTTTGACATAATATTGTAAGGAATACGTTGTTCATACCTTTTTGAGATATTAATATAATACATATGTTTTCACATGGAAAAAGGATTATACATTTTGCTGATATAGCAAAAACTTTGGTAAGAAAGGGTTAACATTTCATCAAACCATCTGATTATATCTACTTACATTATGTACGCTCACCAAACAAAAATTCTGTCATCCTAGCGTGCATGCACAGATGGATCATTGGCCTGTACAGATGGCACAGTGAATGAGTCCCATGTTCAACCACATGCTCACGGCCTTTATGTGAGCAGAAGACAGTAGCAATCAGCGAGACATTGATGTTTCAAGCGGACAGTGTACATCAACATGGTTAGATGTAAGGATGTGACAGAGTGCCAAAAAAGGGCAATTGTGTTTGGCAGTGCCCATGGCCATATGGTGCATGAAGTTGCTGGATTTGTTGGTGTTTTGCAGCGGACTGCTCAACTTGTCTACAAGCAGTGGTGTACTACATGTGGCTACGAAACACGACGTCAGAATTGTAGTGGAAAAGATCCTGACTGAGAGGGACCAGAGACACGTTTCACTGCTTATAAACCAAAATCATTTCCAAACCAAACAGGAATTTCTACAGTCAGTGATTGAATGTCCATCCCAACTTGGTAGGGAGAGAGCATTGCGACAGGAACTGCATGCAGTGAACATTTGGAGTCGGTCACCTCGCAAGAGGCAATTGCTCATACAGGCACGTAAAGCTGCGTGTCTTCAATTGGCTAGAAAACATTGAACGTGGACAGTAGCTGACTGGCGGAATGTAATGTGGTCTGACGAATCACATTTTTGCCTGTATTCCAACGATGCATATTTTCGGTGTCCCAAGACCAAATGAAGCATTTCATTCTGGATGTGTGCAAGGTCAGGTTCAAGCCGAAGGTGGGTCTGTGATGTATTGGGGGTGTTTTTCGTATCATGGATTGGGCCTGATTACTGTGGTGCTACTAACTGAACCAGCATGTTTATTCTAACATTCTGGATGATCATGTGTTGCCTTTCAGTCAACATCTGCATGATGAGTGTGCTACTGATACCCCGATTTTTCAAGATGACAACAGCAAAGTTGATCGGGCTGGACGCATATGTGACTGGTTTTATGAACACTCCCCCACCCTATTACATTCGATTGGCCTGCAAAATCACATGACTTGAAACCCATTGAAAATCTGTGGGACATGTTGGAATATAAGGTGAAACGCTGCAATTTGGTGGAATTGTGTGATCAAATCCTCAGCGAGTGGCTTAACCCTTGCCAAGCAGATAAGTTTTTGCTTGTGAGCATAATTATATTTTGTAAACATTTTTTAATTCTTAACACACAGGAAAATGCAAATATGTAAGTACTCTTCTTCTTTTTCTTCTTTCCGGTGAGGCCTGCTAAGGACCACATGCCAATTTCAATTCAGTTCTTCATACTTTGTCGTTTTCTCTTCTGTTCCTTCCAATATTCTTTCATCCTTTCACTAAGCTGTTTCTTTCTGTCCTCAGACCACTTAGCACCAGGCTTCTTATTCAATCTTCCTTGGAATCCTTCCATACTGACTGCCCTCTTTTTAAAAATCTCTCTGCCCATAGTTTCTTCTTCTCTTATATTATTTCTTTCTAAATCTTTCTTTACTTCTTGAATCCAGCTAGTTGTTGCCTTTTGGTCCCAATGGTACTTGAAAATCCCTTTTGTTAATCTGGAATCATCCATTCTGTAAATATGTCCAAATAATTGCAATCACCTTTTTCTTGTGGTTTATGTTTTATATGTTCTTGTATATATCATCATTAGATCTTAATTTCCATACTTCTGTTGTTTTCACAGGGCTAAGATTTTTCTCATGATTCTTCTTTCTAGTACCTAAAGTTTATCTAATCTGTAGTTTAGTACCAGGCATTCACCACTGTAGTGTAGTGCCTTATTTTAAGATTTTTAGATAGACACTTTTTGTTATAAAAATTATTTGTGATACCATATGCTCTTTCCATCTTGTGTACCCTTTCTTCCACTGTAGATTTGTCTACACCATTTTCTTGAATTATTTCTCCCAGATATATGAATTTTTTTACTCTTTCCACTGGACCAATATCTGTTGCCGAAAATTTTGGAGAATCTTGATGTTTGTAATAAATTTTGTTTTTTCTGTGGAGATTCTCAAACCTGTCTTGTTGGCTATTTCTTACAAGAAATTGATTTGTGTTGTTGCACTTGTTAGGTGTTCTGACAATATAGCAAAATCGTCTGCAAATGCTAGGTAATTTATTTCAATGCCTTTGTTTTTTCTCCCCAAAGTTACTAGCAAAATGTTATGTTCTTTAAGCTTCACATTCCAAATTCTTACAGTTTTTCCTAGAACACAGTTGAATAGAAGGGGTGACAAACTGTCACCTTACCGTACTTCTGTATTTATCTTAATAGGTTTTGATATCTCACCCATAAATTTCACCTTTGAAATTGTGTCAGTAAGTGTTTCACGTATTAGGTTTGCCAATTTAGTTTCCACTCCAAATTCACAAATTATTTTATCTATGGTTTCTGTATCAACTGAGTCAAAGGCCTTTTTAAAATCTAAGTAAGTCACAACAATGTCTTTTGAATTCAATATCCTATAGCGAATTATGGATTTTAAGTTAAATATTTGTTCTGAACAAGATCTACCTTTCCAAAATCCAGCTTGATACTCACCCAGTTGCTTGTCAAGTGATGTTTCTACTCTATTCAGCAATATTTATGAGAATACCTTGTATGCAATTTGCAGAAGAGAGATGCCTCTATAGTTAGTTATCAACCTTTTATTTGTCCCATTTTTTATGCATTTGAGTCGCCTAAAAGCAAAATGGATAAAGTCCACTTTTTACAAAAAATGAGATAATGGTAGAAATATATCGGTAAAAGATGTGTCTACTGAAGCATGAAATAATATACTAGCAAAATCCATAACATCCTTAAGTATTTCCCCTTTAAAAACTCAGGTTAGATGCAAAACAGATAAAGTCCACCGCGTTTTAAAAGCAAAATGAGTAAAGGGCACTTCAACCAACCAGAACCTGACTTCTATGGCATGTGACAACATATAACATAGCTACGATTATGCTAAAGCTGCATGCTTTTTACTAGTGCTTTTTTCCTAGTTTTATATCAGAGATTGCCTGATTTCCATTTTTGAAAATGGAAGTATCACCTTCTGTAGTGTCTCCATCAAAGGTGAGAAAGAAAAGAGTCAATCTCAGTGCGACTAAGAGAGCTTTCGTACAAGAGAACACACTAATGTTGACGATAGGACGATGATAGCTATGCTCCGAAGGTGGCTTCTGTAAGCACCAAGAGACGTAGAGGAGGTACAGTTAATTTTTCCAGTAAGAGGTCATTCCTTCATTCCCCCTGATCGGGTATTCGGTCTCTCTGAAAAAAATTCAAGAAGAGAGAAGAATCGAAGATTCAAAAACCTACATTAACATCATTGAAAGATTTTTAACCATTCGTCAACCAGGGATTGACATGAATATATTTAACTGGAAACAAGAGGCAACAGAGCACATGAAACCTATTCAACAATGGCACTTTAAATGCATGCCTTGCAAGTGCTACTTTTTCAGACGATTAAAAACGTCTCATCACATGGTTCTTGTGGATGGGGAGCCGTTTTACTATCATAGAACTGGAACCTACAGATCCCTGATGAAAAGTAAGAAGAATGTGTTGGCTATAAACCCTTCACCTGTTATAAAGAACACTACTTTAGTCAACAAGAATAAAGTGTCAGATGTGAAAAGGTTTCTTGAATTGCACTTTGGCTCTGACTGGAAGTTGAGCCCATCACTGAAATTCTACGTTGACTTCTTCGACTCTTGGGAGTGTCATCAGTCGTCAACGAAAATGCTGCTAATGAACTTTGCAGTGCAAAAGAGGAAGCTCCTGAACTGTGTGTTTAAATATCTACCCAGGGCACTCTTAAACCATAGTGAATGAAACATGAATATTATGTCTTCTTGTATTTTGTGCTTTTAATAAATAATAGCAAAACGAGTAAAATCCATACTGCTAACATGCAAAATGAATAAAGTCCACTTCTTAGAAGCAAAATCAAAAAAGTCCACTTTTAAAACAACAATAACAGTCTAAATAATAATACTACGAGTATTATTACTTGCTCTAATAATCAGTGAATTTTTTTGTGATTTTATGCTTAATTTTTGTAAGCAACTCCCTTAATGGAAGGTGGTAGTGGTTTTTTGCCATTTTCTCAAAATGTGCTGGAGTGGACTTTATCCGTTTTGCTTTTAGGCGACTCATTTGGTATATTAGAGCCACTTTCCATTCTTCTGGAATTCTCTCTGTTCTCCAAATAACTTCAAAGATTAACTGCAGCTCTTCAATGATTTTTTGACTGAGACCATTTCAAAAGTTCAGCTGTTATGGTGTCTTCTCCACTAGCTTTATTATTTTTCAGATTGTTAATTACTTCTGTAATTTCTTCAGCATTGGGTGGTATATCTTCTTCCAGATTTTCAGTTATTTGAGAGAATTCCAATTTATGGTGGGGTTCAGGGCAGTTTAAAAGTTGATCAAAGTGCTCCGCAAGTATTTCACAATTCTCAGAATTGCTCAGGCCAAGTCTACCATTTTCATCTTTGAAGCATATGCTAGGTGCTTGATACCCCTTTAATTGACTCTTAAAAGTCTGGTACCGAGCTCGATAGCTGCAGTCGCTTAAGTGCGGCCAGTATCCAGTATTCGGGAGATAGTAGGTTCGAACCCCACTGTCGGCAGCCCTGAAAATGGTTTTCCGTGGTTTCCCATTTTCACACCAGGCAAATGCTGGGGCTGTACCTTAATTAAGGCCACGGCCGTTTCCTTCCCACTCCTAGCCCTTTCCTGTCCCATTGTCGCCATAAGACCTATCTGTGTCGGTGCGAAGTAAAGCAAGTAGAAAAAAAAAAAAAAAGTCTGGTGGAAGTTTTGAGAGTTATTTTTAACAAAGCTGTCTTACAGGTCAACAAGTTGTGATTTTTCAAAAGTTCTTTTAACTCCTCTTATTATTCTAGCAGGTTCTTTCCTTTGCTGTTTGAATTGGTCATAGTGCTCAGTCTTTCCAGAGGATTTCCACTTTTTCCATTGTTTTATTCTCTCTTGGAAGACATCTTCACATATTTGATTTCACCAAGGTTTCTTTTTAGGTTTGACTAGCCAAATGTTTTCTGTGCTGCATTGGTTATTTCTTTAGATAAATCTTGCCTACTTCCCATGATGAGATACTTTTATTACTTCCGGAAATGTTTCTCATGGTTTTTTATGCAATTTGAAGTCTATTTGTGTTATATTTATTTACTCTTTCCCCTCTTCTGTGATTTCTGTTGGGTAAGAATTTTATTTTGATTTTAGACAAGTAGTGATCGGAAACAAATTCTCTGCTTATTACTACCTTGACATTCATAATTTCCTTCACAATAGTAATGGATTTGGAGAAATCCATGTTTTAGCTTTCCTTGACAATTTCTTGAAAAAAGTTGACATTAACTTCAGTTGAAAGTTTTTACAGATAGTAATTAATCTCATTCCATTTATGTTTGTTCTTTGGTGTGTGGTTTATTCTCCCACTATTGGTCTATGGATTCTCTCTCTTCCAACTTGGGCATTGGAATCCCCAAGTAATATCACCACATTTGATTTTGGAATTTTAGATAATTCATCATCCGGGAGTGTCCAGAATTCCTCTACTTTATTTAGGTTCTTTTTGTTGTCTTCATTTATTGGTGCATGACAGTTAATAGAAGTATACTTTTTTAATTTTTTCAGTTCATTGTTAAAAGAGATATCCTTTCTGAGCGGGATTTGAATTCAGTTACATTGTCTAATAATCTTTTACGGACATAAAAGGCTGTTTCCAAGAATGGTATTCCTTTCATAATTTTAATCGCAGGTTTACCTTTAAAGATTCGATAACCTTTTGTTTCTGTCACATTCTCATCCAAAACTTGTCTCTTGTACTGCTAAGATTTGAATTTCATTTCTATCTAGAAGTAGTTCTAATTCCTTCTATTTACCAACCTTCAACAAAGAATTTACATTCAAAGTGCCTGCAAAAAATTTTGTTTAAACTTAAGTCTGGACGGATTCCAAGGATAAGTGACCGGGATTTGAACCACGGAACCCAGTGGTGAGAGGCCGGCATGCCTGAGCCACAGAGGCTACTGATGCAGTAGTATTGCTTTGTTCAAATACACTCATGTCATAAGGTTGTTCTGCAGAAACTATTAGCATTCCAGTCACCTAGGTTCAGCATGTGTCTTGTTACCTAGTAGGCACTGGGTCCTCCATGGGGACTGATAACTTCTTCCATGAGTGATGGTATTGATGTGTATCAGGTGCAAATGGCATCCTGGGGTATAGCCATCCATGCTGCATTCACCTGGTTCTGTAATCTATCAGCATTGTCCGTATTGATAATTTAAGCACACAAGTATAAAGGATGAGTTTTCCACCTAATCAATACTTTATATTACAAAATGTTTAGAATTATTTACATTAAAACAGTACCGGTTTTGACCTGTAAATAGGTCGTCATCAGCTGTTGGAGAACCAGCTTAATAGCGATTGTACATAATAAAACATTACTAAAAACTAATTAAACAAGAATGCCTTATTCTAATATAATACTAATGTTAAGATATATACATCTGGTACAATTATAGGGCTTTGACTTGTTGGAGTCCCATTCAAATATCTATGCTGTTGCCAACATTATGTCAAACAAGATATATACATATGGTACAATGAAGGGCTTTGGCATGCTGGAGTCCCATGAATGCCACATATTCCAAAAATTATATAGCTGAGGTTACAAATGGGGTATAGTTCTTAGAGAATAAAACGTTACTGAGGTTTTGGTGTCACGTTCAAATATCTATGCAGTATACCATCATTATGTCCATCATTATGTTGTATAGATAGAATCAAGGTGCATTGTTGGGCTGCAATTTTGCAGGGAACGTTGCGTTCAGTAGATTGAGGTTCTGTAACTTGTTGAACAGGTACTATGTTCATTCTTAGTCGATGTTGTTGCTAATACATGCTAGTTTTCAGGATCCTCAACATGAGGCATATCATGCTATGTATGACATATTGAAATTAAAGAAATTAGGTTGATAGAGCTCCCCTCTTCATAATTGTATTTACGCTCAGGTAAATTCAAAAATGTGTGTTCCGCTTCCGACTATACTTAAGGACATATCCAGCCCTGATAGAAGAGAGAACTAATAATAGTAAAGTACTAAAATTAACCTGTGAGAATAAAGACATTTATAAAAAGATTCAAAAGTTGAAAACTAGAAAGGCAGCTGGGATTGATAAGATTTCTGGGGATATATTAACGGCTATGGGTTGGAATGTAGTGCCATATCTGAAATACTTACTTGATTCCTGATGCATGAAGGAGCAAAACCAAATGAATAGAGAGTTGCAATAGTAGCCCTAGTGTACAAGGGAAAGGGTAACAAACATAAAGCGTATAATTACAGGCCTGTCAGCTTGACATGTGTTGTCTGTAAGTTCTGGAAAAGCATTCTTTCTGATTATATTAGACCCCCCCATGGCACTACAGCTCTTGAAGGGTCTTGGCCTACCAAGCGACCGCTGCTCAGCCCGAAGGCCTGCAGATTACGAGGTGTTGTGTGGTCAGCACGATGAATCCTCTCGGCCATTATTCTTGGCTTTCTAGACCGGGGCTGCTATCTCACCATCAGATAGCTCCTCCATTCTAATCATGTAGGCTGAGTGGACCTCGAACCAGCCCTCAGGTCCAGGTGAAAATCCTTGACCTGGCCAGGAATCGAACCCAGGGCCCCCGGGTAAGAGGCAGGCATGCTGCCCCTACACCATGGAGCCGGCTATTATATTAGAAATGTTTGAAAAATTACTGACTGATTTGATAGAAGGTAGTTTGGGCTCAGGAAATATTATTCCAGCACAACTTGTAGGATACCAGCAAGATATACCATAGGTGATATTTTAGATTCAGGAGGTCAAATGGACTGTATTGCTGTTGACTAATACAAGGCTCTTGATATAGTAGATCATGGGAAATTACTGGCAAAAATGAAGACTATTGGACTAGACAAAAGAGTGGTTGAATGGGTGGCTATGTTTCTAGAAAATAGAACTCAGAAAATTAGGGTAGCGAAACATTATTTGATCCTGTAATGATTAAGAGGGGGTTCTGCAAGAAAGTATTATTGGATCTGTATGTTTTCTTTCTTCTATGTATTGTACCAGGAATGCTGGTCCAAAATAAAGTCCTCATACTTCGAACTTAAATTACGCACTGCACGCCAACTCAGCAGCTGGCTGCGGCATGCAGTCCATATGCGACGTGGAGCTTATGACGCCACAGCCTACCTCACCTTGTGACAGAAAGATTGCATCAGCCAGAGAACATTCAAAATGTTCTATGCCTAATAATGTTCCTTAGGATAATAATTAAATTATGAGAACAACATCATCGTGTTGCCAAATTTTTTGTTTTGTCTCCATTTCCACCAAGTTTGGTGTAAATCCAACGAAAGCTAAAGAAGATATTGAATGAAATACAATTACTGCTATCTTCACGATTTGCATATATAAGGAGGGCTAATTCCCAAGGCAGACACGTTTTTCATTGACCTCTCTACGTGGGACAGTTACGTTCTCCAACACAACTCTTCTTAATATTTGATTGGCCAGGTGGCTCTCCATCTATTACTCGCTACCTCACTTATTTCAATAAAGCAAGCGGCTGACACCTAGTTTAAAGTCAGCCTCCCATCATGTCCAGCTGTGTGATCCGTGGTGTTGATCCCGCCCTCTCTGACCACGACATCCTCGTCTAACTCTGCCTGGCAGGCGTCTTGGCTGGAAGCATCTCCAGGGTACTGCAAGAATTTGTTCCTACACGTCGGGTCCTTCTTCATCTCCATACAGCAGATGCCGTTCAGCGATTCCTCAACAACAGAGTCTACAGTAACAGCCAACAACACTGAGTGGAACCAAGTCCTCCATACTTTGCCGCCGAAGTAAGCGCACTGCCACAGTGGACACCACCACAACCATCTTCATTCCATTTCTACACTACCCCCATCACCACCACCAACACTACCATCACAACAACCACCACGACATCCACCCATCTCTTTTCCCATGTTCCGGTCACAACTGTTGTACCATGCCATCCTTCACCACTTCCAACCTGTTCCACATCCCCCAAAAATACCCATCGTCACACCCAGCCACCCCCTCCTCTTCAACCTCGTCAACCCATCTGTCCTCCCCTCCCCCCGACTAGCTTATTCCCCCACCACCTCCGACGCTTGAAATCATCCGATTCCTAACCTTTTCCCATTGCAACATTACTGCAACCTTGCATCTCCTCGCCCTCCATCTCCATTCTGGTACTCTCATTTAAACTCCACTCCTAGCACACATCATTTTCATTCCCATCACCGCAGCCAAGAGGCCCCATCTTTTCTCTTCCCTCAATTCCTCACATTGCTCCATCCCACTTCCTCCTTTCAACGCACAGCACAGTTCCATCACATCTCTGGCCTAGGAGACGACGTTACTGTTTAGGGGCCTGCGCCACACTTTGGGCGGGGAATGAAACACCAGTTCGTCATCGTCGACCAAGACAGATCAGTGTGTCAAGTAGTATGGTCGGCTTATGGCAGTCACGATGTAGTATTGAGTGACAGTTTAATTTCTGCATGTTTAGAAACTTGAACTCAACAGTGTTGAAATTGGACTTATAAATTTTCTTCGGTATTCCAGTTCGTGAATGATGGACTTTTTCTCAAACTGAGAGCGATATAATACAACTTGTGCTTCACCAACATTAACATTTACAAGTGATTGATTATTTAGATGAGTGTTTTAAAACTTGTGGTTATTTTCCAAGTGCTCATATTTCAAAGTGAATGAGACGTTCTGATCAGTGATAGATTTTGAACAGTGCTTGTATTTCGTCAAGAGATTGAAATGTTTTGACATTTTTCATTGATATAATAGTGCTATGAGACTTAGAATTTCTCAAGTGTCGAACACTGACAGGTGACTGAATATAAAGTTATCTTGAACTCTGTAACTACATCACCGGACTTGCAATTTTCTTGTGTGTAAATAATTCTCAAATATTTGGAAATATTTTCGTAGGTGATAGACTGCCTACTGTATATTTGAACTTGTATTTATCAAGCTTATGAGTAATCGAACCAAGGATTGTTAACGAACAGAATCAGTTTCAATTTATTTTTCAATTAACACATGTGAACAGGTCTAATTTCACAAGTAAAATATTTTTGTTTCCTTCCAATCAAATAGTATCTTTCCGAACCGAAATTTCAAGTTACATGTTGACGTGTATATAAATAAAGTTCTTTATGTCATCAAAAGCATGCATGGGATAGGATGTCCAATGAATTGAATTATCGAAGCACATTGAACGTTTTATTTCAAACGAATAATGGACATGTTATACAACTAAATAAATTAAACGTACATACATTTCGTGTTTCCAGCAGGGCTGAGTGGCTCAGACGGTTGAGGTGCTGGCCTTTTGAAACCAACTTCACAGGTTTGAACCTGGCCCAGTCCGTTTGTAATTGAAGAGGCTCAAATACATCAGCCTTGTGTCGGTAGATTTACTGGCACATAAAAAGAACTCCTGCAGGACTAAATTCCAGCACCTCAGTGTCTCCAAAAACCATAAAAGTAGTTAGTAGGACGTAAAGCAAATAACAATATCTTTATCATTATTATTATTATTATTATTATTATTATTATTATTATTATTATTATTATTATTATTATTATTATTGTTGTATGTCCGGCGCTCCCTTTCTCGCTCAGCCAGCCAGCTGCACGCGCGCCTGTGTATCATTCTGCTAGCTTCGACGCGCAGCCCTCAGTGCGCGTGCCTGACCATCGAGTGTACTATAAATAGGAGCTCCCTGCCTGCTCACTCGCCCACTTGCCCCGGTGTCCAGCTCCAGAATACACCCTACGTCGAGCACGGAGGCTACTCCTCTTGAAAATGTGCTTCGACCAGGTGGACTGAATTTCTGGCAGTACGAGGTTTCACCTCTGGTCACCGCTCCCTTACCTGTTTCCGCTGCCTATGTTCCGTAGTTCTTTCACAAGCCATTTTCATTCCCTAAGTTATGCAAGCTCCCTTAGTTTCGCTAGGTGGAATTTCTTCAATCAATTGAACTTGCTTTTTAGGAATTCAGGCACTTCAACAACAAGGACTCTCAAAGACATTTATGTTAGTGTGCCAGATAGTTTTCGACTATCAACGTGTCAATTCACAAAGACTATCTTTTCAAGATAGAAGTGTATATAAAGACTGTAAACCTGTACATATTGTATAAAGACAGACTTTTCTCAAGATTCAATATTCCTTTTTGCTTCAAAATAAATTTCAGTTATTTATGTAAATATCATAAAGTGAAGCAATAAAAGTTGTGTTCTGTAAATTTCAACCTTGGTTACAACACAACTCTATGGCGACGAGGTAAAAAAGCAACAACCTACAATTCTTCGACACCAGTTGCCAACTCTATGGCGACGAGGTAAAAAACGCAACAACCACTACAATTCTTCGACCCCAGTTGCCAACTCTATGGCGACGAGGTAAAAAGCAACAAACTACACATCATCAGCCCCAATCGCCAACTCTATAGCGACGAGGTAAACACGACACTACAATTCAACAGGCCCAGTTGTCAACTCTACGGCGACGTGCTAAACAACAACGACACTCCAACCAGTTCTGACACACAGCTTACCTTACTCTTTCTTGCACGCATATCGCAATGGCTACTGCGGAACAACTCGCTACGGTCTTCCAAGCCTTACAGCAGCAACAACAACAGTTTCTGCAACAACAACAGGCCGCATTAATTCAGGCTATTCAAGCTATTTCTGTCTCTACACAGCCATCAGCTATTCCTCCGTTCTCTGCTTTTGATCCAGCTACGGAAGAATGGTCAGTTTATTTAGCCCGTTTACAACAGCATTTCATCTGCCATTCTGTCACAGATGATCAACGCCGCCGCGCACTATTTCTTAGTTCGGTTGGCAATGCTACGTGTGCATTACTACGTAAATTAAGTCCGGAAGAACACTTATCTGGGGTACCCTTCACGCAGCTCTTGGCCCGTCTCACGGAACACTATGCCAAAGCTCCTCACATAGTGGCTGCTCGCTATAAATTTTTTCAGAGCAGAAAGCAACCCCATCAGACACATACTGAATGGATAACTGAATTGCGTGGTCTAGCTAAACCCTGCCAGTTCATCTGCTCCAAGGACGGTTGTGGTTCATCCTACGCTGATTCTCTCATTCGGGACATGATAATTTTACATACTCCTGAAGACAAAATACGTTTTGACGCTGTCAAGCAGAGTAACCCTTCTTTAGAAGACGTCCAGCGTATTGCTACGGTTTATGAGCTTACTACCCAGACTGCCGCAGCCATAGCTTCTCCACACGAAGTTGCACAAGTCTCGCCTCAGGCCCGCCAGTCCTCTGCTACAGTGAACCGTACGGATAAGGCGCTCTCCACCAAGCATTCTCGCCAGGTTCCCTCTCGTAATGCTACACGGAAGCCCAATTCTAAAAGCACCTCGAAACTCCTGCCTTCCTGCCGAGGTTGTTTCAAGCATCATGAACGTCGTGACTGTCGTTTTTTCAAAGCTACTTGTGAACGATGTAATAAACTTGGACACATTAAGACTGTCTGTCAAAGTTCGCTCCGCCCTGCTAAGACTACTGCAGCACGCCGGAAGCATATACAGCCCCGCCAAGACATGGAAGTTGATCAGATCAATCTTATTCTTCCCACAAAGGATTCTCACAAAATCATCGTTCCTCTCTCATTCTCTGATCGATCTGTCGATTTTCAATTAGACACTGGATCACCGGTCTCTATTATTAACCTGACTACCTACCACGACTTAGGTTCACCTTCATGCTCTCCAGCTGACATCCAGCTAGTGACATTTAACAAGAAGAAAATTGACATCAAAGGTCAAATCAAGCTTCAGGCTAGTTATAAAGGAATTCAAAAGGCCATTCCTCTTCTCGTAGTTAACAACTACACTGCATCAAACATTATGGGCATGGATCTATTTAACTTATTTGGTTTCCAGATACATGACAACATTAACGTCGTATCTACATTGCATCCTACTTCTGACGTTACCGCTCTCCTAGCGCAGTTTCCTGAAGTCTTCGACTCTCAGCTCGGAACAGCCAAAGACTATCCAGCTCACATACAGCTGAAATCCGGAGCTAAGCCTCGCTTCAAGTCCAGTACCCCTAGCACTTCAAGACCAGGTCATGAAAGAATTAGAAAGATGGATACAAACTGGAATTGTTGTACCAGTTACTTCTAGTCAATGGGCTACTCCACTCGTGGTAATCAAGAAACCTGATGGTAATGTTCGACTTTGTGGCGATTTTCGATCTACAGTCAACGCACAACTCGACACAGATATCTTTCCTATTCCACGTCCAGAAGACTTATTCCGTCGTCTCTCTGGTGGACAATTCTTCTCTCGAGTTGATCTTAAAGAAGCATATCTCCAGCTACTTTTAGACGAAGAATCTAAGAAATTTCTCACACTCAACACTCCTCTCGGACTGCTCCAGCTCCAGCGGCTCCCATTTGGTGTTTCATCCTCAGCGGCTATTTTTCAGCGCTATTTGGCTCAACTCACCGCCTCCATTCCCGGTTGTGCTAACTACCTGGATGATATTATTGTTACTGGAAAAGATCATCAGGAACATCTAACCAATCTACGCCTCCTTCTCCAGAAATTGACAGACAATGGCCTACGAGCGAATCTCGCTAAATGTACCTTCTTTCAGCCTCAAGTTCACTACCTAGGACATATACTTGATAAGAATGGAATTCGTCCTAGTACACAGAATGTCTCAGCGATAGTAAACATGCCAGCACCTCAGAACCTCAAGCAGCTTCAGTCCTTCATAGGCAAAGCGAACTATTATAATAAGTTCATTCCACGCTTCGCTACAGTGGCAGCTCCATTAAACGCTCTACGTAAAAAAGGTGTTAAGTTTCAGTGGACTCCGCAATGCCAACAGGCATGGAAAACAATCAACAACGCCTTAATTCAAGCTATACAACTCACTCATTTTCAGCCCGACAAGATCATCACGCTAGCTACTGACGCTTCAGACTACGGTGTCGGTGCCGTTCTCTCCCAGAAGGATCGTCATGGACAAGAACGCCCCATCGCCTTCGCTTCGAAAACACTTAATGACCATCAACGTCGATACTCACAGATAGAGAAAGAAGCTTTAGCCATCATCTTTGGTATTCGCCGTTTCAATGAATATCTCTATGGCAACCATTTCCTGATCATTACCGATCATAAGCCTCTCGTACACTTATTCCATCCTGGTAATAAGATCCCAGAGAATTCCCTCAGAAAGCTTCAAAGATGGTCCATGTTCCTTTCTGATTATTCCTATCAGATTGTATATCGAGCCACATCCCAGCATTGTAATGCTGATGCCCTCTCCCGCTTACCCGTTGGTCCTGATACTGCCTTCGATTCTCAAGAATCTGAATGTCTTCAGTTGGACATGGAACTTGAAGATACTGTATCCAGTTTTCCTATTGATGCTACCTGCATAGCTAAAGCTACGGATAAGGACAGTACACTTGCTACTGTACGTACTTACATCCGCAACGGTTGGCCTCTTCAGAGCACACTTCCTGCCCACCTGGCACCTTATCATCGTGTGCAGCATCGTCTCACGACTCGTGCCGGAGTTGTATTACTAGAAGCAGGCACCATCTTCCGAGTGGTTATCCCACTTAGCCTACAGAAACAAGTTCTCGAATTATTACACCAAAGCCATTGGGGTATATCCAGAACAAAGCAACTCGCCCGTCAACACTGCTACTGGCCCGGTATTGATGCCGCCATCGAAAAGCTAATATGTCATTGTGAGCAATGTCAAACGAATCAGAACGCCCCGTCTTCTGATCTTGCTTCATGGCCTCCTGCTACTACTCCATGGGAACGAGTTCACATCGATTTCGCAGGTCCTTTCCTCAATTCCATGTGGTTAATAGTCATCGATTCACTGTCAAACTTTCCATATGTCGTGGATATGCATTCGACTACTACAACCGAAGCTACCATTCGTGCTCTCCAGAAAATCTTTACTACAGAAGGTTTACCACAAGTACTCATTTCGGACAACGGACCTCAATTTACAGCTACTGCTTTTCAGAACTTTTGTACACATAATGGCATTCGTCATATCCTAGCACCACCTTTTCACCCTCAATCTAATGGTGAAGCTGAACGCTTCGTACAAACATTTAAAAGAAGTATGAAGAAAGCTGTCTCTTCAGGCTTAACTAAAGACCAAGCCTTGCTCCAACTCTTAAACAACTATAGAACTCTACCCGGCGCTGATAATATCACTCCTGCACAGAAGCTCCATGGACGACCTCACAGAACTTTACTTTCTCTGTTACAGCCTCTTCCGACCCAGCATAAGACCTCACCAACGAAGTTCTCCCTCAACGACAAGGTCTACACCAGGACATTCAAATCCAACCCACTCTGGATACCTGGAGTCATCTGCAGATCTTTGGGTCATCGTCTATACGAGATACAGACTACGGAGAAACGTATCTGCCGCCATCAAGATCAGATACGTCTGCGCTACCGCCCCTGTCCAGCTATTGATGCTATTGCTAAACCAGATAAATCTATTGCTGAACGAGCTTTAGATCATTTAATAACAATGGGTTCCTTTCAGGACGAGACAGCGCCACTCCGCCCAGTTCCAGCTCCGGACAATACAACAGAGACATCTGCAGCTCCGCCCCAGCATCGCAGTCGCCGCCAGCGCCGCCGCCGTTTCACGCCGTACCGGCGTATTTAGGAGGGGAGGGTGTTGTATGTCCGGCGCTCCCTTTCTCGCTCAGCCAGCCAGCTGCACGCGCGCCTGTGTATCATTCTGCTAGCTTCGACGCGCAGCCCTCAGTGCGCGTGCCTGACCATCGAGTGTACTATAAATAGGAGCTCCCTGCCTGCTCACTCGCCCACTTGCCCCGGTGTCCAGCTCCAGAATACACCCTACGTCGAGCACGGAGGCTACTCCTCTTGAAAATGTGCTTCGACCAGGTGGACTGAATTTCTGGCAGTACGAGGTTTCACCTCTGGTCACCGCTCCCTTACCTGTTTCCGCTGCCTATGTTCCGTAGTTCTTTCACAAGCCATTTTCATTCCCTAAGTTATGCAAGCTCCCTTAGTTTCGCTAGGTGGAATTTCTTCAATCAATTGAACTTGCTTTTTAGGAATTCAGGCACTTCAACAACAAGGACTCTCAAAGACATTTATGTTAGTGTGCCAGATAGTTTTCGACTATCAACGTGTCAATTCACAAAGACTATCTTTTCAAGATAGAAGTGTATATAAAGACTGTAAACCTGTACATATTGTATAAAGACAGACTTTTCTCAAGATTCAATATTCCTTTTTGCTTCAAAATAAATTTCAGTTATTTATGTAAATATCATAAAGTGAAGCAATAAAAGTTGTGTTCTGTAAATTTCAACCTTGGTTACAACAATTATTATTATTATTATTATTGACTACTCACCAATAATGTCTGCCCAGAAAATACTTCTCATCATTTATAACTATGGATCTCAACAGTTATATAATGTCCTAAATATGATGACATTTTATAAGTGGCTTTATGTCGCACCGACACAGATAGGTCTTATGGCGATGATGGGACAGAAAAGGGATAGAAGTGGGAAGGAAGCGGTCGTGGCCTTAACAAAGGTGCAGCCCTAGCATTTTCCTGGTGTGAAAATGGGAAACCACAGAAAACCATCTTCAGGGCTGCCGACACTGGAGTTTGAACCCACTATCTCCTGGATGCAAGCTCACAACTGCAAGCCGCTAACCGCACAACTAACTTACTCTAGGCTCTAATGCTGGGCTGAGTAGCTCGGATGATAGTGCGCTGGTCTTCTGATTCCAACTTGGCAGGTTCGATGGCTGCTCATTTCAGTGGTATTTGAAGGTGCTCAAATATGCCAGTCTATTTTCTGTAGATTTACTTGCATTTAAAAAATCCTTTGATACAAAATTCTGGCACCTTGGCATCTCCAAACACTGTAAAAATAGTAGTGGCAGTAGTAGTAGTAGTAGTAGTAGTAGTAACATTATTATTATGGAAGCTCTAATTAAGCGGGTCAATTACAGTCATCATTTTACCTATCACCTTTACTATCCAGTAATAAGACTTATAATACAAATACCCAGCGACACTTCCATAGTAGCTCTTTATCCTTTGAGCAATGTTCACACATGGTTGCAACTACAGTTTTTTGAAATTTGTCTCGTTAATAACAATTTCACTGAATACTTATAGCCTTTTTTTCAATTTCCATTTTCCTTTCATTCACCTGAACATATTATGAACATAGCATAGACAACTCACGTTGTCTATTGTCAGAAATTCATCCTAGACTGTCACAATAACAGAACAGAAATGTTGCACCTAGTTTTCATTAACTCATTAACTGTTTTCCTTCATTAATGTCATCTTGGATCACTGAGCAATGCCATTGACGTCTTATGAATCGCACACAACTGCACAACACTTGATTCGGATGTGTGTGCTGGTACGGTTCTTTGACATCATGTATTGTACATAAACGAGTACAAAATAACACTCAGTGGCAACATGGGAAGGTACACGAGTTGATACTCTGTAAGGATTATGTGTACTTTTCACACAGAGTACCCTAGACCGGTTTTTGAGTACAGCAAGTGGCCTGGCACGTGAGTCAACCTCCCCTGCTTGACAAGCAGTAAAGAGAGTGCAAAACATGTGTTGGCCTGCGATAAGAAACAGGTTCAACAGCCCTATACTCTGCCACTATACCTCCACTATACGAGGACAGAATGACATAATTGGCGTATCCTGCTACGGCCGTGCAAAACACATCAGGTCCTGAAATATTTGGCTCAGTTATGGGAAAACTAATAGGACAAGGTAAAAAGTACATAGCATATATTGTGAGATGTATTTTTCTTTGCCGACTAGCAAGATATCTGTACGTATACCCCTAACATCCTACATATATACACACGATATGAGTAAAGAACTGGAATCACAGACAAGGATATTTGCAGATGATGTTATACTGTATGGAGTAGTAAATGAATTGCAAGATTGTAAGCGATTACAGTGGGAGAGAGATGAACCAAAGTCAAGTTGTTTCACCAAGAGGAAAAGTCCTCTCACTTTTAATTATTGTGATGATGGGGTGGTAGTACCTTATGGAGAACACTGTAAGTACCCAGGTGTTAATATAATGAATGATGTTCATTGGGGTAATCATATTAACAAGGTTGTTAAGAAAGGTTACTGATCACATGGTTATGAGAGTATTTTGTCATATGTACTGTACCTGACAGGGACATGAACCAAGTACTAGTGATCAAGGGGACACGCATTTCTTTGTCTGGTAGTGAGCCTGCAGAAACTTGAAACTTAGAATGTTACAGCTGTGGCAGAGCTAGGGAATCTCTGGTTGAAAATAAGGGAGAAGTCGCCCCACCACACGTTATTGGCGAGTGGGAGAGGTACATTTTTTAGCACCATAATATGGGAACCATCTTTAAAACAGCATGACCAACTTCATCTTCTATGATAAAGGAATTAACGATTTTTATAATATTGTGCTGTACAATGAATCAAAAGAGCTGTCTATGATTGTGAATTTATTTAGAGTGTGTGACGTCCCTTATGGTAATAATCTTCTGTCAAAAGAAGGAATAGATGATTACATAATAGAGGAGAGTTACAGAGACCATGTGTTGAATATCTACACACTCTCTTGACAAGGAGAATCCTGTGAGTGAGGGGAAAGTTGAAGACAGTTATTTATTACAGGAGATTCTGCAATCGGATTTTGTACAGGTGAGTTCCAATTATATTATAAGATTACTGGTCACCTGGTTATCATACTATTGCATCTCAAATACACCGAGAACAGGGTGTATAGGAAATTTGAAAGGGGGGAAACTTCTCAGCTAATATAAGGCTTTAGAAACGTCATCCGGGGCAGTTGGTGTTTTCTTCTCGCGAGAGACAGATGTGTTACATAAAATCAGCTTCATGGTCCGTATCGCACTTACACAGATTCACAAGTGAGGACACTTCCTCTAAAGCATTGATACTTTGTCATTATATGAATTTTTCATCTAAACAGTGTTATGTGGCTGAAGATGTTTATAATATACGAAACATGTACCACTTTCAACCAATAAGCTGCCTTAAGCAATTTAGTATCGACAAGGTGGAAAATAAAAAATACTTAGTTGTGAAGACAGACGTGTGTTGGTATCAGGCTCTAATTTCCTTTGTTTGAGTACTGTTAAAGCAGGGAAACAGATTATTGGAGTGGTATATGAAGTGAACTAAGAAGAGGGATACAATTGAGTGCACGGTTAAATGTTTTGACAACTTGTGAACAATAAATTGAACTCATAGAATTATTATTATTATTATTATTATTATTATTATTATTATTATTATTATTAATAATAATAATACTACTTCTGTTGCCCGAGATAAAGAAGGGAGATGCGCAATATTACAAGCATCACTATGAGTAGTGATACAGGGGTTAACGTGGAGTCGTGCTGTTAATAAGCTGTACGATATGAGTAGAAATACCCTGTATAAATCTATTTGATTCCGGGACATCGAATCAAAGATCAGGTCAATTAGTGCATGGTGACGTAGACAAACAGAACTTGTATTAACTCTGTATGTATCTGTGCTTTAGATACTGAAGATTTCCAGTGCCCAGGACTATGGATATTAGCATTCGCAGCCAGCAGATAGAATCAACAACTATCAACATGGGCATGAGTCAACACTAAACCTCAGGATGGACGTCCCCTACCTGACTGAGGTGTCATCGAGGGACAATAAGGCCCTTCTGCATGACATGAGGGGTACGGAGAATTCATTTTATAATGCTGTAGCTATTAATTGATAGGGAACTTTAGTTTGTTAAATTGTAAATGTGCAAAGGCATGGCACAGAGTTTATTTAGTAACAAGTCTGAGTGACTTGACTTGTAGATAAGGGAAAATTTGTTTGTGGGAAGGATATCCTTTTCCTTGGGGTTACTTTTTTGTGTACTTGATTTTAATATAATGGTGAATTTAATTAGTTCTTGGGATTGATTGTGTAAGAGGGGCTGGTATTCAACCGACTGACCTATCATGAATACCAAATAATATTTTTGTATATTATCCTTTGTTAAAAGAAGGAAGTTGCTGTGAAATCACCCAGAGAGCCGAGCGGCAAACTCCAATAAAATATATAGCTAGGTCCCAGTTTACATTTTCTTCATTGTTTTTCATGCATATAAAATCATTAGTAGGGATTTCAGGTCCTCTGCAAACATCGTAGATCCCGGGTTTGGCTCTGGGTGTATGAGTGGGAGTCTTGCAATGTTGAGACTGGTGAGTTGTGTTTCACCTGTGTTGTGTATATAATTTCTGTGTTTCTCTTGAGTGTTTATGCTTTTAATTGTGTTGTGATGTTATTCAGCATCGACAATGGTGTCTACCATTGGTCCAATGGGTTTGTGTATATACAGGTGGGGGTTCAATTTAAACCCAAGGCATCTGAAGTTTGTGTTTGTTTATGTTGTATTATCTAAGATTATTCCAGTGAGAAACCAATTTATGTTAGATTAGGTGTCACTCAGATTTGTTGCTTTTGAGTATTATGATTTTGTTTGCCCAGTAAAATTGGGAGCACCTTCAGTGATTAATACTTGATGTTCCGTACACGTGAAGTCATGAAGAAGATTCGTATTGAATGGTTATACTCGGTCTTATCCTTAAAATTTGAACAATGCTCAACAATCTGAAACTATGTGAAATTCTATTTATGTATTTGCCTCATATATTTGCGTCATTTTTCATCATCATCAGGATTATAATAAACCGCCTTGATTTTTTAAAATTGAGAAGATTGTTCTTATTCTATTGTAGTTATATGACACCCATATACTCCTACCCTTTATGCCGTTAAGTGATTCATATTTATTTGATGTCCACCTGATTTTAACCCAGTTAATGACACTGTAGATGCATCGCCGGAGACTCTATGGGTAGGGGATGGATGGAGTACGCTATCTTTCACTTAACCTGAACCTTGTAAAACCTTAAATTATGATGTTAATACATTTTAATTATCCTTTATTAAATGCTAAGTACGACTATTCCCTGTAAATATGTACTGTAAATTTGTATAACCGTAAGGAAGTATTGTGAATACATATAACCTCAAAATCTGTATAGTCGAAAACTGTAGAAAAATCTGTAATATTTGTATATTAGGTGTATTCTGCTACAACTCTGATATACTTGGAGGTTTCTGGAAACTTACTATGATGTTTTCTTATTCAGATACGTGTGGACGCTTTAGGAATGTTATGGATTTCTCCATGTGTGTTTGTAAACTGTAACTGAACATTTGAGTTTTTCCTACTCCACTCGACTGACCAGTCGACAGTTGTTCAGGCATGTTCCATTGTAATAACATTTCCAGAAGTCGATATTTCTAGACTGTTTGTCGAATGGTATATATATCGAGCTGACAGACTGGGTGAGTGAGTTTGCATATTCAGCAGTAAGATATCGGAGTGGAAGGACGTGCATGCTACACTACGAAGCAATCACTCCGTCCACCACCCCTCACTTCCATTGGCTACAAGCACTTCTGTGTAGATCTGCGGGTCCTAAGAATCGCTTAGGCCACCTTTCAAGCTCTAAGCACAAACTGTGCTGCCAGGTATGCTCGGTTTCAACCCCCGCTGGGGTAACACTGCAACTTCTGCACCATCACACTATGGCTGCTTCAGACGGCTTTGGGAAATTTGGGGCGCTGCTTGGACTCCCCACCGCTAGGCGCAGTTTGTGCGCACACCACCTCCGGCACCACTGCGGAGCTAGGAAGATGACCACCAACAGAGAGATCCACCCCGCGTCCTGAGCTAAAACTGCCCACCAAGAGGAGTAATTTGTCAAAACCATCCACACATAGAACAGTTTGGGTCTTATCATGGATGAACCACTTTAAAAACAATACCTGACCCGAACTAAACTTTGCTGTGGCTCAGGGCCTTCCCCACTGAGACTTGCCAATCTACTGCTGAATAGGCTGATAATCTTAAAGGTTACCACCAAATGCATTACAATAGCTAGATAGAACCTACCACTACCATTCCAACCCCCTCGTGGGGCCATCAACAAGGACAGCTTATGTTAACTTGGAGAGACATGTGGCAGGAAAACAGATGGTGGGAAGACAAAGAACCCACTAGATGAACATCATAAAGATGGACATTGAAGATTGGGGAACTACACTGGAAGATGACATTAACATTAGAACGTATCTCAGTAAGACAGAGTAGAAGATGCTCGCCAACAGTATCCAGGAAAATGAAACATTAAAATGATGATAATGATGATGATGAAGCATGAATTTATGACAACTATTCAGATTGAGTCTAGTAGGATACTTAACATTTTGAGACTAAGAACAAAAAATGTATTGGTTATTTTAATTCTTTTCTATATGCTATTGAAAATGCTCTTAAGAATTTTCATTTCATACTGGTAAGTACTGTATATCTGAAAACCCAATTCTTTGTTTAAATGGTTAGTATTGTGGATGTCAATTCATAGGGCCCCAGATTCAATTCCCGGCTGGGCTGGGGATTTTAATCATGTTTAGTTAATTCCTCTACCTCAGGGACTTGGTGTTAATGCACATCTTCACCTACACATAACATATCACACTACTAATCACCACAAAAACATGCATTAGAGAATACATTCCTTCAAATAGGGTTGGTGTTAGGAAGGCCATCTGGCCATTAAAAAAAAAGGGCTTAGTCTACATTATCACCAACTTCAGATAACTGAAAAAAAGAAAAGAGGCCAGGAAAGGAGAAAATTCTCTTAAGAATATCTGACACATGATCCACATGAACTGATAAAAAAATGTACCAAACCTGAAGACAAAATGTATGAGAAATCTTTAGGATTATAACCATTAAAATATATTTGTATTTCAACAGTCATAATATTAAAACAACATACTTTATATTTCTCATTTTGTGTGCTTGTTAAGACTTAAAAAATAAACAAGCAAAACACTTGAGGAATAAATAAATTTGTCTAGGGTGTAAATAATTAAATCCATTAAAAACATTAAAAGCAAACAATCCACATATCTCACCAAAATTAAAATTCTCATTTATTTTTTCTATATTCACAGAGGAACATTAAAAATACCACAGTTTTTATAGGTTAAATTCATTGGTTTTGCAAATGCTTGAAATCATAATGGACTGTATGCTTAAAGTAGAATGTAGTAAATGCTAGTACGGTTCTTCAAGTAGGTAGAAAAAGGTTCAAGAATTCAAGAAGACAGTATTTAATTAATACTTGAGGTAAAAGGTACAGTAGCTAGTTTTCAAGTCTACCCAGTAGCAGCTTTAAAGGTCAACTTAGTTGTAATCATGGCGACGTTCATGCAAGTGCGTGTCCCTAAGGTTTACAAGATATGTTTTTACAAAGCATTATACCGATTTGAAGAGCATCATATCAACATACTTACAGAGATTTTCTTGGGTATTTCTCATGAGTCTTGAGGAAGGCCCTTTCATCCAAACAGAAAATGGAAATGTTTTTGCGGTATATTGGTGACCCCAGTTTTGGAGTTGAAGATAAAGGTGTTCTTCAGGCGAAAGTGAGCAGAACAGTTTCAGAGGTGAGTAAAAAGATATGTGATAATTGGGAAGACTGGATAAATTTTCCAGCAAATATCAATGAAATTGAAGTAGCCAAGAGAGAATGTCAGGAAGAACAAAACTTTCATTTCACATTTTGTGCTTTGGATTGCACTTGCGTGGAAATAATGAAACCTGACATTTATATATGAATACATTAACAGAAAGGGGAAATTAACAATAAATGTTCAAGCTACTTGTTACATAAAAGAATGTTTCAGAAGTGTGGATGCCTAGTGGCCAGATTCAGTGCTAGACAGTAGAATCCTAGCTAATTCTGGTCTCATCAACAAGGTTTCTACATTCATAGCAAAATTGATAAAATTCTGGCTGATTCAGGGTATAGCATAACACCATGCTTGATGACACCATATAAAATTCCCACCAATTATGTGTAGAAGAAATATAACAAGGTTCATGCACAAAGTAGGGTAGTAATAAAAAGGGTTTTCAGTTGAAAAGGTGATTTTCCATTATAAAAATAAGGTTCAATCAATCAATCAATCAATCAATCAATCAATCAATCAATCAATCAACCAATCAATCAATACTGATCTGCATTTAGGGCAGTCACCCAGGTGGCAGATTCCCTATCTGTTGCTTTCCTAGCCTTTTCCTAAATGATTTCAAAGAAATTGGAAATTTATTGAGCATCTCCCTTGGTAAGTTACTCCAATCCCTAACTCCCCTTCCTATAAATGAATATTTACCTCAATTTGTCCTCTTGAATTCCAACTTTATCTTCATATTGTGATCTTTCCTACTTTTATAAACGCCATTCAAACTTATTCGTCTACTAATGTCATTCCACGCCATCTCTCCGCTGACAGCTCGGAGTGGGATTTAATTATTTCTTCATTTAAAAGAATATAACCATTATGTTTTGTTATATATGAACATTCTTATTAACTGACTGGCAGCCATGAGTTTGATACTACACTGCCAACTCTATGTTGTACCTTATGTTTTTACCTCTGGTAACACGATTACGTGTTTTTTCTAACTCAGCCATGATGAACACTCTTATATATTTTCACGCTTCTTTTTATGTTTGAACATTCTGATTGACTGACTGGTAACAATGATATCCTAATGATTTTAATTATTTCACTACCAGCTCTGTATTGTAGCCTACTTTCTGTTCTTATCCTCTGTCTCAACTCGATTGTGTTTTTTCTCTTAGCCATGTTGTAACATTCCATGTTTTTTCATACTAGTTTTAAGCCTATTTTCATTTTATAAATATAAATGTTGATTCTTAGGGTGCCATATATGTTAAGGACACTAGGTTCAGGGCCCTGACCTAACTTTAGGCTAAGATTTATTTTCGGCTTGAGACAATATTAAATAGTGTGAGCCTCCCTTTATAACCTTTTTGGACTGGACTTGTGCCATGGAAAATTTGTGTCTATCGGCTTTTCGCCAACATACCCTTTTTTTAAGCTAATGTATGCTGCGCGCCATTGTCCTGGCTTCGTGTGGTTGCGCGTAACTGCACATGCGCCCGCCTGCTACCAAGAGACTTGCCTCCACCTCGCTTCTGACGCGAGAGCCAGTTCGCTTGGGGCAGCCATCATGAACGTGAGTGTGATTGAGTGCTACGCCATGGAGTGGTGGATCATCTTTAAACCGCCGTAATTATTTCATTAACGGGGATTTTCCCCCGTAGAACTAGTTGGAGACTTCCTACCATTTCCTCCGATTATATTTTTGCAACTATATTTCTCCTGGATTCTTGCTAACAAGGTCTTGGTTGCTGGCCGCGTGACTGCATTCTTTTCAACAATGGCCAGGTTTGGATTTCTCACAATTTCTTCACCACCAAAGGTATGTACCAGTGTTTGAAACATCTTAAGCGTCGTCCAGAAGAGGATTTTGGTATTTTCGGCGATTTCAGGAAATATGATGATGATAATAATAATAATAATAATAATAATAATAATAATAATAATAATAATAATGATTTAAACTTCGTCGTTAAATTGGTACTTATTGGCGTGTGCGGTTATGAAAGTCTGAAAAACAGTTTCGGCAACTAATCACATTAATGTGGAAGGTCCACAGTGAACTGAATTGGGATTTTTTAAATTAAAATGAGTTTTTTTTGGCACCTTAAATTGTAACTTTCCTTGTGAACCAAGGTACAGTCTCCAAGATAGCGGGCTTAACTTTCTTTGGGGTTTCTGTTTGCCTTCCTGTGATTTGTTTTCCCCTTCGTTGGGTATGTTTTCTTCCCCCCCCCCCCCCCCCCGGGGGTTTTCTGTGAATTAATTTCTCTTGCCGGTTTTCCTCCTTGTTCTTTGGAGGCGTTGCTTTTGTTTGGTTGTTACCTTGGCAACGGTTTTGTGTGGGTATTGTTGTCGGGATTTTGATGTAGTCTGGCGCATGGAGCCTGTGTGGATCTTGAATTATATATTTCTGAGTTGAGTGTATCGTTTACTGTTTTAAAAGTTATTAATTAATTTTGGCCACCCTTTAATGTTGTGTTACCTTTTCTTGGCCCGGGTGGTTGTGTATTTCTACGTAAAATTTCTATATATCTTGGAAACTGTCCTCGGTGGAAATTGAACGAATTAATTATGGTAATCATGGGAAGCGGCCGCGTTGAAAATCAATTTAACTGAAAACCTTGTTAATTGAGTATGGTATTTTTAATTAATTAATTATCCGTGATCGATCACATTTTTATTCAAGGTAGTATTTATGTAAGGAGGTCAATTTGTTTTCCATTGTTTTCAAATCACATTAGGGTACGGAGGTCATCCTTTTCTTTTCTTTTGTTGTTTTCACAATAATTATAATTTATTATCTGTTAAAGAATATCTATTTCCCTTAATTGTTGATTACTAATGAATTAATTTTTTTAAACTATACCTGGTATTTTCTGATTCATTTTATTAATTGTTATTTACTTTTCCCCCTTTTCAACTTTACGTTAGATTTATTTACTGATTATGGTTTTACTTCTTAAAATAAACATAGGTTTTCTCAGCTTAATGATTTAATTTGTTACCTCCAATTTACCTTTCAATTAAAGTTCTTTAATTCCATTTAAGTGTTGGTTTTCATTCGCCACGTTCGGTGGAGCACTGTCACCGATTTTCTTGAGTATTAGCTTCCACGGCCTAAAGTCGTTTTCCTCCGCTGCTTCCGGTAAGTGTGGTAACTTCATCCTTTGGTAATTTCTATGGTTTCTTGTTATTTTATTGTGCTCGGACCTTTGTTGTCGTTTTTCTTGTGCCCATCGTTCTCCCTCGTGTTCGCTTAAACTCTTATTTTGGGGCGGACACGCTAGCAACCTTCTCACCGGGGTCTCTACCTCTCTCTTTATATCTATCTATCTCTATCTCTCTCTCTCTTTCTCTCTCTCTCTCTCGCTCCTTTTCCCTCTCTCTTCTCCTCTCACTCTGGTGGGTAAGGTTATTGACCCATCATCCCTAGGTCGTACCGGGGACCTAGAGGGTGGTGCCGGTTAGAGGCTGATGATGCTTACTACTGTTAAGCGAAACATGTCCCATCTTACAACGCCTGTTGTAATGTTTATTTCCTAAATATAGGAAAAATAAGTATTGGAAAGGTTGTGTTAACTATTATTCTTGTTTTAATGTTCATACCACTTAGTCGAGCAGCTCTTCTTCTTTCTCTCAATTCTTCCCAACCCAAACATTGCAACATTTTTGTAATGCTACTCTTTTGTTAGAAATCACCCAGAACAAATCGAGCTGCTTTTCTTTGGATTTTTTCCACTTCTTGAATCAGGTAATCCTGGTGAGGGTCCCATACACTGGAACCATACTCTAGTTGGGGTCTTACCAGAGACTTATATGCACTCTCCTTTACATCCTTACTACAACCCCTAAACACCCTCATACCCATGTGCAGAGATCTGTACCCTTTATTTACAATACCATTTATGTGATTACCCCAATGAAGACCTTTCCTTATATTAACACCTAGATACTTACAATGATCCCCAAAAGGAACTTTCACCCCATCAACGCAGGAATTAAAACTGAGAGGACTTTTCCTATTTTTGAAACTCACAACCTGACTTTTAACCCCGTTTATCAACATACCATTGCCTGCTGTCCATCTCACAACATTTTCGAGGTCACGTTGCAGTTGCTCACAATCTTGTAACTTATTTATCACTCTATAGAAAATAACATCATCCGCAAAAGGCCTTACCTCCGATTCCACTCCTTTACTCATATCATTTATATATATGAGAAAACATAAATGTCCGATAATACTGCCTTGAGGAATTGAGGAATTCCCCTCTTAATTATTACAGGGTCAGATAAAGCTTCACCTACTCTAATTCTCTGAGATCTATTTTCTGGAAATATAGCAACCCATTCAGTCACTCTTTTGTCTAGTCCAATTGCACTCATTTTTGCCAGTAGTCTCCCATGATCCACCCTATCAAATGCTTTAGACAGGTCAATCGCGATACAGTCCACTTGACCTCCAGAATCCAAGATATCTGCTATATCTTGCTGGAATCCTACAAGTTGAGCTTCAGTGGAATAACCTTTCCTAAAACCGAATTGCTTTCTATCGAACCAGTTATTAATTTCACAAACATGTCTAATATAATCAGAAAGAATGCCTTCCCAAAGCTTACATACAATGCATGTCAAGCTTACTGGCCTGTAATTTTTAGCTTTATGTCTATCACCCTTTCCTTCATACACAGGGGCTACTATAGCAACTCTCCATTCATCTAGTATAGCTCCTCTGACCAAACAATAATCAAATAAGTACTTCAGACATGGTACTATATCCCAACCCATTGTCTTTTGTATATCCTCAGAAATCTGATCAATTCCAGCCGCTTTTCTAGTTTTCAACTTTCGTATCTTATTGTAAATGTCATTGTTATCATATTTAAATTTTATTTCTACTTTGGCCTTAGTCTCCTCCTCTATCTCAACATTATCCTTGTAACCAACAATCTTTACATACTGCTGACTGAATACTTCTGCCTTTTGAAGATCTTCACATACACACTCCCCTTGTTCATTAATTATTCCTGTAATGTCCTTCTTGGAACCTGTTTCTGCCTTAAAATACCTATACATACCCTTCCATTTTTCACTAAAATTCGTATGACTGCCAATTATGCTTGCCATCATGTTATCCTTAGCTGCCTTCTTTGCTAGATTCAATTTTCTAGTAAGTTCCTTCAATTTCTCCTTACTTCCACAGCCATTTCTAACTCTATTTCTTTCCAGTCGGCACCTCCTTCTTAGTCTCTTTATTTCTCTATTATAATAAGGTGGGTTTTTACCACTCCTTACCACCCTTAATGGTACAAACCTGTTTTCGCATTCCTCAACAGTTTCTTTAAACCCATCCCAGAGTCTGTTTACATTTTTATTTACCGTTTTCCACCGATCATAGTTACTTTTGATAAGATATCACCTTGTGCTATGGTGATGTAGAAAATTCATTTGGTAGTCAATTTAGCCAAATATAGCAGACTGAATTCTGGGTTAATTCAGGTTTTATATATTATAATTGTTGTAAATGTTCTTATGTTAAACTTAAAATGTTACACAACACAAACATCTTACCTGTCATAACAATCACCATTAGTTCCCAATGGGACATCAAATTCCATTTCATCATAAGCATCATATGGTTGTGATTTTCGAAGGTCCCACTTTATACCAGAACCACGAAGCATAACTCCACTGGAAGGAAAGAAAAAACTTTTCATACTGTATCATACTTCACCTCACAAATCACTGTTTTTAATAAAAACAATATAGGCCTACGAAGTATGAATAGAAAGATGTTATAATATATAATGCAGTATTATGAGAAGCCTTTCCCATGCAGTTAGGGGTGCGCAGCTGTGAGCTTGTATCCGGGAGATAGTTGGCTCGAACCCCACTGTCAGCAGTTCTGAAGATGGTTTTCCATCGTTTCCCATTTTCACACCAGGCAAATGCTGGGGCTGTACCTTAACCCACTTAGAGCCAGGAGCTGATCTGGTCGGCCGCTCACCATCAGCTGGAAGAGGCCAGAGCTCCGCCTCCACTCTACTACTGTAAAGTGCCAGGCCGTTTTCAGTGGAAATACATGTATTTTAAAATTTGCGCATATCTACCAGTGTATAGCAAATACCGGCATGAAATTTGCTACATATCGACTACATAGAATGAGCAACTGGTTTAGAGTGATATAAAGAGTCAAAAACATTTTATTGTTGATGTATAGTTGTCGATAATGTTTATTTTTAGGAAGAGAAAAATATTTTTGCACTTTCTCTCCCAATATCTACTTTGAAAAAATCATTTATGATACAAAAGCATATACGTAATTATGTATAATGTATTTCTCAATACAAATCTATAGAATAACTAATTTGAACGAGAAAAATAAAAATATAAAAAATAAAAATTCAGACATATGTCACTAGTAAAAACAAGACAATTTTACTCACCGATAAAATTCGCGTACATGTATCGATGTATGGCAAATACTGACAAGAGATTTTCTACGTGCGGACAACATAGTATGAAAATAATTCTTAATTATTAAAAAAATAAAAAATAATATTTGATATTATAGTTTTTGTTTTCAGCATAATCTATTCCTCGTTCTCGGTCCTAGTATCTATTTGAAAAAGAATTTTACAATACAACAGAATATACGTAATTAAGAAATCTATGGCACCAAAGCCCTGATTTACTTTGGCCTACCAAGCGACCACTGCTCACTTCGGAGACCTGCAGTTTACGAGGTGAGGCATGGTCAGTGAGACGAATCCTCTCTGTCATTATTCTTGGTTTTCTAGACCGGGGTCACCCTTTCATCCTCAGATATCTCCTCAATTGCAATAACTTAGGGTCACTTAGATTGAGTGAACCTCGAACCAACCCTCAGTACCAGGCGAAAATTCTTGACCTGGGCGGGAATCGAACCCATGTCCTCCGAGTGAGA
The DNA here is from genome assembly GCF_040414725.1 of Anabrus simplex. NCBI lineage: Eukaryota > Metazoa > Arthropoda > Insecta > Orthoptera > Tettigoniidae > Anabrus > Anabrus simplex. The sequence goes on from NC_090265.1 coordinate 494,370,890, forward strand.
TGAAGGCCAGCTACACTTGACCCGTGGGGACCAGTATTTACGTAATGATAGAGGACTATATGTGACTATAAGGTTTAACAGAGAGAAAGTGAAAAGTAAATTTAAGTATGATATGGGCGGAGAATCAGACGGAGGGGCATGCTTAGGTCCAAGAAGTTCCTTAAAGGAGACAGGAGGTTGAGGAATGTGTTGTCGTGTTCATTGGGACAAATTTCCACAAAATGTACTCCAGAGACATCATCATCTTCGTTATCACTAGTTTCATTTAGCACCATATTCAGAGTAGCTTCAGTGCCGTTAGAAACATTTAAACGTCTCTTCTTTAGCTGCAGTGATTCCGCGGGCGTGTCCGGTAAAATTTCGTCGCTAATCTCTGACCTAAATTCACTATCGCTATCCGATAAATCATCTGCGTTAACTTTACATTGTTCCAAATACTGCATTAATTTATCATCATCAATACTTGCTGAAAAAATATTACGTGAACAACTAGCCATTTTGATGTCACAATTCCACTCACTGCAAAGAGCAATCTCCTACTGACCAGTTAGCGGTATTTGTAAACACAGGAAACGACTCTTGTGAAAGCTATAACACCCTCTTAGAACTTCCAAAGCAAGGTCAGGCACACAATGATGTGTAGCCCCTTTACTACAGGTTGTAACAAAAGTATTTACGTCACTATAGGTTGCCTCAAAATTATGTATATCACAGAATTTTAGGCCGGCCGATGTTATCGGCTCTGGCAACTTCCGACTGGATTTTAAAAGGCCGACCTGATCGGCTTGGCAATTTAAAGGGCGGGTGCTCGCACTACCGCCTGGCACCAAGAGAGTTAATTAAGGCCACGGCCACTTCCTTCCCGCTCCTAACCATTTCCTATCCCATCGTCGCCTCAATGTGTCGGTGAGACGTAAAGCAAAATCTAAAAAAATATTAGAAGCCTATCTCCTACCTAACTATCATTGTACTTGTCATTTCAAGAAAATAAGGCCCCTTTAACATGGCCACTATGAGACCCACTGGTGGGTTATGCAAATTCTTTACATCCAGACAGTGAGACCCACCGGCAGGTCTCATGATGTATTGTAAATAATACTTTTTTACAACTTACTTTACATCACACACACACACACACACACACACACACACACACCCTCACACAGATAGGTCTAATGGCTATAGGATAGAAACTTGATGGTTTATTGAAGGTCTAATGGCGACGATGTGATAGGAAAGGCCTAGGAGGGGGAAGGAAGTGGCTGTGGTCTTAATTAAGGTACAGCCCCAGCATTTGCTTGGTGTGAAAATTGGAAACCATGGAAAACCATCCTTTAGGGCTGCCAACAGTAGAGCTCAAACCCACTAGCTCCCGGATGCAAGCTCACAGCCGCGTGCCCCTAACTACACGGCCAACTTGCCTGGTATAAATAACAGAGCCACACCGCATGTCATTCACAGATTATACTTTCATACTGTCTGGTTCATTTGTACAGAAGGCATGATGTGGACATGTAAGGGATACATAGTGTGATTTGTTGGGACAGCAAGAAGTCATTGAAATCTTTTCATTGTATTGTGAAAAATTCATGTATTTGTTTTAAATTGTGTTGGAAGAAAAAAGAATTTTGGACTAGTAAACGTTTTGAGGATTATTAGTATCAAGAAAATTAATTTTGAGAATTATGAAGAAAGAACTGATAAAATCTGAAAAAGAATGACGATTTTGATATTTTGTAGACTTGTGAAATTTTTGATGTTTGTACTTTTGATTGGTATTTTGTAAACTTTTGAAATTTTTGTGGTATGAACTTTTGATGCAGGGGATACCAGCATGTGCCAATTTTAGAAGGACGGTTCTAGTTGTTTCCGGTTTCATCAGATAGAATGATCTCTAAAAGTGTTATCATTGGATATAATAACAGGGGTTTCAATAGGTGATTGTGAGTGTCAGGGTAAATTCAATGGCCTGATTGGCTATCCGTGTTTCAACATTTCTGGCTTCGGGCTCCTCACGAGAGCGAAGCAAGCATTCCACGTCTTTAACATCTGACCGACCTAGCGAGCGGAAACACTCGGCGTCCGCCCCCTGTCTGGGGATGCCAGCCTCCAGGATAAGCGCTATTATTTACTTGTGTTTCAGCCTTTAACTTATTTTAATGTAACTTTTCACTGCAATATAAATTATCATTCATGTGTTGGAGTTCACCCATGGTACCCAAATTCGCCAATTAAATCATCTGAATGACTTAGCTTTTCAGCTAGTCATCATGTTTTATTTTCGGAGGCAATTCCCTTTTCTTTTGGTGAAGTATTTTGTAATTAAAATGTAAATATTTCTCTTTCTTGGTTTGTGATCTTGCAAGTGGCATGTAAAAATTTTATTTTCCCTTGGGGTTGCCTCGCGTAACTCAGTGTTAGTTTCTGTGTTGAAGTCTGAAGCTCCTAATATTCTAACAGTTTGATTATTTGGTTGTTCTTGTTTTTTAATTTTATTTAAATGCCTTTTGTATTTACCCCCTTAATTTTTGTTCACAATGTTACTTGTTTTGCCTCGTTGTTCATTTGATGTTGTACCTTTGTTTTCTTTGTTAATTTAGTAAAGAGTTAAGGGTGATTGTCATGTACCTATTTTTCCCCACAATGCCATACATTCACATGGACCTCGTAGGGTTCCTTCCACTGACCACTTCCTGTCATTAGTTGCCATATATTTTACCTCATTTAATTTTAATCTGAAGATTGATTTTATTTTTCTAAATTGAGTTTTTTAAATCTCCAAATCTCAACTGTTTCACAAACTATACTGCATAAAGACCACCACCAATTTCAGTGAGGTTGCCAGCACATCACAGAGGGCATGCCAGGCAGTCTCAGCACACCATGCACCTTGACACCTCAAGGCTACACTTATGATATTTAACAGTATCTAATATAGCCATTAGAGTTCAGGGACCCCCAAATTTTTACTTTGTTCCTAATGAATAAGCTCTGAAAACAATACACCGTCATCACCGTGTTAATGTATTGGTTGATTAAGAGTTAAATATTGCCTGAAAATTCCTACTTCTACTATTCTTACTGTTTCTTTTCCCATTTGTTTCTGTACCAGGCTTCAACAAGCCTCCTTTCAGGGGACACCATCACAGAAAAAAAAAAAAAAAAAAATCAAGATCATCATCATTAACTAGGATGACCCGATCTGGAATCAGGAGAAAGGTGGCATTTTCCTCGATGAAAAGATTTCATCAGGTCAGTGATAGGTTAAATCATAATTCTAGTGAACGCAGAAAAATAATTAATAACCATATCTATATAGGTAATTTTACAACAAATTAAACTTTTTTTTACATGTCAACTTGAACATTATTTAACAAGTTCTTTTACCAACCTAGTAACATATAAATAGCTGCAAATCTGTTTTAGATGAGTTATGCACACATTCTTATGTTTTTCTAATGATTGATTTATTGCTCAAGAAAATGAAAAAAATATTATTATTGTTCGACAAATTTGACCAATATCGGTCCCTTAATTGGTCTGTATTGACTAATTTCATATAATATTCAATGAGTGATTGTTTGGTCCGCCCTGTCAATATATTATCAATATCTGATTTTATACAATGTTTCACACATACATGTTTCGGGAGCTCCAACTCCCTTCATCAGCAATTTCTACATCAACATCAACATTCCCCATGTTTCAAGATCTAACATTATTCTGTTTTACATGAAACACCATAATATATAACGCTATCTTTAACCCTTATACACACAGTGTCAATTTCTTGATGATGTTTGTTTTAATGGAACACATTAAAACATAATGGAACACTTTAAAACACTTATAAAAAGTTTAACTGGTTTTTCTTATGTTGTACAATACTTTAAAATACGTATTAAAACTTGTAGCTTGTAGCCTTAGGTTACCGCAATCCTACGTACTAGTAAGTGTTTGGCTGGCGAGCGGGTAGGCTTCCTCCGCTTCAACAATTTATAATAAGAAGAACAAATTCAAAGACGTGACGAGAGGTTTGATCCACCCTGTTTAAAATCTAGTCCAACAACAGCAAAGCACAACTTCTGGAATAATATAATTAATTACACAATTAAATCCTAAGGTGTCATATAATTGAATGATAAATTAGCTTATCCTAGAAAGGGTTTTAACAATAACAAGATGAAGATTTTAAATCTGGTAGTATGATAGTTGATTTTTTAATGGGCCTTCGCTTACGTGGAATACAATAGAACAAACAGTAACAAGAAACATTTTATAGTGGCCGACTCTTCTAAGAAATCCATCTGAAGTTTTAATACATATTTTAAAGTGTTGTATAACATAAGAAAAACCAGATAAACTTATCATAAGTGTTTTAAAGTGTTCCATTATGTTTTAATGAGTTACATTACAACAAACATTATAAAGAAATGGACAGTGTGTGTATGTGGGTTAAGGATAGTGTTATATATGATGATGTTTAATGTAAAATAGAATAATGTTAGATCTTGAAATATGGGGAATGTTGATGTTGATGTTGATGTAGAAGTTGCTGATGAAGGGAGTTGGGGATCCCGAAACATGTACATGTGAAACATCGTATAAAACCAGATATGGATAATATATTGACAGGGTGGACCAAACAAACACCCGTTGTATATTATATATAGTACTGTTGTTGCTGTTGCTTTGTTTTCCATGGGTCAGAGGGGGAAAGAAGCTGTGGGTCAGACACTGGACAAAAGAACACCAAGAAAAGTTTAAATTTGGAATATATTTTCAAGTTACCTTTCCTTTTCTTTACTTTGGTAGATAATTTTCTCAAACAATAACAACAACAAATACATTTTGAAAGAGAGGGTAATGAAAAACGATTAAGGTTATAAGCTTAGTATACAAATTGGGGAAGAGAAGCTCCCATTTTTCACACAAGACTAAGTCTTTACCTGACCAATAGGGCTCCACATTTTGTTATAGAAGGCAAACAATGAGGCTTTAGCCTTTACAAATTAAGAAACTCAGCAGAGGTAATATCGAACCTTATTTGTTCAAATTAAGAAAGAAGCAGAAGCTTCCATAACAAGGTTGCCAAGAGGGGAATCAAAACTTCAACTTCAATGTTACATGCCAGAAGGGTTTTGAACCCTGAATTATGATTTCAATGGCCCAAAGGCCCATTTAGGTACCTCAAATTATACACATTTCACAACAGAACACATCTTATTGCACTTAAAAGCTTAACTAGATTTTATACTCGCTACCCTTATTTGATAGGGAAGCCACATACAAATAATGGATTGAATGATAAAGAAACACAAGAGCCAAAGCTAATACTATACGGCCAAGAAATGGAAAACAAAGGTTAAGTGAAAGGCCAAGAACAAAATAAAAGGGATGCTAAACACCTCAAGCAATTCCGTGACATGACTTATCATAAAACCCAATGGGGCAGAAGGCTCAGTGACACAGAGGATAAGCCACACTACAAGGTGACTAAGACTACAAAGAAATAAAGTTAAAAGTCCGAAACACAGGGTAGAAATTTAGAGTTAGAAAACTTAGTCACCAGAAAGCAAAGTGAATAAGGAAAATGAGGGTATACACTCGTACGTCTTAAATTTACATAGTCCCTATAAGCAGCTTACAATATGTCTGTAGACAGTCTAGAAAACCTACATAATACAACTTAGAATCCTGCATTAAAATTAAGGTAAACGCAGCACATCCTAAAAGTTACATGCTGGAGGAGAAGGCTGGTATCTTCCCTTCACCACATATAGATAAAGTTTACATAATTAGGAAATGTCTGACTACCTCACGCTGCTGCTATATTGCCATCACTGCCCCAGCCTTCTCAGTCTCTGTCTATGTTGCACTCTCCCCGTTCTGATCAAGACTCACTGAATATATAGGGATAGGCTGGGTGCTGACTGGTAGAAAATGATGTTAATAGGCAGTAGTCGGATTGGTTGAAAATGGCATCACAAGGCAGTAAACTGATTGGTTGATCATGTCATCATAAAACAACAGTGGCAACTTACAAAAAAAAGACACTCGCCCAGTACGGGCCACCTAATACAGAAACAATTTTCAACTAAGTAAACATAACAGTAGTGACATCTTGTGATACACCAGTAAATTACATGGAGATAGTAGAGTTCAGCTAGTCTCTGTGAAACTTCAACACTCAGGCATTAAAGGGTTTGCCTGCAACTAGGGAGAGGCTGTACTACCATTACAATTACTATCAATCGCATGGTATATATTTACATTTTATAGAAAAGAAAAAAGGAAAACATGAAATGTTTTGATTCTTAGCTACAAATGGCCCTTCTGTTTTTTCCTAAAATTCATATGACTGCCATTTATGTTTGCCATCATGTAACACTTAGCAGAGATTTTCTTTTTGCTAAATTCAATTCCTAATAAGTTCCTTCAATCTCTCTTTACTTTCACATCCATTACTAACTACCTGTCCGGCTCCATGGCTAAATGGTTAGCATGCTGGCCTTTGGTCCAGAGGATCCCAGGTTCGATTCCTGGCCGGGTTGGAGATTTTCACCTTAAATGGTTAATTCCCTTGGCTTGGGGACTGGGTGTTTGTGCTGTCCCCAACATCCCTGCAACTCACACACCACACATAACAGTATCCTCCACCACAATAACACTCAGTTACCTACACATGGCAGATGCCACCCACCCTCATCGAAGGGTCTGCCTTACAAGGGCTGCACCCAGCTATAAATAGCCACATGAAATTATTATTATATTAACTACCATATTTACTTAAGTATTTTCCCCACATTCTTTTCAAAATTTTGAGTCAAGGAATTGAGGGAAGGTAAAATTGTGATGTTTTCTGAGTTTGAGAAAAAATTGTTATGACATTTTACAGAAAAATTTGAGAAGTACTGACCTGTAGGGAAGAGATGTTAATAAATAACATATATTTAATGATGTAACTCAATGAATATGTACATAAACAAAGGTATTGAGCTAAAACTTGAAATAATGTTGCTTTTCACTTTACACCGTGTTTCTGCAATGCTCACAAAAGAGAGAGGCCTGCTTTTGGCTTTAACAGCACACTCGTTCTACCACACTTTCAGCCACCTGCCAACAAGAACAAAAATCCATTCTAAAAATATCCATGCCTTTTGAGAAAGCACTGCACAACCTTGGTTTTGAGTGTAAGTTAAACTTTATGCTCTATCTGGCAAGTATAATTTTTGCCATAATTTCTTTCTTGGCAGTCAGCTCTACAGCTGGGAACTCAGCACAATATCATCCCGCAAGCCCGTCAGCAACTCGAGATGGCTGGTCAGCTGATCAGACTACTGCACACTGGATAGTACAAGCATTTTTGTTACAAGAAGTGACAATGTAGAACGAGAATTAAGTTGTCATTGCCACATGTGGTGATTGAAACTGGCTCCATTTTGACTTCGCATGTTTATACTCGGGTGTCATGTTAAGACTCAATGTTAGCCCCTGACGGGACGTACTCAGCCTGCACAGCCGAACCGTTATGCAGCACGCCGAAGATTTCGAAACGGTGTAATCTGGCTTTGAGTTCAGACTACAAAAGAACAAACTATTGGAGATCTGCAGAACGAACGAACTGAACTAGTAGCGTTTATGACGTACACTACAAATACATACGAAGAGAACCGGGCAGTGACGATATCGTGTAGACAGCGGGAAAGTGCACTTACAAGTGGTTATCTTGAGAAGAAAATTACATGTATAGGTATTTTCTGATATATACTTGTGGATAGTGTTTGTGCGTACTGTACCTGTGAAATCTGTGTATTTCGTTTGGTGTGCCCAACTATAGTGTCTATTTAGTTACGTGCCGCGTGTTTGTTTAGTTTTTCTTCAGTGTAGGCAGGCCTACTTACATAGCATTATAATGAGCAACGTCAAGCAATACTCGTATTCTGAACATGGTAAAAGCTATGAGTATAATAAAAATCTTAGGCAACATGTTTCTAAAGCCCATCCAGAGAAACTAGATGAAATTGCGTCTTGTTTAAAGGACGAGATATCTCTTCCGCACCAGTGTAAACTTTATGATAAACAATTCACGCACAGTTATAATTTAAAATGCCACGAGCGCCAGTGCCACACAAACTTAAATGGAGGACTTGAGACAGAGGATAAACAATTTCCTTCTTTCTCAAGCTCCCTAGAATGGAAACAGCACATTGAAAGCAAAACATGTACACGGTATGTAAAGAAAAGGGGTTCTTACACTGCAACAGATAACATGAAGAGACATTACTATGTGTGTCATCGATCAGGCTTTTTGTGACTGAAATTAAAGGCATCAGGCACTTGAAGCTTAAGGGAAGCAACAAAGTTGATGAGATGTGTTCAGCAAGTATTCGACTAATTGAACACAAAAATGGAACGCGTGAGGTAAAATATGTTCCCACTCACAGAGGTCATCAAAATGATTTAAGCCATCTTGACCTCACAGATGTAGAAAGAAAAACATTAGTGACAGATATTGCCAAACAGATTCCTTTTCAAGCTATTCTGGGCCATAGGAAGGCATGGCATCTGTAGAAGAAACAACAGTCCCGAATGACCCAACAAACTATACAGCAATGGACTGTGGCAACATTTCTCCTCACAAGAATTACCAGAAGGTGACTTGAGTTCCCGAGACCACAATATGGGGAATCAAATCATGCCACCGTCAATAAAACCAGAAGTACCTATATTAGATGGAAGAGGAGCAGTTGTGGGGAGCAACCTTCACCTGGTGACAGTTACTATCCATCTAAAGACTGCTGGAACCTGGCCCTGGAAGGACAAACTACAACTCTCCAAACACAATAATGAGGTGGTCCAGCAGGATTTCTTGACATTAGCAAGACCCAGTTTAATTGTTACTTCTTCCTGTTTACTTTTTACATAGTAATGATATTTTATTGTGTAATAACATTTTAATGAAAAAATAATTGTAAAATAAGGTTTAATATACAGTAATGACTCAACCTTGAGATAATTGTACAAAATGGCTGATGATGCTCAACACAATGAGCAAAACATGTCCCATTTAATATTTTTATTGTAGTAAATGTCCTTTTAGAGACAATGCTCATTTTTATGTATTGAATAAGGTGGATATAAAAACAAGAAATTGTAACTATTATTAGCAAGGCCATCAAACAAATTTAAAATGATAAAGTTCTATGGTTAGATAACATTACTACTGATTCAGTGAAGACCAATGTGGATCTTTGCAGATATCCTACTTCCAATATTCAGTGGAACCACAAAAAGCTACCTATGGACTGGAAGAAATTTCTGCTGATCAAGCTGCCAAAGAAAGGAAATCCCACTAACTGAAATAAGTGGCAAGACAACAGTTGCTTTCCCATCCCAATCAAGGTCCTTGACAAGTTGTCCTAAAACACATCAAGCAGCATGTGTTCCAAAAGCTGACAAGGGATCAAGGAGGTTTCAGGGAAGGCCACTTCTGTATGGACCAGATAAATACCCTGGCAAATCGTCATGAAACAAACCACAGAACTCCACTCATCACGTAGTATTCATTGACTTTAAGAAGGGCTTTGACAGCACTGTGAAAACAAAGATGTGGAAACGTTCAGAATCCTGGAGGAAATTAGCAACATTTTAAGAAACATGTATGCCACTGCACTTGTCAGGTCCAGAATCAAGGATTGCTTTCTGAACCCATCTCAGTCACCTGGTGTAAAATAAGTATGTTTGTTGTCACAGATTCTGCACCTAATGGAGCCTGATCTTGTGATGAAATGACACTGAAGGAAAACAGAGTTACACAGTGTGGACCAACAGATCAGTTAGAAGATTTCGACCACAGATAATGCCAAGAATAGAATCAGTAAGGCACAAGGCACTTTGCAATAATGCAACCCATATGGAAATCAAGAAAGCTTCTTATTAATACAGAGTTGTGAACATTCAAACTCAAATCTGTCCGACGGTATGGTTGTGAAATGTGGGGACTAACCAGGGGCAACCTCACAATTTTTTTTTGTAAACAGACGTCTGAGCAACAACCAGGCGATATGGTGGCTGTATGTTATTTCAAACGCAGATCTGTGGAAAAGTACAAAGCAAACTGCTATCAATGCTGCTGTACGATGCAGAAAATGAAAGTGGATCAGGCACACACTAAGGAGCAACACAAATCTCTTTGACAAACAAGGGTTAGAATTGAATCTTCTAGGGCAACAGATGCAGAGGCAGACCGAAGATGATATGGATGAAAAGCTGTATGAAAGAAGTGAGTAAGGAGGCACAGAAAACTTGGCTACAGATCAAGGCCATGACACAGAGTATTTTACTGCAAAAGGTTGTTGATGCTTTATGCTGCATATAAAAGCTACAAAATTTGATGTTGGTGATAATGTTCTTTACAATGTATTTCATAATTTTAGTCAGCAATATTCTGGAGTTCATTCACTCAAAGACTAAGAACCTACAATATTTAAATTAAATAGGGGTGGTCTTGCACACCTAGTAGCTAGGTCAGTGAGTGTATAGTATCATGCAACATTTGATTTAGAGTAACTATGAACATTCTGCTTTGAATGTTTCAGATAAAAAGCAGCTGTTACTTCAGTTAGATATGAGTAGTTTGGAATGTTGTGATATGATGATGATGCTTGTTGTTTAAAGGGCCCTAACATCTAGGTCATCAGCCCCAAATGTGATATCAGTGGTAGTGTGTTAGATGAGGTATATGTTTGTGGCCTGTTGTAAAGGAAATGGGTTAGAATGTTTTGAAATATATAGGCCTAGTCAATATGCAGGTAAATAACTACACAGAATTAAGCAATCACTGTTTTCAGGATTTTAATGCAAAGAGTAGGAAGTTATGAGCATCACAGTAAAACTGTTGTTTGTAACATTGATAAGTAATATCTCTCTCTCTCTCTCTCTCTCTCTCTCTCTCACACACACACACACAGAGAGAGAGAGAGAGAGAGAGAGAGAGAGAGAGAGCGAGGAACATGTAACATGTGATACAGATTTGAGGTCCTTTATTTAATCATGAACTGTATTTGCCATCATCGGCCAAAAGGAAAAATTGCTACAAATCTATATTAACATAATTTTAAATTATATGTATATACAAATTGAACCATACTATTAAACTGTTTTGTGTATTAGGTGTACACCATAAAACTTTTTTATTGAAATTACTAGCATATTTCTTATGAGATATATTATAATTTGTTAATTCTGTAAAATCTTTTGGATATGAATAATTAAAACGTTGTCAAGTCCTTGTAGTTACTGCAAAGTGCTGATTAAGCATCTAGTTTAATTAATAAAAAACCTTTTTACAGCTGCATAGACCTTAAGGGCATACAGTTTTTCTTGGCCAATTATACATTCTAGTTACTAACGCAGCTACATTAAAATCAATTCGGCTAATATGATTTTGGAACATTGAACATATTTGTGCTTGGTATGGAGGTTCATTGCAGTATAAATCTTTGGTAAAATCTCTCTTTAAAATTACAGCTGCTTAGATTTTAAGGCACTCAGTGTTTCTTGGCCAATTATACAATTTAGTTATTGACATAAAATGAATGTTAGCAAACTTCCTTGGTAAAATATGAAGTTAAATGACAATCCTTTGTAAATATACAATGGCTTTTAATAATATTAATATGCGTTTATAGTCTATATATTGTAATGTTTATAGCGTCCGCCATGCCAAGTCGCTACGTGCCGAGCTCGTCACCCATCGCCCCACCCCCTTAGGCTCGAGCGCGCCAATCGCGAGCAACAAACAAGTGTTGGGCGGGCCCTTCTCTCTTCTGTCCGTGGTCGCGCCGCATGGGACGACGGAAATTACTCGACGATTAATCTGGAGTCTTCCATCTCACGAGGTTCCTGGAGACATCTAGCATCCGGACTGTTCTGGAAGGCCCAGAGCAGGTATATAAGGAGAGGAGTAACTTGGAGTGACAGTCAGTGAGAGTTAGACGGAGTTAGTGAGTAAGAGTGAGTGAGTGAGATTGAGTTCGCTGGAGCGCAGTCAGTGATGGCCTGGGAGAGCGCAGCCTGATGAATTATCTGCCTGTTGGAGCTGAGGACTCGTTCCTGTTCCCCTGACGTCGTGTGTGTATACACGTCCCTTGTGGCTGGCTGCTGGTGAAGAACCTTGGGTGTTCTGGGGCGGCAAAGAAGGGAACACTGTGTGGTGACGTGTAGACTGCGAACAGGGTTCAACGGATTGAGTGAACAGCGGATACTATCCCGACCTGCAAGACTGACGTGTAGGCTGTGGACCGTGACAGCGCTAACGAGTGTGACTGAATGGCTGAGTGAGTGTAGTATAAATAATCGGGGACTCTGTGTGTATGTGTCATTGTAGATGGGACATGAGAAACTAAGAGAGAAAAGTGCGAATCGTGTGTGTAACCGTGTACTTGTGTAACTTGTAATCTAGGCTATCGTCTGTGTGTGTGTAAATCGGTAATTGTAGTGCTAAGTTAATAAATCTTAAAATAGGACGCTACCAGGTCCTGTACTCAATTATTTATTTACCCCACCGACATGTTACAATATTTTAATTGTGGTGTCCTTAATTATGGATAGACTTGATAAAAGTAGACTGGTGGACTGGATTTCTTAAAAAACATTGCGTTCAAAGGATTTTGAGATTCTAGAAATATCTTGAACCAAGACGGACCTAAAAGAAGGAATGTATTACGTATTAGCGTAACAGAAACTGAGATAAGGAAAACACTTTTGTTTGTAAGTAGAAACTCACCTCGAGCACCAAGTTGTCAAGAGTAAAGTCGGAGAGGAACTGCCTTCCGAAATGACAGTCAACAGACTGCAAGCACCAGCGGAGGGGTGGAGCATGTTATGTAGGGGAAGGGGTGATCGCGGTAATTTGAGACCATTGTCTGGGAGGGTGTGGATTATGGTGGGGGGTAGGGGAAGGGGTGATCGCGGTAATTTGAGACCATTGTCTGGGAGGGTGTGGATTATGGTGGGGGTAGTAGGCAAGCATGTTATGTATCATTTTGTATACTGGTTGATTTATTGGTATTTTAAGATTGTTAATTACTGAAATGAGTGTATAAAACAATATTGTAGGTTTTTCAGATGAATCATTCAGATTGTAGTTAGGGTTGTATTATTGATCTAATAAGATGAAACATTGCTCTGTTAAGTCAAGTAAAGGATCTTTCCCCATTATTTTGATGACATCTATATCCTGATTGATATCCTGAAAACTATGTTTATAGTCATTTATGCGTTGTCCTATTGCTGAGAATCTCCTATATTAAATGGCATTGACATGTTCATTATATCTAATCTTAAAGGATCTCCCTGTTTGCCCAATATATGTACTGGCACATTTGTTACAGCGAAATCTGTATACGCCCGATTTATCAAAGGAGTTAGAAGCGTTGACTAGCTTAGAGTTATGGAATATATCGAGATTTCTGTTATTAGTTCTAAAGGAAATATTGATATCTTTCTTCTTAAATATTTTTGTAATTCTGTAGATGTTAGGATTAAATGTGAAGGTCGAGAAGGTCGAGAAGGTTTTTGATTTAGTTATTTATTTTTGTAAATTGGATTTCGGTTGGTGCTTAAACTTATAAATTATTTGTTCTATAAAACTATGGTTGTAGCCATAGTGGGCTGCAATGCTACGTATTGTGTTAAGTTCTTTATTTAAATCTGATTTCGACATGGGAATGCTAAAAGCACGGTGTATCATACTATTATAGGTTGCCCGCTTATGGCCAGGAGGGTGTATGAAGTCTTGTTGAATGGTTGTAGCGGTGTGTGTTGGTTTTCTGTAGATCTTATACTAAAAAGAAAACCGAAGTCGAGAGATGGTTAAATCTAAAAAGTTAAGGGTCTTGTTTACCACAGATTCTATTGTAAACTTGATGTCTGGATCAATATTATTATGGTGTGATAGGGTGGTAGATGCATCAGAAATATGTTGGTCAATGATAATAAACATATCGTGTACAAATCTGGACCACAAAAGTATGTTATTAAATCTCTTGTCTTTCTCTATTTTTGTATGTTCAAGGAAATCTAGGTATATATTGGCTAAAATGCCAGATGCTGGTGAACCCATGCCCAGTCCATCTTGTTTGTATATTACCTTATCGAATATGAAGTAGTTACTATATATTTTTTTTTTTTTTTTGCTAGTTGCTTTACGTCGCACCGACACAGATAGGTCTTATGATGACGATGGGACAGGGAAGGGCTAGGAGTGGGAAGGAAGCGGCCGTGGCCTTAATTAAGATACAGCCCCAGCATTTGCCTGGTGTGAAAATGGGAAACCACAGAAAACCATTTTCAGGGCTGCCGACAGTGGGGTTCGAACCTACTATCTCCCGAATACTGGATACCGGCCGCACTTAAGCGACTGCAGCTATCGAGCTCCGTAGTAGTTACTATTGATTAGAAGTTTTAGGATGGTCATAAAATCTGCTATTTCTAGTTGACTGAGTTTGCTATGAGTACATAGGTTTTTTTAAATGATTGGTAATACTTTTTCTGGTTTAATATTCACATACATGTTGGTAATATTGAATGAATGCATTGTAAGACGAGGTTGGAATTTAGAGCTGTCTACTTTTTTGACCAATTCTAGAGTGTTATTCATGGATTTGTTTGCTTGAAAAGTGTAGTATTTCCTCAGGAAATGTTGTATAAATTGCGCTGTTTTATAAAGAGGGTTCAGTTTAAAATTTACTATAGGACATATAGGAACTCCTTCCTGATGGATTTTTGGTTGGGCTTTGACCGTCAGTAGACCAGGGTTCATATTGATCAGTTTGTTTTTTCACTATCAGTCAGCAAAAAAGTTGTATTTTTTAGTATCTGTTTAAGTTGTTTCTGAATGGATTGAGTTGGATCTTTTTCAATTATTGTAAAAGAACTGTCTGTAAAAGAGTTTTTGTTTTGCTTATATAATCTGTTTGATCCATCATAACAGTAGTGTTCCCTTTGTCTGTTTTGGTAATGATGGTTTTAGTATTTTTAATCTTATCCTTAAGCTGTAGAATCCTTTTTCTATTTGCGTGTTGCACTGTAGTTATGGTGTGAATCGGTGCACTGAGAAGTTTGTTTAATTGTTTCTTAGCTTCATGTCTAACTTCATCCTGAGTATCATAAGGTATTTTGTTAATAGATGCTTCTGTCTCTATTACTAGTTGTTTAGCCATATTTGCTATGTTGTAGTTGGGCAAATTATGCTTAGGACCTTTGGAGAGGGTAGCAATTTCTTCTTCATCAAAGTCAGTGTTGGAAAGATTGATAAAAGGCGGGTGAAATTGGGCTAGAAGATGGTTTTGTGTGTTATTTGAGATCGCGTTTCTATGCGGCCTGTTGTCTGCATTTGATTTATTGGAAAGGGTTTGGAATTTATGGTCTAATGTGCACTGTTATGAGAAAGTATGGACCTCCATACCAAACATAAAAATGTTTAATGTTTCAAAGTTACATCAGCCGAATTTACTTTAATGTATGTCAATAACTAAATTGTATAATTGGCCAAGAAACACTGAGTGCCCTTAAAATCTAAGCAGCTGTAATTTTAAAGAGAGAGATTTTACCAAAGACTTGTACTGCAATGAACCTCCATACCAAGCACAAATATGTTTAATGTTTCAAAATGATATTAGCCGAATTGATTTTAATGTAGGTATCTTAGTAACTAGAATGTATAATTGGCCAGGAAAAACTGTATGCCCTTAAGGTCAAAGCAGCTGTAAAAAGGTTTTTTTAAGAGATTGATTTTAACTAAACTAGATGCTTAGTCAGCATTTTGCAACAACCACAAGGACTTGACAAGTTTTAACTATTTATATCCAAAAGATTGTACAGAATTAACAAATTGGTATTATAAATTATAATATATCGCATAAGAAATATACTAGTAATTTCAATTAAGAAGTTTTATGGTGTACACCTAATACACAAAATAGTTTAAGAGTATGGTTCAATTTGTATATATATATAATTTAAAATTATGTTAATATAGATTTGTATAACGCCTTGTAGCAATTTTTCCTTTTGGCCGATGATGGTAAATACAGTTGTCGAAACCAGTCCCTATGTTGAAATCTAATAAATATGTGATGTATTAATAACTTCACACTGTTGTAGTATTGAATAGGTGGAAACAATTGCCCTCACTCCTTAATGTAAATCTGGATTCAATACGGACTAAAAATGAAGTTTTTGACATTAAACATTTAGGCATATACTGTACAAACTACTATTATTTATTCCTGAATTGAAATCCTCGGAAGTATTGTTCTGAAGGATCACTAGACATGATGATGGAGGTGGTAGGTGTAATTATTTTTAACTTACTTGCTTTATAGTTGACCTTTCATAGGACAAAAGGTTGCGAGTTGAAAAACAGGTAAAGCTTTTTTGTGTGATCTGCTTAAGAGAGGCCATGCATAAAATATTACATTTGAAAATTTAATGTGATTGGACTTTTTACAATAGACTTGTGGGATCTACCACTGTCTGTTTAGAGCAAGAGGTTATCTTCAGGGTGCAGTAGTACAGTATTGTACCACCTTCTTCTACCAAAGTTTTTCTCATCAAAATCAACTGCAATATGTCCTATTATGAATACCTAAGTACCCGTATTTTAGAATAGATACTGATAGTTAAGCAAAATTCAGGAAACAGAACATTTTCAGTCACTTAATACAACCATTTATATTGGTATTATAAATTTACTCATTCGGAACAATTATTTCTGATTCCCTATGGGAATCAGCATCTACATCATCTGATGGCCAAGCAGGCATCAATTTTTGATAATGAGACAATGTCTCTCATAGTGCATTGGCATTGCCGGTGGCTACAATTAGCCTACGCAGTGGCCTCCACGGTATGCACTATCCAGCATCTTGGTAGGTGTGCTAGGTACCAACTGATCAGCCCAGCCTAGCACACGGGGGCGAAATGCTGGCAACCAAGAATGAGTTAGCTGGAAAATTTATAATGTCCAATAACGGACCATTTATATTGGTATTATAAATTTACTCATTCGGAACAATTATATCTGATTCCCTATGGGAATCAGCATCTACATCGTTTCCATCCAAGTTTGTTTCTGCTCGTCTGTCAGCTTGTGCGGTACAAACCGGGCACAAATGTTCCGCCGTTTCAAATGTTCGTGAACAATGGTCCTTACAATGTCCTTGCCTACACTCACTTCACCTGCTATCATTCATAAGGACAGTCGCCAATCATTCGCAAGCATCTGTCACACTCATTCAATGTTGTCTGGTGATGTGCTTGTGCTTGGACGACTCGAACTTGCCTCGTCCTCAACACCTTCCTTTCTTCCATCTCAAAAGTGTTTAAACCAGTCAAAAACACACTTTTTACTCACTGCTTGAGCGTGATAAACTTGCAATAACACTGCTTGAGTTTCCATTGCTGTTTTGCCTAGGTGGAAGCAAAACTTCACGTCAATGCTTTGCTCCGTTTTGCACTCCATTGTGCAATGACACGAGTCCTCACACTGACTCCGTGCAATGTGTTGCAACGTTCAACTCCATTTAACTGTGTTGAGTCGACCGATAGGGGGCACTTGGTGTCATGTCTCGCAGTGCGTATGCGCGGGAACATTGTCCAAACTAGCACGGTGCACAAACTAGGAGACCATTCACCAAACTTTTCAGGCACAGGTAACAGGAGTCATACTTGGCAGAGGAAAGAAAAACTTATCAGCAGCTCACTGTAGGCCCTGTCTCTGGAAGTGGGTAAATAATCTGTACAGAACTCAAGGCTGCCACTCAGTATTAATATACTAAGCAATTTTTTTTTTTTTGAAAATAAAACAAAAAATAACACATTGCACATCTTCTTCACAAAACAATCTTTACATCACCTGTTACAGCTATCTACCATTTGCCCTTAATTTCTAATTTTTATCACAATACTACCATAATACAATAACAAAGAAGTACTATTAATATGAATATTAGATCAATAACTAAAAAGGTTTACTATGAACCATTAAATTGCTATTTTTTCTGGAAAATGTTTGTTATAAGATAAGAGGTCCATGTAAGTTATTCTACTTCTTTATATAACGTACAAGCTTTCTCTTGTTTTAAAGTTATCATTCCATGAAGCATTCATTACCTGAGCAACCTTTGTACTGCCAAGACCATTTATTTCACACCTTTCTTTAACTTCAATTTTACTTCTTCAAAAAGCTTATCACTAGTTGCTATTTCTTCACTTTTATTTTTTTAAAGTTTCTTGAAATCTTCAAGTTCTTCAGTATTTATGTTGCATTTGTTATTTACTTACTTTTTCAATTTCGATGCACTTTTCTTCCTCTCCATCAAGTTCATTTGATGCTCATTCTTTCTTTTCTGGATGAGCAGTGTAACAAGAGTGAGTAGATTTGTCATTGTCAGTTGCTTCGTTGTGACAAGATCAATTGTGGTTTGTTTTACTACAGAAATTTTTAAAAGCTTCCTGAATATTTATTCTTGTATGTAATATTTCTGCTGACCTGGGTGGTGCTTTGTCATTGGTCAAATCTTGGCTTATCTGAGAGAAAACTCTCTACATCTGCACTCCCACAGGATAGAGTGAAACATATTGTCGCTGCCGGGACAAAACCTCCTATGTGAAATATTTTAGCTTAGAATTTTGACCAGTAAGGTTTTGTCATCTAACGTGCAATATTGTGTGAATAATGTCAAGGCATTCTTGCTCTTCATGATGTATGTGCTGCAGGTCAGTATATCTCCAAAAATATTATCATATATGCGCCATTTCACTGTTAGGAATAAACATCTTGGAACAAAAATGGATGCTATGCCGCGAGAAAATTAAAAACGACATTCAAATTTAATCGTCAATGTCGAGAAGACTGAATTCATATCAGGAATAAGCCGAGAAATAGTATCAAGAAGGTGGTGAAAAAGAATGAAGGATACAAGATTGTTACAAATTTATTATTACAAAAAAAAACTCTAGAAGAAATCATCTCAAGCTGCACGGTACAATATATTGCGCCATAAAGACGATGGTATTGATAGCAAAAGGCTTAAATAGAAAATAATTTGGAATAACATCAAGAGAAAAGAGCAAGGCTACAGGAGTATTGCATAGAATCGCTTGTTAATAAGTTGAGAAATTGAAACGACTTGTTGAAATCGTTACGTAGCTGGCTACATCACAAGACACCACGCAGAAGTAGCAGATATCATTTAAAGTCACTGGCAAGAAAATAATAAAAAATTACGGCAATTAAAAACAAAGTATAGAAAGCTAAATCAAATTATAATTGAGAATTTCGTAGACATATTAGTAGTCTGCAAGACGTTAGCTGGATTTAATTGAAAGAAGCATTCTTTTCAATACGTTTATGAATGTTAGAAGACTTTGAATACTAAGATGACAAAATTGACTATATTTATCTGTATTTTTGTCCTAAACTGCGCAAGAGATTGCCAGCATCATGTACTAAGAAGACCAAGGCTGACTGTCTGGAATGGTGACCTGAAGTCGACGGAGCTATCCCGAGATGACGGAGAAGGAGGGATGACCTGCCCATATGTTCCCAGAGACCGACACAATGTAGCAGACGTATCTGACTAGATGTCTTAAAGCATCTGGACACACCATTGAGGGAATACAGGGAAGAAAAGATAAGTCGATTGATGTATTATCACAGTAAGTAACTTAAATAGCTTGTTTTGAAAAGTGCCATTTCCTAATTGAGTCGTCCAGTTGCAAAACCCATTATCTCCATTTTTTCTCAAAATGAGTTATCTCTGCCATTGTATACAGCTCATTAAAATACACAATCCAGTAAAGTAATATGTGAGCAAAGGCCATTTAATCCTTATGTTTAAAGTTGACAAATAACGGAACTGCTGCAAAAGTCGTTATGTCCAGCATGTGTTATGCAGCAAAGCTCGTTATGTCGCAGAACCCTGTAAGAGGATCATACTTACACGAACAAAATCAGCAACTGTGTGATATGAAGTGAAGTAAACTATAACAGCAATTGTGGTGGAAACAAAAAGCATACTGAACCATGGGAAAGCCTTTTCTGCTATTGTGCCAGTACCAGTGGAGGAAGGCATTCCTCTTAAGAAAGAAAAGCTCAACGACCTGCACACATTGCTGACCAAACATTAGGAGAAAGAGCGGATAAGGAAAGATGACCTCACGTTCTACAAGGCACTGTTTGACCAGCAGCAAAATTTAAACAGTTGACATGGAGATTTCATTATCTTACTTCTCCTCAACGTTTTCGATGTGGCCTAAACGGCATGGAAATTTGTGACATATTAACTCTACCTTCGTGGTATTATCTTCTATTCAGATTCTTACTTTTTCAAGTTTTATTTATAACTTGTGCTTTGAGCATTGCGCTTTATAAGCCTTCATTGATACTAAGGGAAGTATGGACCTTGTATGTGCTGATATCTACTCAGAAACTTTGTACTAAGATGCTCCGCCCCTTGGGCAATGAGAGCTCCCTAGTTTCGAAAGGATTGTGTTCTTCTTTTAGTAAGTTAGTAGTTTGATACCAGGTTCCTGCTTTTCCTTCCATGGGTTTTTAGTGACACTCTTCCATCATTGAGGTCCTTCTGGTGTGTTTTGGTCATGTTTGAGAGTGTCTGTTCACGCTTCCTGTTTATCATTTTCCTACTTGAACCAGCTCTTTGCGTTTCTGCTAGTTTGTTTTGTCCTTATATTACTGCCATTATCGTAGTTTGTTTTGGGTTGTCCAACGTAACGGGACACAGTGAAAGGCCAGACTATGATATTTATGTGGGAGATTTTGTTGAGGACAATAACGGATTATTAATATAACTGTACAAAATGTTAAAGAACTTATAAAATGTTTTGAATGAATGATGATTTCTTGATGTAATCATTAAATCAAAGAGCGGGGATTAGATATCAAAACATTATATCCTATTTCCATTCATTCTATTTTCATAGTGTAATACTTTCAAACGTTGCTACTAAAACACTTTCACCATAAATCTGCACACTCTATTCCATATACTGCTGCACAAATCTTTTATCTCCACAAAACTGCTGCAAAACTCGTTATGTCCAAATATTCTTTTTACAAAAAAACATGGGTTCTGTAAGTTAAATTCTGTGGACGTTTTGCGGTATGACGAAGATGAATGCTTACTGTTTAATTACAAAATTTCAACCTCCTATCTTTGTTGCATAACAAACGACAGTTTTTCGCGCTTCCTGAAAAATCTGTTTGTCTGCACATAACGGGTTTTGCAACTGGACGACTCAATTGCGTGTAATATATAATTGTGCAGTGCTGTCATTGATTTAATTCAAGAAGAGTGAAGTCATGTGTGAAATAGCATTGATATAACGATGTAGGAGGATAATAGGTAAGTCATTTAACTAAAAATGACAATCCTTTGTTTAGGAAGTACAGTATTTTATCATTGATAATGAAGTTATGCGTTCGTAATGCTGTCTATTTTAAGTAAGAGTTTAATTTACTTCAGTTGTGGATATTATACTGACATTGTGGTTAATGTTATGATTGAATTAGGGTGTTATACCACGAAATGGAGATGATGCAGTACAATATTGTGCCATTTTCACTGTTAGCAGTGAATATTCTGGAGCAAAGATGGACGCCATGCCGCAAGAACATTAAAATAACACACTAATAAAACTGTAGATACCAAGAAGATCATACTTTTACCAGGTACAAGCAGAGAAATAAAATAGAAGGTGGTGAAAAAGAAAGAAACATGGAATATTGTTAAAATTTATTATTAGAAAAATTTGCATTCAAGAAGGAATCTACTCAGAGGAGATCACTACGGCAAATGAACAAGAAAATAAGATTATAATAAGAAAATAAGGTTTCTAATTGAAGAATAAATATGGATATTCAGCAGAGAAATCCTGAAAGACGGCTAGAGTACCACATTTCTATAAGTTGATAAATTAAAATAGAACAGCTGGGACTGGGTTGTTATGTAGTCACTTACGTCACAAGACACCAAGGAAAGAAGTAGGTACCCAGAAACATAGTTCGTTCTCAAGAAAATATAGAAGAACATCCATGATAAGAAACGAGCTATAGGAAATTAAATTTCATTTTAGCTGAAGCTTTGATAACCACGTTACTAATCTGCGAAGCTTTAGCACTATTCAATTATGAGAAGCAATAGTAGCAATACATTCCTAAATCATAGAAGGCTTTGTACTCTAAGATGACAAAACTGACCATCTTAATGTATATTTCTGTTTCAACTGCGCAAGATATGGCCTACGTCATGTGCTAAGAAGATTGAGGCAAAGCCTGCCTGGAGATGGGGACTTGAAGTCGAAAAATCTAATCTCTGTTGACCGTGTTGGAGCAAAGACCTTCCCAGATGTTCCCGGAAGCTGATATGATGTCGCAATCGCATTGACAGTACATCCTAACCGTTTGGATATACACAGCATTGAGGAAAACAGGAAGAAAAGATAAGTTCATAAAAATAAAAATTATGTAAGTAATTTAAATGTCACGTTTTTAAGAAGTGCCATTTTCTATTCTTGTAATGTGTGGAGTGTTATCGTGAATTATATTTAAAGAAAATGATGTTATGCGGTAAGGCAATCAATTTAATAACATAAGAGGTTATTAGGTAGTCATCTGACCAGAATGACAAGTTCTTTGAATTAGGATATGTTTAGCCAGTGATAACCAAACCTTACATTTGTAATGCAATCAATATTAAATGAAGAGATTAACTTAAAGTCAGCTGTTGATATGACATTGTGGTTAATGTTAGGACATTATATTATGAAATGGAGTGAATGTAATGTCATATGCAGGTTATATCAAGGTGATAGGAAGACATATGAAGAAAATAAGAGGAATCTGAAGAGAATTGAGAACAAAATGGAATATTTAAGTGGATGAATATTAATTATATAGTCATATGCATCAAATTAAGGTGGATTATTGTGATTATTGTAATGAAGAGTGAAATATGAAGTAGATGATATATACGTGAAGAATGGTCGAGTATTAAGAAGAGAAATGATGGTGAGATTATTGTTTCATCGAGATTGAAGAGATGGATATTTTATTGACGATGTTAAGTTAGTTGACACAATTTAAAGTTGAGAATAGTAATATTTGATCCCATAACGCATATTAATCCTTCAGTATTCCATATATAACACAAGATACGATCTATATTACGTGCATATGTTAGTTAAATATCTATAGATCATCAAAAACAAATCCACATAGGGAAGATAATGCAAACTTAGCTTATATTGTCCTGAATTTTTAACCACAAATATTTTTACCTAAATAAATGGAGTTAGGAGGCTTGTTTGACCACATTAAATGGTATCACTTGGAAAGGTCATCTGTAATTGAATGTTGTTAACATTGATTAGTGGAGTCTTCATAAATGTCAGGTGTAACCGATAGCACTTAATTTATTTTTTGAAATTGATATTTGTTTTTTATGAATAACTTGAATAATTAGCAGTAATGGTAATTTTGGTTATTTTTAGAGCAACATTATGATTTAATTAATTATCTTATCTTTTCTTCCTGAAGTGGGATTGGTATGAACGTGAACTTTGAAATACTCGAACTTTACTCAAATTTTCCTCGAGAATTTTATTTGAATGAGGAGATTGATTTAAATGAATGAGAAGATCAATGTTTTTCTTTTATGATAATTAACAAGCATTATGATTGTGTTAATGAAATATACAGATAGGTGTGGGCAAAGTTAACTTAAATGCTGTGAACTGATTAGCAAATATAATATATGCAAAGTAAGTGGAAAGTTTAAGAAACTAGGTTTGGAAAGGATATAAGCAAGAATGTGAAGCGTGATTTTTATTTGGTTATCAATATCGAATAATGTGCATCTGAAACATTTTCTATACCGGTATCCCAAGGAAAACATGTATATAACATGATTTTTTTTTAAATTAAGACAAAAGGCCTTTTCAAATGTTTTAATGAATA
The DNA here is from genome assembly GCF_040414725.1 of Anabrus simplex. Taxonomy (NCBI): domain Eukaryota; kingdom Metazoa; phylum Arthropoda; class Insecta; order Orthoptera; family Tettigoniidae; genus Anabrus; species Anabrus simplex. The sequence continues at coordinate 494,394,936 of NC_090265.1, forward strand.
ATACGTAGAGTCAAAGTCAGCTGATGAAATAATTAGATTTTCTTTTCATGATATTAATTTTTCTCAAGTCATTTTTCAACATCTTTCTAATTTAATAAAGTAATGATAGATAAAATTTATCCATTCTTTTAATAACTTCTTAGGTTAAGCATGTAGTTATAAGTGAAATTTTTCAATGAAATAAACTGAATCGAGAGATGGAGACATTCAATGCCTATAGGTAATATAAATTCAGCCGTTTGTCTTGTTTGGCTACTCTCAATCAGGATTCACGACCCCGATTTGACATTGACTGAAGATTAACCATGACTTTGAGCTTGTCTGGATCTCATTGCGACTCGACCTGGACGCGGGAACGGCGCAGTATACAGGTTATATTTGGATCATAAGAAGACATATGAGCAATATGAAATGAATCTGAAGGAAATTGAGAAGGAAATGGAATATATAAGTGGATAAATAATAGTTATGAATTCATATGCATCAAGTTAAGATATATATAGGGGTTATTGAAATGAAGGAATAGATATGAAGTGAAGAATATGAAACAGATGTTATATATATGAAGAATGGTTACATAATAAGAAGAATAATGATGGTATTGATTATTATTTCGTCAAGAGAGAAGAGATGGATGTATTTTAATGGTGATATTAAGTTAACTGACGTGATTTAAGGTTAGGAATGCATGTATTTAATTTCATAACATATATTAATCCTTCAGTATTTCACATCCAGCATTGAATATGTTCCATGTAGTTTACATATGTCATATCGGTAGATCATAAAAAATGAATCCATATAGGGAAGAGTGAGTGGAATTAGCCCACATTATCCAGAATTCTTAACCACAATCATGTTTATTTTAATAAATAGAGTTAGAATGCTTAATTGCTCATTTCAATGATATCACTGAAGAGGTTTTCCATAATCAGATGATGAAGATACTGGTTATTAAAGTCTTCTTAGATGACAGACCACAGAATTTCCATAAATGATGCTGAATAAGGTGTTATAAGTTATTGGTGAGTCACCAATGCTGACACACTAACAGGTCGCACATGATATAAGTAATTGGCACTTAACTTGATTTTGAGAATTTATCTTTATTTTAAGGTAAATAATCTACATAATGATTATTAATGGTAATTTTTGGTTATTTTAAAATGAAACAATGTTAAATGACTTATCTTTTATCTTTTCTTCCTTGAAATTTTGAAGATAAAAGCCACTGAATCTGAAATACTCGAAAAATGAATTGTACTAACGATTAGAGATGGTGATATAAAGCATGATTATAAAATATCGACAGCTACATTCAGGCAAATAGACTGATAACTTCTGAATAGATCTGCAGTATATTATATAAAAAATTTTGAAAGAGAATTTAGGGAATTATTTTGTGTTCAAGCAGAAAAAATGAATAACCTAAATGTGATTTTAATTTTAAAATGTCATAATAATGAGCATCTATAGGTTATTTTTCTACTTTTCAACAGAAGCAGTGCAAATAGTCAAGATTTATTTTTTTATATCAAAGATCTTTGAATATTTGTATATATTAATTAGCTTAGTTAGGTGAGGAAATAGTCAGATTTCAACAAACTATTCAACTTCTATTCCAAGATTATTTAATTTAATAAAGTGATATTAGATAAATTTATTCACTCTTTTAATGATGTTATAGGTTAAATAAGTACTTATAAACACCCGTAGATTAAGTATGATAGATATTTATGAAAGTCATGGATTAATTCGCAAGATGGAGACTTCCATTGAACTGATATTATACAAATTATACAAATTTAGCTGTCTAGCTCACCTGGTGACTTTACTCTTGGAACCTACGACCTGAAACACATACTTGATTGATGGATGATGATGAATTGAGCTAGTCGGGATTTCTTTGCGGTCCGACCTGGACGTGGGAATGGCGCAATAGGAGGTTTTGTCCTGGCAACAAAGATATCTTAAATATATCTGCTACATCAGGATATTTCCTTTTCAGACACGGAAGTTTTACATTAATATGTGCTTTCTGCTTCTTTTGAATTACAGATTTTTAATTTGCCTTAACTTTCTTGAACTTAAATATTTTCCATTCATCTTGAAGGATAATACTATTTCTTCTTCTTCTTCTTCTTCTTCTTCTTCTTCTTCTTCTTCTCCTTCTTCTTCTTCTTCCTTTTTCTCAGGCATTCCCATATCTTCTCTCTTGCAATGCTGTTATATGCCTTCTCAATGTCAAGGAAAACCATAAACAGATCTTTGCCTTTTTCCCAATATTTTTCCATTAACATATGGACACTGAAGATTAGGTCTGTTGTGGACCTGTTAGCCCTGAAGCCATACTGTTCCTCTTCAAACTGTGGCTCTCAGATGACTCACAATCTGCTCTCTAATATTTTCTCAAAAATCTTAAGCCCATGAGAAAGGAGTGTTATTCCTCGGTAGTTGGAGCATTTTTGGCAATTTCCTTTCTTAAACAGGGGCATAATAACACCCTTGCTCCAATCAGAAAGCATCTTGCCATCTTCCCAAACTGCATTGAGCACTCTGTGTAGCCACTGTAAACCCTGGACTCCTGCTGCTTTAATTATGCCCGTGCTGACCTCATCGATTCTTGGGGATTTCCCTTGTGGCATCTTCTTAAGGGCTGTTTCTGTTTCTGCCCATGTAATGGGAGGTACCTCTGTGCAGGTTTCAACAGCTGGTTCTTTTGTTGTCTGATCTGCTTCTGTCCTGTTCAATAGGTGATCAAAATGATTCCTCAGAAACTCTCTGATGTCCTCTTCTTTCCTGGCCAGGTTTCCATTAGGATCCTCAATTGCTTTGATGGTTTCAACTGAATTCCTTTCATTTCTGATCACTCTGAACAATAGTTTCATATTTCCTCTGCTGTCTTCCTTCAGTTTTTGAGTAAATTTCTCCCAGCACTTTATCTTCTCCTCTTCTACTACACTTTTAATTCTCAGTTTCTTGTCCCAGTAAACTTTCTCGAGATCTCTGATTTTCCCCTCATCCCTTACCTGTTCTAGCTTGGATTTCTCTCTATCTCATTCTTTTTATGCAATTTTTCTTTCCTTTATTGAGGATCTTACTCTCACATTTCACCAGGGTGCCTGTTTTTCCCTTACTCTCGCACTTGTCTTCCCGCAAACCTCTATTGCATCTTTTATCAAGGTGTTTTATCCACTCTACCTCACCACTCTCCACTTCTTCTGTAGGCAGTTGTCCTCTTATACGGTCCTGATAGTTGGTCCTTTTTCCAATCTGTCGTAGTTCCCACACCTTAATCGTAGGTAATTTCCTGGTCACCAAGCTTGATAGCTGCAGTCGCTTAAGTGCGGCCAGTATCCAGTATTCAGGAGATAGTAGGTTCGAACCCCACTGTCGGCAGCCCTGAAAATGGTTTTCCGTGGTTTCCCATTTTCACACCAGGCAAATGCTGGGGCTGTACCTTAATTAAGGCCACGGCTGCTTCGTTCCCACTCCTAGCCCTTCCCTGTTCCATCGTCACCATAAGACCTATCTGTGTCGGTGCGACGTAAAGCATCTAGCAAAAAAAAAAAAAAATCCTGGTTGTTATATTTGGTACATTAATGTCTTTCAGATCTACTACTAATAACTGGTGGTCACTATTGCGGTTCTCACTAGGAATTACCTTGACATCAGTCACAAATCTACTTTCTTTATCTGTAATGACATAGTCAATGACCATCTTGCTCTTTCCATCCCAGCTGTTTATTACTACCAAACAGTTTTTTATTCAGAAGTCTAGGAGATGTTCACCTTCCAAATTCCTTCTCCCATAGCCTGTAGTCCCATCACATTCTGATAGCCGTTCCTGTCAGTCCCGAGCTGTGTGTTGAGGTCCCTGATGACGATTGCCCTCTCTTCACTGAAGATCTCTTCTAGGTCTTCAAGAAACTTGTTCTTTTCATCTTGATTGCAAACCGTCTGAGGGGTATACACTTGCACCAGTGTCAGCTTCTCTTTCCCAAGGTGAACTGTTGCCTTTATTATCTTCTCATTGATGTACTGGATCTCTGTAATAGCATCTAACTCTTTAGACAATATCAATCCTACTCCATTTCTCATCTCTCTGTTGTTACCATTCCAGTAGAGGGTAGAGTTTTTCCTCAACTCTTTCTTCCCTTTACCTTTCCATTTAGTTTCACTCAGTCCTAGGATTGATATTTTCCTTCTCTCCATGATATCCACTAACTCTTCACATTTCCCAGTCAAACTCAGTACACTGATTGTTCCTATTTGAGTGTGTTGTCTTCTCCGGGGTTGTTGCACAATCGCAAGGCTTGACCTATTATCAGGCTGTAAGCCATCATACCTGGCATGGGTCCGCAGGTGCTATTGTCTACTCCGAGTTCTTTGTTTTTACCCAAGGCTCGTATAAGTGTTGAAAGCGATTGCAGTTACTCTCCAACTGACTTGCTAGGCCTAACGTTAGAGAAGATTTTCTGTCAGGGTTATCTCCCTTGGCATTTAGCAGTCCCCTGCCACATCTGCAAGGCAGCAGCTTCCAGTTGAATTTATGTGTCATTTCCTACACAATGGCTTCAACAAGCCCCCTAAGGGTGAACTCCTTTGCCCATAGCCATTGGTTCTCCCTTAGTTTGTCAGGTTTGGTAACAGCCACCAAACCCTCACCCAGACAGTCGCAGGTAGTACCATCTACTGTTGCATATGGTAGCAGGATGTACCTGACCTAACATCTGCCAGAGGGGCTAGTGAGAAAGTTCAGATGCTGTATGAGAACTATACCAGCTGTGTGTGCTTGGGTGATGGACATTTATCGTGGTTCAAGACCGAAAGTGGAGTCCAGCAAGGCAGTGCACTATCCCCATTATTGTTTATCACCATCATGGATGACATAATGAAGAAGATCAAGAAAACCTCTGGTGAACTAAATGCAATGGCCTTTGCTGATGATGTTATGATCTGGGGAGAAACTGAGGAACAAGTACAGTCGAGACTCATTGAATGGAAGGTTAAGTTGCAGGAGTTCAATCTCAGGATAAACAAACTCATAACAGAAGTGTGGAAAGCTTTATATACCTCGGCAGTGTAATATCTCGAGATACACTAGCCACAAAGGAGGTGACAAATAGAGTGGAGGAGAGCTCTCACTATTACCAGCAAGTACGAACACTCCTCTGGGATCCCAAAGTACCAACAAAATCAAAGTTTGTGATGTTCAATCAGTACTTCATACCAATCTTAACATATGGTATTGAAACCTGCACCCTCGCTAAGAAAGACTCATCAAGGTTGCAGGCATCCAAGATTAAGTTCCTTAGGTCCACAATTCAAAAAACCAGACTGGATAAGTTGAAGAAATGTGATTAGGAAGGAAGCTGGGATTGTTACATCATTGTTAGATTGGATCAGCATGTCCAGACTGAGGTTCTTTGGGCATGTAATGAGGATGGAGCCAACAAGGCTAGCATATGTTAACTTGGAGCGACATGTGGCAGGGAAACAGATGGTGGGAAGACCAAGAACCCACTGGATGGACAATGTAAAGATGGACATTGCAGATTAGGGAAGGATACTGGAGGACTTCAGAACTTATCTCAATAAGACAGAATGGAAGAGGCTCGCCAACAGCACCGGGAAACTGGAACTGTAAAATGATGATGATGATTATTATTATTATTATTATTATTATTATTATTATTATTATTATTATTATTATTATTATTATTATTATTATTATTATTATTATTGTGAAGAATATGTCTGACTCATTGGCTGAATGGTCAGCGTACTGGCCTTCGGTTCAGAGGGTCCCGGGTTTGATTCCCGGCCGGGTCAGGGATTTTAATTGCTTCTGATTAATTCTTCTGGCTTGGAGACTGGGTGTATGTGTCTGTCCCAACACTCTCCTCATCATATTCAGACATTACACTACCAACCACCACAGAAACATGCAATAGTGATTACATCCCTCCATATAGGGCTGGCATCAGGAAGGGCCTCCAGCCGTAAAACAGGGCCAAATCCCCCATATGTGTGACATAGTTCGCACCCGCGACCCCATAGATGTGGGAAGAAGCGATAGCAAAAGAAGAAGAAAAAGAAGATTATTGTGAACAATATAAGTGGAAATATCAATGGGAAGAACCTATGCAACCTTCACCATATCTGCACAGCAGTGATGTGAATTTTTCTCCTTAGGTTGTAAGAAACAGGTAAGTACTATAAGATATACAGTAGTAAATCCCCCCCAAGATGATGTTTGCAACTGGTGATGCAGTGTTCCTGTACACTGTTCAGAAGAAAAAAGGGCTTCTTTTTTTGGCAAGTCTTTCACAAAGTAGTAACAACTACTTCTTAGCATGAAAGAAGATTGCATTACAGAAAGATCTCCTCCTTAATCTATGCTGTATTCAGCCTCCATAATACATCAGTCTTGCAAACATACAAATGAGATATTAGCCGAGATTCTTCAGCTCTGTCTGTCTGTTAGGTCATCAGCCCAGAGGCTGGTTGGATCCTCAAATAGCACCACCAAAGGCTATGCATGCAGTTATAGGGAAACCGCAAAAACCAATGGCAGAGCCCAAATGAGGCATACTACGCAAGATGAGGAGTGAGGTAGTTTGCCATTGCTTTCCTCACTGGGCCAGAGAGTGCTACTGCAGCATGACTGATCCTATGAGCAACACCTTTCATAACACTCAGACACACTAGTTGTGCTCCAAATGTCATTACTCAGCACTACCCATACCCCAGCAGCTTCCATATTGTCACAGCCATGGATGAGACTGGCACTTCGATGGAAGCTACACTTTGCTCTGGCCTGTGCCAAAAGACGGATACAAAAATACTGCGTCCATCAAGAAATGGCAACAGGCGTCTCTTCAGATCATCATACAGAAATTTGAAAAATATTCCCTTTTTTTTTTTTTGGAAAGTTTCAGAGAGTAATCGAAACAAAGCTGCACTAGGCATTAAACTGAATTCACCCTTGTATGTTACATAGTTTTAAAGAAAGTACCGATTAATTTGTAATTTCCAGTTGATGTTAAGGATCTACAAACTGTACTGGTATGGTTGGGGTAAAACTCACAAAATATTTCTGAAGGGCAAGACTTAGTTCTGTCTGTTAGAACATCGTAGAAATTATTCAGTTCTCATAATGCTGTGTGTACTTTTTATAATTTTGAAGTCAGTCAGTAGTTATCATAGTTAAAAGCAAAATAATTGCCAGAAAATTTCCCATTGAATGTGGCTGTTGACAATACTAGTGAAAACTTACTGTATTTAAAGTCCACCATTAATGGTACCACATTCAAGTGAAAAGTATGTGGCTTAGTTATTGGGAATTTTGGGTATGTATAGCAGAGTACTTGAGGTGTGCTCAATGGGTTTCCTTAAATTATCAGCAGCAGCAGCTAAAACTGTTGTGGCATTTTTAGTGCCTCTTTATTTAGTTCACTTAAGCAAACTATATCCCTTACTTCTGTAAATATCACAGGTAAAGACCTAACATCTTACACAACTGAAGCCTGTTGTAACATGAGGGCTTAAAATTTGTGTGATAATAGCAGACAATAAAAGAGTGAACCATATAATGTTTAAGGACTTGTCAATATCTGAAAGTTATGAATGTCATCTCTCTAACAATTTCCAAACTTTCATTTTCGACAGTGTGTCTATTTTAAAAATTATCATAATCAGGTGAGCTTAAACAAACAGACTCGGCAAAAAGCTTTAATGTTTCAATCATTCTATTACCATGACAAATTAAGAGGTGCCAAGTTCTCAGATATCAGAAGTGTATACCCAAAGAAAGTGGTTGTTTGCTGAGATTGGCTACAAACTAAACTTCAGAATAGTTTTTCCATGTAGGTACTCTTGAACAACAACTCTTGTGCAACTAATATGTTCCATGAAACTACATTTCCTGTGATCAAACAAGAGCGTAGAACAGAGTCAAGAACTGCACATTTTCTGAAAACTGTGTCTCGGTAATGGAAAATAATGAATATTTTAAAAAAGTTATTATATTTCCCTCTGGGAAAATTAAATGGGCATAAATGCCCTTCAATAAAATGTGTGATGCTATGTTGTCTAGCAACCGTGCAGGCTGTGATCTGAAGTACTGATGGAGAATGGACATGACATTAAGATCCATGGTTTGTACAGCTATCTTTATACAGATCCATGGCCTGCGCAGCTCTCAATGTAATGTTGCTAGCCTAACATCATATCACACATTGTGTTACATAACAGTATTATATTATACACATTTTTGGATAAGCTCCAACTTTTATGTCCAAATATGTGGTTTATGGTGAGAGTTACTGTAGACACATCCTAGTGCGTAAACCATGGGCAACGGCTGAGTGGCAAAGTTAATGGTCCCCAGAGTCAGGATACCCATTGCTATGGAATAGGGGTGGACATCATTGACATGTTCCAAGCCAGGACCCTCCTGTTGTTCTGGCAACTAGAATTATACAATCCACCAATGGTCCCTACCTATAGGAGAGATTCTCACTGGGACTATGTGTAAGTAAGGCAGCATTCTGCTTCACAGAATGTACCAAGCTCGGAATATTTTAAGCAAGCCTTGGGCCTATGGGAGTAATCAAAGGCTAAGGGATATTACCGCAACAAAAAATCCTCTACACTGTTAGCCTTAGCAAGTCATTTGAACAGCATTGATGAGTTCATGGCTTTCAAAACCAAATCACGCCTCGGATGTAAAAGTATTCAAATGACTAGACACGACAACAACTCTTCAGGCAACTCACAAACTTATGACGGCCAACAACCCAAAGCTCACCGGAGATGCAGGAAGTGACTGGCATTACATAGGAAGAAACAGCTCAGAGTTGGAACCCCCGATATCCTCACCGTTACTAGTAAATATGAAGAAATTGTAGACCTCATGGACAGACACACACTTGGGATTGTAGAATTGAGTGAGACAAAATGGAAAGGTACAGGAAAGAAAATCTTACAAAATGGTTATATATTGTACTTGAGTGAGAACCCTAATAAAGCAAGAAATGCTTTTGTTCTCCACAAAGTTGATGATGTGCAGGCGGACATCAGTTATATGAGTGACACAATCATTAAAATGAAATTATGTGTTGGCCAAGTATTCCATACCTTTCTCCAAGTATATGCCCCACAGGCAGGCTGCCCTGCAGATGAAAAAGATCAGTTCCTTATAGATCTAGAAGGCCAAATAAAGGAAGACATCATCACAAATATGGGAGACCTTAATGCCCAAGTTGGGACAGATAGGCAAGGCTGCGAAGACATCATAGGCCCCCATTGCTACGGTGGCAGAAACCAGGAAAGAGGAAACCTGATAGACTTCTGTGTATGGAATAACCTGAGCATACAAAACTCTTGGTTTCAGAAGAGAGACAGCCATAAAATCGCACGCTACAGTTGGGATGGGAAGCAGAGGACAGTGATAGACTTTATAATAACTGATAGATGTGCTAGCCATTTCATCACTAATGTTAAGGTTATTCCAAGTGAAAGTCTTGATGGTGACCACTGGCTTTTGGTTACACACATTGGGAATGTCCATCTGCAGAATGTCAAGCACAAGAAAATGCCAAAGATAAAGACCTGGTTGCTAAAGAAGAATACCAAAGAAAGACCTCAGATATATTACCAAAAAAGTGAAAATAGTGAAGTAGAAGAAGAGTGGCTGTCGTTCAAGAACACCCTGGTTTCAGAAGCTGAATCACTATGTGGAAGGACAAGTGCAATATGCAGGGAGAAAGAAACACCATGATGGAATGAGAGGGTGAAAACTGCTGTGAAAGGAAAAAAAATGCAGTAAAGAAGAGGCTACCTAACGAAAAACAGAAATCAGTCTACCAAGAAGGTGAACTTCAGTACCTGGCACAGGAGTACTGGCACAAGATAATATTTTTTGAAGCTACTGATTAAAGAAGAAAAGGAAAAGTGCTGGGATGAGTTCACTACCAGGCTAACAGCAGACTGTGAAAGTAATAGAAAGTTGCTTTGTAAAGTAGTCCAGAATAGAAGAAGCAAGCGTGGCAATGTCCTTGCACTGGAAACAGATGACAGGAACCTGATGAAAACAGATCAAGGCATCAAAAGAGAAATTAAGAACTATTTCAATACTTTATTAAATGGAGAAAGTCTTAAAAATATTATTACTGAAAACTGCAGTTTAAGTGCAAGTGATGGAGCACAACGCCAGCTAAATGGGTAGAAGTGGAGTCTGAGGTAAAAAACATGAGAAATGGCAAGTCCCCAGGATTTGATGACCTCACTGCTGACATGATAAAGGCAGATGGAGGACAAGGCATACAATGGTTGTATAGAGTACTCTGTCATCTGAATAGAGAACAGGATACCAGAGGACTGGATGGAAGGTATCATTATCCCCTTGTATAAAAAGGGAGACAGGAAGATATGCAGAAATTATAGGGGTATCACTCTATTTTCTCACTCACTTAAATTTTTGGAGAAGATAATTAAAAACTGAATTAGGAATACAGTTGAACCATAATTGAAGGAGGAGCAACACAGGTTCAGGAAGAACTGAAGCACTACAGACATGATATTTGTCATCAGAATGATAACAGAGAAGCACTGCGAATAGGCTATGTTAAGAACTTACCATAGTGATGGTTTTATGGACATTGAGAAGGCCTATGACAGTGTGCCTAGAGAGATAATCAGGGAATGCCTACAAGGTATAGGTGTGCCAGATATCCTGATTGATAAAGTAAAGATGCTTTATCAAAAGTGCTTAACCTGTGTCCAAATAGCAGATGGAAGATCAGATTGGTTTGAAACCAAAAGAGGAGTCCAGCAGGGAAGTGCCATGTCACCATTCCTGTTCACCACTGGCATGGATTGGATCATAAAATCCAACAAACAAGATTGCAAAGAGCCTAATACTCTAATATTTGCAGATGATGTTCTGAACTGGGGAGAAAATGAAGCAGAAGTACCAGTACAGTAGAAACTACATCCATGGAATGGGAATTTTAAAGAATATGAACTAAAAATCAGTAAAACAAAAGCTGTTGAAATGATTACAACAGGAAAGGCACAGATTTAAACATTTTCCTGGAGGGAACTCTTTTACACTCTCTTTCTAACTTCAAATACATTGGAAGAATAATTTCAAAAGATAACACATTAAACCATAACACATTAGGGCTCAGAAATCTTCTCAATTTTATTTTCAAGTGAGAAATCTACTCTGGGAAGATAAAATACCCCAGAAAGCAAAATTAACTATGTTTCATCTCATTATCTCATGCTTGGCAGAGAAAATAATACCCTTCAATATCAGCTCACTGTTGGTTCTGTATATGGAATTGAATGAATAACCTTTACATAACCTCTTCTATGATAACCTAGAGGTACTGAGTTTGATGTGATTATATTCAGCCTTCTCATCATCATTTTCTTCTAACTTTCTGATATAGATTCAAGCAAATTTGCTAACCCCTAATGGATATACCCTTCAAGATCAGCAATCCCAGAATACAAGTACAGCCTCAATTCCACTACCTTGTACTATAATTAATTATCTTTTGGCTAATGTTATCAATCCCGTAGGCCTATACTGTATTAGTTGAGACTTATAGCAGTATTTATATTGAAAGTATAATCTGCCACCTGGGCGACAGTACTAAATGTACATCATTGATGATTAGTGCAATTCTTATTGATTAATCAAACTGTATATCGGTATCTAAGGTAAAATAGGGCATACATTCCAATATATAATTTGAGGTTATAATACTCGATGCAATATTGAACTGAAATATACAATATAAATGTTAAATATAATATTAAAAAATTTACAAAAATTAATTACCGGTATTTACACATTTATTTATATAAAGCCTGTACATCTTATCCTGAAGAAAATGTATCTCCTATGTAACCTACATCAGTCATAAAAAAGTACCCGGTACCAACACATAAACGATGAATTTGCTTGCCTTAAATGGGCAGTAGAACATATGTACCGCTCGGAGAAATAACAAAAACAGTGACAATTATTGAGCTCCAAGAGATTGACAGCACCATCCAATACCTTCACACAAGACATTCTTAACACACAAGTCACGTTTATATACAAATGTCATGCTAATAATCTGAGCATAAACTAAAAGTGGTACATTAATGTTGCCCTATACATTGTTAAATTGCACTGCTTATATTAATATGGTGTTTTCAGCATTGCTATGCCACGAAATGCACATTACTGTGTTAATAATCATAATAATTTTGTGTGGCTATTTCTAGCCGAGTGCAACCCTTGTAAGGCAGACCCTCCGATGAGGGTGGGCGGCATCTGCCATATGTAGGTAACTGCATGTTATTGTGGTGTGTGGTGTGTGAGTTGCAGGGATGTTGGGGACAGCACAAACATCCAGCCCCCGGGCCATTGGAATTAACCAATGAAGGTTAAAATCCCCGACCCGGCTGGGAATCAAACCCGGGATCCTCTGAACCGAAGGCCAGTACGCTGACCATTCAGCCAACGAGTCGGACACTACTATGTTTACGATAATATTATACCAAAAAATGTCACGTAAGGTAAGTCTACTGATTAACCTTGTCGACCGGTAAAATAACACATCCTACGTCAGCTGAAAGGCATATTTTCTACTCTGGAATCATGATATAAAACGAAGCGCTAATAGAGCAGTGGCATATAACCTGAATGGCACAGGCATGGTATGTAAGGTGCTGTAAAACCATTACAGACGGCTAATGTCCAAGATTTAAGTATAATTTGATGATGGCTATCAAGATTCTGACGTAAACCTTCAGAGCACAGCCTTAAAATCAATGAAGTCAGAAAACTCATTATCAGCAATCAAACAACAAACTTTTATAATAAGAGCAGAGCAAGGGAAGGGAGAGGCATCCATGATAGGTACAAAAAGGGGAGAAACAAAAAGGGAAAGACCAAAAACTAGGAAAAGAGCAGGCAATTTTTCAACAACCATATTTCTAACAAATGTATTTTGTTTCCATTATGAATGACAACAAGATGGAACAATTTATACAATAGGTACTCATGAAATCTGACAAATAGTTTTGCGAGGCATGAAGTGTGCCAATTAGACATGAAAAAAAAAAAAACCACATCTCAAAGCGGCTTTTAAAACACAATGACTAGATTTGTAAAGAATCAGATTCTAAGAATTTTTCCATCAAGAAACACATGTATTATAGTTTAATAGAAATAACTAACATTAAAGGAATTAAACATTGATCATCCAAAAATCTCATTTCAAAGGTCACAATTAAACTATACCTGCAGGTGTTTCCAAAAGGTATTTTACAAACATCAAACAAGAATATTAAAAAGAGAGGATTATCAGTAAGAATTACACAGGGAAAGGAGGGGCGGGAAAGAGGGAGGAAGGCAAACGAATGCTGCTTGAAAAAAAAATACCCATGAAATATAAAGAATGCACTCAAACACTGTGCAATATTAAAGAAATTTAAGTAGTATTAAAGTTCTTATCCACATCTTGATGTTCTGGGCAACAAGTCCAAGTTAATTTTGAAGAGAACGGGAGTTTAAGTTCTTGTAAAAGAAAGGACGAATCACTAACCACGAAAAGGCAGTAAAAATATGTGTCAACAGTGCCTGAAGGGCAAACAGGAGTGATAAAATTCTTGCATGAATATAACATGTAAGTTTCTTTTGCTCACCCAGTCCTCATGCTGATAGAATATTTCCTGACAGATGGAAGAGTAATAAGGTCCAAGCAAATAACATGCGCTATATTGGAGCTCCCTCCACTTCAAACCGCAGTCAATGCCAGTCTAATTTCACCGGGCAATCGTTGGCCCATTTATAGGCGGACACAAGGTCAGTCGATGCACTAGAAGGAAACATCGAGAGCGATGACGTGGCAGATGACGTAGCGTAGAAACAGCTGGAGCAAGAGTGTGCACAGTGTGCAGTCGGACCATGCTGGTGGCGAACCACGAGGCAGGCAGGTGAGTAGATAGCACAGCGTATGTAGTAAATATATGTAGTAACAGAAACTGGATGACGATGGCAGACGGAGCAGATGAACAGGTAGAAAACAAAACAGTAGATACTTGTAGATTAGGAGGAGCTACAGTTTCAAAGTGATTCCGTGTATTAAAATGGGGCTCACTTCTTTCAGCATTATCTATAGCTCTTTCAATGCTCTGAATAGTAGTTTTACTTTACCTATTTCACAACTCCAGTCAGTTTTTGAACTTGCTTGAAATTTACAATATTTAAATGTCTGGATTAACAGTGAAAGTTGGGAAAAATCTGAACACGTGCAATAATATCTTTACACTGTTTATTAAAGTCTTTCTTGCTGAGTCATTCTCCTGGCATTCCCAGCAGTGGTGTACAAGTGACATCCTTGTTATCACTGTCAGAATTACATAAAGTAGAAAACACACTTATCAAGATCACTGCTGCCAAACAACTGCACGTTCCTTGCATCAAGATAAAAAAGGTGACTGAAGGTACAGTGGAATAATGTGTCAACATAGCCGGACGAGGGGTGAAGAGTGGAGCAGTACGCCAGCTGACCTTCAGGCCTGCAATGTTGTGTCCCAAGGACATAATAATATATAATAGAAAAAAGAAGCATTCAATATTAATGGAAACTGATATATTGGAAAATGATAAATAATGATGTTCAAAGTTCCCATAGAAGTGCTGACAAGGTGATCCCTTCATGTTGTAACAGACTGTTTTTGCAACATAGCTGTACCTCATATTTAATTCTAAACAAATTAGAGTCAAGTTCTTTGTCACCTATTTTTAACATATGTTTGATTATGCATTCAAAAGAGCTGCATTCAAAATATTAAGCCGGCCCTGTGGTATAGGGGTAGCGTGCCTGCCTCTTACCCGGAGGCCCCAGGTTCGATTCCTGGCCAGGTCAGGGATTTTTACCTAGACCTGAGGGCTGGTTCGAGGTCCATTCAGCCTACGTGATTAGAATTGAGGAGCTATCTGATGGTGAGATGGCGGCCCCGGTCTATAAAGCCAAGAATAACGGCCGAGAGGATTCGTCATGCTGACCACATGACACCTTGTAATCTGCAGACCTTCGGGGTGAGCAGTGGTCGCTTGATAGGCCAAGGTCCTTCAAGGGCTGTAGTGCCATGGGGTTTGTTTTTATACAATATATGGTCTGTCTTACCTGAAACCATAATTTAAAGCATCTTCAGCCGAAACTATGCCGATATCTTTTGTTCTCTGGATCCATATGCGGTTTGTTGTGAGTACATCTTCTACGTCATCCAGTCGTTCTGAGAATTTGCTACTGAATTCGTAGATATCATCTAATAAACCAAGAGGTATGTCCTAGAAAAGAAAAGGAATCCTATCAGCACAACTGTATTATCCTGAATCTCACTGTAAAATCCAGGACATTAAACAAAGTAAAACTAATTTCTCTCCCAACTCCAGTGCAACAAGAGATAAGGCTGATAACCTTAGATGTTAGGCCCATTTAAACAACAAGCATTACAAGCAAGCAACAATAGATATACCACATGCTTAATGTACACCAAATGGTAATGGGTGGGATAAATGATTGTTGCAAATATTTTTTTGACAGCAAACCTGAACATATAATAATGATAGAAATATTTCATCATGAATACATAGATTTTTACTTTATTAATATTTAAACTTAAATGTTGAAATTGTTTCTTCTTTCTGAACAACTAGCTACCCCAGCCGAAAATTTTTCTTGAGCTTATTCCGTTTATTTCTGTACCCACCCTACCAAATTTTTGGATTTTGTCCATGAGCTTAAGGCTAGAAAGAGCTAGGATTTGGAACGTAGTGATGATGAAGATGCTTGTTGTTTAAAGGGGCCTAACATCTACGTCATCACCCCCTATAGTACGAGATGAAATGCAATGTAATGGTAATTAAAATTATAAAATTTATCCACTGACAACAATTTTTTAAATAAAAAAGAAATATAAAATTAGAATAATCTGTGGATCTCATTTGCAATGCCTCAGTTTCTTATAAAATTGATTTTAAAATGTAATGTGAAATCATATATTTTATGCAAATTAAAAGTTTAAGAAACACATTAAAAATACACAGACAGACTAAATCAGATTCAATAGAATAAAAACATGTTAACAATAAAATAAAATTTGCAAACAAATAGGAAATTCACTTTTAAACATGATAAAACAGGCCACTATCCCTCATAAAATGGATGATGAGGTCTGCTGACTGCTTGTCATCTTGTAGAATGAGGGAGATGGTTCTCACAAGTTTTAACTAGGACATAAATTGGCCAGGTCCGCACACTCTGTAAGGACATGCACTAGGGCCAGATGACTACCACAAATACACACTGGAAGAGGGCTTCTGTCTTAAGTAAGTAGGAGTGCATCACTATATCATGGCCGATCCGAAGACAACATAATACCACTGCTTCTCTCCGAGAAACCTGAAGCTAAGTCTTCCATACCTTTGTAGTTCCTTTAATCATTCTCAGGTTATTTGAAAGAGAAGTAGCCTGCTACTCCAGCTCCTAATGGAACATTCAAAATGTCTCTGCTGAGAATGAATGTCACTGGCGGGAACCTTGTAAGGCAACGGAGGCCATCTGACCGCCTGCTTGGCAGCACTCTCAGCTAACTCATTTACCACTACACCCATATGGCTTGGGAGACACAAAAATGTAATTCTGATCCAAGCACTCCAATACCCAGCCAGCAGGTCCTGGATCCACTGCACCAGAGGGTACAGTGGAAACACGCATCGATAGATTGTAATGAGCTTAAAGTGAGCAGAAAATGTCGACTTTCATTGGACAGCATGTACTGCCAAGGATAGTATAGAGCTCTGCTGTGTACATGCTACGGGTTTCCGGGAAAGGAAAAAGAAACTGCTCATTATCAACAATGAATGCTCAGACTACTTTCGCTTCTGCCGTTGAACCATGTAAATAACTACTGAAACTGGATACCGACCAACAATGGACAGGAAGAGTCTCCATTTTTTATTTTTTTTGCTAGTTGATTTACGTCGCACTGACACAGATAGGTCTTATTGCGACGAGAGTCTCCAATAAACGGAGGGGTCCGCGTTCACCTTTGGCCCGATATGCAGATCTAGGATGATTTCAGGTCATCGAATTAATCACATAGGAACCTTGCTTGGTCGTCTAACAAGTCAAGGAACTGAAGGTATATCAGATGATCTGTAAATGCTATCCAAACATATACCAACTGGCTGCGCTGCTCATGGATAAGCAGCATACAACTGATGGTTTGCATTGTTGAATATACAAGGATAGCTTGGGTGAAGTGGCATCTGTTGCAATTTGCAGTATAGGACAATAGTATTTGTTGGCACCTCAGGTGTAAAGGTTGCACACCACATTCAGCGAGCAGGGTAACAATGGGGCTTGTACATAATGGTCCCGTTGCCAACATAGCTCCACTGTGGTGGATGCTCTTTAGTTTCACAAGGACGTTTACCTTGCTGATTCATATGCTGCACTGCTGTAGTCTAACCTCGATAAGATATGTGCAGCACCGGACAGACTCTCCTCCCCCCTGAATTAGTGCCAGTAAGAAACTTCAAAATTTTCAGTTTCTTACCATTTTACTTTTAATAAATTACTATCGAAAAGGAGCCCAAGTAATCGGGAAGTGTCAACTACAGGAAGAGCGACTACCACTAAATAAAGCTGAGGACAAGGGAGAAGAGTGCGCTCCCAGAAAAAGTGAACAACAGAGATCTTTGCAGTTGAAAACTGAAAGAGATGTTCTAAGGCCCACCGTTCCACTCTCCTAATTATTTGCTGTAATTACCGCTCTGCGACTGCCATATTCTGTGAACTATAATGTAGAGCAAAATCGTCCTCATATAACGGCGATGCTACTGCTGAACCAGCAGAGGCAACAATAACTGTTTACGGTAATCATGAACAGAGTGACACTGAGAACCAATCTCTGTGGGAATCCATTTTCCTGAACATGATAATGCGAATATGCCCTCCCTACACAGACATGAAATAGATGGAGGGACAAAAAATTCACAATAAAAACTGTTAAGTTACATTGAAAATTCCACTAATCCAAGACTGAAAAGATGCCATATCGCCATGTGGTATCATAGACCTTTTCTGAATTGAAGAAAACAGCCACCAAATGCTGTCTTTGGAGAAAACTCTCCAGGCATACCAAATAGTCAGTGGTGGAGTGGGCAGCTCAAAATCCACATTGCTACTCAGACAATCCTCTCTTCTCCGAACACCACAAAAGTTGGCGGTTCACCATACACAGACTGTTAGACTAAAAGTTCTCTAACTTCCTGCATACTTACAATATTTGTCAGGCTTGAGAAGAGGAATTACTGTTTCCTCTCACCAGTGTGAGAGAAAACTCACCTATCCAGATTCGGTTGAACACCACAAAAAGATAAGAGGCTATCCTTGCTGTTTTAACATCTGGTTATGGATATTATCTGGTTCAAGAGCAGAATCCTTGCAAAGCGCCAAGGTGCTGCAGAGTCTCCTCTCCACAAAGGGCATGTTATAATCCTCGCTTGAGTGGCAAAATTCATATGATGGTGCTCTGCCTCCCACTTCAGAGCCAAGAAATCAGGATGGTAATTCCCTGAACCAGACACATCTGGAAAGTGGCTTGCTAGATGATTAGCAACTGAGGATGATGCAGTGATGATACTGCCTGCAATGGAATTCCTGGTACGAAGCATGATTCTTGTACTACCAAAAAGTTTAGACCACGCTTGAGATGATGGTATATGTATAGACAACACGTATCTCTCCCATGAGAAGTTGCGCTTTAACACAGAATTTTTTTAATGTTACCATGTTGGCCACAGTAGGCTGCCTATGATAGCATTTAGGAGCATGACATCCTTCTCTTATAGCTGCTGCAATTTCTTCCTTCAACCAAGGAACGAGTTTTCATCAAAGAGTCCCAGAAAAAGATGGAATGGACTCCCTGGCAGCAGCAAGAATAACGTGTATGATGTAAGTTATATCATTGTCTATGCTCTGGCTATTTGCGTCAATAAAGACAGCTAGTGATGTGAACTTTGGCCAATCAGGGCATTTAAGAATCTATCAGGGAGAAGCCTCGATGGATTTTTGTTTCAACAAAGTAAAAATAATGGTGAAATGGTCACTGTCACAGGATTCACAGAGGTTATCGTGTACATCCCACTGAAGCAGGGGAACTAGCGCTCCACTGCACACACTAACATCAATGTGGGAGAAGGTACCGTGTGCTATGCTGAAATATGTTGCTTCCTCTGTGTTCAGAATGCACAAATCCAGCTCTCTTATTAACTGTTTCAACTCCCTTCTTCTGCGGCAAGGTATTTCAGAGCCATATAGTGGGTGATGGGCATTTAAATCACCCAATAAGGGAAAGGGATGTGGGAGCTGATCTATAAGATCAATTACATAGGGAACATCATTGATATTAAGAGGCAGGTCTGGTGGGAAATAAACATTACAAACTGTAGTTACTGGGTGAGTTGGCTGTGCAGTTAGAGGCACGCAACTGTGAGCTTGGATCCGGGAGATAGTGGGTTCAAATCCCACTGTCAGCAGCCCTGAAGATGGTTTTCTGTGGTTTCCCATTTTCACACCAGGCAAATGCTGTACCTTAATTAAGGCCACGGCCACTTCCTTCCAACTCCTAGGCCTTTCCTATCCCATCATCGCCATAAGAACCTATCTGTGTCTGTGCAACGTAAAGCCACTAGCAAAAAAAAAAACTGTAGTTATTACAGGTGAGAAGGAAACATTACTGCTACTGCCCCTAGCTGGGTTCTTAGTGGAACCACTTCACTGGAGATATCAGAACAAACAAAAATACCAATGCAACCCGAGGCCTGGTTAGGAAACTTCCGTTCTGTCGAGTATAGTCTAAAATTTTTCAAGACTGTATGGCATGATCTGAGATCAGTTTCTTGAATACAGACTCTACTTGCTGTGAACTGACTACTTAGCGGTTGCAGCTCAGTAAGATGCATGTCCTAACTCTTACAACAGTGCCATAGTGTAAAATTTTAAAAGAGAATTTAGGTTGTAAACAGCGAGACGGTTTTTAACCTTAACACCAATATCGACATCTACATCTGCGGATGTAGATGAATGCTCGATGTCCACCTCCTCATCAGCGGGTGAGGTGATTAAGGCCGAATGTTTCTACGATGCTTTTCAGTAGTGGGATCTTTTCCTATGAGGGGAGTCCATAGGTATTAAGGCATTCATGCCTGTTGGCAATGACACATACCCTCTGGATGGAGAGCACATTTCCCCATTTGCAGGAGGGGTGGGGGAGCGCCTGGTAAGGGCGTCCCACTTCCTCACCTTCTTTTCTTGTTTACACTGACTGGGAGATGAATTACCAGCACCGGTCGATGATGCTGCCTTTGCCAGCTTGGGTGCAGCTATTGCTGAGACTTAGTCTCCTTCCCCTGCTGTGACAGCTTAGGTTTCCCAGCCGGCACAGGCTTCTTTGTGGTCGAAGGCTGGGCGGCCCCACCTTCGAGCTTTTACTCTGCGTAGCATTGGTCACAGGAGCAACAGATGCTTTGGGTGCAGCAATTTTCAGAGGCATTGGTGAAACAAACAATGAACCTGGTAGACTCCATGCTATCGTGCTGAAGACTAATATCTTCTCAGGGACATCAAGCAGAATTAAACTTATGGTGCCCTTCTTGGTAGGAAGACCATCCAGGATCTTGATCTCCTGAATCTTCTTCTCACTGAGATATACATAACAGTTCCAATCTCATGGAGAATGAAGACCAGGGCAGTTATTGCACCTGTAAGGAGGTATGCACTCTTGAGCATCATGAGCTCCTCTTCCACATGTACCACACACAGACTGATTTGAACAATGAGATACCATACATCCAAACCTCTGGCATTGATAACCCCGCACAGGAGGCGGGATGTACAGCCTCACATCATAACGATAGGTTGTTACCTTTACTTTTTCTGGTAACACTGGCAGCTTGAAGGAGACAATGAAGGCATCATTGATTTCTTGCGTAATCCACCGAACGTGTGTCATGCCACAGTTCTTCATGTCTTCCATCAGCTCATTGTCATTGTTCAAAATGATGTCGCATTGGAAAATGACTCTGAACGTGATTCAAGGATTTGACCTCTTCCACTTTGATGGGGATATCGCCAAAGTGGTCGCACTTAAGCAACCGATTAGCTTGAACTCTCGTGCGAGTATCAACAACAAACCACAGTTGTGCTCTTTTTCAAGTCTTCAAGTACACTGTAGACTCCTTCAATGTGTCTACTGAACATGATAGACTTCACCATCTTGAAATCTTGCCCATCGGTTCCGGTAGTAACCAGGAATCAATGGAAGCTGGTTCGCATGTTTTCACGCTGCACTTGTTCCCAGGGGATTGCCTCTCCCAGAGAATAAAAGGTTAACCCAATGAACTCAGATGACGAGGCATGCCCACTTGCGAGCACATGGCCTATATCTCGGATGAAGCATTGGTCCCGCGCATTGCCAGTGCTCAGATATATTTCTATAGTCCGTTCAGTTTGGAAGAGATGGCTTTTACGCTACGATTTTCGTATACTACAAGGTTGATGCGATGGTATGTCGGAGTTTCCCCTTGTTTGACCTTCACACCACGTGTATAGGGTGACTCGGAAATATTTCAAATTCCTTCCAAGCCAGTAGTCAATATGGCAACTAGCAGCACGTGCGTTTCAGAATACGAAGAATTACTAAAGTTAATTAACAGTGTTTTAAGTAGTGATTCCAATGTTAGTGTAAGTGAAGATCTTCAGGAATTAGAAGGCGATAATTTGTGTGAGGAAGTGTTGAGTGTAAATAGTGTTAATGAGTCAGGAAACATATATATCACTAGTGACTCACAGAGTGATTATGAGCAAAACCTCTGCGCATGGCCTCCACAGCTAAAAAGTGCTTTGAAATCTATTACACAAAAACTTCATTTTAGGTTAGTACATGTATTCATTTACCTTATTACAAAATGTCAGGTGATTAACTTGTATAGTTTTCTTTTAACAATATATTCTTCGTTGTGCTGCACAAACAGCTTCTCCATAGGGATTTAAATCTGAGTCAGTGTGACACGCAGGGGTATTTTAATGAAAGTGCATTGGGTTAAAATCTTCGATGGTGGACCGCTCTGGGCAGACTTGACATATTTCAAAGCCATGCTCAAAATTATCATCCGCAAATACCACCCACTCTGACTGGGGCTCTCTGTAGCTAAACCAAGCAGCCAAGAAGATACCCACCTGGCTGTAGCAGGTATTACCCGGGGTCCAACGTTGGACGATGCCTAATACAGGCTCCCTGAGGCTATGAGTACTAGGACTCCCTTCCTCAAATCACCCTCAATAGTATGTACCCCATACCATGAAAAGAGTGATAAGTGTAGATAGTGTAGATAAAAGAATTTTAAAAATAATTAATAATAATATGTTCTTCTGGCATTTGGCTTTGCAGGGACCTGCACTGTCAGGCGGATACTACTGCTGAATACATAGTGCTTCCACCCAACAGGCTGGGGATACCATCTGGGCTTTCGAGCGTAAACACATACGTAAGAGGTCCCTCTCCAAGCAGCATGCACATCAAATTTTTATTTGTTCTACAAACAACCCCCAATGCAAAAAAAAAAGGGGTGATGTAGTCACAATGACACACCCGAAATGCTGTCAGTTGCATACACTAATTTATTTATAACTTATTTTCACATTAAACACACATCAATAAACCACTATTTTGAATAACTGCTTATCGCGAAGCATAAGAGGGAGACTGCATCAGAGGCATTTCAACTACCAACTCAACAAAACCAATTCACATACGTCAAACACGACTTCTGTACATGTCTCATCAAAACAACTCCTGTTAAGGCGACACTTTGGAGATAAAAATATATTTTTACCTAATGCATGGATTTTCACAAAACTCTGTGGGAATGGCACCTACATATAAGTAGAGATATCACAAACATTTCTTACATACACAATTAATAGCTTTGCCAAAATAAAGTTTTATTTTTGAAGTTTTTAATTCCATTTTTTTCAGGAAATTTAATTAACATGTTAATTCATAATTAGTTACATAATACTTCTTTTAAAAGCATTATGTATCAATTTTTCTGTACATAATTTATATAAGGAGATATATCGTACTAAAGTTTGTGTAATTTTTACGTTCTAAAATTTTGGACTTAAAAATCCCTACTACTTGAAAAAATTCTGCAATCAAAAATTCCATAACCAGGTTTCTTAATATAGCTGTGATACATATACCATACAAATTTTGTTACATTTGGCAGAATATTATAGGAAAAAAATGGGATTAAAATGTAAAATTACAGTTGGCAAAGCATTATTACAGTGATAAAAGGTTTGAATTCAGTGGAATAACTTCATGACAAGAAAAAAAGAAACTAAATCCTTTCAATTTCAGTCATAAAAAAATTTCACCAAAATGACTAAAATATCGATTTTTATCTCCTGAGTGTCGCCTTAAACAATAACTCAACTTCACCTTCAAAACAGCCTCTTAATGTATGTTGCCTAGCCAGGCTTCTAGAAGGATGTTACACAACACCTTTTCTTGTAAATTCTAAGAGTGCCTAATACAAAGTTACAATGTAAGGAAGGTTCTACATAGTTATCATCATACCTAGCGTTATTCTGGATATTACAGTGTGTTGTACAATATTGCAGTGGATTACACATCATATACTCAGGTAATAATAAATTATATTCTATTAATTGCGTGTTCTTACATTAACTAAACTCATATTAATATATATATATATATATACAGCACATGTTTCATGACATAACCTCACAAATAATATGATTCAACTACGTAAATAATAATATTACTAATAAGTAGATGTAACCACTTCATAGCCATACGTCACAACTAATAATAATAATAATATTAATAATAATAATAATTCAAGCTCAATATTGGCATTGTTTCCCATGGGTTAAAGAATATTATTTTCAAGTTATATCAGTCTATTACACTTGCGTCAGTATCCCCCCTATAAATTGAAACAATTTTGACAGTCTATCACACTCATCGACTTTGCCTTGGACATAGATTGTATCTTCACTCTTCCTCAATGTTGCTGGATATGCTCTCTTCCTCTTGACCGGATTGTGCCGTGTTGGGGGTTGGAGTTGCCTTGCCGCCAGCCTCTTCTTCGATGTTAGTCGATGCCTTCTCCTCATGACCAGATTGTGCTGTGTTATTAGTAGCCTCTCCTCCAGGTGGACCCGTGGCAGTACCAGGCTTACTCTGTATGCGCAGCAGTTGGGTGACTTGCCTCAACTCCGATGCGTGGACCAAGACAGGAGGCTTGGTCTTTAGTAAGTAGACCCTATGGCCCAGCCACTCATCCACCTCGACAAGACCAACCCACTTAGGTGCGAGACCTGTGAGAAACCCTCTAATCTTTTTACTGACTGGGTGGTTACGTCGCAGTACTTTTGGCCTGATAGGAAAGTCTGGGTCTCTTCGACATCTTGAGCCTTGGCCTGGGTAAGGGATCTCTTCTCGGCCAAAGCTTGCTTCTCCTGGATGTCCTGCTGCTGCTTATGCTGCCACTCTGCTAGGGAAACAGCTGCATCATTTTGACCAGAGGTGGGTGGTGGATGAATCTTCCAAACCCCAGTGCCATATAGCTGTCGACCAAGGAACAGCTCCTCTGGGGAAAAGCCAGTGACATGGTTGATGTGTCGTTACAGGGTAAAGAGTGACTGAGATATCTGACAGTCCCACAGTTGAAGTTCTTTGTCTATTAGGTGGACCTGTAGCATCCATTTTAGCTCCTGGTTCCATTGTTCCCTTGGATTGGCACTTGGGTTGTAGATAGGAGTGGCCCAGTGCTCCACACCCCATTCAGATAATGATGATGTTGCTTGTTGTTTTAAGGGGCCCAACATCGAAGGTCATCGGCCCCCCACACCCCAGAAACCATCAATAATCTCCTTCCCACAGAACAAGCTGGCTTCAGACCTGGAAGAAATTGCGCTGACCAAATTTTTGCATTGACCTCTCATATTGAAAATGGATTTGAGAATCGGAAGATTAGTATGGCTGTCTTCTTAGACTTATCAGCAGCCTATGATACTGTCTGGCGAGAAGGGCTCCTGCTAAAACTTATCTCTGCCATCCCCTGTGTCAAGCTTACTAATCTCATTGGTGTTGTATGTCCGGCGCTCCCTTTCTCGCTCCGCTAGCCAGCTGCACGCGCGCCTGTGTATCATTCTGCTAGCTTCGACGCGCAGCCCTCAGTGCGCGTGCCTGACCATCGAGTGTACTATAAATAGGAGCTCCCTGCCTGCTCAATTGCCCACTTGCCCCGGTGTCCAGCTCCAGAATACACCCTACGTCGAGCACGGAGGCTACTCCTCTTGAAAATGTGCTTCGACCAGGTGGACTGAATTTCTGGCAGTACGAGGTTTCACCTCTGGTCACCGCTCCCTTACCTGTTTCCGCTGCCTATGTTCCGTAATTCTTTTACAAGCCATTTTCATTCCCTAATTTACGCAAGCTCCCTTAGTTTCGCTAGGTGGAATTTCTTCAATCAATTGAACTTGCTTTTTAGGAATTCAGGCACTTCCACAAATAAGGACTCTCAAAGACATTTATGTTAGTGTGCCAGATAGTTCTCGACTATCAACGTGTCAATTCACAAAGACTATCTTTTCAAGATAGAAGTGTATATAAAGACTGTAAACCTGTACATATTGTATAAAGACAGACTTTTCTCAAGATTCAATATTCCTTTTTGCTTCAAAATAAATTTCAGTTATTTGTGTAAATATCATAAAGTGAAGCAATAAAAGTTGTGTTTTGTAAATTTCAACCTTGGTTACAACACAACTCTATGGCGACGAGGTAAAAAAACACACCACTACCATTCTTCGGCCCCAGTTGCCTACTCTATGGCGATGAGGTAAAAAGCAACAACCTACAATTCTTCGACCCCAGTTGCCAACTCTATGGCGACGAGGTAAAAACGCAACAACCTACAATTCTTCGACCCCAGTTGCCAACTCTATAGCGACGAGGTAAAAAAGCAACAAACTACACGTCATCGACCCCAATCGCCAACTCTATAGCGACGAGGTCAACACGACACTACAATTCAACAGGCCCAGTTGTCAACTCTACGGCGACGTGCTCAACAACCACGACACTCCAACCAGTTCTGACACACAGCTTACCTTACTCTTTCTTGCACGCATCTCGCAATGGCTACTGCGGAACAACTCGCTACGGTCTTCCAAGCCTTACAGCAGCAACAACAACAGTTTATGCAACAACAACAGGCAGCATTACTTCAGGCTATTCAAGCTATTTCTGTCTCTACACAGCCCTCAGCTATTCCTCCGTTCTCTGCTTTTGATCCGGCTAAGGAAGAATGGTCAGTTTATTTAGCCCGCTTGCAACAGCATTTCATCTGCCATTCTGTCACAGATGATCAACGCCGCCGCGCACTATTTCTTAGTTCGGTTGGCAATGCTACGTGTGAATTACTACGTAAATTAAGTCCAGAAGAACACTTAGCTGAGGTACCCTTCACGCAGCTCTTGGCCCGTCTCACAGAACACTATGCCAAAGCTCCTCACATAGTGGCTGCTCGCTATAAATTTTTTCAGAGCAGAAAGCAACCCCATCAGACACATACTGAATGGATAACTGAATTACGTGGTCTAGCTAAACCCTGCCAGTTCATCTGCTCCAAGGACGGTTGTGGTTCATCCTACACTGATTCTCTCATTCGGGACATGATAATTTTACATACTCCTGAAGACAAAATACGTTTTGACGCTGTCAAGCAGAGTAACCCTTCTTTAGAAGACGTCCAGCGTATTGCTACGGTTTATGAGCTTACTACCAAGACTGCCGCAGCCATAGCTTCTCCACACGAAGTTGCACAAGTCTCGCCTCAGGCCCGCAAGTCCTCTGCTACAGTGAACCGTACGGATAAGGCGCTCTCCACCAAGCATTCTCGCCAGGTTCCCTCTCGTAATGCTACACGGAAGCCCAATTCTAAAAGCACCTCGAAACTCCTGCCTTCCTGCCGAGGCTGTTTCAAGCATCATGAACGTCGTGACTGTCGTTTTTTCAAAGCTACTTGTGAACGATGTAATAAACTTGGACACATTAAGACTGTCTGTCAAAGTTCGCTCCGCCCTGCTACGACTACTGCAGCACGCCGGAAGCATATACAGCCCCGCCAAGACATGGAAGTTGATCAGATCAATCTTATTCTTCCCACAAAGGATTCTCACAAAATCATCGTTCCTCTCTCATTCTCTGATCGATCTGTCGATTTTCAATTAGATACTGGATCCCCTGTCTCTATTATTAACCTGACAACCTACCACGACTTAGGTTCACCTTCATGCTCTCCAGCTGACATCCAGCTCGTGACATTTAACAAGAAGAAAATTGACATCAAAGGTCAAATCAAGCTTCAGGCTAGTTATAAAGGAATTCAGAAGGCCATTCCTCTGCTCGTAGTTAACAACTACACTGCATCAAACATTATGGGCATGGATCTATTTAACTTATTTGGTTTCCAGATACATGACAACATTAACGTCGTATCTACATTGCATCCTACTTCTGACGTTACCGCTCTCCTAGCGCAGTTTCCTGAAGTCTTCGACTCTCAGCTCGGAACAGCAAAAGACTATACAGCTCACATACAGCTGAAATCCGGAGCTAAGCCTCGCTTCCTCAAAACACGTCCAGTACCCCTAGCACTTCAAGACCAGGTCACGAAAGAATTAGAAAGATGGATACAAACTGGAATTGTTGTACCAGTTACTTCTAGTCAATGGGCTACTCCACTCGTGGTAATCAAGAAACCTGATGGTAATGTTCGACTTTGTGGCGATTTTCGATCTACAGTCAACGCACAACTTGACACAGATATCTTTCCTATTCCACGTCCAGAAGACTTATTCCGTCGTCTCTCTGGTGGACAATTCTTCTCTCGAGTTGATCTTAAAGAAGCATATCTCCAGCTACTTTTAGATGAAGAATCTAAGAAATTTCTCACACTCAACACTCCTCTCGGACTGCTCCAGCTCCAGCGACTCCCATTCGGTGTTTCATCCTCAGCGGCTATTTTTCAGCGCTATTTGGCTCAACTCACCGCCTCCATTCCCGGTTGTGCTAACTACCTGGATGATATTATTGTTACTGGAAAAGATCATCAGGAACATCTAACCAATCTACGCCTCCTTCTCCAGACATTGAAAGACAATGGCCTACGAGCGAATCTCGCTAAATGTACCTTCTTTCAGTCTCAAGTTCACTACCTAGGACATATACTTGATAAGAATGGAATTCGTCCTAGTACACAGAATGTCTCAGCGATAGTAAACATGCCAGCACCTCAGAACCTCAAGCAGCTTCAGTCCTTCATAGGCAAAGCGAACTATTATAATAAGTTCATTCCACGCTTCGCTACAGTGGCAGCTCCATTAAACGCTCTACGTAAAAAAGGTGTTAAGTTTCAGTGGACTCCGCAATGCCAACAGGCATGGAAAACAATCAACAACGCCTTAATTCAAGCTATACAACTCACTCATTTTCAGCCTGACAAGATCATCACGCTAGCTACTGACGCTTCAGACTACGGTGTCGGTGCCGTTCTCTCCCAGAAGGATCGTCATGGACAAGAACGCCCCATCGCCTTCGCTTTGAAAACACTTAATGACCATCAACGTCGATACTCACAGATAGAGAAAGAAGCTTTAGCCATCATCTTTGGTATTCGCCGTTTCAATGAATATCTCTATGGCAACCATTTCCTGATCATTACCGATCATAAGCCTCTCGTACACTTATTCCATCCTGGTAATAAGATCCCAGAGAATTCCCTCAGAAAGCTTCAAAGATGGTCCATGTTCCTTTCTGATTATTCCTATCAGATTGTATATCGAGCCACATCCCAGCATTGTAATGCTGATGCCCTCTCCCGCTTACCCGTTGGTCCTGATACTGCCTTCGATTCTCAAGAATCTGAATGTCTTCAGTTGGACATAGAACTTGAAGATACTGTATCCAGTTTTCCTATTGATGCTACCTGCATAGCTAAAGCTACGGATAACGACAGTACACTTGCTACTGTACGAACTTACATCCGCAACGGTTGGCCTCTTCAGAGCACACTTCCTGCCCACATGGCACCTTATCATCGCATGCAGCATCGTCTCACGACTCGTGCCGGAGTTGTATTACTAGAAGCAGGCACCATCTTCCGAGTGGTTATACCACTTAGCCTACAGAAACAAGTTCTCGAATTATTACACCAAAGCCATTGGGGTATCTCCAGAACAAAGCATCTCGCCCGTCAACACTGCTACTGGCCCGGTATTGATGCCGCCATCGAAAAGCTAATACGTCATTGTGAGCAATGTCAAACGAATCAGAACGCCCCGTCTTCTGATCTTGCTTCATGGCCTCCTGCTACTACTCCATGGGAACGAGTGCACATCGATTTCGCAGGTCCTTTCCTCAATTCCATGTGGTTAATAGTCATCGATTCACTGTCAAACTTTCCATATGTAGTGGATATGCATTCGACTACTACAACCGAAGCTACCATTCGTGCTCTCCAGAAAATCTTTACTACAGAAGGTTTACCGCAAGTACTCATTTCGGACAACGGACCTCAATTTACAGCTACTGCTTTTCAGAACTTTTGTACACATAATGGCATTCGTCATATCCTAGCACCACCTTTTCACCCTCAATCTAATGGTGAAGCTGAACGCTTCGTACAAACATTTAAAAGAACTATGAAGAAAGCTGTCTCTTCAGGCTTAACTAAAGACCAAGCCTTGCTCCAACTCTTAAACACCTACAGAACTCTACCCGGCACTGATAATATCACTCCTGCACAGAAGCTCCATGGACGACCTCACAGAACTTTACTTTCTCTGTTACAGCCTCTTCCAGCCCAGCATAAGACCTCACCAACGAAGTTCTCCCTCAACGACAAGGTCTACACCAGGACATTCAAATCCAACCCACTCTGGATACCTGGAGTCATCTGCAGATCTTTGGGTCATCGTCTATACGAGATACAGACTACGGAGAAACGTATCTGCCGCCATCAAGATCAGATACGTCTGCGCTACCGCCCCTGTCCAGCTATTGATGCTATTGCTAAACCAGAAAAATCTATTGCTGAACGCGCTTTAGATCATTTAATAACAATGGGTTCCTTTCAGGACGAGACAGCGCCACTCCGCCCAGTTCCAGCCCCGGACAATACAACAGAGACATCAGCAGCTCCGCCCCAGCATCGCAGTCGCCGCCAGCGCCGCCGCCGTTTCACGCCGTACCGGCGTATTTAGGAGGGGAGGGTGTTGTATGTCCGGCGCTCCCTTTCTCGCTCCGCTAGCCAGCTGCACGCGCGCCTGTGTATCATTCTGCTAGCTTCGACGCGCAGCCCTCAGTGCGCGTGCCTGACCATCGAGTGTACTATAAATAGGAGCTCCCTGCCTGCTCAATTGCCCACTTGCCCCGGTGTCCAGCTCCAGAATACACCCTACGTCGAGCACGGAGGCTACTCCTCTTGAAAATGTGCTTCGACCAGGTGGACTGAATTTCTGGCAGTACGAGGTTTCACCTCTGGTCACCGCTCCCTTACCTGTTTCCGCTGCCTATGTTCCGTAATTCTTTTACAAGCCATTTTCATTCCCTAATTTACGCAAGCTCCCTTAGTTTCGCTAGGTGGAATTTCTTCAATCAATTGAACTTGCTTTTTAGGAATTCAGGCACTTCCACAAATAAGGACTCTCAAAGACATTTATGTTAGTGTGCCAGATAGTTCTCGACTATCAACGTGTCAATTCACAAAGACTATCTTTTCAAGATAGAAGTGTATATAAAGACTGTAAACCTGTACATATTGTATAAAGACAGACTTTTCTCAAGATTCAATATTCCTTTTTGCTTCAAAATAAATTTCAGTTATTTGTGTAAATATCATAAAGTGAAGCAATAAAAGTTGTGTTTTGTAAATTTCAACCTTGGTTACAACAATTGGCAATATGATTAGCAACAGAAACTTTCAGATCTTTTCGGATGATGCAGTAAGCAAAACCTACAAACTGAATGATGGACTTCCACAAGGATCTGTTCTGGCACCCTTACTTTTCAACCTCTATACTGCTGACTTACCAGCAACTAAGTCCAGGAAATTTATTTACGCAGATGATATACTACTGGTTAGCCAAACACCAAGTTTTCCAGAAGCTGAACAAATTCTTACGGCAGATCTAGAAAAGCTAGATACATACTTCCAAAAGTGGTGTCTCCGTCCAAATCTCCAAAAGACTGTTGTATCTGTGTTTCATCTCAGAAATAAATTTGCCAACTACAAGCCTTCAATAACATTCAGAAATCAATCCTTACAACACTGTCCCTTCCCAAAATATTTAGGTGTCACATTAGACAGATCCCTAACATATAAACATCATATTAACAACACAGCCGCCAAGATTAAAAGTCGGAATAATATTCTTCAAAAATTAGCCGGCACATCTTGGGGCGCAAACAACCAAGTGTTGAGATCTACTGCTCTAGCTCTTTGCTATTCAGTTGCTGAATACTGCGCTTCAATTTGGCTGAACAGTGCTCATACTGCGAAGATTGTTGCTCAACTAAATCAAACAATGCGCATCATAACCGGTTGTATTCGCTCTACAAACGTGGCCTGGCTGCCTACACTCAGTAATATTCCTCCGCCTTGCTTAAGAAGGTCTGAAGCTCTTCTAAAACTGTGGAAGAAGACCAGCCAGGACTCCAACCTCCCCGTTCACCAGGATATTACTCAACCTGCCCCTCCTCGACTTAAGTCTAGATCTCCACCCTGGCGCACTGCACTTACACTGGAAGAATCTGGGTTCTCCATCACGAACGCCTGGTTACACCAATGGCAGCAGTCTTCTGTTCCCAATCAACATCTTGTGACTCTACCTCATGTTCAACCTCCTGGATTCTATCTACCCAGACGTCAATGGAGGACTCTAAACAGGATAAGAGTCAATCAAGGAAGATGCGGCTATACGCTTTATAAATGGGGCTGGCAGAAGTCTTCTGGGTGTGATTGTGGAGCTACCTCACAGACCATCCACCACGTAATTGCCGAGTGTCCACGGAGAGCATTTCAAGGTCCTTTGGAGGACATTCATAACGCAACTGAGGAGGCCTTGAAATGGATCAATGGACTTGATTTGGAACTATAGGCTTCTGCTTGTATATATTGTGTATATATTGTATACTTATTTATATAATCTATCTGTGCACATCATACGATAAATAAATAAATAAATAACCCCATTCTGTCATCATTTGCTGCCACTTCTTTGACGTGAACTGACTCCCGGTGTCTGAAAGAATGCACTGTGGATAACCATAGTGGCTGAATACCTCATCTTGTAGAAGGCTGGTGATGCGTCCCATCGTGGCTTCTGGTATTGGAAAGGCCTGAATCCATCTTGTGAAAAGGCCGGTGATTACTAGGAGTCCTGTTTTACCCCGTGGTGTTCTAGGGTAAGGACCCATCAAGTCCAGGGCTATGAACTCCCAAGGGCGGTGCGGCCGTCTTCCTCGCTGACTGAAATCTGCCTTCCTATTGCCTTCCTTGGTGCAGGCGCAGATGTAGCACCCCTTCATATAGTCCAGGATGTCTTTCCACATGTTGACCCAGAAGAATCTTCGTCAGATAGAGTGGTATGTCCCTTCACCTCCTGGATGTCAGGCTTCAGTGCTGTCATGGAACTTCTCGAGGATGTCTATCGTTTGCTGTCTAGGGATCACCACTATTGCAGGTGCGTTGGAGAGTTGCGATCTGTACGTAGAGTCCTCCGTCAACCCAGAAGTTCTTGTAGCACATCTTGAATTCCCTCAGGACAAGTTGACTATCGGTGTTCTGTCTCCTAATCCACTACGCTATGGTCCTACAAGGCTTATCTTGTTCTTGCCATTGTTTAATTACTTCCAGATCAAGTTCCTTCTTGATGGTCATAAGAACAGGTTCCTTGGGCTCACTCTGGTGTTTTGGTGGAAACTCCCTCTCAGAAGTGGTTCTCCTAGCTTCAGGTTCCATCGCTGCGTACCTAGAAGATGCCTTGTCTTGAAGATGCATTAACTGGATATCTCCCAGGTCTACGTCCACTTCCGCATCCTTGTGAGACCGGAGATTTCCATCATGCCAGGTGACACTCAGACGTATGTCTTTTCCTAAAAAGACTTCATGAGCTGCGTAGTCTAGGATCACCTTGTATTCTAGCAGAAATGAATCAATAACTGTAAATATCCACATTTTTTATACTTAAATATTTGCATTAAGCAAATCAGTTAATCATTTACGGTACATGTTTCATTCCATTTGGAACATCTTCAGCTGTATTACAATGCTTAGGTGAAATTACAAAGTATTTATCTTCTTAAGAACATCTTAATGAGTACCTTGTTTTACTTAAAATATATGTGAATTTAAAAATTAAAATGATTAAAATCAATGTGGAAGGTTGAATAGGGTGGTAAAATTGGAAGGAAAATGGATTTACTTACTTTAGCCTATTTTAAAACTATATCTATTCATTTGGACAGATGTTAAAAAATGTTTATGTTTCCAGCAATTTTTTCACTATGATATATGATATTCTACTTGTCTACTAATAACAAGTTTTTGGAAAATAATTTTCCTTTGTCACTGTTCTATATTTAACAAGGATGTTCTTTTCATTTGCTCTTTCCAAGGCGAATGTTGTTTGTTTTAATTTTATAAAAGTGTCTCTTGAATTCAATTAATTCAGAATCCCTGAAGTTGATTGCCATCATACTATTATTAAATGAGCTTCCCTGAAATATGAAATGAAATAAAATGGGGGATTGCTTTTAATCGTGTTTTAACTCTGCATCAGGAAACTTAGTGTATAAAAGAGTGGTTTCATACCTTGTTATTGACAAATCTACTGTGTCCTTGGAGGAGTGACGTCTGATGCAGCCTTTCGTTTTATAAAGTAATGATGTGTGTGTTCCAAAGCTTGCTGCACCTTCGGGGGAGGCAAGGCTGTGGAGTGGGGAGAAGGCGTGTTGCTTACGGTCACGATTTCGGCTTTAGAAGAGGGGGCAGGGGGAATAGATATACGGGAGGACGGAAGTTCGATTATTGTCTTTCTTTTATTGTGTCCTGTTAGCGCAGTCAACCCAGACACTCCGCTAACCGCAGTCTTTTAATTCAAGAAAATAAAATTTAACAGAGAAAACTGCCCTCGTAAAAATAATAAATAATTAGACTATTTAACTAAACACAAATGACAAATTAAAAGGATTAAATAAACCTTAAATATGAGCAGCTCACTTAGGAAGATACAAATAAATAATTAAATAATCCAATGATACTGATAAAACAAAACAACCTCCAAGGTATAAGAGTGACTAGGATTTTCTTAATTCTGTTTGGAAGGAGCAAGGTTCAGCTTTATTCTGTTAAAATCATCACAATATAATCCAGTGAGTTTCCCCAAGAGAGTCCAGGGCGAGATTCATACGTAAGCATTAAATGAAAAACATAGCTGTCACAAAGACAGAATGATAAACACCAAGAAAGGGAAAAAATATAATAAGGTAACATTAAAAGGTCGCATAATATGACCAAAATTCCATGTGAACCAGAAGCATAGCCACAAAGGTCCAATTCAACTCCAATCCAACACGGTCAACAACCGAAAAAAACAATCACAATCTTCAGGACAACGAACATCGTCATGCCAACGAAACACGAGCCAAGAACGCCGTCAATGACCAATCCCAATAAGATAAAACAATGGTCATTACCAGGGGGCACAAACCCCAATACAAGAAAAGGAAAGGAAAAAAACAAGATAGGATATGAAAAGAAACGCTAAAACAAAATTTCAGACCTTTTGGTGAAAACACACATAGGCCTAAAAAGCTTCCACAGGGTTAATTCATTTAAACCATAAAGAGGATTACAGTTTATCTTCTTAGGAAATTTAATAATAATAATAAAAACAATTTGAATTTTACCAAGGTGGAATAAATTAAAAAGGTTTAGTACACAAAATCACTTAGTATGAATACAATTTTCATTTATAAATGAAACCTGAGAATGGTAATAAGTACAACAGATTAAAGAAAATGCTGGGATGTGAGGATGTAGGAACTTGGGAGAAATAGAACGCACCAAAATCCAGAGTAGTTGTCATTTCCGAAGTTAACGGTCCAGATAATGAAGGTCACTTTCAATAAAAATTATGAAGAACTTACATATTCCAGGAAACTGGTGGGGATGTGTTAGTGCCCTTATACAATATATATATATATAAATTCACATAGATTTTAAGTAAAACAAGGTACTCATTAAGATGTTCTTAAGAAGACAAATATTTTATAATTTCACCTAAGCTTTGTAATACAGCTGAAGATGTTCCAAATGGAATGAAACATGTACTGTAAATCATTAATTAATTTGATTACTACAAATATAAGTATCAAAAAGGTGGAAATTTACTGTTATTGATTAATTGTAAATAGGATTTAATACAGGAAATGAAGCTGATTTCTTGCAATTCTACCAGAAAGTTGTGACTAATATGATGTCAGGTATTAAGTTGTGAATCACTGAGACGTTAGCCACAATCAGCAAGTCCATGCATTTAGCGGTTAGGTCAGTCTATCCTTGGATGACGTAGGTTACCCTGTCAGCTGCTCCCATTACCCTTCCGAGATGGTAAGACTTAATAGGCAGTAGTAATCTGACAACAGTCTTATTGACAAATGAATGGTTTGCTTGGCTGTCGAGTATGGCTGAAAAATTCTCGTTGCCTATCCTCAAGATGAACGCTGGGCAAGAGTGGTCTGTTCTGCCCACAATATGACCAATGCCTCTCCTGCTTGCCCAGGGATGCTTGCCTGTCAAGTCTTGAGGCTGTTCCTGGTCCCATCTCCCCTTAATCCAGAATGGGCCGGACCTAGTTTCTCCGACGTCAAGGTTGGGCACTTGTTCCTCAGGTGTCACGTACTTCCGCACTGGTAGCACTTCCTAACTGAGATGGTCTCTTCCGTAGCTTGGTTCTTGTGCTCCTCCTCCAACTGGGCAATGATTCTACGTAGATCATCAAAGAATCTCGGTTGTGATACTTCCACATTTTTTAATAATTGGCTTTACGTCGCACCGACACGGATAGGTCTTATGAAGACGATGGGATAAGAAAAGCCTAGGAGTGTGAAGGAAGCGGCTGTGGCCTTAATTAAGGTACAGCCCCAGCATTTACCTGGTGTGAAAATGGTAAATGATGGAAAACCATCTTCAGTAAATATTAAACAAAGTTTGTGATAATCAGCAACCCTGCCTAACACCTTTCCCCAGTCTGATTTCTTCTGTTAATTCTCTTCTTATTCTCATTCTTGCTGTTTGGTTGTAATATAATTCCTTGATCAGTCTTTTCTCTCTCTCTCTCTCTCTCTCTCTCCATTCCACTCCATGTTTTTTAAGTATCTCCAAGAGCTTATTCCACCTCACTTTATCAAATGCCTTCTCTAAGTCTACAAGGACTGTGTAAACTTTCCTATTCTTCTCTATGCACCTTTCTCGTATGACTTTCGGTACACAAATGGCATCCCTTGTGCCTACTTCATGCCTAAATCCATATTGTTCTTCACCAATATAATTCTCCACTTGTCTGTAAATCCTTCTGTTTATTGCTCTTTATTACTTTTTTTTCTTTTTTCTATTGGTATTATTATATTTTCCAGAAAATATTTTGGCCATTTCCCTTCTAAGTATATTTCTTGACAAAGTTTTACAAATATATTCTTTCCTTTCCCCTGCAGTACTTTGAGTAGTTCAACTGGTACTTCATCTTCACCATTTGCCTTACCATTCTTCAATCCCTAATAGTTGCCTCTATTTCCTCTTCTAATATGCTGAACCCAATCTGATCTTCATTTATTTCATTTTCCTTCTCCAAATTTATACTACTCTCATCTGGTCTGCTGTTCCAATCATATAACCATTCTATGTACGCCTTCCATTGTTCCTTAACT
This sequence comes from Anabrus simplex, assembly GCF_040414725.1. Classification (NCBI taxonomy): domain Eukaryota; kingdom Metazoa; phylum Arthropoda; class Insecta; order Orthoptera; family Tettigoniidae; genus Anabrus; species Anabrus simplex. The sequence continues at coordinate 494,432,115 of NC_090265.1, forward strand.
TTTTCATGCTCACTTACTAACTGTCCATCCAATGTTTTAATCTCAGTCATTCCAATTCCATTCCTTTCATCCTTGAATGTTAACTCCATAGCTTCTTTTGTACATCTTGTCATATTTACCTTCACTTTCCAAACATTCTATTTTGCTGCAGGTTTCTTTGATCCACTTTTCTCAAGCATGTTCAGTCTCAATATTGAGCTTGGCATTATTTACCCATGGGTTAAAGAATATTGTTTTCAAGTTATATCAGTCTATTACACTTGCATCAAGGGACTAATGGCCACATGACCCTTTTAGTTGCCTTCTATGACAGGCAGGGATTACCTTTAGATATATTCAGACCATCCCATCCACAGGGGATACAACTCATGGCCCCATAACCACAATCTATATCTGCACCTAGGTTGCCCATTTTAGTCGGCTCTTACAACAGGAAGGGGATAGCGTGGTTGTATTCTTTGTCTGCGTCTCCCCCCCACAGGGGGCTTTGAATGTAGTATCTGTGGCCTTATTTATGACTCAACCCCAGCATTTGCCTGATGCACAAACAGGAACCATAGAAAACTATCTTCAGGGCTGGTCAAAATAAGGCTCAAACCCACAGTTTCCTGAATACAAGCTTGCAATAGGACAAATTGGTTTATCCTGTTTCAAGTAATCTACTTCAGAATAAGTCAGATCCATTCAGCCCTTCACACCCTGAGTAAACTAATTTGTTCCAGTAATAATTAGGTCCAGGAGAAGACCTGAGAAGTCACTACAGTAATTCAACCTTGTGACTCTGGCTAACAAATGGGGGTGACATGCGAGATTGCTCTTGGTAAACTGTCAAAGTGTAGTAAATAAACAATTAAAATTCGGTACATTGATGGAATCTTATGAGACTGATGTGGTGATAGGAGTCGAATCGTGGTTGAAAGAAGGGGTGGGTAATAGAGAAGTATTTCCAGAAAGGTACACAGTCTATCGTAGAGACCGAGGAGATAAAAAGGGAGGGGGGGTGTTTATTCTGGTGAAGGAAACTTACTGTTCACATGAATGGTTTACCGATGAAAGGGATGAAATATTAGGGATAAAATTAGTTTGTGATAATATGAAGGAGGTGGGAATTATAGGAACATACACGCCTGGAAGAGAGGAAAGAGACATGGAAATATTTGAAAAAATAATAGATTATACTCGTAAAAACAATAATAATGATATGGTAATAATTGGGGGAGATCTAAATTTGCCTGAAGTTGAATGGAAAGGAGCTGCAAGTGAAGCCCATGAACAGAAACTAGCAAATAAGTTAATTTGGGAGGGAGGATTTACACAAGTAGTACAAGAACCAACTCGTCTCAATAACTTACTAGATGTATTCTTGGTTAAACCATGGGAAATTGTTGATAAAACTGAGGTAATTGAAGGAATAGGAGACCATAAGGCTGTAATAATGGATGTAGGACTCGTACCAAAAAGGCTTAATAAGAGGGTTACACAAGACAAGAAATTGTACAGAAAAACTAAAGTTGATGAATTTGGGACTTACCTTAAATCACAATTCAGTTGTTGGATAAGTGAAGGGAGTAACGTGGATACACTTTGGGCTAAATTTAAAGGAATTATTTGGGAAGGAGAGAAGAGATTTGTACCTGTTAAGAAGGGTAAAATGACCTCAGACCCTGTTTATTATACAAGGGAAATAAGAAAATTAAAAAGAAAATGTAGAATAGTAAACAGGAAAATCAAAGAGGGTAGGGAGAGTAGAGAAACTAGAAAACAGCTAATGAGGGAACTGAATAGAGTGAAAAAGGAAGCAAAAGAGAATTATATGAATGGCATACTTCAAGAGGGTAATGACCACAAAGGGAAATGGAAAAAGCTGTATTCATATATCAGGAATCAAAAAGGAAAAGGAATCCAAATTCCTACAATGGTGGGAGAAGGGGGTGAACACTATTTAACAGATACTGAGAAAGCAAACCTATTTAGTAGGGAATTTAGAGATTCAGTAGATGATTGTCAAGAGTTGGAAACCGAAACAGAAGATAGAGAGGGAGAGACAGAGGGAAACAAGAAGCTTCTCATTCACAAATGAAGATATTTTCAGAGAAATCCAACTGCTTCAGCAAGGAAAAGCAGCAGGAAGTGATCAAATTACTGGGGAGGTATTAAAGACAATGGGGTGGTACATAGTGCCTTATTTAAAATTTCTCTTTGACTATGTCATAAATAATAGTGTAATACCAAAGGAATGGAAGGAATCTATAATAATACCAATTTATAAAGGAAAGGGTGATAAAAGGAAACCAGAGAACTACAGACCAATCAGCCTGACCAGTATAGTTTGTAAAATTCTGGAGAGTTTAATATCGAAGTACATCAGAGGGATATGTGATGATAAAAATTGGTTCATGAGGAGCCAGTATGGATTTAGAAAGAAATTTTCTTGTGAGGCACAACTGGTGGGATTTCAGCAGGACATATCAGATCAGTTGGACTCAGGAGGTCAGTTAGATTGCATAGCCATAGATCTTTCCAAAGCCTTTGATAGAGTGGAACATGGAATATTATTAAAGAAATTGGAGGGAATAGGATTGGACGTAAGGGTTACACATTGGATAAAAGCATTTCTAAATTCAAGGGTTCAGAAAGTCAAAGTAGGAAATAATGTATCTCAGGAAGAGAAAGTTTGGAAGGGAATTGCACAGGGTAGTATAATCGGTCCGTTACTTTTCTTAATATACGCAAATGATTTAGGGAACAATATAACATCAAAAATAAGATTGTATGCAGATGACATAATTGTTTATAGAGAGATAAACAACATTGAGGATTGTTCAGAATTACAAAGGGACCTTGAAAGTATCCAACAATGGGTTGAAGAAAATAATATGAAGGTTAATGGAGGCAAATCAACTGTTACAACTTTTACAAACAGGAGCTTTAAAACTGAATTTGAATATACTTTGGATGAGGTAGTTATCCCAAAAGATGGCAAGTGCAAATACTTAGGTGTGAGATTTGAAAGTAATTTGCACTGGGAGGGTCATATTGATGACATTGTTGGGAAAGCATACAGATCATTACATGTCATAATGAGGCTACTTAAAGGATGCAACAAAGAATTAAAAGAAAAAAGTTACTTGAGTATGGTTCGTCCATTATTGGAATATGCAAACAGTGTTTGGGATCCTCACCAAGAATACCTAATAAAAGAAATAGATAGTGTGCAGAGGAAAGCAGCAAGATTTGTAACAGGGGATTTCAGGAGAAAGAGTAGTGTATCAGAAATGTTAAAGGAACTTGGGTGGGGAACTTTAAGTAAGAGAAGGGAGAAAACTAGACTTATAGGATTATATAGAGCCTATACAGGAGAAGAAGCATGGGGAGATATTCGTGAGAGGCTTCAGTTAGAAAATAATTATATCGGCAGGACTGACCACAAATATAAAATTAGAAGGAATTTTAGCAGAAGCGATTAGGGTAAATTTTCATTCATTGGGAAGGGTGTGAAGGAGTTGGACAGTTTACCAGGGGTAGTGTTTGATCCTTTTCCAAAATCTGTACAGATATTCAAGAAGAGAATAAACAGCAACAGAGAAAATAAATGAAGTGTTAGAGGGCATTCGACCAGTGCAGGTTATTGTAAATAAAAAAATGTGTGTGAATAAATTAATTCCATCCCCTGGTCTAAGGAGTTTGGACAGCCAAAGTAGGGGACTGCCTGTAGGGGTGAAGTACAGTGGGGACTTCGAGGGCCCTGGGACCGCTACGGTAGCTGTGAAGGCCCTTCAGGAACTCTGAAAAGTGGTGGCAAAAGGGGCTCTGGTTAAGACGCAGCAGGTCGTTGTGCTACTTAGGATCCAGAACGGGTAAAAAAAAAAAAAATTAGTAAATAAATAAATGCAATGTAAATATTAATGTTATACCAGTTGTATAGTATCATTTGAAGTAATTCCACATACTGTATATCAGTTGACTATATTTGTAAGTAGTACAGAAGATATTATAAGTAGAATTTTGTAAACAATATAAATTTATTAAGGATGAGCTGTGTGTTTAATAGAAAACATTGTTAGCGTAAATTGTATAATATTATAGGAAAAATTTTCTTCTCTTGTTAATTTAATATTTAGTGCTTGACAATAATGTATTTTAGTGTACCATTTGCCACCGAGGTAGACACCTCATTTGCAAATAAAGAGATTTTGATTTTGATATAAGAATTCAACAAGAGAGTTCTCTTAGCCTCTCTCATCTTAATTCTCCACAACTCTACCTATATATGGTGCCCCTATTAAGCTGAGCAACCTAGTGGAAGGTTGGGTATCGACCCCCATGGGAACCTGGGTCAGCAAGCCAACAGGATGTGGAGGACAGTGAAAGGCAACGGGAAAACACTACTGGCATTATCTCCCAAGATATATACTATTCAAAGTATTAAAAGAGTCCGGAAGTAAAGATTCCCCTAATTCCGATCTCTGGAGAGGTATACAAGGTTTTTAAAGTATGGAAGGAGAAGAAGAAAGAAGAATTATTGCAGATAGGAACGTGGAACGTTCTAACACTTCTAAAGGAAGGAAAATTAGAAAATGCTAAATATGAGATGAAGAAAAATAATTTGGATATATTTGGAATGTATGAAAAGAGATGAGGTGGATGTGGAGAAATAGAAGGTGGTGACTTTCAAATGTACTATTTGGGTGAAGATAAAATTGGACTGTATGGAGTTGGAATATTGATTGGAAAATGACTGGAGGACAAAGTTATGAAGGTTGAATATATCACTGGAAGGATTATGATGATAAGACTGAAAGGGAAAAGACTTAGGGATCATACAAGTTTATATGCCGACCTCTAATCATTCTGATGAAGAGGTAGAAGAGTGTTATGAGAAGACAAATCAAATCATCAAGAAAGAGAAAATAAAAGCATGTATTGTTGTAATGGGTGATGGGAATGTGGCTGTTGGTGAAGGATCAGATGGTAAGACCATCGGTAAATTTGGATTGGGAGACAGAAATGAGAGGGAAGAAAGGTTGATTGAATTCTGTAATGAAAATTGCATGGTGGTTGGAAACATTTTGTTTGACAACCACAAAAGAAGAAGATATACTGTACTTGGATATCTCAATTAGATGACAAGAAATACTGAATTGATTATATAATGATTCAACAACGGTACAGAAACTGCCTAAAGAATGCTAAATGTTACCCAGGAGCCAACATTTATTCTGACCATATATTAGTTGTAGCACAGGTACTAGTTAAATTGAAAATAACATGGAAAGGAAAGAAGAGAGAAGAAATTAATATTGAGAAACTGAAAGACAAAGACAAGTGCAGATACCTAGAGGATGAGTAACATGACAATAATATACTAGGAAATGAAAAAGAAAATGTAGAAAGGAGATAGGAAATTTTTAAAAATGGGATAAAAGAAGCAGCTAAGAATGCTTAGTCAAGGAGAGGAAAAGACAAAGAAGGAATGGATAATATCAGAAATGATAAGCAAAATGGAGGAACGCAGGAAATGGAAAACAGTAAATACAGAATAATAATAATAATGTTATTTGCTTTACATCCCACTAACTACATTTTAAGGTCTTCGGGGGATGCCGAGGTGCTGGAATTTAGTCCCGCAGAAGTTCTTTTACGTGCCAGTAAATCTACCGACACAGGGCTGTCATATTTGAGCACCTTCAAATACCACTGGACTGAGCCAGGATCGAACCTGCCGAGTTGAGGTTAGAAGGCCAGTGCCTTAACCGTCTGAGCCACTCAGCCTGGCTTAAATACAGAAGATGGAAAGCATAACTACAGGAACGAATTAAGAAGAGTAACAGAAAAAGCAAAGAAGAAATGGTTGTCAGAAAAGTGTGATGAGCTACAGCAACTGGAGAAAGAAGGGAAATATGACTTGATGTATAAAGAAGCAAACCTAGGTCTAAATGAATCGATGGAGGAAAGACTTAAAAGGTTTGGGCATGTTAAATGAATGAATAGCACAAGGTTACCATGTGCCTATTTGGAAAAGAGAATAACAGGTAGAAGACCTGCTGGAAGACTAAGAAGAGGATGGAATTGGGAATCTGTCATGGACATCAAGATCTTTTTGAATAGGCAACTTTGGAAGATGCTTGTTTTCAAACAACCTACCTGGCTCACTGGAAGGGCAAACCGATCGTGATGATGGTATGAAGAAGCAACAAATATAGCATTCAAAGAAAAGAGAAGGAACAACAGCAATAAGGAAATAGGGGCTACAGATGGCACAATGATATGTGAACCCCAAGAAATAATGAAAAGATGGGAAGAATACAGAGAATGGCTATATGATCGGGACAACCAACCAAATGAAGAACTTGTTATTAGAGGAGGAAGATAGGGTTAAAGGCGATGATAAAGGGGAAACCATACTGAGAAGAGAGATCAAAGCATCACTGAACAAGATGAAAAACAGAAAGGCAATGGGAATAGATGAGATTTCTGTTGAACTGTTAAAAGTGTTAAATAACGAAGGAAGAAAGGAGTTGATTGGATTATGTAATCAGATATACATGACAGGAAAATGGCCAAAGGACTTTAGTGAAATCATCTTAATCCCTACAGAAAAGAAAAAGAACAGCAAAAAATGTGAAGAACATAGGACATTGAGTCTAATTTCACATGCAGCCAAAGTCTTACTGCAGATGCTGACCAGAAGTATATATGGAAAGCTGAATAACTTTATAGGTGAAGAACAATTTAGTTTCAGGCGAGGAGTTGGAACAAGAGACGCCATTGGGCTACTGAGGGTTATATGAGAGAGGTACATAGAGAAAAACAGGAAGGTTTATGCTGTATTTATTGATCTTGAAAAGCTTTTGACTGTGTCAGATGGGACAAATTGATGACAATCCTAAAGAAACATGGAGTTGACTGGAGGGATAGAAGGCTAATAAAGAATTTGTATTTAAGCCAGAGAGCAAGAGTGAGAATAGAAGATGAGATGAGTGAGGAAATTGAATTAAGAAGAGGTGTAAGACAGGGCTTCTCTTTATCACTGCCACTGTTCAACATCAATCTCGAAGAAATAATCAATGAAAGTTTTAATGGAAAAAGTGGAGTTTGTGTTGGAGGTAGGAGAGCAGAGTATATAAGGTTCGCAGATGTTATGGTTGTTTTGTGAGAAAGCGAACGTGAACTGATACAAATGTTAGATGAACTCAACATGAAACTAGAAGAATATGGAATGAGAATTAATAATAAGAAAACCAAAAGTATGATAATTGGAGGAAGAGGTAGAAGTTGTCGTATTAGTATAGGGGGAAAAGAAATAGAGCAAGTCAGTAACTTTAAGTATTTGGGGAGTATGACCAGAGGTGATATGTATTGCATGACAGAATTTAAGAAAAGAATTACCATGACAAAGAAAATCATAATTACTTTGTGGGCCACTAAACAAGATTTGAGGAAAAGACTTGCAAAGTGTTATATTTGGAGCATAGTGCTGTATAGCACAGAGACATGGATATTGCGAAAGGAAGATGAGAGAAGATTGGAGGCACTAGAGATGTGGGTATGGAGGAGAATAGAACAAGTGAAATAGGAAGACTGGGTAAGGAATGAGGAGGTATTACGAAGAGTTGGAGAAGAAAGAAGTATGTTGGAAACCATTAGAAGGAGAAAAATGAACTGGATCAGACATTGTTTGAGGAGGGACTATTTACTGAAAGAAGGAATAGAAGGAATGGTGAAAGGCAAATGAGGAAGCGGAAGAAAAAGATATCAAATGTGGGACAATATCAAAGTAAAGAAATATTCGGACATGAAAAACTTGGTGCAGGACAGGCAAAAGTGGAAGAGGTTCATCCCATAGCAAGGCAGAATACCTGGATGATGACATTTGAAACCTCCACAAATCAATACAGCTGAATTGTATATTTATTATCCATTATCTTTAAAACAAGTTTAAGAAAAGGAATGTATGTTAATAAAACATTAAAACATACAATGGAATAGCTCCATACCTCTTGACAGCATCACATGTGATAAACTTCATGATCTGACCTGTATTGACTTACACTATATTTAGGCACAATTTCTTATAAAGAAATCGCAAAAGCTCAATCCATCTATTCAATACAGTACATATGACATTTAATAATAGTACATGTTTTGATCCTCATTGGGCTGTCTTTAGCTGAATAATTTACACAGAGTTAATAGATAAAACAACATACTAAAACTGGGCAGAATAAATAATTTATAAACAACATATTAATATTGGTCAACTAGTCTGAATATAAACACATCAAGATCTTAAAATGATACAATTTAAATGCATATAAAAAATTGGATAATGACATTTTTATATACCCAGCATAAAATGTAAGTTACAAAAAATTAAAGATGACAAACATGAAATTCTAGGTATAAGGCTCATCTCTAAAGAAAATAGGCAACTTGATGTTTTTGGAGTTTACAGACCTGGAATGGGTGGCACATACTGTACCGGGATTGACTGTACAAGTATTTATTAAACAAAATACACCATAAAGAATTTATAAATTTCAGCACTCATACTAACAAAGTCTCACAGGAGCAAGTAGTCAACCTGCACAACACTACTGTCATCACATAGCCAGCGCAGTGTCAAGGACAGGTTGCATCATACGATCTGGAAACATTCATCCAAGAAAATTTTCTATATCCTAAACCAATTGAGATATTGATTCAGAAACAACAGCAAGGTATAGGGCATATTTCAAACGTCTCCTCATGTTAATTTTTCCAAAATCGATCCTGGGATTACGGAGATATTCAAGATTTTATAAAACATTACATCAGAGCTAGATCTATATAAAAGAACATCAGTCTAGGTACTGACACAGCAGTTCACAACAGCAATACGATGGTATTTGTTCACTGCATGATACGGAGTCAGCCTGCAGGAAGAGGTTATGCCTAAGTGATGTGCGCGTGATGGAACTTAAAATAATTCCGGTGTTACGGTACTTATAAATTTTTAGTAAGTAGAACCTCATTGAGGAACTTATAAATTGAAGAAGGTTGATTCTAAGACTTATATAACTAACATTTACATGTGTGCTGGAAGCCATAATAGTGAAATTTCCAAGTGAACTGTGTTTCTAGTAGGTCACTACAAACATTCAGTTTCTTTAGAATTATAATTCTAAGAGTACAGTTATTCCATCAGATGTTCTATTTCTCAATGTGTAAAGTGATAAACTGTGTTGTGATGTGTTCCAATGAACAGTGAAAATATTAATCTGGCAGAAAGACTCTATGCAAGTGATAGAAGTCAAACTTTATTTTTTATTTTCTTGTGGAAAGCCACCACAAGTTTCACAAGTGCAACTTATTTTTCTAATTTTACATTTGAATTCAAAATTAGAACTGAGTCAACCATTACAATTCACTAAGTGCTGTGGTTTATGTGAATCATTCCGAAACTCGGGGGACAGTTAAATGTGGACACTCATGTAACATAATCAGTGAGTGCCGGGACCTTCAAGAATCAATGATGACCCACTACTGTCTACACGATATCGTGACTCCATGATTTGGTTCCTGCTTACAAAGGACCGTGGTTCCATGGTTTGGTTGCTGCACATGAGGGATCGTGTTTGCAATGGTTTGGTTGCTGCCTATAAGGGATCGTGGTTCCATTGTTTGGTTGCTGCACATTAGGGATCATGTTTCCATGGTTGGTTCTCTGTCCATCAAAGAGGATCTATGGAAACAACTTCGCTGTAACCAGCACAATTGTAAGGTGAACCTTATGTGAATAAATTCATTTTAAAGAAATTGGAACTCATTGTAGTTAGGACCTCTCTCTGTACCCAGGTCTATACCCAGTATGACCTGTGATTAAGATATCTTTACTCACCAAAATATCTAGCCATGGTTAGCGTGCTGGCCTTCGGTCACAGAGGTCCCGGGTTCGATTCCCGGCAGGGTCGGGAATTTTAACCATAATTGGTTAATTCCCCTGACACGGGGTCTGGGTGTATGTGTCATCTCCATCATCATTTCAGCCTCATCACGACATTCAGGTCGCCTACGGGTGTCAAATCAAAAGACCTGCACCTGCCGAGCCGAAGTCCTCGGACATATCCTGGCACTAAAAATGCCATACGCCATTTCATCAAAATAATTTCCTGGTATAATACGCTGATTCAGAAAGATTTGATAAGATAATCTTATAAAGAAATCACAAAAGCTCAGTCCATCTACTCAATACAGTACATACGACATTTAATAAAAGTGCATGTTTTGATCCTCATTGGGCCTTCTTTAGCTGAATAATTTACACAGAGTTAATAGATAAACAACATACAGTATTAAAATTGGGCAGAATAAAATAATTTACAACCAACAAATTAATATTGATGAACTAGTCTGAACAAAAACACAGCAAGATCCTAAAATGACATAATTTAAATACATATTATAAAATTGAGCAATGACATTTTAATATCTGTCTGTCTGTTAGGTCATCAGCCCAGAGGCTGGTTGGATCCTCAAATAGCACCACCAAAGGCTATGCAGTTATAGGGAAACTGCAAAAACCAATGGCAGAGCCCAAATGAGGCATACTAGGCAAGATGAGGAGTGAGGTAGTTTGCCATTGCTTTTCTCACTGGACCAGAAGGTGCCACTGCAGCACGACTGATCCTATGAGCAACACCTTTCATAACACTCAGACTATTGTGCCCCAAATGTCATTACTCAGCACCACCCATACCCCAGCAGCTTCCATATTGTCACAGCCATGGATGAGACTGGGACTTTGGTGGAAGCTACACTTTGCTCTGGCCTGTGCCAAGAGACGGATACAAAAATACTGCATCCATCAAGAAATGGCAACAGGTGGATACTCAGCATAAAATGTAAGCTATGAAAAATTAAAGATGACAAACATGAAATTCTAGGTATAAGGCTCATTTCAAAAGAAAATAGGCAACTTGATGTTTTTGGAGTGTACAGACTTGGAAAGGGTGGCGCAGATACTGATTCAGAATCATTTGATAAGATATTAAGCTGTCAGGGAAACGATAGTGAAAGGAATGTGATTGTAACAGGTGATCTCAGTTTACCAAATGTAAATGACAGGAAGCATGACCAAAATATGGCAAATAAGGTAATTTGGGAAGGAAAGTTATTCCAGTGAAACTCAACTTGTAAAATTCCAGCAAAAGGTGATGGATTAGGATATAGTAAAATATCTGAAGTATTTGTTTGATTACTGTTTGCATGAAGGAGCTATACCAAATGAATGGAGTGTATAAAGGAAAGGGTGATAGACATGAAGCTGAAAATTACAGCCCAGCCAATTTGAGATGTGTTACATGTAAGCTTTAGGAAGACAGGTAGACAGGTTTGCAAAATTAATAGCTGGTTTGATAGAAGGCACTTTGCGTTTAGGAAAGTTATTCCAGTGAAGCTCAACTTGCAAGATTCCAGCAAAATATAGCAAATATCTTGGATTCAGGAGGTCAAATGGACTGTATCGCAATTGACCTATCTAAGGCATTTGATAGGATAGATCATCGGAGGCTACTGGAAAAAATTAATGCAAATGGACTAGACAAAAGAGTGGCTATATTTCTAGAAAATAGAACTCAGAGAATTAGAGTAAGCGAAGCTTTATCTGACCCCATAATCATTAAAAGAGGAATTCTTCAAGGAAGTATTACTGGATCTTTATGTTTTCTGATATATATAAATGACATGAGTAAAGCAGTGGAATCAGAGATAAGACTTTTGCAGATCATGTTATTTTGAGGAAGTGGACAAAAGACTGCAGCAATGTTGTGAGATAGACAGTAGGCAATGGTATGATGATAAACAGGGTTAAAAGTCAGGGTATGAGTTTCACTAACAGGAAAAGTCCTCTAAGTTTTAATTACTGCATTGATGGAGTGAAGGTTCCTTTTGTGGATCACGGTAAGCACTTAGGTTTTAATATAAGGAAAGATCTTCATTAGGGTAATTACATAAATGGTATTGTAAATAAAGAGTACAAATCTCTGCACATGGTTAGGAGGGTATTTAGGGGTTGTAGTAAGGATGTGATGGAGAAGGCATGTAAGTCTCTGATAAGACCCCAACTAGAGGTTCCAGTGTATGGGACCCTCACTAGGATTACTTGATTTGAGAACCGGAAAGAAATCTAAAGCAAAGCAGCTCAATTTGTTCTGGGTGATTTATGACAAAATAAGGTTACAATAATGTTGCAAAGTTTGTGCTGGGAAAACTTGGAAGACAGAAGACGAGCTGCTTGACTAAGTGGTATGTTCTGAGCTGTCAGTGGTGAGATGGCATGGAATGACATTAGCAGATAAATAAGTTTGAATCGTGTTTTTCAAAGTAGGAAAGATCACAATTAGAGAATAGAACAGCCCCAGTTCAAGCCGAGGGAATTGCCTATATCTCCAGTCACCTGCCTAAACACGATGTGATGATGGTACTGGCTGGCTGGTGCAAGCTTTGTAGTGTTCACGGTGAGAAGTGAGCAAGCCCAGCGATTCACAAGGTCAAGTCATAATGAGCTCAAAGATCTTGGGCCACATTTGGGAGGAATCCAGAACACCTGTGCTCTGTTCAGTGCAGTTAGATGCTTGTTGAACATGGATAGCCTAAGTAAAGTCGAGAGTAAAGTAAAAAATAAATCAATCACTGAAAGAAAGTAGTATTTGGAAGAATGAAGTATAGGAATGATTTTATGTTGTTACTGATGAAAGGAGGCAGAAAACAGAATTTGTGCATTCCAAAATAGGAGAGTGTCTCTTACAAAGCTCAAATACCAGCACATTAGCAAGTCATGATTGCACTAGTTTTTCTTCGAGTCAAATGAGTACTTCATGCACTCGAGTTATTCCTAGCTCTATAAAACAAAAATAATAGAGGCTTGTGTTAAAATGTGTCAATGTTGTGTCAGGAATAGGGTTTAAAATGGTAGCACAAGAATTAATGTAGGAAATTACTTTGGTAAAGTAAATGCATCTGAGGGGCTACTGGATGACTGCTCTCCGGCGAAGTCATGAAAGTGGCCAATGATATTCGTCACTCTATAATACCGGATGTTTGTGATGCAATGCAGTGTTATTCTTGTGCTTCAACTACAGACATGTGGATGAATGGTCACAATAATAATCATTTTATTTCCCTTATGGTTCACTACATTAATGAGTGGGCAATAATAAAAGAGTTCCTTTAATCTGCCTCTTCCCTAATACTCCGATGTCCGGTGAAAACATCATGAAATAATTTACCACCCAGTATGCTGCATTAGGAATTCAGCTGCCAGATTTACAAAGGGTTACGTTTGTAACAGATCAAGGTGCAAATGTTAGGAAGGCTTAAGGATTCATGAAGGCTTTATGCGAATACTTTATGTAGGGCACTGTTTAAATGCAGTTTTGCGGCACACATTCCAAGACGATTTTCTAAGGCACAGGACATACAATACATAATTAAGGAAACACAGAAAGCTGTGGCCTATTTCAAACATAGAGGGCTAGTTAGTTATGTCGGGCATACTCTGTACCAGGCTGTAGAAACAAGATGGAATACTAAGCTGATCATGCTAAAATTTGTCCATAACTAGTACGGTAAAATGATTGAGTTCCTATCAGCTGCAACTGCAGGCAAAAGGAAGAAAGTATAGAAATTGAAAAATAAGCAAGAAGCAATAAAGAACTCCTAAGTGACTTGATTTACTTCCTAGAGCCTTTCAAGGAAACCACAGATGACTTAGAAGGAGACAGTAGTCCAATCATACAAAACATGCTCCTTTGGTTCCATCATCTAGTACCGGGAATTGAACCTGGAAGCAGACAAGCAGCTAGAACACTGTCCAGAGATTAAGGCTGTGGTTATTACAACTACATTACTTTTTTAAAAAAATACTGAATATCTCTTTCATTTAACTCAGAAGGGAAAGGTACAAACTGTTGGTGAACGCAGCATGCCAGTAATCGGCTGCTCAACCAGCCTAGATAGTATGCCAGCCCTAAAAAGCCCAGCCTGCAGAGGAAACCGAACTCTGTTAGCCAAGCTGCCTTAATTTGGTTCTCACGACGTAACAAGCTCAGCCTCACTCTGCAGTGCTGTTGCACAATGCAAGCCTAGCTTGGCTGGCAGACACATACCGTTACCTACGAGATACACAAGGCCAGGAAATACAGCACACTAGACTCGTCCTCGAGATACTTCCGGCAAGTGCCGCTAGAGTTCTCTTTACTGATCTGTCTCACCCACTCATTGCAACACGTTCGAATATGAAAAACTATAAAAATTAATTAAAACTAGTAATTTCAGAAGGCAGCAAACAGATATGAGATCAAAGATAGACCAAGAGCAGTTGTTTGACTTATTTTCTACAACGTATATCTTACAATACGCTTAAACAAAATAAGTAATTCATGAAAGAAGCAGAGAAATCTGATAGCGAGTTTGTCACTTCTTACCGATTCCTTTAATTGTGCCTCAGAGTATCCGACAAGCGGATCGAGATTGCGGTCATAAATAACTTTGGGTTTAATCGCCCTTTCACCAATTATCTGCGATCCAATCTTTTCCTCCGCACATCTGATATTTTGACATTTGTATTGAAGCCGCTGTTTGGTGAGCGATGTTAAACCCGTTATGCAAATATTTAGCGGCATTTCACCGTATTTCTCTTTTTTTTCCCGTAAAATTTAATTTGTGTTCGCCTCTCTGGTGTAGTGGTTAGTGTGATTAGCTGTCACTCCCGGAGGTCCAGGTTCGATTCCCGGCTCTGCCACGATATTTGAAAAGTGGTACGAGGGCTGGAACGGGGTCCACTCAGCCTTGGAAGGTCAACTGAGTAGAGGTGGGTCCGATTCCCACCTCAGCCATCTTCGAAGTGTTCTTCCGTGGTTTCCCACTTCTCCTCCAGGCAAATGCCGGGATAGTACCTAACTTAAGGCCACGGCCGCTTCCTTCCCTCTTGCCTGCCTATCCTTTCCAATCTTCCCATCCCTCCACAAGGCCCTTGTTCAGCATAGCAGATGAGGCTGCCTTGGTGAGGTACTGGTCATCCTCCCCAGCTGTATCCCTGACCCAAAGTCTGGTGCTCCAGGACACTACCCTTGAGGCGGTAGAGGTGGGATCCCTTGCTGAGTCTGAGGGAAAAACCGACCCTGGAGGATAAACGAATGAAGAAAGAAGAAGAAAATTAAATTTGTTCTAACAGGAAGAAAGCTCCTAAATGACCAATTTTAGCATGCTTTTCAATTTGGTTTGCTTTTTTTTGGTCAAGTTCAGATACCGTAATTTTTTTTTTTCTGATTTCATTACCCATATCCTACTTCTCAATTTACAGATTGCTTTTCTGTAATCTGGTATTTAATTTACTCATCCGTATTTTTTTTTTTTTTTTAAGATTTAACAGAGATACTCGTAGACTTTCCTTGATATAGAAACGAGACTTGTACTCCTTTTTTCTTTGTGGCTGACGTATGAAGATATGATATGTTCATCGTCATCTGAATCAGAATTTTTACTAAATTTTGAAGGACCGGGCGAGTTGGCCATGCGGTTAGGGGTGCGCAGCTGTGAGCTTGCATCCGGGAGATAGTGAGTTTGAATCCCACTGTCGGCAGCCCTGAAGATGGTTTTCCATGGTTTCCCATTTTCACACCAGGCAAATGCTGGGGCTGTACCTTAATTAAGGCTACGGCCACTTCCTTCCCACTCCTAGGCTTTTCCTATTCCATCATCTCCATAAGACCTATCTGTGTCGGTGCGACGTAAAGCCACTAGCAAAAAAAAAAAATTGATGACAATACATCATTTTTGGGAGCTAGACGCTTCCTGCGTTTGACATTTTCCTGTTTGTGAACAGGATACACAATGAAAACAGAAGGAAGTTTGATTGATGTGCTTACATTCAAATCTGTTTTATGAGAAGAATTGCTAGGTACCCAAAGGGATCCTACTATATCACCTTGCCTAGAAATAGTTTGCTTCCATTTCTCCCTTAAATCGCAGTCAGAAGGGAAACTATGGAACGTCAGTTTTCATGCTTTTTCACAAAATCAACACAGCATCACAATTACTCCGCATATCACAATGTTAAAGTCCGCCAAGAACAGTACGGAAACCTGACATCTAGCGGCCAAATCGTGAACACGGTCAGGCCGCTTTTTCAGTGACAAATTAATAGCTATGTCCCGGCCTTGTATATCTCGTAGGCAATGCACATACGAACCCAGCCAAGTCTGAGACTGCTTACTGCTCATCCCTGATAGGAAGATAAAGTTGGAATTCAAGAGGACAAAGTGCGGCAAATATTTGTTTATAGGATGGGATGTTAGGGTTTGGAATAATTTACCAATGGAGATGTTCAATAAATTTTCAAATTCTTTGAGATTTTTTACAATTATTTCAGAAAAGGCTAGGAAAACAAAAGATAGGGAATCTGCCACCTGGGTGCCCTAAATGCTGATCAGTGGTGTTTGTTTGTTTGTTCGTTCGTTCGTCCATTCGTTTGTCCGTTCGTTTGTTCGTTCGTTCGCTTGTTTTTTTGTTTGTTTGAGTATAGTAAAAACCAAAACCATGCCAAAAGTGTATTGAATTTTCAAATATGGGAACATTAAAAATATTGAAAACTCTAAGGTGCGAGTTCAACATTCGCAGCCTCTACATGCTTAAAGGTAGTCCACTTTCTGAAAGATTTTAATTTTGTCTTCATTAGTAAGGAATTTCATGACTTTTCTGTTTCCATAACTAGCCTATCACAATACAATATGCACCATGTTAGTCAATTTCAGAAGATTATGTCCCTAATCCAGATATAGGTTACTGTACCATGCGACAAAACTTCACTGTACAACTCAACACAAAATAAATTTCCAACTTCTGAATGGAATGCAAAATACAAGCACAAATAGGCTCACTATTTTCATAATCACACAACTGTGGTGACAGCTGTTACCCAAGTTGCAAATCACGTTTCTTTCACAAGGGATGACAAATATCATTTTCAGGGCTAGGGAAAATGTGATCGTACTAAGCAGTAATAGCGAGAATTCATGACGCGATAAGTGAGGTATTTATATATAGATTTAATGCGATGAGAATCGGGACTTCAAATAAATGACATGCTAAGCGGGAAAACGTGTTAATGAGGAATGCACTAACAAGGTTTCACTGAACTTATGTACAGAATTTTTAAAATTAAAGGCTTTGATGATAGAGACATCTCTGGCAATAATAAATAGCTTGGAGTATAGCCAAACGTTTCCCCTTCCTGCCATCTTACAATAAATCAAATAACTATTATAAAATTCACATAGCTGGCATTTCAAATGTCACAGCGTACCGTTGCATCGTACACGCTGTGATCATGCAGCACCAGTGGGCACACACGCTGGGGAGGGGAGGGGTAATCATGGAAAGGGCAGTATGCATATCAATAAGAATGGTTTTATGCCAGCAATTTTAACTACATTTAATCTATTAAAATGTGTACAATATGTAACATTTTAAATAATCAAGGACATGGCGTAAAATAAACTGATTTTTCTACAGGCTTCCACAAATTAGATCATGAATTTTGATGAGAAAATTGTCATGTTTTGGTCTGAACTCTCATTTGCTAAAAGTGATTGCATCTTATTGTACCAAAATGGAAACAATATGTTTGTTACCAACAACATGAATCTTATGCATACACTGTTACTTCTGGTGTACAACAAGTGATTAATCTTGGTCCTCCTTTATTTTATGTATTATTAATTTTCCCACTATAATTAGATCCTCTCATTGTTTATTATATCCTGACAATGTTGAACTTTATGAATAGATTAAATGTCTATGATACATCAAAATGATTTGGATACCTTCTACACATGGAAAAAAAAAAATTCAGGAGAAGTTTTCTGATGTGCTACGGCATATTACGACACATCACTGATGGCATAACATGTACTAATTAATTTGTTAACAATTCTTTGGACATACCTGAACTTTAGAAACATATGACTTTTCATCCTTCAACGTGCTGAACATATGACTAAGTGTTGTGCAACATACTTGTAGTGGACATAATCATCTTCAGAAAATCAGAACTACATTTTTACTCAAAGCACTCACCTTGCTGGACAGATTTTAATGTGAAAAGTTTCTCCAAAGTTTGTTCAGACAGCAAGGATATGAACTGTGTTCTTGTCTTTGTGACTCAGCTGAGAAATCCTCTCACAGACTGCAATGCTATACGGGATTGATAAAATAGCAAGCATTACATTAGGGAGTGTCACATTTAAGCACACCATTAAATAATTTCATCTGATCTACCACTGCTCAATGAACACAAATTCTCTCTTTTGCCAGGTCTGTTTCTTCCTGGTGAAAGTTATAAAGCTGGGAGTGTATAATATCAATTGCTTTATCTAAATGTTCTGTTTCACTAGTCAGAATGTTCAGAAAATTGTTTATGAAAAATCTAAGGCTAGAAAATGATGCCTTACTTATAACAAAAATATTTGTAACTTCTGCATTGATAAAAAGTTCACCTTTGAATGGAAATTTGTGTAGAATATAGTCACATGATGAAGAGAAACATTTTCTAACAGACTTAAAGAATGCATACTTTTCCTCAGACTTCAAGGTGTTCACCAAAGCAAACATAATCAGATCAAAATCATCCATTTGATTTGCTGGAGTATGATAATGTACATAAAAGAGAAAGGAGTTTTTAATAACATATTGGTTTCACAAACCCTGCCATCACACTCTTCAATAGTTCCTGTAAAAATGACCTCAATAAGTAGATGTGTGGCGTACCTGACCGAAGAACTACATTTCATTTCTTGTAAGTCTTCAAAGATTCCATTTGAGAATCCTTACTCGCAACTTTACTCCTGAATAAAGTAACCAAATGGCCCCACTGCTGAAAAATATTCCTGATCTGTGTTGTGTAAAGTTTCATTCCAATTTATATTTCTTTCCAGATAACAAAATATATCATTTATAGAAAACAGGCAAACATATTGCACCCTTCTCTGCAACAAGACTAATTAGGTGACAAGAGCAGCCTACAACGAATATGTTATTAATTTCCCACTTCAAACATACCCATTCTTTAATCCTACTATTACTGGATCATTGTCAGAACCAAGAGCTGAACTGTATTTTAATTGAATACATAATTAATGTTAAGTTGAGAGCAAAAGATTGCCAATGTTAGTTCCAGTAGTATCCCCTTCTAAATTAGGCACAGAAAGTAGACAGCACTGAATTTCATTGAGTTCAGGTCTGAAAAATATTACAACAACAGGATATAATTTGCAGTTGCTTTCATTGCTGCCATCAGTAGCAACGGAAAATGCATTCACCTGAAAATTTTCTCCCTTTCTTCCATGCACATTTCTGTCATGATAGCCACTATTTTGGTTCTAGCACAACCATATCATTTAGTGATTTGAATCTGGAAACATTTGGAAAAACAAAGATCCCGTGTCATCGGCACAATTGACAGATGTAAATAAAGCCTTGGCATTCATTACAGGATTTAGACCTTTGTTTTTACATGGAAAGATCAGTTTCTGGTACCATTATACACATTCGACACTCATCTTATGTTTCTTCGTTTGCACATGTTTGAGAATATCACACTTATCCCAAGTGCCACTGATAAACATGCCTAAAGATAGTACAAAACATGAAAGTTGGTCGCTTCCTTGACTCAATCAAACACAGAACCTCTTCCGAATGCAGAGGCGTCGAGCCATGGTAGAGCCATGATCACCACTCATTGCTCGGTTGGCTGGTCGGAGTGCAGAGCTGTTGAACCACAGACCAGCAGTGGCCACTTGCGGGCCGAGACCCACTCTTCCTCCACCGACACACCATATTTCTTCGACATTTGGTCAAAAAATAATTAAGACATACAACCACGAAGCACTACTATGTGACATTTTCTCTCAACATGAGCACTGACGCAGGTTCTGCCCCAGGTAGATGTCTACGGTGTCTCACTTTTGAGGTTAGAGTTACTCCTATTCCTGCCGGAAGAGATTGTGCTGCTTTCTCATTAGCAACAAAATCTAATGTATTTGATCAGCCACCCTTCCCCACACTGCCCTCTGATAGTGGTTATTAGAACTGCTATCAAACAGCCATACTTGGTCATCTATCAACAGAAAGTGCAGGATTTAAAAATAATATGAAAACTACTGAAACACCCCTCAAAATCAACAGATTGGTCCTAGGGATCAGTAGAGAGGATGAAAAATTGGGAGCTTCCCTTAGAGCAGGAGAGTTGGCATGTCTTCATGAAGTATTGAAAACTGTTTGCAACTTAAAATAACGAAATTTTGTTTCCTTCAGATTTCAGTAAGAAAAGTACATTGAAATATAAACATAAAATTAATAGTGAAGAACTGAAAACCATTCACTCTGTTAATGACCCAGGGGTAAATGTGAAAAGAAGTTTATCTTTCAGAGACCATATTCATAAAATAGTTAATCATTCTTATAAAAAATTAGGTTTTTAATTAAAAATCTGAGACACTTCACTTATTCGTATACACTCACCTTCTTGTTCAATAGTACTGTTAGATCAAAACTTGAATATTCATGTCCATATTATAAATCATACCAAAATTGAATTGAAAGAATTCAGAAATTCTTTTTAAGGTGCCTCTTATTACAAAAATTATGAGATATTTACTTTCAGAAATCATGTTTCATATTAATTTTTGTTAAATTAATTTAAATGTATATCATCAGCTAACAGGTGTGTAATAGCTCAACAAATTTAATATTTTAATGGATTTACGGATGATAATTTTCTTCACTAATTATGCTTTAATGCTAGGAAAGGAAACTTAAGATTTAGACAATTGTTTGTTACTCCAGTCTCCAAAACTGTATTCTTTTTAATAACTCCCCTTTTATTAATATGTGTGAAAAATACATTAATTTAATTAATAAATATCATACAGATCTTCTCTTTGCTCACAGATATGGCAAATTTACTAATATGTTAAAACATTGTTACTCGACAAAGTGATTTGTTTATCTGTATAATAATTACCTGATGAACTATGGTACCTGACTTTACTAGATACCTTATCTTAAAGAACTGTCCTAACAGACTTCTGTACATGGCATACTGTTACATCCGTTTTATACATAGCTTCATCACCTCATTTGCATGTATGTATCTGTAATTTCAGTTTTAAAAATGGACTAATTATTATTATTAAATGAAAAGCACACAATGTGCAATAACAGTTTTTGTACAGATGGTCAACTATGCTAATGCCATTCTTATTATTGAGGTTGTCCTCATTTCGCAGTTTTGTGCATGGTATCTTTCATAACGGTCGTTGCACAGGTTACATATACAGTCTTCGTTCGGCTGGTGGAAGTTTTTTGTTTGGCAGAATCTGTGGTGAATTCCATGAGTGGCGTAACGTGTAATTACGTGCCATAGCTCGTAATTTGCTTGCTTCCACTCTTCCGTCATTATGGCGTCCGTGGAATAGAAGTCGGACCAAATAGCATTTTGTTTCTCTTTTAAAGTTTGGCGCGCATTCTCGTAGGGCTTGGTGTTTGGTAGACAAAACTGTGTTTTGATATCGTCAATGAAGTAGTCCTCTTTGGTTAGAACATATGTTAACCTTGAAGGGGCTGACTTCCCAATGCCTAGAATTCTCTTGAGATATCGGGCCTTGACTTTTTCTATTGTCATCAGATCGCTGATTGTGAGTTTTTCCCAGATGATGCTAATCCCATAGGTTGCTATTGGTGATATGGCTGTCCTGAACAGTAGCATTGCTGTACCCAATGATATTTGTTGAGGTTGTTGAATGTTGTAGATGGCTTTTATTTCTGCGGCTGCTCTTTCTTTGACGTGGATATTGTAGGATGTTAGAGTAGTTTGGAGGGTGACTCCAAGGTACTTGAATTTCGGCACTACGTCTAGAGGTTTGTTGTGCATGGTTAAAGGTGCATGTTTTCCTCCTTTCCTAAAGGTCATTTGTTTAGTTTTGTTATGGTTTATTTGCAAACCATTCCTTTCTGCCCATGATGTGAGCCTATTGAGGACCTCTTGGAGCTTTTCTATGTTTTCTGAGCCTATTGCCATATTATCTGTGTAAAGTATAAGCAATGCTGAGGTATCTGTGATTATTTCTGTGATGTCTGCTGTCATGATGTTGAATAAAATTGGGCTGATTGGGTCACCTTGTAGGACTCCGTTTGTTTGGGTTACGTTTTTGGATAGGGTTATGTTGTCTGATATTTGGACATAGTTATATTTGAGGATATTCGAGATTATGATTGCTATCGGATGTTTAACCCCTATTAGGTAATTGAGTTTCCGGACGAGTGTTGCTCTATCAACAAGGTCAAAAGCCTTACGACAGTCTACGAAGACTACAAAATATTTCTTTCCTGGATGCTTCAATGTATCTTGGACTAATCAGTGTTTGTAGCACAACATTGGAGCTGTCCGTTTTTGAACTTCAGGACAATAATTTTTAATTTTATAAAGTATAACATTCAGTTTTGAAATCAAGTTGGGTGTACTGACTTTCAAAAATGGACAATATTCCCACACGCAGTATTTTTGGCATTATACTTAACTTTATTTTGTCGTTCCGGAAAGTTATGGGTCAGGAAAAATGTGACAGAAAACAAAGTTAATTTTGAGAGTAATATACTTTTCTTGTATTTAATGGAAAACTGGAAGCCAGTGTAAAATATATAACGCAAATGAAACAAGTTATTCAATTTATGAAATGTATTATTCACAAGAACATATAGTTATAAGTTTTGACTTGAGATTTGAGCGCTGCCTTTTGGCGGAGGCTAAGTGAATTAATAAACACCCAATTATAGAGAGCCGATCGCTTCGATAGAGTGCGTTAGACTCCAGTTCCGGTTACCAGTGTTGTCGATCTGTTGTTTACTATAACCACGTGTTATCAGCTATGTGTTGTATTGTACTCAGTTCTTTTTGTGGTCTTTGTAAGTTCACTTGGTCATTCTTGACAAAGCACCAACAATGACGGCTAGAAATAATGTTCTGATTAAGTGTTTGAAGGAGCACAATATTTCGGTTTGCAATGACATGAGGAGGGGGGGTTCTCATGCTTCTTGTGAAACAAAACAAGCCCTAGTACCCTGTTTTCATGGTGGATGAAATAGCCAGGAGGTATGGGCATAAAGTTGTTCACCTTCCACCATATCATTGCCATTTTAACACCATAGAATTGATTTAGGCCCAAGTGAAGGAATATGTAGTTGCGAATAACCAACTTCACAGCTTTGGAAGTTGAAGGACTTCTTTGGAAAGCCGTAGGCTGTGCAAGTGCAGAAGACTGGAGCAAGGTTATGAGACACAATCTGAGATAAGTGAAGCTTTGGTGAGAGAAAGTATCACAGACGATTATGTTGAAGACGTTATAATCTCATTTCATCAAGCGGGAGTGAAACCTCAACAGACGATGACAATGCCGACAGTGACTCAGAAAGGAGTGGTGTGTTCCCTTTGTAGGATTTTTCCTTCCTTAGGAGAAAATAAATCGATTAGCAACGCAAGCTCTTCTAGATGGTGAGTAGAAATTTCATTTCATTTTATCGCGGTTTACCTGTCCGAGCATTGATCTATTTTTATCTTATAGCCTTATTCTAAATATGTTATGTGTTATTGTTTACCTTATGTGGTTATGCAAATTGCTACAAAGAAAAATTGATTCTGAACTTATATTTGAGTATACACTTTTCCGCTCATGTTGTGTGTCATGAATCAGCCGTTTGTTCTCATAATAATTTGGCACCAATGTCTGACTTCCAGTTAACTGTCAAGTTGAAACTCATAGAAGCAGAACTGTAGTTCAAGTAATATCGACCAAGGCCTCTTCATCATTATGTCCTAATTGCATGCACTTGTAAAGTTCGCCAGCTCTACTCTGCTGTCTCCTTCTAACATGGATTGATGTCCAGCTCCATGGCTAAATGGTTAGGGTGCTGGCCTTTGGTCAAAGGGGTCCCGGGTTCGATTCCCGGAAGGGTCGGGAATTTTAACCATCATTGGTTAATTTCGCTGGCACGGAGGCTGGGTGTATGTGTTGTGTTCATCATCATTTCATCCTCATCACGACGCGCAGGTCGCCTACAGGAGTCCAATCAAAAGACCTACACCTGGCGAGCCGAACATGTCCTCGAACACTCCCGGCACTAAAAGTCATATGCCATTTCATTTCATGGATTGATACCTCTCAAGTGCATCAAATTCTTTCCAGTTTTGTCATGGTGTTTAACTAGAAGATTTTCAGCATCTTGCAACTTTCTTTTGTTCATTGCACAGCCAATGGAAATTTTATTCTGCTTTACCTAGCAACTGGATTTATTGGCACACATTTCCTTGTTTTCAAAATCAACTTTCCACCTTCTAGGTTGCATGTTTTTCATATTTTTTAAATTTTCAATTCTTCAATGTTATTTGTAAAAGCCACCTCTAATTGTAGCATCTTTCTTAGTAGCACATTTAAATAAATAAATAAATAAATAAATAAATAAATAAATAAATAAATAAATAAATAAATAAATAAATAAATAAATAATTGTTTCTGTAATTTCAGTTTTAGAAATGGACTAATCAGTGTTTGTAGCACAACATTGGAGCTGTCCGTTTTTGAACTTCAGGACAATAATTTTTAATTTTATAAAGTATAACATTCAGTTTTGAAATCAAGTTGGGTGTACCGAGTTTCAAAAATGGACAATATTCCCACATGCAGTATTTTTGGCATTATACTTAACTTTATTTTGTGGTTCTGGAAAGTTATGGGTTAGGAAAAATGTGACAGAAAACAAAGTTAATTTTGAGAGTAATATACTTTTCTTGTATTTAATGGAAAACTGGAAGCCAGTGTAAAATATATAACGCAAATGAAACAAGTTATTCAATTTATGAAATGTATTATTCACAAGAACATATAGTCCAGTTGTTATGAGTTTCGACTTGAGATTTGAGCGCTGCCTTTTGGTGGAGGCTAAGTGAATTAAGAAACACCCAATTATAGAGAGCCGATCGCTTCGATAGAGTGCGTTAGACTCCAGTTCCGGTTACCAGTGTTGTCGATCTGTTGTTTACTATAACCACGTGTTATCAGCTATGTGTTGTATTGTACTCAGTTCTTTTTGTGGTCTGGGAATAACAACTATACTGATAGTTGACTGGCTTTCACTGGAGTTGTCCACTTATGAAGCAGAGCCAATGTGGAGTAACCCGATTTTTGTTCATAAAGTAAACATTCCCATCAGTTTTTAAATATGTTCTGCCTGTTACTGAAGCTTGGGAATCATCATCATCAGTTAACCGTCTCCAGTTTCCCAGGTGTAGTGTATCGCTTCAGTCGATTCTTCTTCCTGTACTTGATTCCAATCCACTTCTCTATGTTCTAGATCTTGTTTGACTTGTTAGATCGATCTCCTTTGAGGTCTGCCTCTAGGTCTTTTGCCATCTAAGGTTTTCTCCAACCATTCCTTAGATACTGAGCAAGAATCCATTCTCATTACATGGCCATACCATTTCAATCTTGGTCTGATTATGGTATCACATAACGATCCTCTTATTTGAATCTCTTGGCGAATCCTCTTGTTGCGGACCTTATCTCTCCTGGTTTTTTGTAGCATTGTCTTGAGGAATTTCATTCCTGCAGCTTGGAGTCTACTTTTATCTCTGCTGTGATGATACAAGTTTCAAGGCCGTAGGTTATTATGAGCAAGAAGTAAACTTGATAAAGTGTTCATTTGGCTAGTATTGGAATCTGGCTGTCCTGGAGAAGGCTTCTAACCTGATGGTAAAGGACAGCTCCTCTTTGAAGTCTGTGATTTCTTCATTTGATCAGTTGTCTTCAAGTGATTTCTTCATTTGATCAGTTATCTTCAGTCAGGACACTACCGAGGTATTGGAAGTGGTTAACTTCTTGCAATTTCTGTCTGTCTACTGTGATATTTGCTCCTGACTTTGTCTGTTGACTGTCATAACAATGTTTTCTTAAGGCTGATTTTAAGTCCAAATTCCTTAAAATGACAATTCCAAGCATTAATCTTTCCTTGAACTTCTTCCTCATCGCCTCCCCAAATTACATCATCATCTGCAAATGCAAATGCCTTGAATGCACTTGTTCTTGCCGTGCTGTTTCACTCTTTTCATTATCTCATCCATCACTGGTATAAATAGTAGAGGTGACAAAGTGGTGCCTTGTTGCACTCCTCTACTTGTTACAAACCAGTTGGAATAGCCATTTCCTATCCTTACACAGCTCTGGCAGTGTTTGTACAACATTTTTACTTTATTGACGAGAGTTTCTGAAATATTTCTCCTTCTCAAGCTATCCCAAAGTGTATACCTCAGTATGCTGTCACAGGCTTTTTCTAGGTCCAGAAAGATAAAGATGTCATTTTGTCCCTTTTCCCAATGTTTTTCCATTATCATCCTAACAGCAAAATTGAGATCTGTTGTTGATCTATTACTTTGAAACCCGTATTGTTCTTTCTCAAGCTGTGGTTCGATGATCCTTAGTAATCTTTTTTCTATCACTTTCTCCATCAACTTAAGTCCATGAGTGTGATTCCTCTATAATTGCCACATATCCGTCTATTTCCATTCTTGATGAGGGGGACTATACAACCCTTAGTCCAGTCAGTCGGGATTTTTTCTTCATTCCACACAGCATTAATCACTCTAAATAGCCACTGAATTCCATGAGTTCCAGCAGCTTTAATCATGTGTGAGCTCACCTCATCAAGGTCAGGTGATCTACCTTTGCTCATACTGTTCAGAGCATTTTCAATCTCAAACCAAGTCAATAGGGATTCACTTTTTCCAGCCTTGTTCCCAGTATCCAATTCCAAATCTTCTTGAGTGGTTTCTGCTGGGTCTATTCCATACAATGAAGAAAAATACCTTCTCATCTCTTCCTGAATGTCTTCCTCTCTCCACATTGTAACTCCATCATCTCTTTACAGTTCTTTCACTGGTACATGAATAGTTCTTTTGTTTCTCACAATTCTGTACAGAAGTTTCATATTTCCTTTACTCTCTTCTACTACTTTGTCAGTAAATTCAAGCCAGTTTTTCTCTTTCTCAGATTTAATTACTCTCTTTGCTCTCAATTTTAGGTCTCTATACTCCTGTTCTAGTCCTCTCAGTTTTACATAATCCTTATCTGCACCTTTTAGGTTCTCTTTATTTCTTTCTCATCTTGCTGTACTCCTATCTTTTAGGGCTTGCTGAACAGAATCATTCCACCAAGAAGTATACAACTCGTTTTTCTACAATATCACCAGCTGAGCTCACAAGTATTTTCTTGAATTGGGTCCATTCCTTTTTCTCCTGTTTCTGTATCATCTATCGGGAGCTGGTCACGGATCCTTCTTTGGTATTCTTGCTTTTTTTCAGGTTCATTTCCATACCCTTATTTTAGGTTTTCATTTGGTCTTCACATTCTTCTCTGGGATGTTTCTAAAGGTTGCCATCAGTAATCTGTGGTCACTCTCCAAGCTTTCTCCTGGCAATACTTTTACATCGGTGATAAACAAACCGGCTTCCTTATCAGAGATAACACAATTAATTAAAGATTTCTGCTGTCCATCCCAGCTGTATCTTGTTACTTTATGGCTGGGTCTTTTCTGGAAAAAGGTGGTCTTAATTATCTGGTTATTTCTTAAACCGAAGTCCAGCAGATCTTCACCTCTTGGTTCCTGCTTCCAAGCTTAGCAATGCCAAATACAAATTCCATATGAAAAATTTTGTAATAGTTAATCAAAATCTCAATTGTGGAAAACTGGAGTTTTTTGGCCTTTGATACACACTCTTCAAATTTCTATGTGAAATCATCTAACAAAAGCAGAATGTAAGCAAGAGTCCAGCTGGAAAGGACATAGAAGAAGAAAAAGAAACATATCATATTAAGATTTTCAAAAATGTCACCACTGAACCATATCATATATGCTTCAATTTTTCATTTACAACACTGTGGCATAATTTTACTCAAGGGCTCAATACAGTCATGGGGAATGAAGGAAGGAACCCAGGATAGCCGTGCCATAAACTGTGAGAACCCCGTAGCGCTCCAGTAGGAATGAATTCCTCTAGATGGGCCTGAGCCACAAGCCGTGATTTCGATCATGAAGACCTCACAGCCGCATCCCCACACGAACAGCAAACTTTGGAGGGGTGAGATTTGAACGAGGGGATGCACTGAACATTTGTCACAGGTTGACAAACTTCTCTTTTCCAGGGCTGGAATCACCTGAATTTTAATCACCCAGTGGCCCTGAGTTCAATTCCCAGCCGGGTCAGTGTTTTTTAATTGTAATGATTATTATCCCTGGCCTGGGGACTGGATGTTTGTGACGTCCTTAATCTTCTTTTCCTCACACACAACATTCCACACTACTGCCATTCCAATTACATGCAAGTTTATACAATATGGAGCCAGTAGTGACAAAAGATCCACATGGGTTAAAAAAAGCTAAATTCTACAGATCTGACACCACACGTAGTTAAGATGATAATTATAGAGTAACAGGAGCTGATAAAACCTTTTACTTGTGTCATGTAGAGATATATGCATATTAACGTGAGCAGCCATTAGCACCTGGTGAGCTCTTACAAAGGAAGAGGATTTGTTTGGCCCTCTGGAGCCGGAGACCTTGTGAGACTATAAAGGCTGGATAGACAAGGGAGGTGTCCTCCTGTTTCATTTTGAATGGTGACAGTGAGGTGTTGTGACCACGAGCAGATAAGACAATAACTGTGTCAAGTTTATGTTAGACTTGAACTAAAATAGTTGTGATTTAGCTCGCAAGAGCTAGTGACGGTTGGCATATATAAATATTATACGGTGCGTACGCAAAGTGTCAAATTAACTTGTACAATTCATTAATATATAACTGCTGACAGGGGCAAAGAGCAACCGGGCCAAGTTCCCTTATTTTAGTGCCGCATAGATCGAAGTTATATCTAAGAGGCGACTATAGTAAATTATTAGCCAATACTAAAGTTGCTATCATGCATTTGAGGAGGGAAGTTAATCGGGAAGTAGTGGGTTCGAACCCCACTGTCGGCAGCCCTGAAGATCGTTTTCCGTGGTTTTCCATTTTCACACCAGGCAAATGCTGGGGCTGTACCTTAATTAAGGCCATGGCCACTTCCTTCCCACTCTTAGGCCTTTCCTATCCCATCGTCGCCATAAGACCTATCTGTGTCGGTGCGACGTAAAGAAAATAGCAAAAAAAAAATGGCAGGGAAGTAGATCATTCCAATTTAATTCAACAGTTACAGATACAGCCCACATTAAGGAGACAGCAGCCATGAACTATCCAGGAGTTGACAAGAGGACCTACATCCCTGTGCTGTGTGTCGTAGTCATGGGCCGAGCCTGCATGACATATCGGGATGTGATTTGCCGCTCATGGAGAGGTTGCCACCAAGTTAAGTCCTTTTGTTCTTTAAGCATGTGAAGTGATAGCTAGATTCACTAGGAAAGGCCATTTTAAATAAGTAAATTAACTCTTAAATGTAAGTCAGAGTGGCATTTGTATTGCTTATTTCACTAAATTTAAATATGTTTAGGACTGCTTGCATTCTAAGTCCATGAGCTATGTATTGTAAATATTTTGAAGGGAAATAAGGGAAAGAGTAGGTTAGATATTGGTGTGAGTTACTGTTATATGTATTTAATTCCAGTTTATGTTGAGGTAAGATAGAATTGTATGGGTAGATTCTTCATGAAAAATCTAGTGGGTTGTACGCCACCAGTGTCAATCTGGAAGAGAGGATTAGACTAGAGACAGTATATGCTAGGATGTTTTATTGCATGATGCATGAATTTCAGCTGTGAGAAGATGCAAGGGGAGACATTTCAACACTGAAAGTAGAATAGGATCTTTAAGTGTGGTGGCAGGCAAATACATGGATATGTACCAGTTGTCAAACCGATATTTATTTACATGTGAGGCTACAGGATTTCCTGTGGATATTTATGGGGCTGAGATGCTAAGAGATAGGCTATGAAAGCCGTGATGTTATATTTGGAGCTGTGATGTTGGTAAGGTAATGTACCGGCCTGTTAAATATGAAAGTATGTAAAGCTGTGAGTCGTATTTGATGGCCAGAGTTGTGTGCTTATCTGTAGCCCTGGGAAGGTTGTCAAGGCTGGGTGCACCATTTGTTCTTGCTCCAGGTAGTTGCCGACCCTCGACTCAGCTGAATGCTGGTCAGAGAAGGGTAGTAAAGCTTTTACAAATAGTCCCATTATGATTGTGAATTGCCTGTCCACAAAGACCTAGTTAGTGGTTATGTCTGTTGCCGATCAGCTGATTTCCCTGCCGTGTCAAATGCTACTGCTATGCTGCATCTATGTGAGATATGCAATGTCCAGTGCCCGGACATGTTGGGATCTTGACCCGATAGCTCTATCAACTTTAGTGTACCGGTATATATTTTTGTGTGCTTTATTTTACAGGTTTGTTTTTGTATGTTGTGTCCAGTGTGTTCATTTCTTTGTTGTGATGTTGTCATTTGTTCGATAAAAGGGAGACATAGCCCAATGGCTACTTTTTTTTGGGATCATGATCATAGGTTCGGATCCATACGGTAGAATCTGTGATAATTTTGGAAGGGTGATTCAGATGCAGTCCTGAACAAGTATTCTATACGTTTGTGTCCGAGTGATCGGAATATGTTTGTAATTTAGGACATTACTAGTGGATCGGGTATTACTACCGCATATTATGAATGGTTTAGAAATTGAGTCCTCAGGCAAAGAACTAGGGACTTAACAAAGTGCGCAACTAAAATTTATAAATTCAAATTATTCCATGCGACAAGAAATTTATTTGATAATTGTAATTTATGTAAAAATTCGTGTGATTTTTCTCTGATTGACACAACCAGTGATCAGCTGTTTTATTTGATTTGACTTTGTGTTTAGATTGGTTTCTTTTTATTTTAGTTTAATAAATCCATTTTACCCAATTTCTCAAATTCTCATTCACTAGATTTATATGTGCATATTAACTGCCCATATTTTGGAGTATTTCAGAAGTTAGATATGTTTTTATTTGCTTTATGACCACATTCGGATACACCACGCGCTTCTACCCCTGAGCTAGGCCAAAATTAGGACACGATACAGTACTCCACTGCCTATCAGTCAAGTCCAGTGTAAGGTGTATATGACATATCCAGTTTAACATCATACTGTATATTCTTAATGATAAAAATCTAATAAAATCTAAAATCTAATAAAAAATTAATGTCAGAAGTAATGTCAAGTGGGTAGGGAATGGGATAGGGTTAAGCATGATCCTTGCAATCTTTTTTAGCTGTTTGATCTTCCTTCAATACTTTCCAAGTCTATAAAATATGATACTTATGTGCTATACTAACCTGACTCACACCTCCAGGACGAATATATGCTGCATGCATTCGTGCCCCAGACACTCGTTCATAGAATTCCATCATTTTCTCTCGTTCTTCAAACAACCAGAATAACGGTGTTATAGCTCCCACATCCACAGCATGGCTACTAACAGCCATGATATGATTTCGGATTCGAGTTATCTCTGCAAACAGAGCTAAACAAACAAAATACACCTGATGATGCTCATATCTTTTCAAATAAGAATACGTAGAATTAAACATGTTATCTACTTACTTCTGATATATTTTGCTCTCTTGGGTATATCAATGTTGAGTAGTTTTTCTACAGCCAGAGAATAACACTGTTCATTTACCATCATGGACACATAGTCCAATCGATCAAAATAGGGTAGTGCTTGTGTGTATGTCTTGTATTCAATCAGTTTCTCAGTGCCACGATGTAGCAGACCAATATGTGGATCAGATCGTATCACAGTCTAATAAGAAAACAAAATTAGTAATTAGTATTATTTAGTATAAACTCTTTATGATATTAGTCCCTTCAAACACTGTCATATACATACACTATGTGATCAAAAGTATCCGGACACCCCCCAAAACATAAGTTTTTCATCTTAGGTGCATTGTGCTGCCACCTACTGCCAGGTACTCCATATCAGTGATCTCAGTAGTCATTAGACATTGTGAGAGAGCAGAATGGGGCACTCCGCATAACTCACGGATAATACCAATATAAATGGTCCGTTATTGGACATTATAAATTTTCCAGCCCTCATTCTTGGTTGCCAGCGTTTCACCCCCCATGTGCTAGGCTGTGCTCATCAGTTGGTACCTAGCACACCTACCAAGACGCATGGCTAGTGCATACTGTGGAGGCCACTGTGTAGGCTAATAGTAGCCACCGGCAGTGCCAATGCACTTGAGACTTTGTCTCATTACCAAAAATTGAAGCCTGCTTGGCCATTAGATAATATAGATGTTGATTCCCATAGGGAATGTGAAATATTTGTTCCAAATGAGTAAATTTATAATACCAATATAAATGGTCCGTTATTGGACATTATAAATTTTCCACCCAACTCATTCCTGGTTGCCAGCGTTTTGCCCCCGTGTACTAGGCTGGGCTCATCAGTTGGTAACGAGCACACCTACCAAGACGCATGGCTAGAGCATACAAATATGGCTTTACATCGCACTGACACAGATAGGTCTTATGGCGATGAGATTTTTTTTTAAGAAACAGGACCTCCAGGAAATTGATCTAACTGATACTTTATCCGGCTGCTCACAAATTTACTGCTGGTTTCAACTTAGCTAATGAGGGATGTAGGTGGTCACTGGAAGATTAGGTTTCATTCGCTGTTGTGAATAGCTAATGAGTTAATTCACGGCATATGGCCATCAGAGCTCTACAGAGTGTACTCAATAACATCTGTTGTATGTGCACACGAGCATGGCCCAAAATTTGTAGGATGTCTATAAAATGCATGTATGCAAAGTGTGGCCTAAAACTACATTCACATTGGCAGAAGACTTGCAATGTATTTATTTATTTTTTTGTTTCTGTGATTCTGGATACTTATTGTATGGGTTCTTTTTTCTAATACAAGTGACATGTCAGCATGCCTTTCAGCATTCACTCTGCTGCAAGCCTCTGTGAATGAACTTAGTGCCTCCACAAACTTCTATATGATAACTGCACTGTGGCCTATCTTACTGCTACATTTCTGATCTTGAAATCATTAAAGAGTCTAACAATAATCTCATAGATCTTCCTCTATTTCTCTCACCTTCCATGATCAAGTCCATTATTCTCCTTGGCAGCCTCTACCAGCCGCATGATCCCACCGATAGACCTGGTCCATATGCACAGCTTAATCCATTGAGTTCACTCCTAACTTAGCATTTATCTCTCCACAGTGCATGCCCTCTTGCCACTGTACCCACCTCTTCTAACCAGCAATCATTTTTGCAACTACTATATCTGTTACTTCCAACTTATGAGTAAGATATCTTCAGCCAATCCAGTTTTCACTTTTGTACAGCAAAACTGAACTGAAATGTAAGGATAATTTTGTATGGAAACTCACTTCTTTCTTACAGAAATCCACCCACTGTTTGCCATATTTCTACCCAGCTAAATCCTTCCCTGCCATTTTATAACTTTTAGTAAATCATCAATGCAAACTATAAACAATGAAGAAGGCCAAGAGTGCAGGGCAGCTGGCAAGACTACAATCCTGGTGAAGAATGACAATAATAGTGCATGGTGGCAATGTGTGTGAGCCAGCAGCAAGCAAAACAATAGTGCTGGCAGATTGTTGAGACTTGTGATAAAGAAGCTCCAACCTGATTAACAATGAAGATTGTGCCCAGAATGGTCTGGAAGTGGAAACTAGGTTAATCTTAAGCAAGCCTAAATAAATAGTGAACCCAGCAAGATCAAGTGAGTTATGCATCTATCATGAGTGTGTTACAAGAGTAACAAGTACTGCAATGAATTAAGATGGTCTTCATTACACAGCGTGCGATGAGCTGTGAAGTGAACTGTTCTGGAATGACACTATGCTGTGAGAAGCCCTGTTGCAGAATGAGAGTTTGATGGGCCAATCTGCAGGGTATTCAACCATCACAAGAAAATTGCAAATAGTAATGTAACCCTCAAACTAAGTCATGACATTTCCAGTGCATACACTGTGTTGTGGGGTCATTAATTGCACCAGGTATGTAAGGTGAATAATATTGTTACAAAAGAAACTAAACTGAACAGAATCTTGCCAGTCTAACAACACAGGGAACAACAACAACTGAATGTGAATGCCTGTTATAAGAGCAAGCTTGTTAACCGGCATCATCATTAATTCCACAATGTAATTTCAGGGTTAATAATTTAGTGGATTGTAAAATACGCTACCTCTCCAAGTAGTGATTTTTGGTTTTTTAGTTTTAAGAATCTTGATAACCTGCCACAACTTCCCACTATATTTCACCATCTCAGGCACTATGACACTAAAGTTTATTTACCACCCTCACTACTTCCTACCTACAACGTAATTTCAATGAGAACACTCCTTCCGTCTGTTCTGTGATTCCCTTGGATTTACAATAAATTCCTCTAATTAGCCTAAAATGCTATTCATTTCTCTTTTCCTTGACTTTGTAGGATTCTTTATTATGGTCCACAAAGGATTCCCTGCAGTCTGACATAGTTTTCCAAGTTGTTAAAACATTCTCCCACGATTTATTTTCGGACACTGTAATTGTCTGTTTGCCTCTTTCCTCTGTATATTGTTTATGTACAGTTGCTAAGAAAAGGAATGAGTGCATGGTACAATTTTCTCAGAAACAATTGAACCTATAGATATACTGTATTGTTTGTTATAGGTAACAACAGGGTTTGTATCTAGAGTGGAGGTGAATTACAATTAACCCTTTGGGCTCCGAGCAATAACACACCTCGTACTAAACAAACACCAAGTTTATTTTGACAGAATAACTTACTAACTTTCAGTCATGCATACACAATAATTAATAAAATTATAAACTCTCAAATGTGAGAAGTATTTGGCATGCAAGTACCTATTTAAACAACTTCAGGGTGTGATATTTTTCAAAAACAGTCACATGGGTGAAGTCCTGGGTTCCTAGAACAAGTTTTACAAAATAAAACAGTTTCTCTTCTTCCCCCTTTCACCTTCCTCTACTACTGCACACAGCACAGTCCTTAGACAATCCCTGTTCATTCTTTGGAATGAAATTGTATCCTTTTAGTCTCTTTTCCTGGTCGACAGATGTTGGGTGACCAAATTTTGCCTTGTTGATGTTCCAAATGTCACCAAAGGGCTCCACCACTATCATCTCCCTATGGCAAATATGAGGAATAGGTTGCTTGTTTCTTGTTGCTTGCACCTGGTTGTACAGAATAAAACTTTTCGTAACAGTAACTTCTAGAAACCAAAAAAAATAATAATAATAATAATGCCGCCACTTGTATGGTATACTGAGTATAGTTGGAGATGACCGCTGGCTTCTCAAATTCATTTACTCACACTCCCCAAGATTTTCTTGTCCCCAGGTTAGTGAAAGAGTTATGGAAGATACTCAGGATAAGAACAGTTCTTTTGTCCTTCCAGGCCAAGAAAAGCACATCCTTTTCTGAATTCTGATATGCTTTATGCTTCATGCTCTGAGAGCTTCAGCTTTTTTGCTTGCTGTGGTGAGCCTCTTCTGTTAGGTTGCATGGTACCTGTCAGATGAACATGCAGCTTTCTTGTTTCTTTCGCTAGATCATAGTTGGTGTAGAATCTGTCTGTGTTCAGGTGTAAGCACTTGCCAGCAGGGATTGCAACAATTGTAGTACTACTCTACTTATGAAAGTCAGTTCTTGTTGCATTAGACTGTTGTCGGCTTGCTGCAGTATGGTACCACATGACACCTTCGGGCTGAGCAGCAGTCGCTTGGTAGGCCATGGCCCTTCAGGGCTGTTGCACCATGAGGTTTGGTTTTTAGTGGGGAGGTTGGTTTATTGATATGCAACATCCAGAAGATCTGCAGAAAATGCTTTCGTGGAAATATGTTATTGAATATTGGCATACTTTTTATTCATTCTTGAGGTCAGTATTCTTCGATTGATTATTTCAGATTCAAACCCATATTCAATATGAAAACCGAGAAATGCCTTCATTTCCAGCAAGGTAACTGAAGTCCAAGTGTTCTACATTGAATACTGATGGAGAGGTGTGATTTTAGAAATCCTCTCACATATATATGTACTGAGACTCAGACACGATTTCTCCAAGTATTACATCAGAAAAAATAACTCAAAAATCTGAGAGGCTTCTCAAAGTTTTGATGTAACTTCACACCACTATGTGCACTGAAAACGAACTGCGACAAATAAGCATTGTGAACTTCATACATGTTCCAATTGGCTTCTTGTTGTCCAGGAACCGCATCAGCTCTTCCGTCATTATCAAATCTACGATCACCATCATTGTCACTTTCATTGCTCGAGTCATTTGAATTAGCAGGTAAACTTTCATTCTCACTAAAGGCACTAACATGAAACTCTTTGCTATCACTCAATTTGTTCAGTAAATCACTAATCTCATCTGTAAACATACGCTTGCTACCTCAACCCAACATTTCAACAGATTGCTTGTGACAAAACGCCAATAACGAAACGTAAAACTATCGATCGACTAAAAACAGTTGACTTTTATGGCCCATGGATGTAGCTCAAACTTTCCACTGCTAGACTGCAGCATAAGATAAATCAAAATGATGTAATAAGGTGGTAAAATTCATATATTCCTTGGGTTGTTGACACCCGACACAAGAATACAACAGAAATATTTATCTATCGGGCCGCTCCAGGCACAGGAGCACAAAGAGTTAATAGTAATATATTTAAAATTGAGTCTGACAAAATATTAAATATTAGGAGCATACATTACCACGCACTCAATCTTATTTTTATTTTCTAGCAACTACAGATCAATTTGTATTTAGAGACATTTTTGAAATGCCCACTTGCTATCTTTACAAGCAGTCCTGACTTATTATGTTATTTTTAAAAATAAAGTTATGCAGTCCTATCACTCCATAAAGATGCATGCTTATCCCCATCTTCCCATACTACTGTTACAATTACCGGTATGTCTACTACAACATTCCTGTATGCCACTCATTCCCTTTCCATTCTTTACTGTCCATTACTTTCCTCTTTAACCATTATCTTTTGATACCCTTCAGTTTCATTAAAACTAACCAAACCCCATGGTGCAACATGGTGCCATGGCCTACCAAGCAACCCCTGCTCAGAAAGACCTGCAGATTATGAGGTATCATGTGGTCAGCAAACCAACCCACTTACACTATACAATCCTTGCTGCTGTCACTGACTGACTATATCTCACAGGCTCATGAAACTTGTCTACACCCTGATCTGCTCTTTTGCAAGGTGAATCCACTGAGATAATTCTAGTCCTATTTCCTGCAACTGTCAGATCTATCCACATCATTCATTTACATGCATAACAGAAAATCTCTTGCATATTACGCTTTTCATAATAAACAATACACCAAGCTCGATAGCTGCAGTTGCTTAAGTGTTGCCAGTATCCAGTATTCGGGAGACAGTGGGTTCAAACCCCATTGTCAGCAGCCCTGAATGGGTTTCCATGGTGTCCCATTTTCACACCTGGCAAATGCTGGGGATGTACCTTAAGTAAGGCCACAGCCGCTTCCTTCCCACTCCTAGGCCTTTCCTATCCCATCGTCGCCATAAGACCTAACTGTGTCGGTGCGACGTAAAGCAAATTTAAAAAATATACAAAAAGACAATGCCATTTCTGGTGTATTCAGTCATTGTGTATGGAGACATTTTGCTTTGATGCCACCTAGTGTTATGCTTTGCTACCATTAGTAACATTTTATGTTGGTGGCTCGGTTGAATATCCACATGTGTTGCACTGTGACCATTGACACGTGATAGTGACATAAAAAATTCTCAGGTACAGTTTGATATGGTTACCATAGGTAATGCCAAAGACAATAGTGAAAAAGATTATAATAGAAAGCTAGGAAAGGAGTGGAAGCATGAGTAAAGACAGCTGGCAAGTAGAGGTCCAGTGTGGATGGTACAGAAACATAAATTCAGTATGTAAAGTTATTTTCATAAATACTTGTAAAGGAAAAGGGGTGGGGAGAAACAAACCCAGGAAACAAAGATGGGAGGTATCCCAAATAGCAAGAACAACATTATAATAGCTCAGGTATAATATATATTCTCCAATCAAAAACCTCAACAAGTAGGAGCCGAGTAAACAGCATACGAGAGCAAAACAGAGGGGAGATAGACAAAGATATTACTTTACAAATATGGAACATAATTCTCAAACAAATAGAGTACTGGATGATCATACATCATATCTGGCTCCATGGCTAAATGGTTAACCTGCTGGCCTTTGGTCACAGGGGTCCCGAATTCAATTTCTGGCATGGTTGGGAATTTTAACCATAATTGGTTAATTTTGCTGGCATGAGGGCTGGGTGTATATGTCATCTTCATAATCACTTCATCCTCACCATGACGCCCAGGTTGCCTACGGACCTCAAATCACAAGACCTGCATCTGGCGAGCCAAACTTGTCCTCAGACACTCCAGGTACTACAAGCATATGCCATTTCAACACAATACAATATACAATATTAATTAAGACTTCCAAATTGTATCATTCTTTACAAATGTGTAGATGGGGAATATGGGACATAAAACGCAGAATGAATATCACTAGAATTCAAAGAATAGTTACTCAGTTCATTTTCCCAGGAGCAGAACAGTTAGCATCACAATTTTAGGTTAAACCGGAATTATTTTTTACTATTTTATTGAACCCACCAACAAATGCACAACAAGCACCTCATTTTTTATATAGTCTCCCAAATTTGAGACACATTTTTGCCACCGAATTGGCAACTTTTTTATGCCATCCTAAAAAAAAAAAAAAGAAGAAGAAAGTGGTGCAGCCAGTTGAGCATGTACTCCTCTACCA
The DNA here is from genome assembly GCF_040414725.1 of Anabrus simplex. NCBI lineage: Eukaryota > Metazoa > Arthropoda > Insecta > Orthoptera > Tettigoniidae > Anabrus > Anabrus simplex. The sequence goes on from NC_090265.1 coordinate 494,471,106, forward strand.
CTGCATCGTCACTTTCCTCTCAGTTCTTCTTTCAGTGGTCCAAACAAGTGGTAATCACAAGGTGACAAGTCAGGACTGTAAGGGGGATGTTCCAGAGGTGTCCAATGCATTTCCTCCAGTTTTTCCTGTGTTGCAACAGCAGTGTGCGACCCTGAATTGTCGTGCAGAAAAGAACATCTCGGAACGTTTGTTGCAATATGCAGCTTTTGTCTCGACCAAAAGACAGCCGTAATAGCTTGCATTTTCTGTCCTTCGTTCATGCAAGAAATCCACAAGCAAAATGCCTGCATAGTCCCAAAAAGCAGTTGCTATCACCTTTTCAGCAGAAAGGCATGTTTTGGCCTTGACTGGGCCAGCTGCACCTCATTCCCACCACTCCATTCTTGCTTGGTTTGACTCCGGGATATAATGATGAACCCATCATGGGTTGAACACTTCCAAAGCTTATTTCCCACGATTGAAGGAATTTCAGAAATGTTTATGCACTTATCTTCTTCAATAAGGTCATGTACAACACGAATGTTGTCAGCAGTGATGCTTGTCCGCGGTCGTCTTTGATGGGGCTTGTTTTCCACTTCTTCCCGTCCTGCCAAAAGTTGTTTGTGCCATTCATACACCTGGGTCTTTGAAAGAATTTTGTTCCCAAACTGTCCACGGAGCCTTCTCAAAATTTCCGAAGCTCTGGTGCCTTCTTTCGGCAGAAACTTGATGATGATGAAGATGCGCTGCACAACGGACATGTGTACCTCTTGCTCGCTCATGGCATGCTGAAGCGAGCAGTCGCTCTGTGGTGTGTGACTCATCAAGATCCCTACTCCAGACATCCCCACCAACATCCTCTCAAAGCCCCACCCATTTCTGTTCGCTCCAGAGGCTCTAATTTTAAATTCTGGTTTATATTTGATGCACCTAATAAATGAATAAATTCAACATGTCTTGCATATATGTCCATCATGGGACATAACATCAATTTTTAGTCTAGATTTAGTTACCATTGCCAAAATTGACCATAGTAAGCTTCAGTAAGGAATCATAAGCGATAAAAACACTCGCTTCCACGGCAGATAAATATAGAATCCCCGTAGGGACAATTAGAATGTTCATTAAAAGTGTTCATACTTCATGCTTGTGTTCTCACAATGATAATCCTGGCACTCAAACATAATAACACTGAGACATACGCCAAGAACGTCCTCCCTCCCCAACAGGCCGAAGATCGTCTCCACAGGAGACCGTATATAGGAAGAGTTGAAGAGAGGAGGCCATCTCAACACAGAGGAATATGTTGATTTGGATATCTTTATTGGGATGCTACAACATCTTCAGCCATCATATTTATCTGATGTGAAAATGAGAAACCATGAACATCTTTAATAATACTAAGAGTGGAGTTTGCCCATATGCAAACTTACAGTTCCTCAACAAACCCTGCATAGTCAGCTTGTACAGTAAACATGTTATATCCTACCATTGACAACGGAAGTAGTGTTCAACAAATTTTACAATGTCTATCATAAAGTTCTTTTGTATGATCTTCCATCAAAAGATGCCTCTATCCTTTCTCCAGGCAGTCATAGCCATGCGGTTGTAGACACTTGAATGACAGTCACCCAAAGACTGGGCTAGAATACCGCTGGACACTTAGTATTGGTCCGTTGAATTAAGGATACTGAAGAATAGATAATGGTATAACCACTTGACTAGCAACTTTGCTAATGAAGGATAGACACTGAGCACCACAAGTAACATGTGTGGCCACACATATTAGCACAGATGGAAGAATCAAGAAGATTCACAACATTAGTCTTTATTGGTAAACTTAACCAAAATAGGTATTTGTATTTCTTCCTGTACTGACTTTTCTAAAGCTATTAAAAACTATTTAAAATAATATGTGCTTGGTCCACCTTGTCAATGGTGGCCATGGCCGCTTCCTTCCCATTCCTAGGCCTTTCCCGCCCCATCGTCGCTGTAAGACCTATCTGTGTTGGTGCGATGTAAAGCAAAATAGCAAAAAAAGAATGGTTCTATAATGTTGCTCTTAATTAGTAGTAAGTAGTACAGTGAGAAATAAAATGGACTGAAAATCTCATTCACAGCAATACTAATAAATTTCACAAAGCAGTAAAATACGTTACTTACTTCTCCATCCAGTTCAAGAACTAGACGCAAGACTCCATGAGCAGCAGGATGTTGAGGTCCAAAATTTAATGTCATATTCTGAACTTTCTTCTCCACAGGAATCAGCTTGCTGTTCCAAGGAGGTATCTTCCACTTGGATGTGACTTCATCAGGGTACATAACAGCACCATCAAACTGCTTAATAAACTCTACATCTGGGAACCATTTTTTGGCACCCCTCTGAGGACTAAAGACCAGTGAAACAGAATTAGAATACACATCCCATAAAATTCAAAAGTGAGAAGAGGGTGTAAATTGGCATATGGGCTTGCATGTGTGCAAGCACAGGAATCAAAATAATAATATAAAAAGAAACAGCTTAAGACTGGATGGATACAGATATAAAGTAACACAGTAGTAGCTGCACATTTTACAACATTGCTCACTATTGTTTGGCATTACACTGTCCTCCCCAGTATACCACGTATCAATCCCCAACACTATCCCCTTACTTGAAGTTGCTAGAGATGCCAAGTGGCAGGCCTAGTAAGGAAACTAAAACAAATAACATAAAAAATGCAAATTTCATTGGAATTAGGCCTGCTCATCAAACATCCAGGAAACTAAAATTTTAAAGAACGTGACTGCATATCTTAGGGTTTTACTGGAGAAAAGTATGGGGTTAATGTGAGAGCCAATGAGGCATCGCCTACGATTGATTCTAAATAGAGTTTCATAGTATGTTTAAAAGGAGCTTTGTACTTAGCATATAGCAACATACTGAATTTCTTGTGCACACCTCAAGAAATGGCAATGAGGAGATTCTTCAATTAGCACATTTTTTTATTGCTGGTGATATAAGGATATTTTGCTCTCAGAATGGCTTCATTTAAAGAAGATGGTCAAAGAAAGATAAATATCTTCAAAGGGATTAGGCAAACTGTTAAAATCTCTATACAAGTATTTTATGGAGTTATGTGCATGGCAGTTATTACTTGTGAAACAGGATTCAGCTTCTTTAACAGGATAAAAAGGAAGAAAGGACTTAATAATAGTAAAAATAATATTTTGTTTTTATGTGGGAGTGAAGGAAATCTTTCATGAGACTGTTGTGAAGGGTCCACACTCCACAAGCATGTGAGATTACTACTCACTAAAACCCACACACCCTTTAACCACAATGTATATCTCTGAGCTCTCGCATTACTTCAGGGGGTGTCTTGCTAATTTCCCAGGTTTCTTCATCCTTTATTTCTCCTTTACTGCTGTTCATGAGCATTCAAATCCCTATTTTTCTGATGCAGGATGCCTTCTACATCTACTGTTACCTGATCCCAAGATTCTTGGTTTCGTAGCATCACCTGCACAAAAGTTTCTGGCGTCAATTCTCCTTGCTCAGCTTGTAAATATCTTCTCTGTGTTGACCAATGATAACATACAAAAAATGTGTGAAGTACATTGTCAACATTATTGCAACAAATACACATCGAATCACTTGCTCTACCTACTCTTTGTAGAAATTTCTGGAAGTATCTGTGACCCATCAAGAGTTCCATAAGATGAAAGTTAACCTCACCATGAGCTCGTGCAACCCAATCAGCTAAACATGGTATCAGCCATTTAGTCCATTTTCCTCAAGGATCTTCCTTCCATCTTTGCTAACATCGTTCCATTCGTTGCTTATAAGCTAGCTCCTTAGCATACTTCTTTCCGAGCTCCCCTTGAGTTTGCCAGACTTCCTGTCTCTCTAAGGAGAGTAAGTCAATCGGTGCCAGCGCTGCTACTGTAAGAACCGCAGGTTCGGATATTGTGCGATATGCACTTGTAATACGCAAAGCTGGTCTCCGCTGTACTGCAGCTATCCTTCGCCGATATTTTTCAAGCTTCAGAGATTCAGCCCAGACTTCAGCACCATACAGAAGTGTCGAGTGAACTATCGACATCAGAAGTCATCGTTTGCTAGACTTCGGACTTTTAACATTGCTCATTAATCTTTTTTTTTTTTTTTTTTTTTTGCTAGGGGCTTTACGTCGCACCGACACAGATAGGTCTTATGGCGACGATGGGATAGGAAAGGCCTAGGAGTTGGAAGGAAGCGGCCGTGGCCTTAATTAAGGTACAGCCCCAGCATTTGCCTGGTGTGAAAATGGGAAACCACGGAAAACCATTTTCAGGGCTGCCGATAGTGGGATTCGAACCTACTATCTCCCGGATGCAAGCTCACAGCCGCGCGCCTCTACGCGCACGGCCAACTCGCTCATTAATCTACTCAGTGCAATCGTTGTTTTCACCGACTTATCCGTCACCCATTTGATATGATCCCAAAATGTAAGTTTGGTATCAAGTGTCACACCGAGGTACTTTATACTTCTAGTTGTATCGATTACTGTTTGTCCAATATACATTGGAATAACGGTCGTGATCTTTTTTCTTGTCAAGAGAACTATCTCTGTTTTATGATCTGCCAGTTGTAATCTGTGATTCGCCATCCAATCTTTCACTCATCAAATCACTTTATTTACCTTAAACTGATCCAGATCCAAATTTTGAGCTACTATCAAAACAGCTATATCGTCAGCATAGCCCACTACGTTGTGTCTTCTGGCATCTGTAACCTCAACAATCCATCATACATAATGTTCTACAGATTTGGGCCAAGGATGGACCCTTGTGCTGCACCAGCTGTGAGCCGTTTCACTTTCTGCCCATCTTCTGTGTGATATACTAGAGTACGATCTTTCAAATAATTTCTCATTATGTGTATGATATACTCTGGTAGTTTGAAAGTTTCTTGAACCGTTTCCAACATGACATTCCCTCACTGAGTTGAAAGCATTCTTGACATCTAGAGTCACAAGAAGTGTCACTTTTCGAGAATGATGATTAGCCATTTGTGCACTCTTCGCTGTATTCGACACTTCCCAAACTGCATCAACTGTCGAATGTCCTCGTCGAAAACCATGTTGACGATCAGAGAGATCCCCAGCTAGTTGAACTGCTACAAGTATTCTTGGCTGCAGAAGTTTCTTTAATCCTTTCCCAGCAGTATCCAGCATACGTAACGGCCTGTAGCCCCCAGATTTTCCTTTGCTCATTAAAACTAGCCGAGCTGTTTTCCAGCGAACACTAAACACTCTTAGTAGCAGGCAGCTATTGTATCTCTGCTGGAATACCATCTGGTCCTGGGACCTTTTTATTTCTAAGGAAGCTAATCACTCTCATCAGTTCTTCTTGTGTAAAAAGTGGTATGCCATCTATGAAGTCATCATGATCATCAGACCTCTCAGGATGATCTGGGAATAATGTATCTACAATATCCTTAATTGCATTTGGGTCCACAGTTGTTCCTAGGCATTCCTTTGCTGTTTCTACTACAACATCCCTATGTGCCACCCACTTACTTTCTATATCCTGAACCTGCTTACTGTCTACTGTTTGAAACTTCTCACTAATCATATCCATGTACTTCTGTCTAATTTCCTCGTCCTGGAGATTTTCTACCCTTATTCGTTTGCAGACAGATTTCACTTTCTCTACCCTAGGCCTAGAGATACTTAGTTCACTACAGATCAGATAGTGGTCTGTATCATCAAAAAATCCCCGGAAAACTCGTACATTCTCAACAGATTTCCTGAATTTGAAATCTGTTAAGATATAGTCTATTATGGATCTGGCACCCCTAGCCTCCCATGTGTAGCGGTGAATAGCCTTATGCTTGAAGAATGTATTCGTAACAGCTAAACCCATACTAGCACAGAAGTCCAGCAAATGCTTCCCATTCCCATTAGCTTCCATATCTTCCCCACATTTACCAATCACCCTTTCATATCCTTCAGTTCTATTCCCAACTCTCGCATTGAAATCGCCCATTAGCACTATTCTAGCCTTGATGTTGACCCTGACCACGATGTCACTCAATGCTTCATAAAACTTGTCAACTTCATCCTCATCTGCACCCTCACATGGTGAATACACGAACACAATTCTAGTTCTAATTCCTCCAACTGACAAATCTATCCACATCATTCGCTCATTTACATGCCTGACAGAAACTATGTTGCGTGCAATAGTATTCCTGATAAAGAGCCCTACTCCAGACTCTGCCCTTCCCTTTCTAACATCCTATCTCCTAACTCTTCCTCGTTATCTCCCCTTACCCGAATATCACTTACTCCTAGCACATCCACATGCATCCTCTTTGCTGACTCAGCCAGTTCTACTTTCTTTCTTCCATAAGCCCCATTAATATTGATAGCTCCCCATTGAATTCCATTTTGTTCGCCAAGTTGTTTCCAAGGAGTCCCTCGCCCGTCAAATGGGAGTGGGACTCCATTACTCCCATAGGTCCGAGGCTTGCTTAAAATGTTCTGAGCTCAGTAAATTCATGAAGCAGGATGCTACCCTACTTGCACATAGTCCAAGTGAGGATCTCTCCTCTAACGGGTTATGGACCACTGGTGAATTGTATAGTCCTAGCCGCCTGAGCACAAGGAGGGCCATGACTCAGAATATGTCCGAGATGCCCACTCCCAACTGGTATCCCGACTCTCAGGACCACTTACTAGGCCACTCAGCCATTGCCCATGGCTCACAAACTAGGACATGACTACAGTAACCCACAACCTTTATTTAAAGTTTTAAATTAATTTTTGATATTGTAGTTAGACTTATTCAAGCCCACGCCTTCTTTCACCTCTCTGCGTTCCACAGATACCCCGGAACAATTATTATTATTATTATTATTATTATTATTATTATTATTATTATTATTATTATTATTATTATTCATAAAGTATCGTGGTGCTGGTCAGTGAAAACTGTACCGATTATGAAGGGGAAAGAGATGGTGGCACAGCCCTGCCACAGTAAAATGTCACGAACCGCCACAGCAAAAACCATCGCCAGTTAACACGATTGAACAATATTTCCATGTCAGTAATGCTCTAAATTCATAAATTCTCTTATCATGATCGTCCGCTTGTGTGGGTAAGGACGGTAGAAAAGCACACATTTATCCCCTACCAGTCGTAAGAGGCGACTAAATGTATCCCCATGAGCTCTGAACTTGGGAGCGTGGGATGGCGACCACGAGGCCTTTAGCTGAGTTCTGGCATTGCTTGCAATTACTTGTGTCAGGCTCCTCACTTTCATCTATCCTTTCCGACCTCCTTCGGTCAACTCCTGTTCTTTCCTGACCCCGACAGTATTACGTATGGAGGAGTAGGGAATCTTATTTTCATGCCCTTCGTAGCCGTTGTCTTTCTTATGTCGATGACTTCATTTTTTGATGTATCGGACCCCTTCCATCTTTTCCTCTCTGATTAGTTATAAAGGATTTTTTTTCTTCTTTTTTTTTTTTTTGCTACTTGCTTTACGTCGCACCGACACAGATAAGTCTTATGGCGACGATGGTACAGGAGAGGCCTAGGAATGGGACGGAAGCGTCCGTGGTCTTAATTAAGGTACAGCCCCAGCATTTGCCTGGTATGAGAAACCACGGAAAACCATCTTCAGGGCTGCCGACAGTGCGGTTCGAACCCACTATCTCCCGGATGCGAGTTCACATCTGAGAGCCCCTAACCACTCGGTTAAAGGATGGTTGCCTAGTTGTATTTCCACTTAAAACAATAATCACCACCACCGCCACTCATATCATAGTCATTACGGTAAAACTGAATAAGGCATAAATGATCGGATATTGTATTCTCTATAACATTTGTTATGTAGTACTTTTCGATAGGGCCAATAACATAGGTATTTTAAAATTAAATTGTAGGCACCTTCCCCTAATCTACCATTTCATCCAGGGTGAATAAAAGTATATATAGTCAAGTTACTTATTCCCCGATTTAACATTCCGATTTTCATTAAATCCTGTTTACCCATTTTCTCGTGGTTCGGCGTTAGTATGGACTTAACAACAAAAATTCAATTTTATGAATATCTCTGTTATTATAGCCGGCATGGTAAAAATATATAAGATATAAATGATACACAAATTACGGAAAATTAAAAAGTGCATTTCCTTGTTGCTGTGGACATGACCGATACAGAAACACCATTCTTTTTAAATTCTGAGCAATGTACAGACAAAACTCGTATTATATATATATAGACTATGTGTGTTAAAAATATACATTTTCTTTTAAATAAATGGTCTAAAACATCTAACCGTTGAATTAATAAACGTGGGCGAAGCCACGGGTACATTCTAGTCTATATATATAATAAGAGTTTTGTCTGTACATTGCTCAGAATTTAAAAAAGAATGGTATTTCTGTTTCGGTCATGTCCGCAGTGCCCTAACAAGGCAAGGCACTTTTTATTTTTCCGTAATGTCTGGCTATATGTATGCATGCATCACGCATCACGAGAAAACGGCTGAGAATAATTTAATGAAAAATCAGTATGTAAAGTCGGGGAATGAGCTGCTACAATCTAGGTTGTAAATCATTTTATTCACGCTGAGTGAAATGGTGGTTTAGGGGAAGGCCTAAAATCGATAAGTACTGAATAACTAAAATTATATAGAATTAAATTTCCGATCATCTATGTCTTATACATTTTTACCGTCCCGGCCATGATAACAGAGATATTCATGAATTTGTACTATTTTTATCGCTAAGACCATGGTGTCAACGTTAAGCTACGAGAAAATGGGTAAACAGAATTTAATGAAAATCGGTATATAGAGTCGGGGAATAAGAAACTACAGTCTAAGCTATAAATAATTTTATTCAGCCTGGATGAAATGGTAGTTTAGGCGAAGGCGCATAAAATTTAATTTTTAAAGACCTAAGTTGTTGGTCTTATCGAAAGTACTACATAACAAAATTTATAGAGAATACAATTTCCGATCATTTATTATTCGGTTTTACCGTACCGACTACCGTACCGGTATGATAAGAGTGATATTTCGGAGTAGGAAGAAAACTAAATGTGAAGGCCTACAATAGAGCTCGTGCGCATCATGTGATTTTAGTTGCTGGCGCTCGTAGCGGTGACTTGTGTAGTCTTTCAGGGGTACGGTAGTAGCTTGTGGAACTACAAGCGCAGGGAAGAATTGAATGTTTAGATGTCGTCTCTAGATATTTGTGTAGAATTTCGTTAAGTTCAGTGGGATGCATCGTATTTCAGAGCCACTTTAAAGAAGGGTGAAAAAAAAAAAACTGTGACAGTCATCGCATACTACAAACAAGGGAAGCATTGGGAGAAGAAATAACCTGCTTGTGTTTGAGAGAAACAAACATTCATCAGCCGCCTTATGCTGTTAAAATGAAAGTAAGCATATGTTTTCTGTTTCTATATAACAACGTAGCGCAGTATGTGTATCTATTGCAGTTTTAATTGTTTTTACAATTAATTTACACGAGATTAATCATTTTACAGATTGATTGCGGCAGAAAGGTTAAATCAGATGAGTGCAATTGCAAAACCGGACTTTCACAATGCTGTAAACATATCGCTGCATTGTGTATTTATATCAATACTGAGAGAGATTCTTCCCAGACTTCCTCTCTTCAACAATGGGAGGAACCTTAAAACATTATTACGGAGTATTTTAAAGGAGGAAATGCAGAAGAAATACTAAACGGACCATCAAGTAAGCGGCCAATTTATTACGCGTCGGAAAGTGAAAATGTTGAATCCTCAAGTAAAAGTTAAGGTCATAGACTGTGCTTTCTCGAAAATCTTGAAAGCGGAGTGTGAAGATGAATCTTTCTGTACCTCTACTTGCATAGTTCAAAACATCGTTGAAAGCGTCGTAAAGCTAATGGACTTCTTATTTCAGTGTCTTAACCAGTTGGGCAAACAAACAGTTAATAAACTATAAAGATGCTACCGTAAAATGGGGTGAATAGGAACATGGGGGTGAAAGGGAACGCACAGTAGGGAATTTATTTTATGGAAGGTTTGCATCGTATGTAAAGCAGTTCAGTGGGATTTTTTCACCCAAAATATTTCCTATCCTTATTTCCCGCCATTTCTATGTGCTCTGAAAGGATAACAATAACTTGTAGCAACAATAGTGCCCAATAAGGAAACCTTGAATTTTTTATAGCTGTTAAAGACCATAAAATCTTCTTCTGGATTAGAAAATCACGTGGAGGTAAGTGCTTTTAATATCTAGAATAAGTAACTATGCCATGTTTTGATACAATTAAACATAATTTTACCATGACATACAAGCACACTTTTCTACGTTAACACTATGCACAATTAGTGAACAAAATCATTGAAAAATGGGGTGAATGGGAACACATAGATGATGTGTAAAATGAGATTAAATGTGAATACAGTCTTCATATAAATACTGTTCGGTAATTCTATCCCTTACTTTATCTGTATTCCAGTTGATGAAGAAAGATGCCAAGGCAATGTAAACCAGATCAGAGGGGCAAAATCCACAGGAAAGACCCACCGGAAACACTTTCTGCTGCATCATACAGAAAATGTTCAGAGAAGTATGCGATTCCTACAACAGTGTTAAACAGACATATGAAATATAATAAAAGTGAAGGAGGAATAGAAATATAACCAAAAGTTGGACAGACATTGTTTAGATACTGAAAAGCATTTGGTTGATCAGTTGGTGATGTGTTCTCCTCTGATTACCCATTTGATGTATAACGACCTCCGCTGTATTGTTAAGGCTTACCTTGATAGAATGGGAGTTACTGTGAAGAGGTTCAGGAACAATATGCCAGGTTATGACTTTGCACTCAGTTTCCTTAATCGTCATGAAAATGTTTTATCTCAACGAATGTGTCTAAACAGAACAGACACCGTATTCTAAGTCGCTTGCCCCGTTCATCAGCAGAAGAAACGGTGGATAATGTTGAAGGAAACATTGGTATCACTGATGACTGCATTGTTTCTGTACTCAATGATATGAGGTTCAGTCCTGGGACAGTAAAAATTAGAAAGAGAAAGCTAAACATTCGTCCTGGTCAGAGTGTGAAAGCTGACGACTTGGAAAATGATAGCCAAGAAGGATATCTGTCAGATGATTAGCAACAGCAGAAGGAGATCTCAAAATAAAATGAAGTTCCTACTGATAAACATGCTAGTAAAAGAAAGTTGCCAATCCCAACCAAAGGACGCAAGAATCAGAATCCTAAATCACACCTAAGGCAGGACTGCAACTGAGAACTACATCCGGTTGAAAAAATAATGAGAGGTGTGTACAAGAAAGCACGAGTTGTAGGTGTCTGGGTTATGGTAGATTTTTCTTCTCCATCCACATCAGTAATCAAATCACCCAAATTCTTCAGAGCAATCCTATTTCATTGAAACAGTCACCAGTGTTGGACTATGAATGCTTCACAGTAACGTTTCTGAAGTAGGCCTACTGTATGTGCTAACTAAAGTTGAGAGCAGACAAATTTTTAAGTGGTCCGAACATAAAAATGTCTGTGAAATTGATAAGGCAAGCGTTGTTGGTGTGGTACACCACCCTAATCTTTTTAGAAGGGGACTCCTGAAATTCGATGTAAATTTCCACGTATGGTAACATTTTGGAGCATGTTTTAGGTCGACAATTACCTTATTGTATTATTTCTTACTGTTTATGCATTTTTCAGATCTTAGATAACATTTTTAAAGGTTTTCAGTGTTCCTTTTCACCCCAGTATGAGGAGAATAGGTTTAGACGGGACACTTAAGTATCTGTTCCTATTGACCCCAGCGACAGAAAATACTATAAAACCGTTCCCATTCACCCCATTTTACGGTATCTTGTGAATAATTTGCCTGGCGGTAACATATCACTAGCTTCCACAAATTATGAGTGCATGTTGCCAAATAATATATTTAAATTTTGTTGTGAAAATGTTAACGTAACAAATTGACAGAAGCCTGCAATTGCAGTTGAGACAGGGGAACAATCTTTATGTCCTTCCTGGTTACAGCAAAGGAAGTTAAGCATTTCGGCCAGCCAGAATGTACACCAGATCAAAACCCTACAGAATGGAGATTACGAAAGGCTGACATTAGCGTTTCTTTTATCTAATAATTTAAACACTCCTGCAGTGAGATATGGCAGAGCTAATGGACGGAAGGCACTTGAGAAGTACTGCTTATAAAAGAAATGTAACCTGATGGAGTGATGGCAACAAAAAATTTGATGTAAATTAATTCTTATAATGAGAAAACATTAACATTCTTTTATGATCACTGTTAGGTCTTTCACAGGGCACATCACTGCAATCTATAATGCACGTGCAATTTTCAAGGGTTTTTCAAGAGCATTAGGCATTGTGCTTTTGATAGCGGATCATTGTGGCAAGAAAATCCACTCCTTTGTTTTCTCAAAAATATGATGGAGAGCGAATTTAAAAATAGCAGATGCTGTAGTCGTATGACAGTTAAAAATTGCGCCTAGAGTGGTGAAACTAATACTGAGTTTACATTTCATTAGCAGTAGAAGCAGCATGTTTTCTTCGGTAAATGTACAGTTCTGATGAACAGAGGGTAACAAGGATAAGAGAATATGAAACACTGCAAATTTAACAACCTGCTATTTCAAGAAGATGTTGTTCCTTGTCTTTCACTGGCCTGTATCCATGAAATATATTATATTTGGTGTCCACGAAGTCCACGTGAACACCACAATCTCTCTTAAAATAAGTGTCAGTCGTCGTCTGTATATTTACTCGAGGCATTGGAAAATTTGTTTGAACTTCCGCTTCACAATTATTTTTCAGAGCAGAAAATAACACGTTCACACTGGTTTTGTTACCATTGGTGGTCATTACTTCAGTCTGCGTGCTTGAATAACTGTATGATTTTGAAAAATCTTCCGTGCTACTATTTTCAGCATTTTCACGTCTCCGTTTTCGCCTCTTGTATCTAGTCGTCACTAGGTGCTCCTCTTCTTGCTGAAGTTCAATCGAAACAAGCGGTTTTATAAACAATCACGGCACATAACCAGGACTGTCAGGATCTCTCGAAGGCATTCCAGTCACAAAATGCCGACTACAAACACGCAAGTTAGTCTTGGGTTCCCATGGCTTACCATCACTAGTCCCTCATTTCAGTGCCGCAATCCAGGCATTTCTTCTAATTTCATGCTGCTTTTTATTTGGAAACACAAAAATCTTAGTGCCAGGAGGACAGTTAATATACGTAAAGTTGCAATCAACCACAGAACATTTTCTTCTACTGTTTCGAGAACAGTACAAACAGTATGAACAAGACCAGCAAGGCACAGGCACTCGACTGCGACTCCCCCTGATTGTTTAAGTGACTTGCCGCCAGAGCGTAGCACCCATCATGCGCACGAGGTCTATATCGAAAGCTCATAAAATTTGTCAACAATACCGGTAACATTGCATTTGTTTGTTGTGTTATTATTTGTTTCTTATGCTGCCACTCATCTCCGAGGAGCGGTTTTTGCCGAGTCGGCGCATGTTTCTATTGTATCAGATGGGATGAAACAGACACAGCGGTGCTCGCCGATAGGCGGCAGATTTGCCGACTCGGCCTGTCATTTAGCTGGCGGTGCAGCGAGCGCAACGAGCTAGAATAACATAGAGAGGCGGAAGCGCTGCCTGGGTGAACCTAATAGAACGAACATCCGCCATGTTTCCTGTTGTCACACAAACAAGGGGGCATGGCCTTTAAATGACGAAAAGTGTAGAAAATGCGCATTTTAGAATCGCTGGGGGAGAATTAAAGTCCGTTGCCGAAAGCTTGAAGCATGAAAGCGAATACCGCCACTTCATATTGCGGCACGAGGCCAACATCACGACCAGTTGATTGTAGGCTAGTTCGAAATCATCGCACAGTGACATGCGAATAGGCCTCGAAATCGGAACAAGAGCGTTACCCTGCTTGGCTGTTGTGGTTAAGCGTAAATTAGAATAAAAACGATGGACATAAATATTTATGACAAAAAAACCTTAAAATCATAGGGACCTATAATAGGTTACAACCTCATTCTGTTAATATTTTTAAAATTATTGCATCCTCGTGAGTACTGTGTTCCTTTTTTAATCTGTTTACCCTGCCGGGTTGGTTTTTCCCACGGACTCAGCGACGGATCCCTCCTCTACCACCTCAAGGACAGTGTTCTGGAGCGTGAGACATTGGGTCGGGGGATACAACTGAGGGAGGGCTGCACCCGCTATGCTGAACAGGGGCCTTGTGGGGGGGGGGGAGAAGGAAGCGACCATGGCCTTAAGTTAGGTACCATCCCGGCATTTGCCTGGAGGAGAAGTCGAAAGCACGGAAAATCACTTCGAGGATGGCTGAGGTGGGAGTCGAACCCACTTCTACTCAGTTGACCTCCCCAGGCTGATAGAATCCCGTTACAGCCCTCGTGCCCCTTTTCAAATTTCGTGGCCGAGCTGGGAATCGAACCCGGCCTTCCAGGGGTGGCAGCTGCTCAAGCTAACCAGTGCACCACAGAGGCGGCCCATGAATACTTTACCAAAATAATCGTCTAGTGTAATTATTTATTATAATATAGGGGGATATCATGTTTCTCCCATTATCATATCATACTGGGATTACTAGCTTGAAAGTTGTCCATCATGAAGTGTGGCATAGTTTTAACAACCAAGGCAACAGACATCTACAATAAAGACTGTATACATTTCAAAAATAGCAGTAAAATGCTGTATTTATCATACTTGGTGTACGTTTGAACGAAATAAGTGATTTTTTGTGGTTACGTTTTCTTGGTGGTGGGCGTTCCATTTCCTTTATTTGTAAATGTGAATGAAAATTAAATAGGGCTGGAAATGTACAGAGCATAAGCAGCTGAATTGAGTGGGATACCATTTATCTCTTTTCGCCCTCACAACGCATTGTTCAGTTAATTCCTTGTTCTTTAAACGAGATCTGAAACAAAATTCGACAAATAATTACCGTGGCTATCCGTACTTTCGCTAAGTAAACAATAAAATGGATTTAATTACAAACAGAGATTACGAAAAGGAATCTCGGCTATAATTCAGTAATACTTACTTAAAGTACGATATATCCTTGGTTTTATTACTCCGATTAGTACATCCATACGCTGAGCTTATGGCTGGCATTCTTGAAAGCGAGAATCTATCTTTTCACTTCTTAAAACTTAGGGAATTAAATTGGCATGCACGATCTCCCTATCACCTCAACATATGCTCTCGCGCCAATTCGCTTTGTTTTGACAACCGTTAACATGGCTGCCCCTTATCAACTTGCTTCAAGCAGGGAGCGCTGATGTTAGGTATACAGCCCCTCTATAGTATGTTATTCTAGCTCGTTGAGCGAGCGTTTTGAAGACTTTGTGCGCGCTCTAGCGCCACTGATTTAATACATTCAGCTGAATCACGGCCGACTTGATGCGTCGCTCAAGTGAGGGATCCAGTCGGCCGTGGCTGAATTTACGCGACGATTGCATCATTGGTAGGTAGGCTATTCCTGTATGAGATATCTTGAAGTACCTTTGAAATTCAATTACATACACATAAAATGATTTTTGGAATAACAATAATTTATTTTTATATAATGTTAGCTAGCTTCCTCACCTAACGTCGCGCTCACAAATGTGTTTTGTCCACTGTCTGCTCGATACGCACCCGATGACTGCTTATAAGCAGTCATTTTAGATGCAGACCGAGCAGGCAGTGGTTTCGTCACAGTCGGCAAAAACCGCTGTGTGTATCAATCACAGGCGGTGGCCGACTCGGCAAAAACCGCTCCGTGTGTCATCAGCCTAACAGCCTGCCTGAATATTGGCGGAATATAGCTGGGGAGTTAGATAACTTTAGCATGCCATTCCTCTGGTTCATACATTTTCTGATACTGCTGGTACGTAGCACACGGTTTCATCATAGTATTCCAGCTATTCGATCCCTACTCCGACGCACTGATTGGATTGATCATTGTGCACCCGTAACGAAATAATGGCTCACTTATGACCTGGTCTAGAATTACAATTTCAGCCTATTCCAAATTATAGCACCACAACTCACTAAATAACTCAAAATTCAACCCTGAAAAGAACCGTTTCTTTAGAAAAGCTTTTCCCTCTTCACTTTTATTAAATTCTACATTCATATTATTCCAAATTAGCAGCGAAGAGGACGTTTCTCCTCTGGCTTGAAGGAAAAATTTGCCTGCTAGTCAGATAGTTCCCCTCCCCCCCGCCAGTTTAGTGAATTGATATTTTCTAACTCATCGGGCATTCCTATTAAACACATGAGTAAAAGGGCATAGAGTTTGAATTAATTAATTAATGTTATTTGTTTTACGTCCCACTAACTACTTTTTAAGGTCTTCGGAGACGCCGAGGTGCCGGAATTTAGTCCCGCAGGAGTTCTTTTACGTGCCAGTAAATCTACCGACACGGGGCTGTCGTATTTGAGCACCTTCAAATACCACCGGACTGAACCAGGATCGAACCTGCCAAGTTGGGGTTAGAAGGCCAGCGCCTTAACCGTCTGAGCCACTCAGCCCGGCGCATAGAGTTTGCCTTGGGACTCTACGCTATTCGCCCCCCCCCCCCCCGGTTTGGTCATTCCAGCTCTGGAACTTTGGACTGTTAAATCGGCAGCGTAGTACTGTTCATTAAAAGTGAGAAAATGTGTCTTTATACATTCGGTCGAGTATTTTATATGATGACATCAGTGGCGGCCCGTGGCCAAATTATCCGGCGGGGCACAACTTATAAAATAATATGGACAGTCAAGTAGATATTTAAGGTATCGGTTGCAAAATATAACAATAATGCGCATGTGAATAAATACACTAACAACTGACTTGTAAATAAGCTTATCCCGTTTACAGTTGGTGCCAGTTAAGATATTAACACCAAGGAAAAAGACAGTGAAAGGTGGGGTCAAAGGAAACGGGACACGAACCCGTGAACTCTCCATTTCCGGTCAAGTGTTATTTCACTGAGCTAAATGGCAGGGGATAAGCTGATCCAGATTTCGTTTATAACCTGTTCCCCTACAAGTCAAGTAATAATGAATATACTAACCTTCTCATTTTTAGATGAAGTCTATTCTTCGATCCTTTGCTTGAGCAAATACTTCGATAACTCGCTGGTTGAAGTCGGGAATCGAACGTACCATTTTACTTTCAATTGAAAGCATCGCCAGGGCCATTAGTCTGTCTTGGCTCATAGTATTCCTCAAGAAGGTCTTTATTCGATTTAGAGTAGAGAAAAACTTTTTACTTTCCACTGTCGACATCGGGTTTGTAACAATGATGCTCAGTAACCTAACGCATTCATTGAAAGTGTCTTGCATATTGTTGCGCAGGAAAAGTTGCAAAAGCGCCGCAGCACCATCTGCCGCACGCACGTCTACCCTGGAATATAACACTTCAAGTTCGGTCCTGAGCCTGGCTTTGTTCACTTTAGGGTACTTGTTTACGGTTGACGCGGAATTTTTTCCGGAAAGAGAGTACAAAATTCTCCAAAACTTGATACCCGAATAAGGTTGGCAGCTGCTAAATGGCCTATTAGAAACACGGTAACCTCATTTAAGATAACTTATTTTAATAATGAAAACATCTGAAACCAACTAAATCCCTGCATGAGAGATATGAACGCATTTTTAAATAAACAAGACTAAAATATTATTGGATTTACTTTAGTTACAGAATTGGTGAATTGGCTACACTGATGTTTGTAAAGCGCGGATATTTCTCGTGATCTGTTATTTGCTCTATGCGCATGCGCTGCAGAAGGCCTCAAGGATCTGAGTGCCCAACCAGAAGTACTCCCCGTCGCCCGCTCACCCACACAAGCCCACAGCTGTTATGGACTTTCACCATCTTCAAATACTGTGTTCTAATGCGCAGGCGCGTCGTTTGGGCACAAGACGGTCTAGTGCCCAGAGCCGCACATTTCGCCTGCGACTCGCTTCGCGACTCCTGCAGTCATTATTGTCGCACTGACAGCAACAGCTTGTCTCTTTAAATACGAGTACAAAAGGTATCCTCTCTTCGTGCTTAAAGACATGGTGGGTTTAAATACCTACCAAAATCCGTAATCCAGTTAAGAATATAACATTTTGTCGTGATAATATTTGTAGAAATAATTCTGTTGTTCGGCTGTAGCCCAACTAAATTATAAATTATTTCCTGAAATTCTGAGTGCAAAAACTTGACAGGGCACGTGCCCCTGTGCCCCTAAGGGCCCACCGCCACTGGATGACATTGCTTTTAATTGCGACATTCCTATTGGCGTCATTGAAATGACCTATGTTGATTTGGGTTGGGGAAACCTCTCTAAGACAATCTTTCGGAGGATTTAAAAAGGCAGGTGGAGAGTGAGTGTCTGCCATTATAATGAAAACTCTCCAATTTGATTGTGACTGATGTTAGGCAAGAGGGCCTACTATTACAATGAAACTTTCCTAACCCAGTCTTCACATAAGAAAATACGTTTGGTGACTTCCCCGTCGCGTTTCTAGGGTAGCATTAACAGCTATGCAATTTAATACAATCGTACACACAACATGTACACTACCTAATCTAGAATTCTGTATACAATGTAGAATTCCGTAGCGAAACACGGGTAGGGCTTACATCAGCTAGTTAATAATAGAGCACGCGATTTCTGTAGGAGAGTAAGTTTTTACTGTTTCGAATAATTATGGAGAAGTGGAAATGACCGGGGAAATTGCTGGGAATTCTGGAGAAAGAAAAACGTATGCCTACTTCATAAGAATAAATTTAGCAATAAAAGTAAAACCGCCTGAGGCAAAAAAAAAAGTACCAATGCAAAGGAAGTCTACGACTCCTGTACTATGAAAGAGTATATGGTTCATTAACGACTAAAATAATGTATAAAAAATAAATAGAATTTATACATACTTCGCAAAGAATAACGACGGCCCGAACTGCAAAAGACTTCTTCCTCCTAATGCTACACATTTTGGAGATTTCCGCACCACATGTCCCAGCACCGCCGCCATCTCTCCTTAACGGCTTGAACTAAAAAGTACCGGTATGTGATAACTGATAAGATAATATTATCGCATGTCTCTTATGATGTAAGATAGATAGGTACTGTATACTGTATATATATATAATATCGCATCGTACTGGTGTGCAGCCGGCCGTACACTTCATCACAGTACCGTGCCGGTACCTCCACACTAAAAATTATGAAAAACTCACTTGAATAGTACGGCACCGTAGGCCAATACAAAATATACAATATGCAACATACGAACCAGTTTAAACTAATATCTAAAAATCATTAGTCAAACTACTAATATACGGAGTTGAATGAAAATTAATTACCTGATTTACACAAATGCACACTATCACAATTCACACCGTTGGTTATGCATCTAAGAAACAGGTACTGTAGATACTTTCTGTATGAAGACTTGAATGACTGAAGTGTTTATGCTGCGTATATTATTTGGAACGGAGTTCCATAATCTAGTTTTCGCCACAATGAATGAGTAGTTGTAGGCAGCTGACCTGCTAAAGGGAATGGCAAGGGTGGTAACAAAGCGTGGGTTGTGCTGGTGAAAAGAGGAAAGCTACCGTAAGTAAATTTGCGGAGCGCAAACCTATTGACGTTTGAGGCGTGTCAGTTTACTCAGTAAAGAGAACGTCACTAGCCAACAGCAGCATGCACCAAGAGAGCTGTGTTGCCGCTTGTAAAACTAGAAACAAATATCACTTGCGCTCGGAGAAATGTTTCATGTTTGGGACCTCGAGTACAACTGACATGGATAGGAACATTTTTATTAATAACTTACATAGAAACAAACAAATATTTTTTTTACGCTGAGTGGTTCGCATTTGACAGTTTGTCAAAGAACATATTGTTGTTTGTTTACAATTCGCTTTATAGCACCGTCTTATGGAGACGATGGGATATGAAGCGGCTAGGAGTGAGAAAGAAGCGAGGACCGTGGCCGTAATTAAGGTAGGTGCCTGGTGTGAAAATGGTAAACCAGGGAAAAACCATCTTCAGGGCTGCCGATAGTGGGGTTCGAACCCACTATCTCCCGAATGCAAGCTTATAGTTACTTAATCCTAACCGCGCAGTCACTTGCTCGGTTTAAAGAAAATAGCAGTAATGAATGTACAACGATTACGCACAGGTTATTGCTATCACAAAAATTCGTCCAGCAACAAAGTTGGAAACAAACACAAATAAAATTACTGAAATATTTTCCCATGGTTTTTCATTTCAACTCCAGGCAAATATTGTGACGAAATTTTTCATAGCTCCACGATTTTTTCCTCTCATATTTTACCGCTAATTAATTGGTAGTTACCACACGGAATCGACACTCCCGTTATGTAAACCAGCGGAAGTTACACATACACACACTGGACTGATGAACACTTCGTCCTAATTCCCGAAATGAAGTAACAAGTACGTACTGCTACTGAAGATCTTCGAGAGATAAGAGAGGAGATATACAGAGATGGTAGGATAATATATTGCAGTGGTATGGACTTAATATCCTATCATATTAACGTTATATGCAATAGCGTCTGCGTCTTAAAAATCATAAATTAATCCACTGACAGCTGACTCATTTCTACGAAGTAGCTTTTCGTGTACTGGAAGCGGAAACCTGCGAACTGCGAGTTCGGACGAATCTGTGCGAAGTCTGTTCGTCCGAAATCGTGCGTACGCTATCGTCCTTTGGCTGCGTATTCGGCCGAGTTATTCAGTACGTGTAGGCCTATGTGTGAGATGGCCTCCGTGGCTCAGACGGCAGCGCGTCGGCTTCTCACCGCTGGATACCGTGATTCAAATCCCGGTCGCTCCGTGTGAGATTTGTGCTGGACAAAGCGGAGGCGGGACAGGATTTTCTCCGGGTACTCCGGTTTTCCCTGTCATCTTTCATTCCAGCAACACTCTCCATTCTCATTTCATAGCATCTAGGCTTATCAGTCATTAATAAATCACTTTCGGAGTGGTGATCCCATCGTACTAATAGCCTATATCTGCTACCTTCATTCCATCCCTGACCCGGTCAATGACTGGAAAACAGGTTGTAGGTTTTCATTTTTCATGTGTGAGATGATGGAGTCTCCTGAAGATTTGTGTGATCTCTATGCATTATATGCACCTCTACCAGCGAGAAGAAGAGCTCAGAGTGGGTAAATGATGTTATCGGAAAGGCAATTTTTTTCCTAGTGGTTTTACGTCGTGACCGACACAGATAGGTCTTACGGCGACTATGGGATAGGAAAGGCCTAGGAGTTGGAAGAAAGCGGCCGTGGCGTTAATTAAGGTACAGCCCCAGCATTCACCTGGTGTGAAAATGGGAAACCACGGAAAACCATCTTCATGGCTGACGACAGTGAGATTCGAACCCACTATCTCCCGGATGCAAGCTTACAGCCGCGCGCCTCTAACCGCACGGCCAACTCGCCCGGTAGGCAAATGTCTGGTGAATTTTCACATATATGAGCTGATCTGGAAAAGGACGAAAGACAGCACCTTGGTTTTGTTCACATGACATGTGAAACATTTCGATACATATTACAAAAAGTACAATATTAAAGAAGTACAGCAACTTTCGAGAAACTGTTTCGCCTGAAAAAACGTCTAGCTGTAACTTTGAGGTAAACAATGTTCATTTTGAAATGGAAGCTGGAGAATTTATCCCCTTCTACTTATTTTTCCCAATTTTAACATTCATTTCCTAATTCCAAACCAGACAAAGGAAATCTTCTCTTATCCCAGAGTATGTTTTTGTAATAGCGAGGGGTAATAGAAATAGCGGAAATTATTCTCTCTCATCAGTGCGATAAAGTTTGATTTGAGCGGCCACAGCACGTGGGAGTATGTGTGGAGTTTCGTTGTCAAGTCACAGCATGATAACATTTATTTGAAATGAGAAACCTCATCTTTATTTTCTATAATTCGAACGCTGGAGACAATACAAAAATGGCGTTTGGCTTTCAGTGCCGAGATCTGTCCGAGGACTTCTGCTCGCCAGGTGCAGGTCTTTTTGATTTGACTCCCGTAAGCGACCTGCGCGTCGTAATGACGATGCCAGCGGAATTAACCAAAGATGGTTAAAATTCCCGACCCTGCCGGGAATCGAACCCGGGACCCCTGTGACCAAAGGCCAGCACGCTAACCATTTTGCCATGGAGCCGGACACTGGAAGCAATGATTTATTATATATGGCACTTTTAGAACATATCTTACATTTTTTAAAAAAATCAGACGTACGGTAGGTATGAAGCACTGGTATGAAGCGATCGGACGGGTAAATAAAAATGTGGCTAAGAATTTTTTAAATGAAAATTACACTTTGAATTGGCGTTGTAAAGAATCTTCAGATATAAGAATCAAGTGAAGTGGTGTAAAATGAATAAACTACCGGTACATAAAATTAAATTTACCTGGCTCACCCGTTTCTCTCGCCACCTCGCTCCATAACAGCGTCTGCATATCCCGCGTGTGGTAATTAGACTCGTCCCACAAATACTTCCCATCTTGTAGCAGAAGTATAAGCTTTTCAACATTGATGATAAAACGCAGCTCTTCGACCGAAAAATCCAAACCAATTTGGATAGTTCGCAGTTCGCAGGTGTTCGCGCGTTCACTGACGAACAACGCCGGATCCAATGAACGCAGTCTCACTTGAATTCAGTCAAGGCCAACTCAAAGTTAGCCGTGATTCAGCGGTTTGAATCGTTCGGCCGTTTTCGTGCGTGTTCGTACAAATTCGTCATCGCAGCTTTTCGGAGGTTTCCGCTTCCAATGGATGGACAGCTGCACTAGAGTCTAATATATAGACTGTGGCTGCACTGTCGATAATGTACTACCTGTGGTACTACAGTAGGCCTATGTATAAACAGATGCCGGTAGCCAGGGACGAGCTGACTGTTGTAGCGGAAGGATGTACGTGTTTCTCGTTCTTTCTCTCTCCTTGCCAGGCGCTCAGTACTTCCTAAGTGCTAACCAAGCTGCAGTACTTATTAGTACGACTTCGAAAGAGCTTTTGTCTGAGCTGAGCACTTCTAAGTGCTCGCTTTTCTCTTTCAGGAGTTTATTTCCAGGAGGACCAGGCTGGAGAAGCTCAACGTTCCAGTGAGACCGGCTGATTATGACTGCGAGGGAGCCATTGAGGAACTACAAGACGCAATCTGCTCGGTGGACCACCCCCCCCCCGCCCCGACCTTAGACTCCCGGCGCTGGCGGTGTATAACCGTTGGGAGGAGCAAACCTACCAGGAAACGCTCCGCATATAAGACCTCATTAATGCGATCGCGGAGTCTGTCGGGGAGTCGGTCATCCGGATCATCGGCCCGATAATCACTGGCTGGGCGGTCATCATTCGCCCTAAGGACGCAGCTTGCTTTAAGGTCTACGAAGAGCTTGCGTCCCAGCAGTACCAGGTTGTCCGACTACCAGGACTAAGGGAGCAGCACTACGGCTCAGGCTACCAGGAGGCAGCCACCCAGACGGAGCCAAGGACCAAGGACGACAGCGGCACGACCCCAGTTGGACCGCTGTACTTCACGAAGTACACGCAGACCAACAAGGCCGCCAACCAGGATCGTTGACCACCTGCCAGGGCGAAGTGGACGCAGACGCAGGCCCACCAGGAAGGGCCTGTAACCCGGGCGCAAACCAGGAAAGCGCCCGTGATGGTGGATGGCAGCACAGCAGTGGAGAAGGACGCCCCCTGGCGTTCTGAGGCTGCTGTCCAGGCCCAACCTGCCAGCATGTCTGTCGAGCTACAGACCTCGATGTGCACCCCACAGGACTGGGAACGCAGTCGAGTGTTAGCACCGACGGACGCCGCCGCTGCCAACCAGGAGATGGAAGAAGACGGCGACGCAGCGGAGCCAGCAGCTACCCCGGGGTCACCAGGCCGAGGCCTCTTCCCCTGCCGAGAAGCAACCCCCGGGAAGAAGAAAACGACGACGCCAGACCAGGAAGCAGACGGCGACTCCGGCCCACCAGGAGAGGGCCACCCAGCCGCAACCCAAGACAGCAACCGAGCGAGGATCCAATCAGGAGAGGACCTCAACGGGTAGCGGCAGTCAGGTGAGAGTAAAACATCCCCCTCAGCAGCTCTTGCAGTGTCTCCGCTGTTTGAGGTGGGGCCACCGGGCAGGAGAGGTGTGGGCTCCTAGTGAGGTGGAATCGCTGTGGTGGTGATCATCACTACACAGCCTGCGCAGCACTTAAGGAGGCGGCGGTGTGCGCCACCCGGCCTCCCATCTCAGTTGGCGTGTCTACCGGGCCATGGCGCGGGCAGAGAGGAAGGAGGCCCGGCGTCATGACCCACCCCCTTCCAGGAGGCCTCCGCCCCGGCGGGCTTGGCCTCATTCTCCGGTTTCGGAGACCGGGTACGAGGGACCCCAAGGAGATGGCGCTGTTCGGCGGGCCCTGGTGGTACTCGGCGAATGGTTCTGCAGCCGGCAAGGCCCACGCTAGTCACGGCAGTACCCAGACGGACTGATCCCCTGGCAGATGGAACGGCGAGACTACGGTTCATGGATTGCTGGTGTATGATACCTCTTCTCAACTAACACTATCACTGGACCTTTTTCCAGTCCACATCCTTGCATGTGCTATCACAACATGTCAGGTTTTACATCTAGGTTATTTCTCTTTTCTGCCTATGTGGTTTTTCCCTGACCTTTCAATACCATACCTTAACACTATCCAACCAATACAACCTCGCCTGGTAGCGTGTCTGACATGGAAACAGGCAGATACTCCTTGTATCATTTCCCACTCTTCCCTGCTATATCTTTCTTCTTAGAAATAATAGCATGTTGGAGGCCATGTAGATTGAGTCGATGGTCACGCCCCCCCCCCCCCCGAAAAAACGAAAAAACAAAACAAAACAGAGAATCAAGACATGTCAACGGCCCAGAATATTAGTCCATTTTCTGCCTGGCTTGTGAACTGTCGTGTTAATGAGCAAGTCGAGTACAATCATTAAGGTTCTTATCGTCAGTTCAAAACACTGAAAAACAATATGTCGCTCAGCAAGCCTAGTGGCAATTGTAGATCTAGTGCAATTTAGTATTCAGTTCGGAAGATGGTGTATAATGTTACTTTTAAACATACGCGCTTGAAGAAAACCACAAACAGCTGAACTTTTTCTAAGTGTCAAGACTTAACTGCTGAAGCGTGTTTGATTATAAGTGTGCCAACTGTATCGCGTGTATGCAGAGGTGAAAAGGCAAAATCACAGGGTACCCAGAACAAGACCGTCTTGCCCAAAAATTGTTCGTATCACCTCAAAAGCACACAGAACTTGCCTGGTCACAAATAAGGGGAGAAGTCGTTAAGAAAAACACTACTTTCAGACGTTGGAAAGCTTGTAAGTGGCGAAATTAATAATTTAACCAGGGAAAACTGGATTTCTCGCATAAAACATGCAGAGCAATTACAAGAAAATCATTTTGTGAAGAATAGGCCCGCTTGACATTTTGGAACCCATCATAATTAACTTAGAAGACGACAGTGATAGTGATACCTCTATGATTATAAAGACAGTGATCGCGATGAGACAGAAGACGACACACCACTAACCGTGACCCTGAAATGGGAAATTATTGTTAGTACTTAGTACCATATATGTTTTTCTTATATATTTACTGGTATATTAAGAGCCTTTTATAGATACGTTTCGAGTTGTTCCTAGTCACCGGCTTTAGAAAAATATCGATGAGATAGGTCTTAGAATATGTTTTCTGTTTCTTTTAACAAAAGGAAGAGCGACCATATTCAAGCCCGTCTGAATTTCGAGACGGTAGTAACCTGTGCATAATCTAATAAATTGATTGCTGCTATTTATTTAACAAACTATAACATGTGAACCACTCAGTGTAAACATGCGATTTTTGTTTCTATATATTCATAAACATATCCTCACTCGTGTCAATGCACTCGAAATCCAAAAAATGAAGCATTTCTCCAAGCGCTCAAGAAATTTATTTTTATTTTGACCAGCAGTGAGACACGCTTTCCGTATACAGCGACGTAGCCCTGCTCTGTAGCGCACACCGGCTCCGTAATAATATTACGTCATATTATGACGTCGTGCTTGCACTCACACGCGATTGGCGCACGCGAAACATCAAGAGGTTTGAACTCCGCTTTTATATATATATCTGTTACAGCTCTAAGCACCACAGGGACGCAAGTGAGGAAGGATTGAGCGAAGAAGTACGTATGATGAAGGCAGCACAGCCAGACAATAAAGGACGACGCAATTCACCTCCGCTCCCCCGCAAGGGACAAGTGAGTGGCCGAGAAGCCCACCCTCAACCAGAAGAAGCTTCTTATTTCTATTGTTTTATTAGTTTTCGGTCATTATCTATCCTAAGACATCCAGGACACAAAAGCGAAAGTGCAGCCTACACTCTAATTAAAGTGTGTATACAAATGTATACATGTTTAACCTAGAATAGTTAGTTAGTTAAAGATTGCAGTAACAAGTTTGTGCCATCAACACCACAGGAACGGGACATCATCAGGTGGAAGAAGATAGCCCCTTATCCCGTGTAAGGCTTGGCATTACTTCCTTTCTCAAAGGAGACTTGGCACCATGGACCACTGGCTGCTGGACCAACCTGTGGACTAACCTGTGGCCCAAAGCCCAGACGCTAGTGGCAGCCATATCTGGCAGTGACAACAAGGACTGATTCCCATAATAATTGACAAACGCAAGGAAAATGGTTATGATTACATGACACATATTCCTAACTAACACAACCTCTGGACCACTCAAGTCAGGTTTTACATGGAGGCTCTTTCTCTTTCTGCCTATGTGGTTTTGTCCTGACCCTAAATACCACCTTACCAATGCAAATCTGTCTGATGTGCAAACAGACCGATACTCTTGTAGTATTATTTCCCGCTCCTCCCTGCTATCTCTTCCTTCTTAGAATTAATAGCATGTCAGATGCAATGTAGATTAGTGTCGGTTGCCACTCGGGGGGGGAGCGGGCTACAGGAGCATCCCCCCCCCCACAAAAGGACACTTAAAAAGAAAAAAATGGGGTCAGCGGATGTGCTAAGTGGGTCTTGGCCCGCAAGTGGCCATGGCTGATCCATGGTCTGACAGCTCTGCACTCCGACCAGTCAACCAAGCAGAGAAGGGGGGCCACGGCTTCTACGCCTCTGTATTTGGGAGATGGAGAGGAGCTAGTCCCCACCGTCAGCTGTCCTGAGAATGGTTTTCCATTCTCCTGCACTAAGGTGAATGCCGGGAGCAAAAACTACACTTGCTTATCTTAATAATAGAACTTGCGTATTTCTTATATACTAGATCAATCCTTTGGTCCTTTTAGCCCAGTGGTGGCACATGACTTTCGCCACTGCGGGTTCAACAGAAGGAAGAATTTTTGTGCCCCAACCCCCCGCAACCCCTCCTTTTAGAATAAAATGTGAGAAGTTTTGGAAATGTGGTCGAATACGAGAGAAGCAGACAATACACACTGAAATTTACCACATGCAAAATAAGAAATGTTTCACAATCAACTTACCCTATGCAGACAGCTTATACAAAAAATCCATCCTGCTTTCACTGCGGGATATAGAGTACACTTATCTATCACTGCTTCGTTGAAGTCCGCGGAGTCTCGAACCAAGTCCTTTTCTATTGACAACATGCAAGAGCATTAAGTCTATCCTTGGTCATTGCGCTGCACAAGAAAGTCTGTATTCTCTTCACGGTTCACTTTTCTGCTTCTGACGTCATCATGGGAATAGTAATAACTATATCTAAAGGTTTTAAGTTTTCTCCAAAGACACTCTGCAACTTATTTTCTAAAAGAAACTGCAACAAAGTTGTAGCCCCAGAAACAGTCTGAAAATAATTTAGCATGAATAATATTTCAAGTTCGGTTCACAGTTTCATTTTGTCGATAAATGGGTAGGCTTCACATGCTTTGTACAAAATTGAGTGGGGAAACTGCTTCTCGAAGCTGCTGAAAAAGGTTTGGTGCAAGAAGATGATGGTTTGTGAACTGAAACCGTTCCTTTGCTTGAAGAATGACCGTGTCACAAATCTTTTTCGCCACAACACGTTTCAAGGTACACAGTGGCCCTTGTGTTATCTTCACTGGCAGGGGCAGTATGTCATCTTCATCAGTGATATGGTCAATTTTATTTTCCCGAGCCATTTTCATAGCAGCCTCTAAACCTGAAAGCGCACCTTTGACTTTCAATGTATCTGAATTTAGCTTTTGCAGCTGACTGTATAAGATGTCCACATGAGGCATTATCTGGTGGAAAACAGCCAGCCAGTACCGAAATAATGGGTGCTCCATTTTTAAACGCAAACCTCTTTTTTGCAACATGGTGTTAAGCTGTCGAGAGGTAGTTTCCAGTTGATCCAGGCATTCAATGAGGGCATCTCTGTTCTTGTAAACTACTTCAATGGTCCCTGATTTGAAATTCCACCTTGTATTTGAAGCATGAGGTCCTCTTCTATCAATGACTTCATTCAATACACCTGATTGCTATGGGGCATTATGAAAGAAGCTGGGGATTTCACTCAAATCTGCAAAAAATATGTGGACATCCATATTCTGGCTTGTTGCTTGTGCCATGACTATGTTCAAAGAATGGGCATAACAGTGAACATAATGTGCATGCTTAAAATCTTCCCCGATGAGAGCTTGTACTCCTAAATGGCGACCATTCATTACATTTGCCCCATCGTAACTTTGTGAAATGAACTTATCTGGGTTATGCACAACTTCGCTCAAAGAAGATTTTTAAACACTCATCTAGTGGCTTAGCATCATGACTAGCAGGTGAAAGGAAACCCCAGAATATTTCAACTGGCTTACCATTGGGAAGAACGTATCACAGTACAATAACTAATTGTGCTGTAGTTAATATATTGTTGGCCTCATCTGTGGTCACTGAAATGAAGTGTGCTGTGGTGATTTCCTTCTTTATTTTCTTATGGCAGATTTCAAACTTGCATGAATGCAAATCATTTTGAATGTCTTTCGAGGTATATTTGAAAACAGTAGCTTTGGTCAGATGGTCCCTTAATGCAATGTCAAATTCGGAACCAAAATTAAGGAGGCCTTGAAATATGCCAGGATTCGACGATTCACTTGATGTCATGCACGCACATTGCCAACTCAAACGTGCTGCAGAAATTTACACATCAATGTCTATAAGAACTTTACACAGTCAATAGTTTTTGATGGCACATAACGATTCTTTCTCACTTGATTGTTGTATCTCTCCACAGACTGCCTGTAAGCATAATCAAGTTGCTGCTGGATATTGTGTCTTCCCAGAAGATTGAATTCTAACTGGGCAAGCATATGTGATTTAGAACTTTTGTGCTTCATTATTTCTTGGGACAAATGTCCTAAGTCTACCACTCTGACTTTGGTCCAAGTCCCTTCGCTTTCATCACTCATGAAACATAAACAAGGAAAACAATACAGTCTGTTAGTAATTTCAAACACACAGATCCACTCGGTTCCTTTGTATATACCCATTTTGAATTCACGCACAACTTCTTTACTTTTAGTCAGCTTCGTTATGTCAAGATCAGGTATTGGGCACCCAGCATTCTTAATCTCAAATTTATACTCAAGAGGGAGAGAAGAAAAGTTTGTTTTGCTACGTATCTGGACGCTTTCAAACTCATTTTGTAGCTCCTTACCTTTCCTGGACACAAAGATTGTGGATTCAACTACAATACACTAAAACACACACACGGACAAAAGTTTGTAACTACTTTATGTTCTAAAATGAAGTTTCTGAACGGCACAAGAGTACAGGAAAACACTAACACAATTGCACAGCGTACAATAACATTACGAATTATGATAATTTCCACAAATTTTTGTTAACACTAGTATCAAACTTGAAAAACAGGAGGAAACTTTAGGGATGTGTGTTTGCACTGTTGATAATGTTGGTTTTAAGAACTTGTGTGAGATAGGCAATTAGTGTTTTCATTAGTATTACCTTCCCGCTACTCTTCCTGTGATTCTTAACTTTCTCTCCAAAAATTAACTACTCCAAAGAAAGCAAATGCATAGAGGTTTAGTAAGTATTAATATATTTGAGACAAAATATCAATCGGAATTTGCCAGTTTAATGTGATTTTTGGTAGTAATGATGATTTTCAACACTAGCACTAAACCTGTGCAGACATGTGTACTATTCTCTGCTGCAATAGTTTAATTCCTGTAAGGGCAACAGATGGCAGACACACACTAGTGTTCTAACCCCAACACGACTTGTGATTATGAAGATGAGTGAGAGAGAGTGGCATATTGCATATGTGTAAAGCACAGCTATCCGTTTCTGTGATATCCTGGTCTTGTCTTTGTGCTGGCCGACGTCCCCCCACACCTCACCACTCTTTGCGCCTAGGTATGGACGGAGGATGGCCTTGCATGGGGGTGCATTTCAGACTATTATGCAGCCATGGACTTCGCGCAGCTTGGATGAATTGAAAGTCAGTACGAGTATATCACAGATAGATGGCCTTAGCAAGAGCTTCGAGACTGACAAGGGAGCTGTGAAAATTAAGTAGTTAAGTACAATTTGATATAAACTGGAGGTTCATTGCTATGTTGCGCTATACCAGAAACTGCCACTGTTTCAGCCTATAAACTTGTTGGTGATGTCTTCATAGAGTGGTTGTTTTTTCATTAACTGCAATAGAAGTTCTTTCTGAATTGCAACATTCCCTATAGAAGGACACAAAGAATCTCTTCTGAAATTGCACTCCTCAGGCATGTTTTTATATATTTCAGAAATGAAAAGCTTCTTTCCATAGATGCTGTAGTAGAAGAGATGGACAGAATAAGGAAGAACAATTATTTATAAGCATCAATAAAAATATCCTTATCCTTAGGAAGCATTTCTAACATCTTTTCAGTAGAAATCTGTCTGTAGGCCTACTTCTCATCGGCATATAAAATAGAGAGTTTGTTTTTTATGTGATGTGTCTTGAGGAACACAGATCCAATCTTGCATGTTTTCAAGTGCACAAGAAGGAAAGTATGTGTAGCATTCGTTAAATTTTGTGGTATCAGCAAGGCAAACATTTAATTATTTCACAATTGCAAAATCTCTCATCCATTTCCACAAAAATGTGGTCCAAAATTTCATAATAGAAGGCTCAATAAATCTGAGCACATTAATCGTGAGGAAGGAAGCTGCACTCTTTTGTGGGGCACATATATGTCATTTTGCTGGCCTTTTCAAAGATAATTGAAAAATACTGTTGTTCATCTTGCTTCTTAGCATATCGCAAATAGTCTTTATTTTTAATAATATACAGCAGTTAACATCCAATGACCTCTTCTGAAAGTTATCAAAAAGGATATCTGTCAAACAAAATAGGTCATGAAATACTACTGCCAGAAATGTGAATTCAAAACTTTTCGTGGTGTGAAGGAAATCTCTGGCAAGTTGAGTAGAATTATCATTGGATTCTTCACAGCAAACAATGGTTTCGAAAACCTCTATCAACTTTTCCTAGTCATCTACGATTGAGGAGGAATTTTTCATAAGTTGATAAAAACAAAAAAGCACATTTTTCAGGAAATACATTTTTTAAATATCATACTGAAATACTAATTCTATGAACAAAATATTTTTACATTTTCACTACTTTTTAAAGCACAAATTTGATTACTGTATATGTTTGACATTTATAACATTTTTATTTCTAAAGACAGAATAGAGGAAATAAATATTGAAGTTTTTTGAAAGTTGATAAATGCAAGGATGGAAGTTAAAAGTTTGTTAATATACAAATTCACATTTTTTTCCTTTCTCCAATTCTTTTTAAAAGATACTAGTTGCAGTATGTATCGTTGACAGGACAATCATATAGAATGTGCAAAGCTAACTAACTCTCTATCTACTTTCCGCCAATATTCAGACGTGCTGTTTATTCAGGACGCAGCACTAATCCCATCTCTCTAAGATGAGTGGCGGCAGAAGAGACAAATCACATCACAATAACCGTCAATATAATGTTATTGTCGATCAGTTTTATGAGCTTTCAATATTGTAGGCCTTCACATATCATTTTATTCAGACTAGAATATTAGAGCATCCAATGTAAAGACAGTCTTTCCTTCTTTCCTGACTCCCTCTTGTCTTATTCTTCAACCAATTATTCCTTTATGATTTTTTCTCATTTTTTATAATCATCTTCACATTTTTCCTTGTCGATACAGACCGATGACCATGCGGTTTTACACCTTAAGACAATCATGATTAAAAACATTGCCAGTTAACACAATTAAACAATATTACTGTGTTAACAATGCTTGGTACTGATACGGACTAAGCAAGAAAAGTCTAAATTCATTATTCTATTATCATAGTTGGTACGGTAAAACTGTTAAGGTTAAGGTATGTAATACTTTTCTATTGGACAACATAAGTTTAAAAAAAATAAATTTTATGCATCTTCCCCTAAACTACCATTTCATCCAGCATGAATAAAAATTCTTTATAATCTAGACTTTAACACCTTATTCTCAGACTTTACATACCAATTTTCATTAAATTCTGTTCACCCATTTTCTCATGGTTCGGTGTTGATATGGACTTAGCAACAAAAATCCAAATTTACGAATATCTCCATTATCATAGCTGGTATGGTAAAAATATGTGACATAAATAATCGGAAATTTCATTCTATATAAGTTTAGTTATGTAGTATTTATCGATAGGGCCATCAATAATATGAATATTTGAGAATTAAATTTTAGGCCTTCCCCTAAACCAAGGGTTCTCAAACTTTTACTGTTGCCCCCCCCGTTCTGAAACCTGAAGTATCTACCACTCCCCCCCACCATTCTTCTTTCCTTTCTTAGCGCTTCTCATAGCCTCCTCAGTCCGTATGTAGCATATGCTCTACATGTGGTTTGCTTTACTTATAATAATACAAAACAATTTAAAGCAAAAATAATAATGGTAGGAAAGTCAACTCTGAGTCTCGATGTAGCATATATGCTAACAACTTAGTGAAACATACTACATTTTTTGGTTATTTTTTAAAATTTATTTGAGGAAACTATAATCCATCGAATGCAAAAACAAGCTCGGGACTGAAGAGGATAGCCTACTTCGTACAAAAACGGATCATGAGATCTACAATATTTGCTTCTGTCTAATTACTGCACCTACCAGTTACATTAATAATAACAATAATAATAATATAAAACACAATTTACTATTCTTAGAGCATATCAGAGTTCAACAACTTTTTGTAAAAAACATTTATGCTTTTGTATTAGTCCAAGGTGTTGAAATTTAACTATTACTACTGCTTATATAAAAACAACAGCTGCATGTGCAGTTACTGGACTGAAACAGATTTTGTTTATTTCACTAATTAGCTCTTTAGCTGTGGTGCCTGTGTTTCCTTTAGTTAATTTAGAATGCTTTTCATATTTGAAAGCTCGTGACTTATAAATGACAGTAGAAATAATACATACAATTTTCAATATTTAACTGTGAATTTGAAAAATGTTATGTTTCAACTCTTTACCAAAAAAAAAAAAAT
The DNA here is from genome assembly GCF_040414725.1 of Anabrus simplex. Taxonomy (NCBI): domain Eukaryota; kingdom Metazoa; phylum Arthropoda; class Insecta; order Orthoptera; family Tettigoniidae; genus Anabrus; species Anabrus simplex. The sequence goes on from NC_090265.1 coordinate 494,504,711, forward strand.
GAGTAAAACAGAAGAATAAAATGGTACATGGTTCAGAATTTGAAAATTCTCTGGCATTTACTGGGTTAGTGTGATGGGTGAGCTTGAATTTGTGATGAAAGTAGATCCAGTCTTGGTAGGATATTTGAAACAGCAACCCGCATATCCCCTTCCAGCTGCAGTCGAGACCGATGCTTCGTCTTGAGGGATTCCATTGCAGAAAATGTTGACTCACACAAGTAAGTTGAAGCGAAGGGTAATAACATGTCCATTACTTTTCTTGATAAATTGGGATATTCATTCCGAATCTTCACCCAAAAATCAAGAGACTTCAACTTAAATTCATTTCAAAGTGTTCTGTCATGTGAGAGTTCTATTAGCTCCTTCTGTTCTACCGTTATCAAGTGGGCTGTTATGTATGTATCAAACAGACTGTGAATCCAGTCATACCCAGCTGAAGGTTCTAGAAATTTATCTTCGAATTGTTGACGAAGATTGTCGAGGTGTGCTACGGCAATTCCACTAATTTTACCAAAATTTAACTCACTTTCCTCCAGGAATTCATTCAGACAAGAAAACATCTCACAGTTACCTTTGTCCATCTGGGTTTTCCAACATTCAAGTTTTTCTTAAACGCAAACACTTTCTCGCTTACAAAGACAATTATACTATTTTGTCCTTGAAGTGACACATTAAGATCTTACAGTAATAATACATCACCTAGGTAGCACAGTATTAGAAGCCATTTTTCGTCCAGAAACAGAGCTGCGAGCTGCGAGTGTTGGACTGGTGTCCAATAGGAAAAGACGAAGTTCATTCTTCAGCTCCACAATGCGACGAAGGACTTGACCATGAGACAACCAACGTACCTCCATGTGCAATAGAAGCAAATCATGTGTGGATCCCATCTCCTCGCAAAAAGTGCAAAATAGATTACCGTTTAAAGCTCTTGCTTCCACAAAATTTACAACACTAATTGCATCATTTTATTGACTTCTGGTTGTAATGTAATACTTTTGAAGACAATGTCTCCCTGTGTATCATGCAATGTGTGAATTTTACAGAATTAGTAACAGCACTCACTCTTGCTCTGAACTCCTTTTTAGTTCCAGTTCCAGTAAATGCTGCCACCCCATTGGTACATATATGAACACAATTTGTCCATCACAGATTGTTGTCAATGAAAAAGGAATTCACAAGAGAGAAAATATCTTCGCCTGTAGTTCTCCCTTCCAGAGCTTCAAAAAATCGAAAATCCCTGTGTATTTCATTTTCATGACAGTAGCACACAAAAACAAGGAGCTGGGCACTATTTATATCAATACTGTCATCAAGTTACAGGGAAAATTTTGGACTATTATGAAGACGTGGTACCAATTGATATTTAACGTCAGAGGCTATTGCATCAATACGAAGAGCCACTGTGTCATCTGAGAGTGGTATCGACTTCAGACACTCGCTAAACTTTTCTCCATGCATAATCACGCACATCTTCACGGCCGCAGGAAGAAGTAATTTCTCACCAATGATATGTGGTGATTTGGATTTTGCAATTGAATAGGATACCTTGAAGGATGCTCTTAGTGCTTTTTTTAGGAACTGTTATGTGCTTTTCAAGGAATGTGACATTTCTTTATAGACAATGCTCGTGATGCTTAAAAAATTCTATAGGTTTACTTACACAATCTGGATGTTTTGTCTGCAAATGTCTCTTAAGTTTCACAGGCTTCAAAAGGACGTTAGCTAAATTCTCCAAAAAAAGAATGCATTGAGATTGTTCCTGATTGTTCAAAATAATGCTGGTAAAGCCTAATGTCAGATAATCATCTTGATATCTACGCACTTTGCTTTTGGGTGTAGAATTAATTTTGCTGGTGGGATCAAAAGTAGAAGCAGAAGAACAAAGTACTTTGATTATATTTGAATCTTGTTCTTTATTAGGACAGAACATTTTCGAAGAAGGGCGGCAAGCACTCGATAAATCACTTCCATGGAGTCTCTTTTTACCACTGCTAATAAGCCACTTATCCATGGGTATGGCGATACTTGTAACAGTTTAAACTAAATTGGGTTAATCACTTCCACTAAACACACACTAGAATTCACATGTTCACTCACTGTCTTTAAACTGACTGCAAAGGCCTGGTTGTAATAGAGTCAACAATGGCAGAAATAGAAGAATCTATTCTCATAAGGATGTGGTGGTCGCATTGTCAAGCGGCTTATTGTCATTAGTGGTTGTTGAATGTTTGGTAAGGTGATACCGCTGCAGGTGGCGCGTGAAAGGATGCTGTGCGGAAAATGTTAGTCGCACATTTTCTCAGAATACGTGCTGAGTAGGTTCTACTGGTCAGTTCTTGTGAAATAAGACAGCAAAAGTACGAGTTTATTAGTCTTGAGTGGCGGTGGAAGAGCTTCCTGCCTAGGTCAATAGATGTGAGAATCTGAGGATAGCAATATTTGTTACAGAACATTAAATATAAATATCTCAATCAGAGCCAGCGCCCCCTTTTATCACTCTCTGCGAGCTCCTGCGCCCCCCCACTTTGAGAACCATTGCCCTAAACTATATCATTCAGTGTGAATAAAATTATTTATAGCCTAAATTCTAGTGCATCATTCCCCAACTTTATGTACCGATTTTCATTGTTTTTCTTTTTTTTTTTTTTTTTTACAAATAAAAGTATTTATAAAATCCTCCTTATTAATACAAATCAACTCATCTGTTAGATGAAACAAAGTCTATACATGTTTCAGCCTATTCTCAAGGCCATATTCAGTAGCAGAACAATTATTACATAACACAAACAAATTAAAAACCTCGATGAAATGACAGTGATCATGATTAATTAATTAAAAACATATTGAGGTACAAAGTCCTCTTGTCTGACAGGTCATTCTTGATTGTCAAATAAAACTTGCTGACTGTTAAAATGAGAACAATGTGTTAAGCAGTGTAGTGAGACCACCAATACAATGGATTAAAACGTGTGTAATATCTGTAATGAGAAAAGGAATTATGAGTGGATGAAAAACAAGTTAAAAAATAATGTAAGAAAAGCAAACTCATTTAACTTGTAAATAAAAGTTGTCGTCTCGAATGGAAATGACCTTGTCAGTCTCAAATCACATTGACAACTAAGCTTGTGTGTGGCTTACCGTGTATCTGTGCTGATGCGGAAGGATGGGGTAATGGAGAGGGAGGGTTGAAGGGGGAGGGACAGGGTGAGTTATGGGAGAAGGGTATTGAAGGAAGAGCGGGTCTTGTTCTAGAAAGTTGGTAGTGAAACTCGTTTTTATTAACAAATTGTTCACAGATAAGCAGGACAAAGGTTTCCAATAATATATTTTTCTTTCCTTTGATTTCATTCAAGTTGTGCACGGGATTGTTATATTGGTCGATATCTATATAAATATTCTCTAGTATATTAAGTAAGGGACCTTTCTGTTCATAGTGTAAGATCTTTAAATCTTGGTCAATTGTTATGTATTTGTGATTTTTCTCTCTATAGTGTTCGCTCACAGCTGAGTAGCAGTTGTACTTTAGGGCATTGAGGTGTTCGGAGTATCTTATATTGAAGCTACAGCCTGTTTGTCCAACATACGTTGAAAGACATGATTGGCATTTTAATTTGTATATCCCAGAGTTTGAGAAAATTTTTGTTGCTATTGTCAGTACGAGAATTAAAAAATGTTTTTGCATTGGTGTGAACGGTCTTTAAAGCTACTTTTAACTTGTGTTTTTTAAAGATATTTGAAATAGGATATATGTTATTATTATTAAAGGTAAATGTGGTGAATTTCTCTTTAGGGGAAGATTCTTTTTCTAAGGTGGTCTTGGGTTTAATTTTAAATTTATTAAGAATTTTGTTCACAAAAGCTTTACTGAAACCATTACCTTCGGCTATTGTATAAATGGTGTTAATTTCCTTTCTAAAATCTTACGGGATAAGGGAACATTAAGAGCTCTGAAAATCATACTATTATAAGCTGTCTTCTTCTATGTCCCTGGGTGTAGAGAAGTCTGGTGGATTGTGTTTATTGTGTGGGTGGGCTTCGTGTAAATATTAAAAGAAAGGGTTCTATTCTGATTGTGAGTAATAGTTAAATCGAGATAATTAAGGGAATTCTTGTTCTCGGCTTCTATTGTAAACTTTATGCGCAGATCCAGGTTATTAAGTAATTCAAGAACTGTGTTACTATCAGTAGTACGATACTTTCCTGGATCCTCACCTTAGAAAAAGAATCTTCCCCTAAAGAGAAATTCACCACATTTACCTTTAATAATAATAATAATAACATATATCCTATTTCAAACATCTTTAAAACACACAAGTTAAAAGTAGCTTTCAAGACTGTTCACACCAATGCAAAAACATTTTTTAATTCTCATACTGTCAATAACAACAACAAAATTTCAAACTCTGGGATATACAAATTAAAATGCCAATCGTGTCTTTCAACGTATGTTGGACAAACATGCCATAGCTTCATTATAAGATACTCCGAACACCTCAGTGCCCTAAAGTACAACTGCTACTCAGCCATGAGCGAACATTGTAGAGAGAAAAATCACAAATACACAACAATTGACCAAGATTTAAAGATCTTATACTATGAACAGAAAGGTCCCTTACTTAATAAACTAAGAATATTTATATAGATATCAACCGATATAACAGTTGATATAGATGTTGATTCCCATAGGGAATATGAAATATTTGTCCCGAATGAGTAAATTTATAATACCAATATAAATGGTCTGTTATTGGACATTATAAATTTTCCAGCTAACTCATTCCTGGTTGCCAGCGTTTCGCCCTCGTGTGCTAGGTTGGGCTCATCAGTTGGTACCTAGCACACCTACCAAGACGCTGGCTAGTGCATACCGTGGAGGCCACCGTGTAGGCTACTTGGAGCCACCGTCAGTGCCAATGCACTATGAGAAACTTTGTCTCTTTACCAAAAATTGATGCCTGCTTGGCTATCAGATGATATAGATGTTGATTCCCAGAGGGAATCTGAAATATTTGTCCCGAATGAGTAAATTTATAACACCAATATAAATGGTCCGTTATTGGACATTATAAATTTTCCAGCTAACTCATTCCTGGTTGCCAGCGTTTTGCCCTCGTGTGCTAGGTTGGGCTCATCAGTTGGTACCTAGCACACCTACCAAGATGCTGGCTAGTGCATACTGTGGACGCCACCGCGTAGGCTACCTGGAGCCAAGTTAGCTGGAAAATTTATAATGTCCAATAACGGACCATTTATATTGATATAACAGTCCCATGCACAATGTGAATGAAATCAATGAAAAGAAAAATATATTATTGGAAACCTTTGTCCTGCTTATCTGTGAACAATTTGTTAATAAAGCGAGTTTCACTACCGACATTCTAGAACAAGACCCGCACTTCCTTCAACACCCTTCTGCTGTAACTCACCTCGTCCCTCCCCCTTCAACCCTCCCTCTCCATTCCCCCATCCTTCCGCATCAGCACAGATACATGGTAAGCCACACACAAGCTTAGTTGTCAATGTGACTTGAGACTGACAAGGTCATTTCCATTCGAGACGACAACTTTTATTTACAAGTAAGTTAAATGAGTTTGCTTTTCTTACATTATTTTTTAACTTGTTTTTCATCCACTCATAATTCCTTTTTTCATTACAGATGTTACACATGTTTTAACCCTGGAACCGGCAAGCAGTTTACCTTCAAGCGGCAAGCATTTAGGCGAGTTTTGCAAGCAACTTTTAAAAAATTCATAAAAATGTTGTTTTTCAATTTATTTTTACGTATAACAAGTCATTTTATTCAGAAAAGGATGAAGAATACTATAGTAGGAAATTGAACTTCCCAATTGAGTATCCTGAAGCAGTATGGACGAAATATTCAACACACACTAAGTATTCCAAAATAATCCAAAAGTTCTGTGCAACGTGTACGTAAAAAGTAATATTATATGACAATTTTACTATATACAAAATTTGCACAATTTTATGCTGATTAAAATATGTGCAAAAGGTTCCACTACATTGAAGTATTGCAAAGTAAAATAGAACTGAAGTAACACAGGCACAGCGCACCAAGACGTGAGTCTACTTAGATTCATCCTCGCTACCTTCGAAGTGGCTCATCTTTCTTCCTGCTTTCATAGGCCTCCAAAACTGTTCTAATTTATGGTAGTACTGTTGATGGACATTACAATTACATCCTGGGCACAAGAAGTAGGTGCGTGACTTTTTTCTGCAGTCGAAAAGACAGGGCACAACCGCAGTTTCTTTCCTGGGAGGCGTACCAGCTGATGTCCCTTTTCTCCTGAAGGTCCAGATGGAATGTTTTAAAGAGTTTCTTCATCTACAAGACCTTCGACAATACTAACCATAAATTCCTCCTGTTCAAGGGGTTTGTCGGTGTTCAAACTATAGAGTATGTAGGCATAAAAAATTACCATTACCAACAGGTTATAGAATATTTCTTTCCAGTCGAAACGTTTGAGTGACATGACTTTAGAAAAAATGGAAATAAGTTATTTGCTATTTTGAAATGTACCACTATTTTTCAATGTTGTCATTAGGATTCAGACCCATATTTATAACTAGAGAAATGATTTTTTTTTTCATTTCTTATACTGTGACGTCAACCCATCTTTGCAGACGTGAATACGGACCCATATTTCCGGAATTCGTTTTATTTCGTATAATTTCCTGTGCGTATGTATTTATTAGTTTCAGTCACTAAAAGATACCGGAGAGCATTGGAGAAAAACAAATAGAAATATGTTAGAGGAGGACTGATCCTGAGAGGGCAATTTCATATACCAGCGTTTCGAACCTTGAACTTCTCTTCCACTTTTATTTCTGGCTCTGGAGGATAAACTCTTGTCCACTTCAGTTCTGTTTTGTCAACTGCATTACAATCATTATCATTATTATCATCAGTGGCTGGTTCATTGTGTTCCACATCATCGTCAATAACAGTGTCGAAATCACTTAGCCTAGGCTCATATAACTCGACGAATTATTGTCAACATCATCGTCAATTCCTTCTAAAAGTACGTCACTATCACCTTCGCCGTCCAGATCAAACACACAATTACGAATTTCGCTACTTCCCTGACAATTCACTAATTTTGCGTCACGAAAGCTAATGCACATCGGACAACCACAACAAGCACAACAGAATGACCGTCTGCAAAGCGCTCTCGTTTTTCCACGTGTATACGGCACACTTTGTCACATTATACTACTTCAGAATTGTGGTGTATTTATAGAGTAGAGTTTCCTCTTCAATATGATGCAAGATATGTCATAAAGATGTTGAGTGTCAAGGCGCTATCTCGAAATTAGTCGGTGCTGGCGTAATGCATCTCGATAGCGACTCTGCCGGTTGAGTAACAGGGAAATGAGTCGCGATCGCGACGATTGCCGGTTCCAGGGTTAATCCATGGTATTGATGGTCTCACTACACTGCTTAACAAGCAGTGTTCTCATTTTAACAGTCAGCAAGTTTTATTTGACAATCAAGAACGACCCATCAGACGAAAGGACTTTGTACGTCATGAGCACTGTCATTTCACTTCATCAAATTTTTAATTTGTTTGTGTTATGTAATAATTGTTCTGCTACTGAATATGGCCTTGAGAATAGGCTGAAACATGTATAGACTTTGTTTCATCTAACAGATGAGTTGATTTGTATTGATTAGGAGGATTTTATAAATACATTACTTTTTTGTTATGTGACAACCGTCAATACGGAATGAGATTTATAACTTTCATTAAATTCTCTTCAGCCATTTTTTGTGATGCCCTTACATACATACTGTATAAACATTACAGACAGACAGATTGACAGAAATGACGGAAAATTAAAAAGTGCATTTTCTTATTACTGCAGACATGACCTATACAGAAATATCATTTTTGAATTCTGAGCAATGTATAGACAAAACTCTTATTTTATATATGCTATATAGATTTTACAGGAAGCCTCTTTATTGTCCATGTTGCATAGAAATACATTTCTTTAGTATCACATTGTTCCATAACAGTTTGATAAACGTAAATGCAAAATAGTACCATAACATTATAAAAATACAAACAAAATACAAATTCCAGTAACTAAAAACTGAAACTTAATGGTGACTTTCAACAATGTCCATATAAAACTTTTCTGCTCCATTTGGTAGTTCAAAATGTTTCATGAGTTTTAAGACTTCCTTTTTCTTTTCTTTTTTTGCAAAGTAACTTCTTTCTTTATTTCCTGGCTGCACTGCAGTTCCTGGACATCAATGCCTCAATCTCAACTGGACTTCCAAGGTAAGTGTCTGATACTGACAACAATACCCTTCTTTTTTTTTTTTTTTTTTTGAATTTTCATAAGTCGTCATCATTTATGCAGTTATTTTCAAATGGTTCTTAGATCACAAAGCCTTTAGTGTACTGGACTTCAGATCCTTGGCTTCCCAATCTTTATTTAATATGTTGACGGTCCCATAATGTTCCAGCACTTCATAGTACAGTATTCAGTTGGTGACAGAATTTCTTCCTTTTTGCAGTTGACTTTTTCCACTCTTCCAAATACTCTGCCTGAAGACATATAGCTGTGGCTGCAAACTGGGAAGTAAAGGATTAGCTTATTCAATCTTGTGCTTTCTTTCATAAAGGCCATTAGTGTCAATATCATTTTGATATTTTGATTTTGATTTGCACAGTGGTCAGAAGATAAATGAATTTCAATTGGACCATTTTCTGGCTGGGATGTCTCAAGGTTTCTAAGGAAATCTAGTACACCAGATGCAACTTGATTGCATCCTTTTGACCCTTTGGTTTGTAGCCAAGAAAAAGGAATAATGCTTTCCTTTCTTTTGCTCTCATGAATGAATTATGAAGGCTGATCAACAAAGACTGAGACTGATTTTTTCACAGATGTTTATTACTCCATTTCAATGTTTACATGATCTTTTTCAAAGTAGTCCCCTCCTACTTCAAGGCACTTTTTATAGCATCTCTGCCAATCCTTGAACACATGCTGCAGACCATCCTCTTTCAGGTCCTTGAGAATCACAAAGGTAAATTGAATTTAAGGGTTCCACCTTTTCAATACAATACAATTCTGCTGCACAGGATTATGTTACAACATATTTATGGTGGTACTGGTTTTGACACATTTTTTTGGTGTCATCATCAGCCTATCACATAAACTGAGCAAAAGGACAAATATATATATATATATACATACAACAATATACACTCTGATACGATTCCTGTAATGGAAGTTCACACTTAAAAGTAAGAATTATATCTAAAATAAGTAGCAGTGTTTACAACGCGTTAGTGGCGTAATAGTCTTATGTAATCTTGATGTAGGTGTTGAAATCGGTCATTCTAATGTTGAGTTTATGGTTGAATGTCAGTTAAAAATTGTTGAACATATTAAAATCTTGATGGTTGACTCGTTCTGGTGGGAGCATTGCAGCTTCTGCTCTTATTGGAATTGTGTTCTTTGCAAACTGAGATAACAGATAATTATAGATGTCCCCCTCAATCATAAAGATGATTTTTTGAGACCAAGCAAGTCAAGGTTGAACGTTACACAATACCTTATGTGTGGACATGAGTGTCATCAAGTTTTTAATCACAGAATGATTTTAATATGTTTCCTCTCCTTTAGATGTCTTTGTATATTCCAATGTTTTATTTACACCAATTTTTAAAATCTCTATGGCTGAAGATGGCCCAAGTGGCTGAAACTAGACATGTGTGCTAATACTGTGATGATAATGTAACTAATTATTGAGCAAATACTGTATACTTATATGTGTCATTAGCCTTGTATTGGTGAACCCATTTTACCTGCCAATTGTCATAGAAACCTAAGAAACGCTCCACTACACATCCGTCAGCATTAATGAACCTCACTATTATAGAACACTGAGACACCCATGTGATATAATAAATGGATAAATTATTGAGGGAAATGTTCGATAAATTGTCAGGCTTTTGAAAACGTAAGAAAAACTAGGTAAACAATTGATAGGGAATCTGTCACCTGGGCGATAGCCCTAAATGCATATCAATGATGACTGATTGATTTTGCTATGACGTCATTTTTTCTTAGAAATGCGGACCAACAGAAATGGAGAACAACTTGTTGGACTCTGTAAGACCTTTAATCTAGTAATTAATTCAACGGCTTTCAAACGTCTACCAAGAAAGCAGAAGACATGGATTTCATCAAACAAACTCCTTGGAGAATATCAAATAGACCATGTGGTCATTTCAAGGAAGTTGCAGAGAAATACAAAATGTCAGGGTACTAATAGGGGTGAATCTGGACTCAGGCCACTACCTCTCCAAAATAAAATTTTGGTTCTTACCCAGAAACACAAGAAGAGCGCGAACACCCAAACTCACTAAGTTTGACCTGGATAAACTGAAATCAAGCATCGTGATTACAGAGAAAATGCAAGTGCTAGATATGAGAGTTACAACTAGGACCAACTATGGAACAACTTAGTCAAAGTTGCCACAGAAGTTGCCCCGTTAATGAAACAGAAGAAACACACCTGGTGGACCAGTATCTGCGACCAGGCGATCACATATAGACAGGTAGCTTGGCTACAATGGAACTCACAAAAGTCTCAAGCAAATAGGGATAAGTTCATAGAGCAGCGTCGACTAACTGCCAGAATCATCAGACAGGTTGGGCATCAATACACCCAAGACCAATTAATGCAATTGGATGAAGACTTTAAGGAGAACAACTCCAGAAACATCTACAAGACCTTCAGATGAAACCTCAGGCACTATACTCCACCCAGCCTACACTTCAGGAGACCAGATGGGAACGTAGCCTATAATGACAAAGACAACTGTCACCTATTGGCCAAATACTTTGAGAATCTCCTCAACTGCAAGTCCCCTAAGACTTTCTTTGTCTATCAAGACAGACCCAGACAACCAAAATCTTTTCCTCCTCCAACAGAAGAAGAAGTAACAAACACCATCCAAACTCCGAAAAATAACTAAGCACCGGGAGAAGACGCAATTGTTGTCAGACTATGGAAACAAGCCGGGGACAAAACAATCAGCAAGTTGACAGAGATCCTACAAAACATCGGGGAAACTGAGAGACTACCAGATGACTGGACATGTGTTCTGATCCGCCCCTTACACAAGAAGGGTGACTTGACTGACATGAACAACTACAGAGGGATCTCATTGATACCAGTTACCTACAAGATATTATATAAGGCCTTATTGGACAGTAACCCACACCATGAACCATTTATTATTATTATTATTATTATTATTATTATTATTATTATTATTATTATTATTATTATTATTATGGCATGCTGACCTGCTGCGTCCACCATGCCATTATGCAGCTGCGGGGGGTGGCACAAGCTAGCCAGCTCCAACCACACGCTCATCACCAAGGAAGGCCCACCATCCAGAGGAAGCCGCTTGCGGATTGGTCAGTGCTTCCGCCGCTGCTATCTGGATCGTCCTGCTCACGTATTGGAGGCCTCCAGCGTTATGGAAGGATCTGGATGGTGCGCAGAGAGTATTCGCCTTCGGGAAGATTCTGGAGGCGTGTCCCTTCTGGAAGCATCCAGATGGCATGGGCCTAGGTATTTAAGTCAGGCGCGGCCTACGGAGTGCAGTTAGATTGAGTTAGTTGCTGTAGTTCATCTGGTGTGAGTTAGCGAAGAGTGCAGTCAGTGACAGCCTGGGCTGAGGTGTCAGTCTCTTGGAGTATCTGTCTGCTGGAGCCGAGGACTCGTTTCTATTTCCCTGACGTTGTGTGTGTGAGTCTCTTGGGGCTGGCCGCTGCAGAAGAACCTTAGGTGTTCAGGAGCAGCACGAAGGGAACACTGGGTGCCGATGTGTGCAGACTGGGAGTTTGATGGATTGAGTGAACAGCGGATACTATCCCAAGATGCGAGACTGACGTGTAGACTGCGGACCGTTACAGCATTAACAAGTGTGACTGAGTGGCTGAGTGGGTGTAGTATAAGTGATCAAAGACTCTGTGTGCGTGTGTCATTGTAGGTGAAATATGAGAAACTAAGAGAGAGAGAGAGCACGCACGAACCGTGTAAGTGTGAATCTTGTGTACTTGTGTGATTTGTAAGCTCGGCAATCGTGTGTGTGTAAATGTGTAGTTTTACTGCTTAGTTAATAAATTTTAGAAATAGTACACTACCAGGTTCTGTCTTATTTATTTACCCTGCCAATAATAATAACAATAATAATATTAAAATTCTTTTTTTCTTTTCTTTTAATTTTGTTAGGGCCATCTATGGACCACGGTGCTTGTGTTTTAGCTGTTTCTTAATGTTATCATCGTTGTTTGCCACAATTGGTGTTCTTAGCGGTTGGTTTGGCAGCTGTTTTCTTGTTGGTACCTCGAGCTTTCCTGATGGCCCAGTAGTCCTTCATTTTCCAGCTAAATTCAATCTTACGTTCCTCAGACCATTTCCTGGTCTTGTCTTTTGGTCTATGGGTAACTTCTGTGAGGGATGTTACAAAGGATTTAGTTTTAAGAGTTGTATGATAGTTACGTCAATCAGCTATGTCGTTTTGATTTATATGGAGTTCCAAAAGGTCCTTCTCCACTTGCTTCATCCACTCGAATCCAGTAGCTTTGCCCTTGTTAGCAGCCTTGAAGATCCTATGGGATAACCTATTTGAGTCCATTCTGGATAGGTGTCCGTAAAAAGCCAGTCGCCTTCTTCTGATGGCATCTATGAGATTTTCTTGGTGTTTATATAGCTCACGATTTGGTTGATACCATCGGCTTCCATCTGGTAAAATTCTTGGCCCCACTATCCGTCTCAGGAACTTTCTTTCTTGTACCTCGAGGGCTCTTAGTGGGGTCTTCTTAGTTAAATATAGACACTCTGCTGCATAGAGGACTGAAGGTCTGATTACTGCATTGTAGTGTCTTAGTTTGACATTCATCGACAGATTTTTTGAAGCATATAGCTTTCTACAGGCATGGTAAGCCTTATCTAGTTTGAGTCTCCTGTGTTCAAGAGCCATTGTTTCGCTGAGGTCCTGTGAGAAACATTCCCCAAGGTACTTTACACTTTTGACTCTACTACTACTAGCTAGTTGCTTTACGTTGCACCGACACAGATAGGTCTTATGGCGACGATGGGATAGGAAAGGGCTAGGAGTGGGAAGGAAGCGGCCGTGGCCTTAATTAAGGTACAGCCCCAGCATTTGCCTGGTGTGAAAATGGGAAACCACGGAAAACCATTTTCAGGGCTGCCGACAGTGGGATTCGAACCTACTATCTCCCGAATACTGGATACTGGCCGCACTTAAGTGACTGCAGCTATCGAGCTCGGTACTTTTGACTCTCTTGATGTAGATATTATCACTGACTCTCATCTTTCCAGGCGCATCTTTGATGTTAGTAACAAACTCGGTCTTTCCTATGTTGATCAAAAGACCCGTTTTAGCCGCTATTGAGTGCAGTGTTTGGAGCTGAGTAGTAGCCTCCTGTATGTCATTTGCCAATAAAGTCAGATCGTCTGCAAAGGCTAGGCATGGTATCCTTACATTGTCAGCTTTAATCCCCATCCGTAATCCAGTGTTCTCTGGAAGGAATCTCATCCATTCTCTAATTATCTTTTCCAGAACGCAATTAAATAATATACATGAGATGCCATCTCCTTGTCTCACCCCTGTTTTAATGGTGAAACTCTCCGAGAGTTGTCCTCTAAACTTTACTCTGGCTGTGGTATTGTGCAAGGTGGCTTGCACCAGCCTATTGATCTTGTCATTAAGTCCTAGTTCTCGTAATGTCTTATAAAGAGTAATTCTGTCTACTGAGTTGTATGCTTTCTGGAAGTTGACAAATATAGCTACCCATTGTCGGGCTCTTAACTTGCTGTATTGAAGGATGGTCTTCAGATTTTGTATCTGCTCGGTACAGGACCTCGATGCTCTGAACCCTGCTTGATATTCTCCTAACTCTTTATCCAACTGTCTTGTTTTTGTTTTTTGTTTTTTTTTTTGCTAGGGGCTTTACGTCGCACCGACACAGATAGGTCTTATGGCGACGATGGGATAGGAAAGGCCTAGGAGTTGGAAGGAAGCGGCCGTGGCCTCAATTAAGGTACAGCCCCAGCATTTGCCTGGTGTGAAAATGGGAAACCACGGAAAACCATTTTCAGGGCTGCCGATAGTGGGATTCGAACCTACTATCTCCCGGATGCAAGCTCACAGCCGCGCGCCTCTACACGCACGGCCAACTCGCCTGGTAACTGTCTTGTTACATGGCGTTCCAGAATCTTGGAAAATATCTTATAGGTAACAGCAAGGAGTGATATTCCTCTGTAGTTTTGCTTCCCTTCTTGTGGATTGGATGGATAATGGCTGATGTCCAATCATCTGGGAGCCTCTCACTTGTCCACATGTCCAGAATTACTTTATGTATGCTCCTGAAGGTGTGTTCTCCGGCATGTTTAGGCATTTCTGCTACTATCCCGTCTTCCCCAGAAGCTTTATTATTCTTGAGTAGTTTAATTATATCTCTGACTTCTTCATAGGTTGGAGAAGGGATAAACTCAGTTTTAGGGTTAGTTGGTTCTGTAACTTGGAGATGTTCAATAGGTTCTTCTGCATTTAAGAGTCCTTTGAAGTAGTTAGCTAGGGTCTTGGTACAATCGCTGTCATTAAGACACAGGGATCCATCTGGTCTCTGGAGATGTAAGGCAGGGGAAGCGAACTGGGTTGTTTGTTGCTTGAGGCCCTTGTATAGATCTCTAGAGTAGTTCCTTACAAAATCCTCCTCTGCTTGCTTAATCAGTTCCTGGTTATGCTTCCTCTTGGCCCCTCTTATGATGCTCGATGTAGTTTTCCTTTGTGCAATAAAGGCTTGTAAATTAGCTTCGTTCTTATGTACATTCCATTTGATCCACGCTAGCCGCCTAGCTTCTATAGCTTTATCACATTTGCTGGACCATCACAGATGCTTGTTCCCTTTAGGTCTATTGGGGATTGTTTTCTGAGCCGCTACTGTTATGGCATCCCTAAGTTGATCCCATTTTTAAAATGTGTTAATCCTGTTGGTATTATGAATCAGTCTCTCTTGGTAACTAGTGCTCTCTTCTTTGAGTTTGGTGATATCAAACCTAGGGATCTTTGTGTTTTTTGCTAACATACCTGTGGTCTTTATTAGTGGTTTCAGGTTCATTTTAGCCAGTGACAGGTAGTGATCAGAGTCAATGTTGGCTCCTCGTATCACATTGACATTCATAATATCCCTGTGGTGCAGCTTGTCTATTGCAACGTGGTCAATTTGGAATTCACCCATCAAGCTATTTGGGCATCGCCATTTCATTGCCTTTCTGGGAAGGTGTTTGAAAGCTGTAGACATCAAAAGTAATCCATACTTGGTGCAGACAATGATTAAGCGTTCCCCATTGGTGTTGTTTCTCTTATGGGCAGGATATCTTCCGCCAATCTTCCAGTATTTCTGTTCTCTACCGATCTGGGCATTGAAATCTCTTAACAATATAGTCGTAAGGTGATTTGGTACTTTGTCTAGGGTTTCCTCAAGGGCATCCCAGTACTGGTTGATAATTTCTGGGCTTTTCCTGTTAGAGTCATTGGTAGGAGCGTGGAAGTTAATCAAAGAGTATCCCCATTTCTTGCATCTGAAGGAAAGCACCAATGTTCTATCGTTTGGTGATGAAAAGTCAAGTATGCTTTTAACCAGTAGATGGTGTACTGCAAACCCAGTCCCAAGGAATGGAACATTTTCCATTACTCTATTACCAGGTTTCCCTTTATATATTCTATATCCTTGAGACTCTATAGCTTCTTCATCCGGAAACCTAGTCTCTTGGAGAGCTGCTATACTGATGCTCTTGTCATTCAGTACATCAAGTGTATGCTTAAGCTTTCCGGTCTTGATCAAGGAGTTTATATTGATTGTGGCTAGATATGTAATATTTCGTTTCAAGTTTCGTTTAGATCCGACTGGGTCACATGAAGGTGTAGGTCCCCCAGAATCCAATGATCTACTTGTGGATTGTCTACCACCTGAGGTATTATGTTCATTAAGTTTGTACTTCATGTTTGATACAGTCTATCACACAAGTGATTAGGATAGGTCACCCGAAGGTAACGAGTTGTTAACTATCAGGGTTGTAAGCCCTGAAGCCCCTAGCACTGATCGGTTCACTGACCCAGTTTCCGCTGGGATTGGTTACCCAACCTCCACTGGGTTGCTCAATTTAGCAGGGACACCTCGTGCAGGTTACGTGCTGGAGTTGGAGTGGAAGAGGCTCTTGCTGAATCCAATATGTTGTGTTGCAGATGGCTGGCAACGACGCATTTCACTCCCTTTTGTTTGGAGTCATTATTATTATTATTATTATTATTATTATTATTATTATTATTATTATTATTATTATTATTAAGAAAACGGCTCACAGCTGGGGCAGCGCAAGGCTCAATTCTTGGACCACACCTTTGGAATATCATGTATGATGGTTTGTTACAGCTGGAGATGCCAGAAGATGTAAAACTTGTGGGTTATGCTGATGATGTGGCTGCTGTGATAGTAACCCGTAACCTAGAGCTGGCTCAATTTAAATTGAATCAGGTGATGTGACGTGTCAAAGAATGGATGATAAATCACAAGTTAGAACTCGCAGATCATAAAACGGAAATTGTCCTCCTGACGAGGAAAAGGATTAATACTGTTGTACCGATGCAGATCGGGCAGATAGCCATCGAAACAACTAGGAGCACAAAATATCTTGGTGTAACGCTTGATACTAAGCTTACATATTGGGACCACATCCAACGGGTAACAGATAAGGCAGCGAAAACCATGACTGCACTGAGTAGACTCATGGGAAATATCAAGGGGCCGAAATCTAGTAAAAGGCGACTTCTCATGTCGACTGTTCAATCGATACTGCTATACGGTTCGGAAATTTGGGCTGAATCGTTAAAAATTGTGAAATATCGGACAAGAATTGCGGCTGTGCAATGGAGAGCAGCTTTACGAATTGCTTGCACATCAGATCAAAAATTGGATGTATGGCTTTTCAGGCGTTTGCTCTATTAACCAGCATTTCGTCTTAGGTCTGACACTAGACTCGTCAGAGTGGGATGTGTCAGACCCTACCCACTGATGCTGGCGTGTATGCAGGTGAACTGCTGCTGCTTCAATGTTTTCATTCCCCACCCTGAAGGGGTGGGGTGGGCCACCTAGAGGGTGTCGCCCTCTCTCTGGCCAGGAGAGATGACGGGGTTGAGAAGGAGTGAAAAAAAGAGGGAGATGGGGAAAAGGTGGTTTGAATAAGTAAAGGAGATGGGATAAAGGAAGTGTAGGTTCTCTAGCGCTTTATTGGCAGATTTGCATTTGCTGTGCTTTATTGACAAAGATACAATATATTAGATACAGAGCTTTACATGACGGTGTGACGGAAAAGATGGAGGGCTAGAAGATTGTAAAAAGAGGAGAAGTTAAGAAGGGAAGTGAGGATAAGGTTGAAAAGGTCCGGGTTGGGTAAGGGAGGCGTAAAGTAATTGAGAGGTGGTGGAGTGGTGAGATGAGGACGAGGAGATTGGAGTGATGGAACGGGCCGGGGACGGCCGCGTGGCGTGGGCATACGGTGCGATGGGAGTGGAGAAGAATGGGAGGGTTCAACCCGATGATAGCGGCCAAAGATGTGGATTCCTTGATCGATGAGGCGCTGAACGTCGGCGTGCGTCGGCAGCTGGAGTCTCACCAGAAATGTGGGACCGTCGGAGTTATAAATACGGGATGCTTGCTTGACAGGTACTCCTGCCTGGCGAAGTGCACGTGTGATGGCAGCAGGCGGTACGTTAGGGTCCATACCGCGCAGAACACAGCTGTAAGTTGAGGTACGATCAGATGGCGGTAATGGCGAAGATGGATGTGCCGCATTTTCAGAAGGATCGGTAGAAGTTCCCTCGGTAGATGGTGGTTGAGACGTTTCCTGGTGACTTGTCTGCTCAGAGTTGGGAGGGAGAGGAAGAGAGGTCAGGAGAGGAGATGGATGGGACGAGGTAGTAGTAGTAATAGAAATGATGGGATAAAGTTGCGTAGAAGTAACAGTGATAGTGGGAGTTGTCGTGGTAGGGACCGGTACGGTAGGCGAAATGTTGGGAGAAATGGTAGTGAGGCAACCAGAAGGCGATGGAAGTGGGGGTGGATTATATGGCGGAGGCAGGCGAGCGGCGGGCGGAGCAGGTGCTTGAGCGCTGATGTTTGCTGGGGTAGGTGATACTCGATGACGTCTGCGCTGAATAACCACGCCGGTAGTTTGGACAGAGTTGCATGTACTGGCAGAGTGGAAGTGAAGAAGTATCTCCGGTGCGGGAACAGAGCCGTAATAAAGACGAGTGACACTGAAGACACCGAGCGGGCGAAGTTCATTAGCAATGTCTTCAACCGATAGAGCCGGGTCAACATCACTGACTAGGAGAGTATACATGGCTGGGGATGGCCGTCAACCCAACTTGGGGATAGCCTTCAGTTGCGTCGTCCGCGGCGTAAGCCCACTCTTCCCGGCAACTGACATTCAAGAACAACTTCGCCTTCAAGCCATACCCGTCAAGAGGGCATTCCGTATCTACAACTCCACCGGTCCGACGTATTTAATCAGACTTCAGCTTTCCAGTGCAGCAGCCGTCGCCCACCTGATCTCCAGCGGAGCACTTCTCTACGGCCGTCGTCATCCCGTCGAACCCTCTCGTTCACCTCCCCGCCCTAGATATCACCACTCCACCTCTCGTCACCATACCCGGCCTGATCATCCTCCCTTCCAACGCTCTATCTATGTCCGTCCAACTCCTTCTTCTGCTAATATCTCCCTCCCACCACCACCGACCCTTGAACATCTCCGACACCTCACAACTGTCCTTTATCACATCGCTTCAACACTTCACCACCTCACACTCCCACGAAACTTCCTTCTCGACACTCCTGTATAAATCTCCAAATTTTCACACCGTTTTTCCCTCTTCTTCATTTGACACCTCTCACTCTTCTCTCCACATCTCCCGGCCCGAGAGATCGCGACACGATCTAGGGGGCCCGCCCCGTCCTTCGGGCGGGGAATGAAAGCTCTGCAGCAGCAGTTCACCTGCAGGGAGGAACACCTGCTCTGGTTGGAGAGGGGAACACACATAACACACGCCCGAAATTTTTTCGGCTGGGTGGCCATCATCTTTAATAGCTCACTCAGTCGGCCCACTATAAACACAAACAGGCAGACGCCTAGTTGGCAGTCGCCTATCCTCATCATGACCTACTGCCTCATCCCTGGCGTGGAACTCCACATTCCCGAAGATCACATATTTGAAGACCTCCAAGCAGACGACGTTCCAGTTCTCAACGCCTTCAGACTACAGGACGGTCAGACCGCAGCACCATCTACTCACGTTTTAGTCCAACTAGAAGGAGAAGCAGCCCAACGCCGCCTGTTCACCACCGGAGCAAACATCCATAATAAAACCTACGCAGTGGTGCCAACCCCCCCATGCATCCTGAACCAAATAAAAGCCGACCCTTATCACATCCCCATCATCCAGGTGCCCCCATCGCCTCTACCAACCTTACCCACAACAACAACAACAACAACAACAACTACCCTCACAACCATAACTCCGTCAACTTGTACCCCCTCCCCAGACAGATTCACCACCGTCACAACTTCCCACCCATCCCCAGTAATGTCATCATCCCAGCAGACCCCAGCCTCCCCACCACTGCAATTTCCGCCGGACGCCGCAGTCTCACCACCAGCAAACCAACAACAGACGCCCCCACCAGCCGTCTTCAGCTGTGTACTACGTGGGATATCTCCAGAAGTTACCGAGCAAAACATAATCCAAGAACTACGGAAAACTGGAGTCAATGTACTTAGAGCCATCAGAATTTACAACAGCCATGGACCTACTTTCATGATGCGCCTCCAGATGCCCAGTAAAGAAGACGCCCAGCACCTCATCAGTACCGGCGCACAAGTCTATGGTCGCCGCCATCGAGTAGAGCCCTCCCACTCCCCACCCCTACCCCCACGAAACTGCCAACCATCGATCAATTCACACCGCCGCCCCCAGCCAACCCTCCCCTGTGTTCCCCCATATCTACAACAAACTCCGTTCCCTCTCCCAACTGGACCCATCCCTCTACCTCTCCAAACATACGACCTTCTTCGCCTCCTCATTCTATCTCTCCATAACATCACCACCACCCTCCAGTTCCTAACCTCCAATAGCTACCCCGGACCCTACGTCCGACCGACTTAGGCACATCATACTCATCTTTAAGAATTGTATCACCTCATCCATCAGTCTGCATTGTAAAACTCACCAAAATATCAATAAAGTCTTATATACCAGCACTTAGACAAGACGCAAATCCTCTCCCATCTCCTAACTCTCCACATCCTTTACCCACCTCCTTCTTCCATCACATCTCCCCAACCCGCCCGCATCTCTTGGCCAGAGAGAGGGCGACACCCTCTAGGTGGCCCGCCCCACCCCTTCAGGGTGGGGAATGAAAGCATTGAAGCAAGCAAGCAGTTCACCTGCATACACGCCAGCATCAGTGGGTAGGGTCTGACACATCCCACTCTGACGAGTCTAGTGTCAGACCTAAGACGAAATGCTGGTTAATAGAGCAAACGCCTGAAAAGCCATACATCCAATTTTTGATCTGATTTTTGATATGCTCTATTGGTGGAAAAATATCTAATTCCCTTCATGGGAATTTAGTATTACCATTTGGAATTGCTAGGCGGGCATTATTTCCATTGTGGAGTTTTATCTCCCGTATGCAGTTATCAGACTGTGCTACATAAGAAGCTTCTGATAAGTTCACCTGCAGCATCTCCTCGCCAGCCAGCGATTCTCACCAGCCAGCGCTTCCTAGCGACCCGGAGAAGAACCGCCAGCCAGCGAAAACCACCCGGCAGAGCAACCTAGCGGACCAGCAGGTATCACCTCTCCAGCACACCGGTAAGCTGCCTCTTCCTTTTCTCTCCGTCCAGCGAGGGCCCCTACACCGTAAGCCGGTGCGACTCCCCAGTGGAGTTTAAAAAAGCATACGGACAGGTGGACGAAGCGGCACTCGAGGGGTTTCACCCCAGGACTGTTTGGTTTGGTGTAGGGGCCCACGGAGGGCAGCTAGAGGTGTCTCCCGGCTCGACTGGGAGCACCCACCGACCTCCAGGAGTGCCAACACCTAGTAGCACTAACAAGTGACAGACATTTAGATCTAGAGATAAGAAGCGCAAATAGCAGTGCTGAGAATAGTGCATAGTGCTAGTGCCATACAGTGCTAAGTGAACTAATTAACATCAGTGTACAGTGCACTGTGACTGAATAACTATTTTTACTGAGTGGACAAGATGGATATAAGCACGGCAGTTACTTCCACCACTACCTACACCACTACGACCACCACCATCTCCCAAGCCGGCATGGACCAGCTTTTATACAGCCAAGCACATAACTCAGTAATGTGCCCAACCAGCTCAAGCACTAGATACCACCAACTACCCATAAACCCAGCTCCTACCCGTGAGTCCTCCCACCCAGTATCCAAGCGACACCTCACCAGCCCCTCAGACAACAGTGAACCTAGAACCAAAATTCAAGCGACAGAACAGGAAATCAACAGGAACAACCCCCCCCCTCCCCCACCCATTACCTTTACCAACCAAGAACCCTCCGCCCCCCTCTCCGGTGCAAGACGACCCATTTCCAACTCCCGGACCCTTCAAAAACCCCCCACTGGAACCCACGCCTTTCTTATCAAGGAACCAGCTCCAGAATTTAAAAACCCCCAAAAAATCTTTGCCAAACTTCTACATTTTAACTTCCAACGAGAAGAAATCGCTGATATTCGTCCAACAAACAACGGGGTCATCCTCAAGCTCATAGGGGAGGACGCCGCACGACGGCTCATGGGCTCAGTGGGTGCAGCCCAATTCGGCTCATCCGAACCCCTGAAACCCCTATCCCCACCCACAATAAAAAACCCACCCGCACCACCTCGTCACAGCTTACTAAGCTGCGTAATCCGTGGGGTGGACCCCGACATCCCAGACGATGTGATAGTCCAAGAACTAAACGAGGAAGGTATCCCCGTCCAAAAAGCATTCAGAATAAAAAACAACACGGGGCCCACCTACATGGTAAGAATCTTGCTCCCAACCTCCCAGGATGTCGACCGAGTACTAACTAATGGAGTATCTATTTTTAGACACCACCATCGGGTGGAACCCTCCCGAGCACCAGCGCCCCAACCCATCCGATGTGAGCGCTGCCTGTCATATAATAAGCATGACACAGCACACTGCAACTCCGTAAAACCAGTGTGCAGCCACTGCTCACAGCAGCACACCACCTCCCGATGCCCAAACACCCAGCTCCCCCCGAAATGTAACACCTGCGGAGAACCCCACCCCACCTACTCCCTCAAGTGCAAATCCCGCCCTCAACCACCCGAAAACCGCCCAGAATTAGTAGCCCCATTCCGCACCATAGACCCCCCTACCCCATCAAACCAGTCCCTCTTCCCTCCCCCATCCCTCGAGGACATAATCCGTTTTGTAGCTCTATCCCTCATGAACATCCACCCATACCACAGACCACTGGTCATAGCCCAACTCCAGGCAGCAGCCAATCAAACCCTTAACGCCCACTTCCAACCCACCCACTCCGGACTGAATACCCACTTCCACTTCACCCGGCTTGAAACATTAGTATAAGAAGCACCCACAAACTACCCGAGTAAAAATCTTCCCACTACACCAACCCTAGGCTAGCACTCCCACCCATCATCGCTCCCACACCCCCACCCGATGGCGGCAACACGTAACGAAGATAAGCTGTGACACCCCACCCGCCACAGAATTACCGTCACCCCAACCCTTGTAACCCCTAATCCTACCCAAACCACAACCCAACCAACCTCTCCCCAATTAAAGCCCCACGAGCCCTCGTCGGACCCCTCCCCCTCATAACAGAAGTATACAATACATGTACTAATACTTTTCTCATATGTTTCAGAAGGAGAGCACCCCCAACAAAAAGCAAGAAGATATTATTGTAAAATTTAAATTAAAACCAGAAAATGTAATTAAGACAAAACATGTAAATATCTATGTCAACAACCATGTAAATATCCATGTAAATATCCATGTAAATATCCATGTAAATATCAAGAATCTGTAAATAATGTAAATCATGTAAAATAAGTAAAGCATCTATTGTAAATATCCTGACAGCCCCCCAATAAACTTAAACAATCAAACCGGGGGCAAGGGATATATTTCCATTTTTTAACTGTAAAAACAATACGCTGGAAACAAATCTCTTACCCAACAGCAAGAAGACCGGAAGCATCCAAACAAGACTTATAATGTTCAAAAAGCAAATGTAAAAACACCAAAATTGTAAATTGTAATTATTCTGTACAAAATGGAAAATCAATAAATACTTAGCCAAGAGGTCGAAACCCCCTCCCAACTCCTTCACAGAATCAAACCTATCCCCCCCGCCCACAAACCTAATCAATCCTCCAAACCCGCCAAATCTCCTGGCCAGAGAGAAGGCGTTACCTTCTAGGTGGCCCGCCCCTCCCCTTCGGGGAGGGGAATGAAAACTTTCCCCTAGTCCTAGTCACCTGCAGATCTTCTCTCCAGGATCTCCAATCTGGGTAAACCTCAAGTGAACTCCACAACTCGTCGCAGAAGACACTCCTGTTATTTTTGATTGGCCGGGTGGCTACACATCTTTACTTTCCACTCGCGCCGAGCCAACAAAGCATATAGGCCGACTCCTCGTTGGATGTCAGCCTCCCTACCACCAACCACCATGACGACCACCACCACGACCATCACCACTACCTTTGCGACCGCTGCTCACACCTTTTCCTCGCTTTCCATCACAACTGTTACGTCGTCCCATTCATCGCCGCTTCTATCCACCTCTCTCCCCGCGCTACCTCCTGTTGATCCACCTCGACTATTACGTATTCCTCCCCGCTACTTCACCCGCCCTTCTACGCTGTCTACATCTGCCTTGCCGACCACGACATCACCACCACCACCACCACTGTCCGTCGTAACAGCAGCAGCCGCTCATCAACCTTCAACACCGTCAGACACATCAGCCACAAACGAAGTCTTCAGTTGCGT
This sequence comes from Anabrus simplex, assembly GCF_040414725.1. NCBI lineage: Eukaryota > Metazoa > Arthropoda > Insecta > Orthoptera > Tettigoniidae > Anabrus > Anabrus simplex. Next base: position 494,528,916 of record NC_090265.1, read on the forward strand.
CGTCCGCGGCGTAAGCCCACTCATCCCGGCAACTGACATTCAAGAACAACTTCGCCTTCAAGACATACCCGTCAAGAGGGCATTCCGTATCTACAACTCCACCGGTCCGACGTATTTAATCAGACTTCAGCTTTCCAGTGCAGCAGCCGTCGCCCACGTGATCTCCAGCGGAGCACTTCTCTACGGCCGTCGTCATACCGTCGAACCCTCTCGTTCACCTCCCCGCCCTAGATATCACCACTCCACCTCTCGTCGCCATACCCGGCCTGATCATCCTCCCTTCCAACGCTCTATCTATGTCCGTCCAACTCCTTCTTCTGCTAATATCTCCCTCCCACCACCACCGACCCTTGAACATCTCCGACACCTCACAACTGTCCTCTATCACATCGCTTCAACACTTTACCACCTTACACTTCCACGAAACCTCCTTCTCGACACTCCTGTATAAATCTCAATCCGTATAGCCAGTCATCCAAATTTTCACACCGTTTTTCCCTCTTCTTCATTTCAAACATCCCACTGTTCTCCCCACATCTCCCGGCCCGAGAGATCGCGACACGATCTAGGGGGCCCGCCCCGTCCTTCGGGCGGGGAATGAAAGCTCTGCAGCAGCAGCAGTTCACCTGCATACACGCCAGCATCAGTGGGTAGGGTCTGACACATCCCACTCTGACGAGTCTAGTGTCAGACCTAAGACGAAATGCTGGTTAATAGAGCAAACGCCTGAAAAGCCATACATCCAATTTTTGATCTGATTTTTGATATGCTCTATTGGTGGAAAAATATCTAATTCCCTTCATGGGAATTTAGTATTACCATTTGGAATTGCTAGGCGGGCATTATTTCCATTGTGGAGTTTTATCTCCCGTATGCAGTTATCAGACTGTGCTACATAAGAAGCTTCTGATAAGTTCACCTGCATACACGCCAGCATCAGTGGGTAGGGTCTGACACATCCCACTCTGACGAGTCTAGTGTCAGACCTAAGACGAAATGCTGGTTAATAGAGCAACCGCCTGAAAAGCCATACATCCAATTTTTGATCTGATTTTTGATATGCTCTATTGGTGGAAAAATATCTAATTCTCTTCATGGGAATTTAGTATTACCATTTGCTTGCACATATCGCACAGTATCAGCACCTGCAATTCTAGTAGTAACAGCAGTAGCTCCTATTGACTTGTTGGCCTTCGAAAGACAAGAAATTTGGCTCACACAAGAAGAGCTAGGAAGGAAAAGGGCAAAGGCTTTGGCTCTTAGTCGCAGAATGCAACGATGGCAAACAAGATGGGAAGATGACTCTAGAGGGAAATGGACGAAAAGACTGATACCTTCTCTGGGCGTATGGGTTGGCCGAAATCATGGTGAAGTGAACTACTATCTCACACAGTTCTTGACAGGTCATGGATACTTCCGAAAATTTCTTCATAGGCTAGGGCTAGCAACCAGTCCGGTGTGCATATACTGCGGTGATATCGATGACGTATTACATACTTTCTTTGTGTGTGTTCATTGGCTGCCACAAAGAAGATGCTTAGAAGTTATGCAGGGAGAATTGACGCCAGGAGGGATCGTGTCAGTAATGCTATTAAGTCAAGAATCTTGGGACCAGGTGGCAGTCTATGAAGAAAATATTCTGCGTCAGAAGAAGAAGGACCTGGATGATTACGACAGACAGTAAAGCAGAAGAAGGAAGATGAAGCACAAGATGCATTTAAGCACGACATCCGTCCTGAAGTAATGCGAGAGCGGTTTCCGGGGCGGAGATAAACGTCGTGGGAATAAAATAAAATTAAAAAAAAGGGAGTGTGGTTTTTAGTGGGTAAGAATCTCCACACACTTGTTGAATGCGGACCCTCACAAGTGTCTCATGAAAGATTTCCACACTCCCTCGCAAAAAAAAAAAAAAAAAAAAAAAAATAATAATAATAATAATAATTATTATTATTATTATTATTAGTCGCAGAATGCAACGATGGCAAACAAGATGGGAAGATGACTCTAGAGGGAAATGGACGAAAAGACTGATACCTTCTCTGGGCGTATGGGTTGGCCGAAATCATGGTGAAGTTATTATGGTGAAGGTATTATTATTATTATTATTATTATTATTATATGTCTTAATATGGAAACCAGTTATAATTTACAGAACTATTTTAAATACTGTAAATGACCAACCCTTGAATTAATTTAACAAAGCACAATAATTATTCTAATGTTTTGCTATAGCTGTGCCGTGCAGTTTTCTTGACTTTCTGATTTTGCATTTTCTGAAAATAAACACTGGTATTTTAAGACATTTAAATACTTTCAACTAATTTAATGCAATTATCTTCCTGTTTTAATATGGTTCAAACCCCTTCTAAGCAACCCGTTACACACATGTTCATATTCAATTTTGTCATTTCTCCAGTGAATCTGAAACCTATTTCTTTTACCACTGCAACTCTGCTTATATCTAAATCAACATATTTCAAAAGGAAACCAAACAAGCTTAAAACTTGGAAGTATCCTGATTGGAGGAAAGGGGAATGGCAGCTGGACCCTGTGTGTATGTTAAATTTTTTCATAAGGAAATTGTATAATGTAAAAGTATTAGGAGGAATAAATACTTGTTCTGATCACTACATAGTCAAAATGAAACTTTAATTCACACAACTAAATAATAAGAACATAAAAACTAATAAAGTTAATAAAAAATGACAAATGTAAGGAAGGCATGCAAACAATAAAATTGACAGATGAACTTGAAGAAGTGATCCCAATTCTCAAAAATCAAGCTGAAAATTTAGCTCCATTGAACCCTTGGAAGAAACGTGCCTGGTGGATAAGAGAATGTGACAAAATTCATACAGACAGACATCAGGCATGGTTAAGGTTCCAAACCCTTAAAACAGAGGAAAATGCTATTAACCTAAAAAATATCAGGAAGAAATTCCCACAAAATATTAGAAGAATTTCATAAGGATATAATAAACTCTGAATATGAAAATCCACAACCTGTTTCCAGTCATTTGACGGGGTCAGGAATGGAATGAATAAAGCCCCTATCTAGAGGTGAGGATAGGAAATGTGCCGGCTGCTGAAGCCTGTCACACTCCTCTGGGACAACGATAAATGAGTGACAGATGAAATGAAATGAAATGAAATGTTAATGGAGAGTGTTGCTGAAATGAAAGATGACAGGGAAAACTGGAGTACCTGGAGAAAAGCCTGTCCCATCTTTGCTTTGTCCAGCACAAATCTCACATGGAGTGACCGAGATTTGAACCACGGTATCCAGCGGTGAGAGGTCGGCGCACAGCCACCTGAGCCACGGAGGCTGCATATGTAATAAACTCTACAGAAGTTAATTATCATAACACCCATTCTGGATGCTATTATAAAATTATTGGAAGGTAACCAGGAATATGACCCTCCTATGTTTAAAGCTTGAAAATTAGCACATAATAATAGTGAAAAGTATTTAGTAAACTTTTAAATTGTGACAAACCTAAAGAACTACTGAAAATTAAAACAAATACCCCAATAAAAACCCAATTTAATAACATAGACCCTCCAACATTTCAAGAATTAGAAAAAGCATTCAAAGAACTTAAAAACCATAAGGAATGCAGAGAAGATGACTTTTGTAGAGATGTGGAAATATTCAAGTAACATAGCTTGTATTACCTTACACATGGCTTTAACAAAAATTTGGATTACTGAACAATTTCTGGAACAGTGGACAATGGTCTTCGGCTCGTCAGATGCACGTCTTTGGATATGACGCTCGAAGGCAACCTGCATGTCATGATGAGGATGAAATGATGATGAAGATGACACATACACCCAGCCTCCGTGCCAGCGGAATTAACCAATTATAGTTAAAATTCCTGACCCTGGCAGGAATCGAACCCAGGACCCCTGTGACCGAAGACCAACACGCTAACCATTTAGTCATGGAGCTGGACAGACCATGGATAAGTTGTGCTGAACAGATTATTACTCTAAAATGAATAATGGAATGCTGCAGAAAACAAAACAAGCCTATAGTACTGTAATAACATTTGTTGACTTCAAGAATGAATATGATTGTATGCATTTTAAAAATTTAAAGAAATTTGGACTCCATCCGAAATTAATTAAACTGATAGCACTTACTTTACCTAATACCAAATCAAAAGTAAATTTTAGATGAGAAGTTTCAGAATCATTTTTGATTAAAACAGGTTTAAGACAAGGAGACTGTTTATTGCCTTTACTATTTAATTGTGCAATTGTGCATTAGAATATATACAGGGTCTTTATTTATGCTTGGCAAGGACTTCCTCACTTGACTTTGGCCGCCGATGACAGGCCGCTACCGGCCCCTGGTGCGCATGGTTTCCGGCACTTCTGCAGTTAAATTAATAAACTTCATTGTTTGTCCATATTGAACCAAGATTACAACTTTTATTATAATTTGGGTCCACCTTATTCAATACATAAAAATTGTTGCGTAGATTTAATTACAACATATATTTCAATCAGTACTAGTTTCGACGCCCCTCTGCATCATCATCACCTGATAGAAGTTTGTAGAAAAATTGACAATCATATAAGTTTATCAACGTCAAATTGATCACAATTTAAAACCATATTAACAATGTGAAACTGTGTTAAAAATATACTGTCTCTAATTTCATATTTTCTACAAGTCCAAGACTTGCGAGTCTTATGCCATAAACTGATAAACACATATGCAAACCAGTTTGCTCACTTATGATATAAAGTGGATTTAAAAGAACAACAAATTAAAATAGAATAGTCTTGAAGCACTATGTGCTTAATTTATCGCACGTCTTAAAACTTGACGTAGTATCGTAGTGGAAATAATTCAATAAAAACTACAGTGTCCCTTTAATGGAGCAATCCTAACGAAGTGGAAACGAGCAATAAGTCCTTTGAGATGTTATAAGAACAAAGTTCCCAGTTCAATGCGGACCTCAAAAGGTCGCTGTCCATGTGAAGCACAATGAAGGACAGCAAGCAGTGTTGTCTGCTTGCTGTGTATGAAATTAGAGACAGTATATTTTTAACACAGTTTCATGTTGTTAATATGGTTTTAAATTGTGATCAATTTGACATTGATAAACTTATATGATTGTCAATTTTTCTACAAACTTCTATCAGCTGATGATGATGTAGAGGGACATCGAAACTAGTACTCATTGAAACATATGTTGTAATTAAATCTACGCAACAATTTTTATGTATTGAATAAGGTGGACCCAAATTATAATAAAACTTCTGCAGTTGCTGAGAGCTGAGCTCCGAGATAGTAGGGTGTTGAATGAAGCTAGTGCATACTGTAAGTCGTATTGTATAGTATTTTATTGTGATTGTGTATAGTGCTAAAACAACTGGCCAAGAGATTCAAATGTATAGGTTCAGTAAACAATAAAAATAGATGTAAAGGTTGTTATCTCCTTACAGAAACGTGTTTGGTACAAGGATCATAAGTAAAAATTTGTGGCCCCCTCGTAGCCCAGATTTAACGGCATGTGATTTTTATTTGTGGGGAATGTTAAAAAATGTAGTTTATGGGAACAACCCTCACACACTAGATGAACTTAAAGACAATATAAGAGCTGCAATTTCATCCATCAGTGCTGAAGAACTTGGTAGAGTAACCGAAAACTTCATTAGGAGATGCCGATTATGTTTGGCAGCACATGGGGAACATTTTCAGCATAAACTGTAAAAATGGTGAGTAAAATGCATGATTATGATTTCGGGCACCATAATCTGCCAAACATATGTACGCGTGGTAGCCGGCAACTGAACCGTCACTGGCAGCCAAGGTCAAGCATAAATAAAGACCCTGTATATAATGAGGGAATGGTTCAAGGTCAATCCAAAGAACATAAAAATTGGAAGTTCCAAAATAAAATGTAAGTTTAAAGTGGTTAGAATTTACTAATGGCCTTGCTCTAATGTCAACCAATATTCAGGAAACTTGGCACCAAATTAAATCTCCACAAGAAATAGCATGAAAAATAGACCTTAGGATATCCTTCAAAAAAGCTGAGTTCATGAATAGTGATCCACCACTGGTAAATAAAATAAAAATTAATAGACAAGAAATCAAACTTGTTGATAAATTTAAGTATTTAGAAGAAATTATAATCTTAATAAGAAACCAGCTTGGTGTCACAAAATAAATAAACTGAACAAAGCAAATTATATTATCATGACTACATACAACAAAAGCTTATCAACAGCAGCAAAATTAAGACATTATAAGAGAGTTACACAGCCTGAAATAACTTATGGTAGTGAAACCTTTTTTTAAAACTGCTAATGCAGCTGAAATAGACAAAATACTTGAGACAGAATGAAGAATAGAACATGCATAAATAAACAATATAAAGTTAATGGACAATGGAGAATAGCATTAAATATAACAGTTTATAAGGAAATAGTACCTGCATTGAGCATGATTAGGAAAAAAAGTATATAATTCTTTGGACATCTTATCAGAACACCTGACACCAGAATTAGCAGAGGAATAATTGAAAAATTATTGAATAGCAAGACCAAGATTAAATGGATTGCAGAAATTAAGTATGATATTAAAGAACTCCAAAAGCCCACCTGATGGCCATGATCATTAAGGCATTGAAGTCTATACGATCTGACACTGTGGTTAGTCGGTTCGAGTCCCGTTGGTGGAAAAAAAAATTCACCATTAGATTGTTGACTGTCAGAGTAGGGGAGGTGGTGGTATACAATTTCTAATCACTAGACTGCGTGCCAAAAGCCTGGATTAAAATCCAAAACTCTCTGCAGTGCTCATATGGAGTGAGGGCATATGACGCTGTTCATGGGGATTCATCTGTTAGATGAGGATGTAAAGCCTTTAGCAGACCCCTTGGTGCTATTTGAGAGGAGTAGGCTATGTTCTGGTACTGGGTTTCACCCTCTACCTTCCTACTATCATATATCACGTCATTCATTTCATCTCATTAACTCCTCCAATGAGGATGACACCAGGAAGGGCATACAGTCATAAGAACTTGCTCACTTCATACCTGATCACGTAGAGGAAAGGGACAATGGTTGGGCATACATACATTAAAGAACTCCAAATAACAATAGATATTAAAAACAAAACAGACAAAATTAAGGTACTTCAAGACATACACACCAGTCTACAGACCAAAATTAATAAAATGTCCAAATGTTCAATTGAAGAAAGGAAGGCAGTATCTCTCATAATGAAGAAATATTGGGCTCATAGAAAAGCAAAAGTTCCTCTGTATAATTGAGTAGAGTGGTCCAATGCAGGTAACCAACTAACAAACCGATTAAATGAATGAATTAATTAATAATCAAGTGGCTGTGTGGTTTGGGTCACGTAGCTTTGAGCTTGCATTCGGGAGATAGTGAATTCGAACCCCACTGTCGGCAGCCCTGAAGATGGTTTTCTGTGGCTTCCCATTCTCACACCAGGCAAATGCTGGGGCTGTACCTTAATTAATGCCATGGTTGCTTCCTTTCCACTCCTAGCCCTTTCCTATCCCATTGTCGACATACGACCTATCTGTGTCAATGGAACGTAAATCAGATTGTAAAAAAAAAAAAAAAATTATCTGTAGATTTTCATATAAACAAAAAAAAGTCCTACTGATCTGAGAATGTCACTGATGTCATGTGCACTCATAAAGGCTGTACTAATGGGCATAAAATAATGATGATTTGCTGTCATGTCAGCATGTCAAACCATTCTGCCTTGTACTGATAAATTATGCCTGTGCAAATATGATAATTTTGTGCGGCTATTTCTAGCCGAGTGCAGCCCTTGTAAGGCAGACCCTCCAATGAGGGTGGGCGGCATCTGGCATGTGTAGGTAACTGAGTGTTATTGTGGTGGAGGATAGTGTTATGTGTGGTGTGTGAGTTGCGGAGATGTTGGGGACAGCACAAACACCCAGCCCCCGAGCCACTGGAATTAACCAATGAAGGTTAAAATCCCCAACCCGGCCGGGAATCGAACCCGGGACCCTCTGAACCGAAGGCCAGTGCGCTGACCATTCAGCCAACGAGTTGGACGCAAATATGATGATGGGAAGGGAAGAGGTGTCCCATTAGAAAATGTGCCATGTATGCCCCCTGAGTGTTGCGGGTAGCTGTGGTGTAGCTGAACAGTCTGTTACAGACACCAGTGTCGTGAAGATGGCAACACGCCATGATTTAACCGACTTTGAACGTTGGATGATCATCAGCGCACGGGTCATAGCACTGCAGAGATTACATGCAAATTCGGGTTTCCGAGGTCAACAGTGTTGAAAGTGGACCTTCAATATCACACAGAGAATATTACCACTTGTGTAAACTGCCGCATGGGAAGACCACAGCTGTTTAAGGAACAGACATCACGTCATCTCCTCAGAACCATACTGTGAGTCAGATCACCGGCCAGTTGAATGTTGGGAGTAAGGAACCCATTTCTACCAGGACTGTAAGGAGGCAATTGCACCGCATAGGTTTCACCAGCCGACGACCAACTCGTATCCCTTTGCTGATACCTCGACACTGAGCTCAACGAAGTGCATGGGCCTGCAAACATCGACTATGGACCCTGGAACAGTGGCGGCATGTGGTATGGTCTGATGAATCTTGGTTCTTGCTGATGGGCGCGTGACAGTGTGGTTTATGGCCTGTGAAGCTATACATCCTGCGTGTCAACAAGGTTGTGTCCAGTCGGGAGGTGGCTCAGTTCTGGTCTGGGTGGCGTTCTCATGGTTGCAATTAGGCTCCATTGTCCGGCTGCAGGGAGTGCTGACAGATGCACGTTATGTGGACATTCTTTCAGACCATCTGCATTGCTTTATGGCCCTAGAGTACTCTGATAGAGGTACCATGTTTCAACAGGACAATGCGCCATATCATCGCTCTGTGGTGGCACGCAGGTGGTTGGAGGAGCACTCCAGTGAAGTTACGACTATGGATTGGCCCTCCAGATCCCCCAATCTTAATCCATTTAAGCATTTATGGGATGCTGTCAATGCTGATGTATGCTCCATGAACCCCCACCAACTACACAAGACCAATTGTGGGTAGCAGTGCAAGATATGTGGGTCCAGATCCCTCCAGAACGATTCCAACACCTTGTAGAGTCGATGCCTTGCCGCATTGCTGCCATTTTGAAAGCTCGCAGAGGAGCAACTCATTATTAACATCACATTCACTGTCTTCCCATGACGTTTCGCCAGTCAGTGTATACAGGAATGTAATTCACCCAAAAATATTCTGCTATGCTCTTTATTTATTTCATGAGTTATGTATGGTGCTACTTTCTAGTATATTGCTTCTCCTAGTTATCTCCAAGGTGATGTTGACATATTTTAATAGTTAATGAGAACTTCACAAGCTTCTATCTGATGTTTCATAAGTTAGGATAACACATTAGTCACACAGAGAGATGTTAAACCAAGTAGAGAATACACTTCAATGAAACAGACATTAATTTTTTCAGTATATGTCTTCATATATTTGTCGTCTTTACTTTACATGGAAATTAACATCAAACATAATGAACAACAATCTTTTCATTGATCACATGACTGTCACAAAATACAATCATGAATACCAACTGCTCCTTTGGAAAAGAATAAATTTAACTATCTAAAGATCAGCAATGGCCCTCCACTATTTTGTATAATTACTAGGGTAAAAATCAGCAGTAAATTATCAGATATACTAAAAGAGGTGTGATGTAACTCTTTCTTCAGAGTCAATGGACAGGGTGATCAATATTTTTGATGGTATATCAAAAGTATCAATTTAAATAATAATGTACTGTCATGTGGGAGTACTTTGGAACTACATGGTCCAGCATATTAGAATGTTGCTCCAGTGAACACATTTCTACCACAAAATTATAACATAAACTAAATAGAAACAGTAGAATACTTTTTCTTTCATTGAAATTACAAAGGTATAAAAATAGTTGAAACACACATATTTTCTACAACTAGTAAAAAATAGTTTTAAATAAATGTATTTAATACATTAATATATTTCTTGAATTTCAGTCAAGATATAAAATATATCATTAATAAATACTGGATATAACTATTTGTTTTGCAATAACATTTGTGAGCAATAAAAAAGAGCATTTAACATATTCTACAAGGTCATCATTCATTTCTCTTGTGTAAGCAAATATGGTGTATATAATCAGAAGAATGATAGGCAGCTCATTTTGATAATGATAGTTCATTTCCTCCATGAAGAAACTGTTTTACAAGGAACATTAGAGCTTCCATATATCTCAGCAACAACTCTACACAGTGATATCAATCAATAATACTTGCCTTTACATCCTTAAAAAGTGTAATAATTACTTATTCTAAGACAAGTTTGACTACATGATAAATAAAGTATGAATTATAGGATGTAGTTTATGTCTGAACTAAATGAAAGCAGTTCACCTGCAATAAAACTTGGATCAGTTGAACCTCGAGCAAACCTAGGATTTAAATCCCACCGTTAAAGTTAAAATTACCAAGTAGGAACTTGGTGAGTTCAGGATACTGTGCTTCTTTTACTATGTGAACATATTAAGGAATACTGAAATCATCAAACTACCATCTGTATATCAGACGATAGCAGAGAAGCCAATATTGAGTTTAGTGGAGACAGTCAACATTCCTCTTTCGGAAAACTTTAGCAAGAAACCCAACATACTTTCACTAAACAGAAAAACTGAACAGAAATTTTAATCTGAACAATCATCTGATTTTTATGGGACACGTTACTGCTGTATATATTAAAGTAATGATATAAGGAAAATTATCTCCAATTATACATATAAGCCTGATCTAAAGCTTGTTGTGAGGCTAATTTCCTCTAATTTTTGGTTGTCTTCCCTCAATATCATGAATATCAACACATTATCATCAGTTTTCTTGACCTTACCTATTAACGGATTTTCAACTGTTTTATACAAGGCTAGATCAAACCTTCATTTCTGATCTTTATCCTTGGATAGAGCCAGGAATCAATCCTGCAATTATCTGACCTATAGTTAGCTACTCTAATGTCCCTTTATTAGAGCAGAGGTCATACGAAACATAACCTATATTCTATTATTTTATTCCCCCTATTAATGGGGTGTCTCTGCTCTTTCCATTGCTCAGGAATGTTCATCAGTATGAACACAGTTATATCCCATGTTCTGTGGCTATTTAGCTGAACTCAAAGAGTAGGTATCGGTGTAGAATGATGGGGATGGGAAGCTGATGAACAACCTGTGGTGCTCTCTTGCCCAAGAAGCGTCTGAGGAAGAGTCGAGCCTGATGTCTCAGAGATAACGGCTGCCTTGCTAGCTGCATTAATAAATCTTTCTGATCATCTACCAGCAGAGATGATCTTCTGATCATGCATAGGTCAAAACTTTCTGCTGCTTCAATGACAGTAGAGAAGAGGGTTGGATGTTTCGATAAGTTTTGTAGAGAATTTAGTATCCCATGTGGATCCCGAAACTGTGTCTTCATTACAACCTAAAAGACATACAATGTACACTTCAATTACACCGGAGAGTAACAAACAAGTGACAAATCAAGAAGTACATAAAAAGACAGGAACATATTTATTTAAAAAAAAAGGAACACAACATAAAACAAATATAAAGGCAGATCAGTGTGTTTGAAAAGAGAGCAACAGAAAGAGGAGGCAGGAAAACATGGATATACAAAAGGACAAAGACACTCTCCATATCCTCATATACTGCCATCTTCATCTCCTCATCAATCCCAGTTCCTCTACATCCATCTCTTCTTAGTCCTCAAGGAACTCGTTTCTGCTTCCTAGCATCATCAAGAGGGTGGTCATCAACACACACAGAGGGGCCATCTTGACAGCTCTTCAGTCTTGATGTGGGAAGTGTACGATAAGAAGAAAGCCGGATACATACAGGAAAAGGAAAGAAAAACAAGCAAAGATAAGTACAGGTGGTAAAGATTAGGAACACAGAACAAACACAAAAGAAGAAAGGAACACACAAATGTATGGTATGTATATATTTGACATTTGTTTGTTCATTTCTAATACTTAAAATGACAGGTCGGTGTGGGAAGAGGAAGCATTACTTCCTGGTATACTGACCCTCTGGACTCTTTTTTTTCTGCTGTGTTTGTCCTGTGTTCCTAGTCTTTTACCACCTGTATTCATCTTTTATCTTTTTGTCCCTTTCCTTTCCTTGTCTTTATTCAATATTATTCTTATCATAACATCCCACATCAAGACTGAAGATCTATGCAGATGAGTTTAATGCCTACCCTCCTGATGAAGTTGGGTAACAGAAACAAACTTGTCAGGGGCTGAGAAGAAATGGATGTAAACAAACTGGGACTGATGAGGAGAGAGGCAATCTATTTGAAGAAAGCAGCGTTCTTTTGTGTTTTCTTTCTATTACTGTCTCTTCCTGAACTTACTTCTCATTGTGTTTAGCCTATCATATTATGAGTTCCATTCCATGTACTTATCTTTCTTTATACAGTATTATTCAATTATACGGTAACTGTAGCTATCAGTTTGCATTCGAGAGATAATGGGTTTGAACCCCACTGTCTGCAGCCCTGAAGATGGTTTTCTATGGTTTCCCATTTTCACACACGCCAGGCAAATACTGGGGCTTTGAATCAAACCAAGAACTTCTTCCTTTCCAGGGAAATGCTATGACCATTCAGTTAGCATGTTATACCATCATTTTCTTCTTCTAGACTTCACATAAACTTCATGTTGGGACACAAGCACGAAGGTCTCATTATAGATTGCATGGCTTTTGCAGACGACTTGGCACTTCTGGCAAGTTCAACAGAAGTAGCAGTAATGCAGCTTACTATACTTGGACACCAGGGAGCCAAGGTGGGATTGCAAGTGTCACCAGGGAAGACCTAATATCTCAACTACATCAGCGAGAGCCCCAGAGAATTACAATTGGAACAGAGCGCAATTGAGAAATTCAATAAGTACTTAGGAGAATGGCTTGAACCTAGTCTGTCAGAACGGGTAGCCTTAACAACCCGAATAGCTGGCATACCATCTGACCAAGAACATGTAGAACCAAAAGGTATCTCTCCTGCAACACCAAGCTCAGACACTACCATGCTGTCATCTGCCCAGAAGCCCTGTATGCCTCCGGGTGCGTGATCCTTAACAGGAAAGATCTAGGTGAAAAACTGGAGATCAATGAAAGGAAGATTCTCAGGAAGATAATAAGGCCAGTCAAAATAGAGGATGAATACAGGAGGCGACACAATCAGGAGCTCTATAACTACACAGAAAAGATCATGGATGTGGCCAAGAAGAGATGTCTGACCTTGTATGGGCACATATCAAGGATGAATTCTGCCAGGGTGACCAATCATATTCTATCCTACTGACAGAAGAGAAAGATTAAGACCCCATGGTTAACGGAAGTGGCTAAAGATCTTCAGGAACTAGGAATAGTTGTTTTAAAGTGACATCAGAGACCGTTCAGCACTCAGAAGTATTTTGAGAAAAAGGAGGTTCCAGGACAATCCACCCCATAAGGAGACAGGTGCCCTCTGGACAAAGGAGAGGAAGAAGCAACAGAGCCAGAGAATGAGCACATACTGGGTAAGCAATATCGTGGGCCTTAGTTGGCCTTATCGAAATAGAGAGAGAGGAACAACAATGTGCCATGCATTCTGTCCATCATTTGGCAAGGGAAAAGAACTTCTAGAAAAACACCAGCACACAGTCTGCGTGATCCTGCCACAAGTGTTCTTGCCAATGAACAACCAAAACTGTGCACAATCTCTTTGTACTTCATAAGTAAATATAAAAATGTCTGACGTACCTTTGCACCATACCGTAATAACATATGCACTATTGCTGGGCAAGGTTCTTCATTAGATGCTATATATTCGGCAAGTACTGGTCGCAATGGAGGTCCTTCATCACTATCGATAACCAGATTTGGATCGGCACCATTTGTTAGCAGTATCTTCAGTATCTCCATTCTATTTGGGATATTATCCGCACATGCCACGTGCAGAGGCGTTCCAATGATGGGTGAGCTTGAGTTGACGTTAGCACCTGCAACATAATTCATTCACTCAATGCAGTCAAATAAATAAAATGGCACATCTAACTATGTAACTTCCAAATCTTATCTTTCTTGCATTTTGATAAACCAATGTACATGTGAGTGATATCTCTGATACTCCATCACAAACTGAAAAATAAAAATAATTATTGTTATGAAGCTTCTAATGTGTATGAATAGAAGTTAATTCAATTATAAAATATTTACATTTGTAGACTAGCAAAACAGTTTGCATTAATGCTGATGGTGTGATTGTTGTTTCTAAGAGACAATCCAAAGAGATTATAAACTCTGTTTAATGGTAACCATGAAGGACTTTACCACTATAGAGGAGGATAAAGTCTGTTTTCTGAAAGCTATCCTTGGCAACAGTATATTCCTAAAGATTGGCCTATAAATTAACAGGGAAATCCTTCCTGAATGAAAAACCTCAGAATAAAATAACTCCTGCCATCTATCAACAATTCAATGAAAAAGAACAATCTGGAGCAAGTTATAGGTAACGGATGCTATGCTAATGACAGACTGGAAACAAACAAATTACACTTTGCTGTCCATGACTTCCATCATAAATTATGTATGACCAAATGCTTTCACGACTTGGTTATCAATTGTATTTGCAAGTTGTGCAAGAAAAACTGTGACCAATAACAGGCCAAGTTTTGTACCTCTGAACAGTTTATTAAAATAAGTTTGTGTAACTTACTGGCCACTAACCATTAAAGAAAGAAGAAGAGGCCCAAATTTACAATGAATGAGGGTATCAACTAATGAAGGGGAAGTGCTATAGAAGGCAGGAAAATGAAGGTTAAAAATTCCACATATACAATATTACTGTAGGCATCTGTTGTAGAATTGTATCATTACTTAGCTCTCCCCATCCATGAAGATATAGCTGTAAACTTTGGATACCTGAAATCAAGATCTCCACCATTTAAAACAGCACAAAAACTTCAATGGAAGAACTGAACGGCAATTAGAATGGACCAACGCAGCTCCAAATGAGTGGTAGGCACCATTTAACATCTACTCCCTATCAGCCGGTTCTGATTTGCCACGCAAAACTTGGGTTGCCTTGAACAAAGTCCGAACCAACCATGGATGATGTGTTGATTGCTGCATAAGTAGGGTATGAGATCTTCCCCTCATTGAGACTGGGGTGCACAGAAACAAAAAATACGGCACACTGTCAACATATAGGCATCCAGGGCCTTCTATGGATCTGTGGAGGACTTTGTGAATGCCTCAAAACAGGCTGTGGAATGGCTGGACAATCATCTTGGTTTAGCAGTCTAAGGTCCCTTGCAAAGTTGATTGTATGTTATATAAAACAAACAAACAAACAAACAAACAAACAAACAAACAAACAAACAAACAAACAAACAAACAAACAAACAAACAAACAAACAAACAAACAAATAAATAAATAAATAAATAAATAAATAAATAAATAAATAAATAATCATTATGCACATCCAGGCAGTATTCAGCAGCAGTCAAAAAGTACAGAACAGTGACGTAAGACACAGTTTTGTTATGACAACTAAATGATTATAAAGGTATGTGATAGATATGATGAAAAGGAAAATAGTAAGAAGAAATACAGTACATTTTTTAATATCGGTTTTATGTCTCACTAACTCAAGACAGGTCTTATGGTGATGATGGGACAGGGCTAGGACTGAAGCAGAAGTGACCATGGCCTTAATCAGGTTCAACCCCAGTATGAATAAGCTTTTATGTTAGTATCAATGAATGTGGAAGATTTTTCATCAATTAAAACTGAAGTATTGGCTGATTTATGCTCAAAAATCAAGTGTGATGTCCTTTGCACTCAGGAAACCCGGTGAACACCAGCTGATCCAGGAATGTATTTGGCTATTCATTGCCCAAGTTATGTTTAGGGTAGTGCTGTTTTCTGCAGAGTTGGACAGATCATCTTGTCCACAGGCATCTGAGAAGAAGAAGAAGAAGAAGAAGAAGATGATGATGATGATGATGATGATGATGATGATGAAATTTTAATGGTAGAAATCAAAGGTGAAACTGTAACATCACCCTATACGTAGGTGGTTTGAAAAGTTCTCGGAATGTACTAGAATTAAGTATCTTACCTTGGTGGAACTGCTTTTATTTTTCAACATAGTCTCCCTGTAGACTAATGCATTTGGTCCAGCAATGTTCCAATGCCTTGATTCATCTCGAAAATGAGATTCCTCCAGGCCTGCAAAATACCTCTCCAATTCGGCTGTCAGTTCTACCCTTGTAGAAAATCTCCGTCCACCGAGGAAAATTTTCAGCTTGGAGAATAGATGAAAGTCTGATGGTGCCAAATCAGGTTAATAAGATGGATGTGGCAACAATTTGTACCCCAGTTCATGAAGTTTTGCCATGGCAATAACACTTGTGTGTGGCGGAGCATTGTCCTGATGAAAGACGACCTTTCTCCTTGTCAAACCAGGCCTTGTTTCGCGTATCTTTTCCTGTAGTTGGTCTAGGAGGTTTGCATAGTATTGTCCCGTAATTGTTTGGCCAGTAGGAAGATAATCTATCAGCAAAATGCCTTTTGCATCCCAGAAAAATGAGTCCTTTGCTTTAGTACCTTTCTTTACAAAGTATTTAATCACTGCTCGAATCTCAATTTTTTTCATTGTCAAAAATCACTACGCGGGAATAACAACAAAGAGTCGTCACTACCACACTCCTGCAGCTAGAGCATTGACGCACCACGTGTTCACTCAAAAGGATGTGTGATTATTGCGCGGGAACCTCGTTGCTCTAGCACTGACATCTAGCGGTGATTCCGAGAACTTTTCAAACCATCCTCGTAAGTCACTTTCATGACTGTTTATTTTCTCAGAAAGAGCAAATTTCAAAAAACAGGATGCAACTTCCACAGTTGAATTACACAGTAAGGTGGATGAAAGCTGTTGAGCATTGGGCAGAAGCTAATGATCTGAATGTAATGTATAATTCCAAACAGCCGAAGCCTTTCACCTGCAGACGTGGGTCCAGTTACACCAACACGGGCAAATCTTCATTAGTACTAGCTTAAAAACTTACATCGAAACAGTGTGTGATCACTTCCCACACAGCCAACACTGCCCCATTATGTGTAAAATTACACCTGGCATTCACCTATTGTACTTGTACCGGGGGTACACCTTCTCTGGCCAGTTAAACAGTGTGCCTTCTATAAGGCCATCTATGTAACCTAACTTGTACTGATGTATTACTAGATACTTGGGTTTTCAACTGTTAGATGTCTCCATCATCAGTCTACGTGCCCTGGTGGGATCAATGATAATTCATTCTTAAAGGAAAGTTTATTTTTACAGTTGGCAAACCTTAGGTTTTGAAGATTGTTTTGTTCATGTATCAAAGTTGTCAATACTTCTGCTGGTTCCTTCTTCAATAGCAATCAACCTATCAGAATTTTGTAAATATTTTCTCTAACCAATTAAAATTGGGGGTGTGTACAGGAATCCAGCGTATCAGTATAGAGTTATGGAAACTTCCCCTCAAAAATACTATAAAAGCTGGGCGCTTTAGGCCTGTATTGTCTTCATTGCTCCAGTTATTTGAGTGCGGCGTGTCCTAAGGGAGGCAGGGACTGAGGGTGGCTTTCGGAAGGCCCAGCAACTCAAGGTAATGGCAGAATTTTCGTAAACATGTGATAGCTCCTGCGGATAGCTTGAGGGGAAGGTTTCAACTCTTTTATTTATGTAAACAACTTGGTGGTTTAAATGTAGAATTTTTGGCAAGTCTGTGGACTCTATTTTACTCCCTACTGGGAAAACTGTAATGTAACGGAACAAAGAGTGATTACCCTCGGTTAGTTACCATTCAACTTGGCATGGGATGACTATGGTTTTCAAAACCTCTAAAATTCTTAACACTTATTTGGTATTTAATGTTTCTTAATTAGTCACCCCCCTGTAGGATAGGCTTAGCCTCTGTATCATTGGGCCATAAGGCCACTTAGGGTTTTAAGTATTTCTACAAGGAGTGCAGGTGTTTCGCCTCCTTACATTTTGTTTATGGCTGGTTACAACCAACCTTTCCTTTTGTCATTAAGGCCATTTAGTATGGGCAATTATACCCCTGTAAATTTATTGTGGTTTGTAGAATCGGTTTTGAAGTTCCCTTGAAGAACAGAAAGTTATAAACCGTTGAGCAATAGAGCCCACCTCTGCGCTACTTTGTGTAAATACTTTAATTAAGGACAACCAATAGGGTGTAAGTGCGCAATTAGAAACTGATGCCTCTGTGAGGCTGGACTAGGTTATAGTTGGAGCGCAAACTCCTACAAGTGTATCTTCCAAGAGAAAAACATGCTCTTTGTAAAATATTGTCCGACTCGTTGGCTGAATGGTCAGCATGCTGGCCTTCGGTTCAGAGGGTCCCGGGTTCGATTCCTGGCCAGGTCGGGCATTTTAACCTTCACTGGTTAATTCCAATGGCCCGGGGGCTGGGTGTTTGTGCTGTCCCCAACATCCCTGCAACTCACACACCACACATAACACTATCCTCCACCACAATAACACGCAGTTACCTACACATGGCAGATGCCGCCCACCCTCATCGGAGGGTCTGCCTTACAAGGGCTGCACTCGGCTAGAAATAGCCACACTAAATTATTATTATTATGTGAAATATTGTACTTGACAAGAGCAATAATGCTCTTTTCTATGTAAATCAACCAAACCATTAACTATTGTAAATTTTATACCTGATTTTTGTGATTTGTAGAGCTGACGAGCTTATTATTCATTCAGATTTTCTATTTATCAATTTTAAAGTAGAGAAAAAAAAGGAAAGAAATAAAATTTCAAATTTTGTTAAGTTATGCTCTAGTTAATTCCTTGTCCATCCATTCAACCCTCACACTTCTTACACCTCTGTAATCCACGACATTTCCTTAACAGTACTCAGTTTGGGGCAGTGCAGATGCAGTGCATATATCAAAGTTGTCAACACTTCTGCTTGTTCCTTCTTCAATAGCAATCAACCTATCAGAATTTTGTAAATATTTTCTCTAGCCAATTAAAATTTCAACATCAATAAAGCTAACTGGGAGGAGTTCCATATACAGCTGTTGAAAGTATCTCAATCACTTGTGAAGGCTACAAACAATTCATAGATTCCATTCAAAGAAGACAAGTATATGGAAAATTTATATTCCTAGCCATACTAAAGAGGATGAATCAGTGCTTAAATATCTTAAAGCTGCTTACCGCAGAAACCCTTTCTGTGAAGAGGTTACAAGATTATCCAAGAATCTCAATGAGCTCACTGTGAAATGGAACAATCCAATCTGTCACATAGTAGATGGAAATCATGAACCACATTTTCACCTGCTTATCTAGTAACAAACAACACCTTTCACAGGTTACTATAATGTTACTTCAGTGCAGGTGCACATCAGCTTATCCTGAATGGGAAGCATGATAAGTCCTTGTGGATAAACCTCCTTTGTCTAATCCAACCAGCGAGTTCTTAACTTTCCTGTGTGGGTATGTAATTTACCTCCGGGGAAGTTGCCAACACTATCAAGCAGCTTAACCTTTAGAATGCCAGACAATGATATATCGTTGTTTGGCACTTGTGCGTAAAGTGTCAGCAGCGATATATCATTGTTTGAACAGCACGCCTTACTATCGGCATTTAGCACAATTATGAACATGAGATGGTAATATCTTACTTTTGTTTCCATAGAGCAAAGAGCGTAGTTTCTAACATTATTACTACGTGGCTCATTTGTTCATTTATTTACACATATTGGATTTCCGAATTTCATGTGTTTCTCTGATCATGTGATGATTGGCTGTTACACAATGAACTACTGAACAGGCTCTCTTCAAATTTTCTGTGGTTAATCACTGCATTTCAGAGGGATTACCACATTTTATCTTTAATTATAATTATTTTTATTGCTGTTTTTGAAATTTGATTTTTGTTTTGTTTTGTTTAGAAAATGTTTAAATATATATATTTTGAAACTTAATGGTACTGAAATCATTGTCAGTAGTAAGTACATACCATCCTCAACAATTCCTGCAAGTTTAAAGTCAAAATATTCAAAATTATTGTAAATTATGTGGCACTTTAAATAGGGACTTGTAAAATGCTAATCAGCCTGGCATTCTTGGCACATTCTCAGCATGAGAGCATGGCACTAAGAGGGTTAAAGCAGGGAAGTCTGGCAGTATGGATATCACGAATGAACAAATCAAGAACTTCAGTGTCAAGACCTTAGCATGGCTCACTAACATCTTTAATTGGTGTATTCAGTCTAAGAAGAACCCTCAGAACTGGCTTAAGGCCAAAATTATGGCACTCTTGAAACCAGGTAAGAGACCAGACCAGCCAAAACATTTCAGGTCAGTCTCCCTTCTAAGTCACCTTATTCTTAACAGGATGATCCCATCTTTGGAGAGTAAACTGATTAAGCAGCAGGCAGGTTTCAGATCAGGATGATCATGTACTAACCAAATCCTGAACCTTACTGAATATATTGAGAGTGGATTTCAGAAAGGTCTTGCAACTGGCATTGTTTTTATAGATTTGAGTTATAAATTTATGGACGACTAGCGAATGTACCCGTGCTTCACTACGGTATTCTACATTGTATTCGAATATCGATGTAAATAGTGTACATGCAGTAAATAAGATTGTTTTAAAATTGCATGTCTCTTAGCGTTATCCGAGAAAGAGCATGGGGAGGTCCCCGTATGTTGTTTCCAATGTAAAAAGTTTGTTATGTATTTGTGATATAACGGCAGGCTCACTTGTCTACTGCCATTCACAATCGAGTTGGGAAGTTTACATTATAATTGCAGGCCCCATTGCCTACTTCGCGGACAGAATCAATTTGGGGAGTATCGTTAAAATGGCAGCCCCCTTTCCTACTTCCAGACAGATTACAGTTGAGGAGTTTTTATTATAATGGCAGGCAATTACCCTACTATCACTCGAAGTTGAGTTGTGCAGTTATCATTATAATACCAGGTCCATTTTCCTACTTCCAGCTACCTTACTGCCAGTCACACCAAGTTGGTGAGTTTCCATCAAAATAGCGGGCCACTATGCCTAATGCCAGTCACATTTTAGATGAGGACATTTCTTTATAATGGCGGGCACCCTTGCCTACTGCCAAACACAATCGGGTAGGGGAGTTATAAACAAAACTGCATGCTCACTTGCCTTCTGCAAGTCTAATCGAGAAGGGAACTATTCATTACTATTGTAGGCCTTCCTTACTAATGACAGTTACACAGGAGTTGGAGAAGGAACCCTTTCATACTGCCAGTCAAAGTGCGTGTGGGGAGTACTGATTACAATAGCAGACCCACCCTTTCTCGATCGCTACAAATCAACATCAGTGAATATATATAGATCGACATACGAAAGTATATGCGTGTTTACAATAT
The DNA here is from genome assembly GCF_040414725.1 of Anabrus simplex. Classification (NCBI taxonomy): domain Eukaryota; kingdom Metazoa; phylum Arthropoda; class Insecta; order Orthoptera; family Tettigoniidae; genus Anabrus; species Anabrus simplex. Next base: position 494,550,456 of record NC_090265.1, read on the forward strand.
TGAAGACCTTCATTTACAGATTAACTGCTACTAAACGTACGTCATATCGACAAAGGATTATACCATAAGACACGCCGGATTTAGTGGCCTAAATGGCTGGTCCTATGATATGTCATCTATTCTTGGGTCAGATTGAGTTAGAAACGTGGAACAGGGTAACGTTTTTGTAAGATTATCTCACATTACATTACTTTTTGGATAATTATGTGACAGCTACATACATAGCATTTGGCTCACATATGGCTACTGGGTGGGCCAATTTTCGTGAAGAGTTTGATGATTCTGTATTTCATGTAAGTAATCGAAAGTATGAATTATGCTGTGAAAATTCCAAATTGACTTAACATCGATTAATAGAGAAAAATCAAACGTAAAATGTATACAGATATGGCAAAAAGTCATAAGACCAAAGTTGTAGATCATTCCAAATTGAACGGAGATTGTGCAATCTGTTATGTGATAGGAATTTCTGAAGGTCTGCACCATCATAAAAATTGCCTGCATATTTCGATATTCTTCGGGGATAAAAAGTGAAAAATTTAATGATCTTGGATGTTTTCCATTCGTTACAGGCTAAAACGTATAATTTTGTCAAATTTCAATTATCTTCTTTTTCTTCTAGCAAATTATGCCGCAATCTGGATTTTGGGTGAGGCGGGTAAAAATTAGGACTTTCAGGAAACTAAACCAAAAATTATGGAGATGGTCATTATTACCCCTTAAACGGAAAGCTGTATGAAAATTTCGCCAAAATAGTCAGTGTAGAGGTACACAGTCATTACGATTTGATTTATATTGATAAGGAATCTGCTCCATGTACAACACCCTTTGGGCTATGTCCGCTGGACTTAACCTGCAAAACTGACCATTCATGATATCTCCCTTATTAATCCTCCTGATGAAAAAATGCACATGAAAAAAGGTTTAGAAGTGGAATTCCATCACGTTGGTCGATTTCCAGTCAGGTTGGTCTTGTTCTGTATATATTGTGGAAGAGTAAAATCACCATTTCGGTTCCCTATAGACCGCCAGTCCATCCCGGAACATGAAATCTTATTTACGTTTAAAACCTACCTTTGGACAGGTGGATGCTAAATATAAATTTTGGTTTGAATGTATTCAGTAGTTTTCAAGTTGTAAGGAATACGCTTTACACGCACCCGCTCGTGAGTTAAGTCCAATGGGACTTGTACAGAAAAACGGTCCGTTAATGATATCTCCGTTATTAATCCTCGTATCGAAATGATGCACATGAGAAAAAAGGTTTAGAAATTAATTTTTACCAAGGCAGGTAGATTTAAATTAACTTTGGTTGTGTATATTTTGTGGAAGTGCAAAATCACTGTTTCGGTTTCGTATAAACCTCCAGTCAGTTCAGGGATTTAGAAACAATATTTGCCCTAAAACCTATCAAGGACAGGTGTATATTCTAAATATGAGTCTTGGTGGAAATACATCCAGTAGTTTGCAGCACTCGCGTACATACGGCGTAATTAAGGAAGAAAATAATACAGTTAAGAAAGTTGAAAGTAATAGAAAATGGATTATAACTGAGGACACCCGGATAACGACAAATATGTAAATGCCAAGTGAATGTATTGGAAAATCAAATGCCCCTCAATAAATTATGCTAGTGTGAGTTATGGATATAATAAAGCGGTAACAGAGGAGAAATTTAGGTCCACTGATTCCTAGGTAAACAAATAATGAGATGATTGATGGTGTTGTTACTTAATCTATTCGAGGGCGGTTATAAAATCCAACGATATTCCGCCAATATCCCTCGGATAGGCCGATTGACGCCTCTCTTGCCTTCTACCCAAGGAACAACCACGAATGTAAAAGCATAATGAGGAAAATGTCAATACGTTACTTCCCTGCTGGCATGCAGTCAGAGACGTTGCCATGGTAACCTGTAGGTTCGTTGTCGGTCTGTCGGTCACTCAATGCAGAGCATGATACCAGCGGAAAACTGTAAATTTCTCCGTCATGTGAAGAGTAAGGTAAATTATGAACATAACGAAAGTTGTTTATAATGAAGAGACGTTTCACGTACGGTAAACGAAGTTTACAGAAAATCAATAGTATAAGAGAAAATGGAGGAAAACCATTCTGGTTTTCCTATAAACCCCCGTCTATTCAAAGATTTTAAAATAATATGCATATTGAAACCTTCCCCAGTATGAGTATACTCTAAATATGAAGTTTGGTTGAGATCTATCCAGCCGTTTCGAAGTGATGGTGGAAAAACCATTCTGGTTTTCCTATAAACCCCCTGTGTATTCAAATATTTTTAAATGATATGCATGTCGAAACCTTCCCCGGGATAAGTATACTCTAAATATTAAGTTTGGTTGAGATCTCTCCAGCCGTTTCGACGTGATGGTGGAAAAACCATTCTGGTTTTCCTATAAACCCCCCGTGTATTCAAATATTTTAAAATGATATGCATATAGAAACCTTCCCCGGGATGAGTATACTCTAAATATGAAGTTTGGTTGAGATCTATCTAGCCGTTTTGACATGATGGTGGAACAGACAAACAGACAAACTAACAGCGGACCCCCTACAATTTTATTTATATAGATACTGTCAATCATTGACACCTTGAACACAAGCTGTTTAAACTGTCAGGAGATTTCAGACTCCTAAGAACCATTCAACACCTCCTGCAGAATAGAAGATTCCAGGTGATTCTTTGAATTATTTTTATTGCTATTCTTAAAATTTAATTGTTTGTTTTGTTTTTAAAATGTTTAAAAAATATTTAAATAATATATATTTTGAAACTTAATGGTATTGTATTTTTTTTTTTTAGCTAGCTGCTTTACGTCGCACCGACACAGATAGGTCTTATGGCGACGACGGGACAGGACAGGGCTAGGAGTGGGAAGGAAGTGGCCATGGCCTTAATTAAGGTATAGCCCCAGCATTTGCCTGGTGCGAAAATGGGAAACCACGGAAAACCATTTTCAGGGCTGCTGACAGTGGGATTCGAACCTACTATCACCCGAATACTGGATACTGGCCGCACTTAATCGACTGCAGCTATCGAGCTCGGTAGGTATTGTAATCATTGTCAGTCGTAAGTACATACCGTCCTCAACAATTCGTGCAATTCACTGAAGAGATTTTTCTTAAATGCACCAATCCTTTTTAAAACACACATGAATGATCAACCTGTTGGTAAAGACATAAAGCAAAGCACTTTTTTCATGCTGATGATCTTAGTGAAGCATAGTGCAAGCCATTTGAGGACATAGAATCCAGGCTGCAATCTGTCTGCAAGGGCAATGTTCTAAAACTAAATTATAGAAAGAAAAAAAAGCGGTCATGCTATCCCATCTTTGCAACTGGTCTGCAAACCATAAACTGAATATTTATTCTCCTCAGCCATTAAGTACCTTGGAGTTCGAGTTCAACTTGATTGTTCACTCACATTTGAAGGTCAGAACAAGGAACAGCTTACTTAGGATATTAACAGGGTCTGCTTGGGGAGCACGTCCAGCAACTGTGTGAACTATAGTGATGACACACTCTTTCTCTGCAGATGAGTATGCTTGTCCTATATGGGCCAACTCTATGTACTCCAAGAAAGTGGATGCTGCCTTGAATGAAGCATGTCATATTGCCTCTGAATGTCTCAAACCAACTAATGTTGCAAAGATATACCTGTGGTATGGCACCACCCCCTGTTCGACGACAAGTAGCAGCTGAAAATGAGAAACTGAAACAAGAGATGAACAATTGCCATTCTCTGCATGGCTGCCCAACAGTAAGACAATGTCTCAGGTCACAGAATAGTTTCATGAGTAGCAGCAAGCCTGCAACAGCTAAACCAAGCATTCTCCGGAACCATTACTAGCAGCAACAGTCAACACTATCAGACTGGAATAAGCCAACAGAGAGGCTTCAAGCTCATGCTTCACAACCATGGCCAGTATAGAGAATGGTTAACAGGATAAGAACTTGTATAGCATGAATTAGGGCCACCTAAAAACAAAATGCTGCCTGTGTCGCATGCTTTTCAAGATCTAGAGCAATTGTACCATTGCCCAAATTGCACTGTGGAAGCTCAGCGAGATTTTTATGCATTCAATGACAAGGCTATAGTAACTGCTTCATACTGGAGCAAGTTCAACATTTGAGAAGAATCAGATACAATCATCATCATCATCATCATAACATTGAGCTAATCTTGATAAATTGATAAATGGGTTACAAAATAGGTCAAGTGTCATCTTCTCAGAAATTTAGAACACAGGCTGAAACACAGAACTTTAAAAAATGAGCCAAGGATAGTACACAGAAAGGTATATAATACAATTATTCATAACTGAAAAATTATGATGTTTGCAGTTCTAATTCCATTCCATTATGGTAAGTAGAGTGTTCAGTCACAAAGCAACAATTTTAGGCCAAATGTTATGCATGTTAATGGATGTACAATTAAGTGATGAATAATAGCAACTAGATGGAAAAATGAAATGTTCCAGATAAAACAGTTTCCACTCTATATCCAGTATACTGAAAAGTGTTGCAGAACTCATCAGATACCTTCCTGAAAGAAAGATATAGAAAGATAGAAACATGAAAGGGAACATATAAAGGGAAAAATGCAATGACAGATAAGCATGGGAAAAGAGAGGAGCAGCAGAAAGAGGAGATAAGGACAAACATGATAACACGAGTACAACGACAATCTCCATATTTTAGTATACTGTCATCTTTTTATTGCACAGATGATCTGTCATCTGTTTATCCTATTATATGTTTGCTTTTCATGTTTCTATCTTTCTACATACATTATTACTTGATTGGTCACTTGTTTCTTCCTTTCCATTACTCATCATGATAATCAGTATTTAGTATTTATTTATTGTTATTTCTCAGATCTACAGTAAGAATACCTATTTGATCCGTTAAAGAGAAAATAACAATGTCCAACCTAAGCCAAAATTCACACTCTATGAACTGTAAAAAAAAAAAAATAATAAATACATATCACACTCTATGTGCTGTACAGAAAAGAAAAGAAAATAATGTACGGAATGAACAAAAATGAGTAGAACAATATTTCTATTGTTTTCCCAGAGTCACACTCTATGAACTGTAAAAAAAAACATATCACACTCTGTGTGTTGTACAGAAAAAGAAAAAAAAATGTACGGAATGAACAAATAACATCATGATAATCACTTATTACCTAATACAATTATGAGCTAGTAAAAGTTTCCTTGAACTGAAAATATTTTCTGCACTTATAAAGTAAAGTAATGGGGCATGAACATACTTCAAGGCAGAAATATCTACTTTATAAAATGTGATTTCCACTGGATCAGAACCTCTGTAAATAACACGTGTGTTATATCGCATAAACAATGCTTCAACATTCTTCTCTTTACATACATTCAATGTTTGTGAAATTTATGGCAACCACACAGCATCAGTCAAGTACGGCATTGTTTCCTCTTACGGGTGCCAGGTTCCTTTCTCTAATCTTTTCTGTTTAAACTCCCTTGATTAACTTTTTACTCTTCGTTGCTGGTAGTACTAAGTTTGCAGGATGCCAGTGGCTGATGACTAAATGTATCTATGGTATCCCTAGCCTGTCATTGACTCTCCTTCAACTCAGAAACACATAATGGCATCCATGGGCACCCTAGCTGAACTGGCATGGTTTTCACTTACTTGTTCCAGGCTCCTCTCTTTCAATTTCCCATTTAACCTCCTTCAGTCAACTCTACTTCTCTTGCAGCCCCAGAAATTTGAACATGCCCTTCATGAACTTTTTTTTTACTCAAACCTTTATTTTTTGAGTGTCGTACTCCTTTCTTTCTATCTTCTGATCAGAGATAGGAAGGAATGTTTACCTACATCCCCTAAAAGCATCCTCCTGTGGGTGGGGGCGGTAGAATAACACCTTACTTTCATCTATCCTATTCGATCTCCCTTCGTCAACTCTTGTTCTTTTCTGACTCCGACGGTATAAGAGCACTTGAGGCCTAGGGAATCTTTCATTTTCACGCCCTTCGTGGCCCTCATCTTCCTTTGGCTGATGTCATCATTTTTTGAAGTGTTGGGCCCCTTCCATTTTTTCTCTCTGATTAGTGTTATATAGAGGATGGTTGCCTAGTTGTACTTCCTCTTAAAACAATAATCACCATCACCACCACCATCATCTCCCTAAAAGCAATAACCACCACTAAATTTCTAGGAAACCTGTCATTTTCCTTCCTTTCATTAGGTAACAGCCTCATTTTTCAAAGTTATCAGAACTCTTCTTTTTCCTCTTTCAGTTAATGTTATAAGGGGCTGAAATCTCATTGTTTTATTCCTAAAAATGACAATCACTATTACTGCCTTAAATAATCATCATTTACACAATCAAAAGATATCAAAAACTAAATTCTGAAAAAAAAAATGCAATTTTGGAATATTTGAAATTCTGAAGATGATGACAACTTGTTACAGAATCTCATGTACATTAGAAGACTAAACCTTGAAAAATATGAGGTTTGGAGTATTTGAAGTTCTGGAGCTGAAGAGACTTTACAGAATCACTTTCTAAATATTTACGATAAAATCTGTTGGATTATTAATAGCATTAAACATTACCTGCAGCAATTAACATTTTCACCAACTCAGTATCACCCTTCAGAATAGCCAAATCCAATGGTGTTGGTTTCTGGTAATCTGCTGGATAATTGACCTGTGCACCTTGTTTGAGAAGAAGATTTACTGTGGCCAAGTTACCAGATAAAACTGCATAGTGGAGTACAGTTCGATAGTCATGGCGGGCATCAGTCATTGCATTTACATCTGCCCCATATGATAAAAGAAGCAAAACTGAATCCATGCCCTGGGAACAAAGATTATGTGTAATTTAAAGGTACAAAAAAATAACTATATCATTCTTTTAAAACCAAGACATGCACATATTTCACATTGGTTTCATATTATTTCTTCTATATGATGTGTTTTACCTGAGGAAGTCGGGCAGCCTTCATGAGGGGTGTGAGACCAGCGCGGTCCCTAGTATCGGGATTAGCTCCGAATGCTAAGAGCAGCTGCATGAATTCCAGGTCCATGGGAGATACAAGATTTATTTCAGATCCAAAGAAATATCTTTTGTTAGGGTCAGCGCCATGTTCCAACAAGAGACGGGCAACTTCTGCATGGCGGTTACGAATGGCCAAACGTAGAGGCTCATCACAAATTGTTGTCCGTGGGAAGGGATCATCCGTATCTTCACGGTAATCAACTTGAGCACCTTGGCTTAGAAGAAGGGATACTAGTTCCATGTAACTGCAAATGAAAAAATAAATATCTATAATAATATAATATTTAGAATATAAGAGATTTCATGGCCATAGTGAAAGTGAAAATTGTGGTTCATTCTTTGTAAAATGGTAACAATCAAAGAAAGAATTAAATTTGTGCTGACTAGAATGGAAGGATGCCACAGTTAAACACTCTACCCGTATCCATACCCTGAATGCTGAGTACCAGCCCAATTCTCAAAATGTATGTTTGGATCTCTGAATAAAAACTCCATGATAATGTGTGTGTGTTCTCATGATACATAACTTTTGAGATTATTTGCTGGGATACTACTTGCGCTTGTTTAATGCAGTGTGAGAACCCACAACCAACATAGACTCTCCTCAAGTGGCTTAAGGACAAGAACACAGCTATGCACCTTACAAGGGAAGTGTCACATTCATGATGCCAGAACCTACCTTGAAACTTTGGTGGCATAACCAAAGAGGTATGAGAAGACCTCATGCAAAAAACTAGTCAAATGTTTCTACTGTAAGGCCCAAAATTAACCCCTGAATTATACATATAAGCAATAGGAAAATGATGATAGTTGCTACAGGTTGGGTTGTACAGCCCGCACAGTGAGAACGCCAGCAGAGGAGCAGCGAATAGAAAACCATGCGTCAAGGTCAGTAATACATGCACACAGTTCATCAGTGAGACAGGAATATCCATCTGCATGGCATTGCTGTCTGGCCACATAGGCCAGCTTTTCAAGCTTTAATTTTGGGACCTTGCAGTGCAAACAGGCAGCTAACATTTTGCATGTGGTCGTCTTATAGCACATCTGTTATGTCACCAAAGTTTCTAGTAGGTTTTGGCATGAAGGGTGTGACACTTCCCTTGATAGGAAAATGAGCTGTTTAAAATGACAACCGAAACACAACAGTAACATACTCTCCTTATCCATCCAAATATTCAAACATAAAATGACATCCCATAACATATTCTAAATCCATCTTACATTACTGTTAAAATAAACTTAACTAGCTATACAAAGCTAACTGCCATAACATCTAATTCAAATATAGAAACAAGAAAACAGGGTAGTAAAAACCAGTGACCTGGATTGTAAACATATTGGTACATTTTTGGTGAAATTTTAACAAGGTATATTAACTTCTTTAGCTGCTAGCAAAAGAGAATATTTTTTTTCTAGAATAATATAAATACTTTAGTCAATAGGAATATTTAATGCCAATCTACATAGAAACTACATTCATTTTCAGCTCAGATCTTGGCTTGCCCCTGTGAAACTTGAATACTAGTGCTGTGTTAGCTGGGGTGTACCTTGCAAATGTGGTACAGTTATAAAATGCCACGTACAAATATACAAGCTATAAGTAGTACCATAAACTATTCACTGTAAAACTTATGCAAACTATGGTGGTGGTGGTGGTGGTGGTGATGGTGGTGGTGGTGGTGGTGGGGGTTATGATAATAAAACACTTTCACTTTGTAAAATATATGAGTTAAGTAGTCAGAATTTCTACTCCAGAATACATAGATACGGAACACTCTAAAGCCTCCCAAACAAAATTCTAAGGAACCTTTTGTCCAATTTAATTCCTTTGTTTGTTATTGGCAACTTGGTTTTGAGTCACACTAAACTGATTATGATGCAATGTGGTTATACTGAATATCTTAAGATGGAATGACAACTTACCCATGTTCAGAAGCAAGGTGCAGTGCTGAGTAACCACATTCATCTCTGGCATTGACGTCACCACCTCTCACCAGAAGGAGATGAGCTGCCTCTGGGTAACGCTGCCAAATAGCATAATGCAAAGGCCTTAGCCCTTGAGTCACAGGTTCGTTCACCTTAGCACCACATGCTAGTAGGATTCTGATTTCATCCAACGGTACCATGCGTATGATACTATCAGCTAACTCTCGTTGAAGAGGATTTGTAATACACTCTGCTGGCATCTTGATTCTTCAAGTGACCTACAGAAGATATACAGTACCTAGGTAAGTATCGAATCATTGCCCTGATACAAATGACTATGGTCATGACTGTGACTGTGATGACTTTGAGATAGGAATGGGGTAGGACTGGGTAGGAGGTGACCATGGACTTAATTAAAGTACAGCCATTTGCCAAGTGTGAAAAAGGAAATCTATGGAAAACCATCTGTTCTTATGACTGCCAACAGCGAGGTTCAAAGCCACTATCTTCTGAACGCAAGCTTACAGCTACATGATCCTGACTGCATAGCCAACTCACTCAATAAACAAACACCTTCTTCATTCTAACTGGAGACTTCTAAACTGGTTTTCTTAGATCAGTAGGATACATAGTTTACAATGTTATTAATACCTAATTTCTTATAAATGACCGATATTTGTTAAATGTTGGAGGAATTACTTGTGAAAATTTTAGTATCATGATTGATGAGAAGAGAGCCAATCTATTTGAAGATGGCACTGTATTTTGATATGGAGATTGTCCTCATATTTTCTGAATTTTACAATAATAATGTTATTATTATTTTCCTGTTTTCACAGATGCAAACGTCCCAGAATTTTGTTCTGCAGGAGTTCTTTTGCATACCAGTAAATCTTCTGACATGAGGCTGACGTATTTGAACACCTTAAAATACTACCGGACTGAGCTAGGATCAAACCTGCCAAGTTGGGCTCAGAAGGCCAATGCTTTACCGTCTGAGTTATTCAGCCTGGCTCTGAATTTTACAGTGCAGCATAGCATTGACACTGCTGGATATCGCTACATTGTACTGTCACAAAGTGTGGAGCCAGACCTCCACACCTGCAAAGCAGGCTCACGTTCACTTGATTAGGGACCTGCGTTCTTTTGCATTTGCGATAATAATCTTTTTAAAACTATTCCCTAAAATGCTTGGGAAACAGTTATCTATATATAATGTTGTTAACAATTCAAAAATTAGACAGCTTTATTTCACAAAATGAAATGAGACAATAATAAGAATATGTGAACTTTATCAATTTTATATGCATAATAATGCGAATTCACGGTGTTTGCGTTCTTATAAAGGTTTTTCCACTGCCAGAATAGACCATCATGTCCATTACAGTCTTACAAGGTCCACTTGTTCTCCTACTCCATCAACTTGATTCATGCGTGTGTGTCATTCTGCTTAAGAAGCGGGTCAGTAACAGTCTTATTTTCTCTGCATTCTGTTACAGCTAGTATTACATCTTTAAAATACCAAACTATGATAACAAAATGATTTAAAATAATGCAAAATTCTAAAAAAATTACAAAAAATTCTGAAAAAATAACCCCGATTTCCACCAAAAAATAAAATGAAAAACGCAGGTCCCTACCTATGATATATCAGATAGTTTTATAATGGAGGTCTATAGGATACACTTAGGCTGTTAGCCAGTTCAGCTGTTACCAGACCCACATTAATTTATGGCAGAGAAATTGCACTTGTGATGCTCCGGTCCATGATCATGGCAAGTCCCAAACGGTTTGAACACTGATGTTTGAAAAACGTATTACGTTACTTTGAGGAAGATTCTTCTTCTAGTACTAGATGAGTGGTACATGATCTTGGTGTAGATTAGTATCTTATTTGTAGTATTGTGCATGAGAATCGTCTGTAACTATTCCAGTAACAAAAAGTACAGGCATAGAGCTGAGCAGCTTTCCTTCTCATATACCATTTCTTACAATGGCCAGCTAAGCAACCACACTTCTGTTGGGATATTGACTGATGAATCATGCTACACCAACCATAGATTTTTCTATGCATACAACAGTCATGCCTGGGCTGAGTGGAATTTGCATGCAGTCCACCATCCATGCTGGTTTGCTGTCAACATGTGTTTTGTGAAGGATGTGCCATTTGCTGTTAGACACTGGTTTTAGCATGATGCCACACCGGCACATTTTGGTTGTGGAGTTGAATATCACCTGATGAGAGAGAGGGATCAGACATGGTGGACCAATAGTATGACCTCCATTGTCCTGAATTGACAATGTGCAAATTTTTTTTCATATTTTATGACACACCACCCACATTAATTCAGTACGCTGTGGCTGCAATACAATGATTCACACAACGTAAGTCTTTCAGTGAATGCATTCATCTACGAGGGCTATTTTGTTTTCAAGGTCCGATCAATCGTGAAATTAAAACCACAGTGAAAATCGAAACCATTTTTTTCTTTGCAACATTTAGCTACACCATCCAGCTATTTCTTTACATAGTCGCTGCTCTGACATAGACATTTATCATAGCGTGGCACCAACTTTCCAATACCCTCGTTATAGACGGCAGCTGCCTGTGCTTTCAGCCACTTCTCTACGCTGGTCTGCAACTCGCTGTCCGTGCCAAAATGCTGTCCTCCTAGCCAACGTTTTATGTGAGCAAAGAGATGAAAACCACAGGAAGCCAAATCCGGACTGTATGGTGGGAGATGAAACACTTCCCATCAACAAAGCTGCAGGAGTGTCTTTGTTGCAGCTGCAGTGTGAAGCCGAGCATTGTCATGAAGAAGGACAATGCCTGATGACAACATTCCTCTTCACTTGTTCTGAATTGCCCTTCGTAAACGTTGAAGAGTCATGCTGTATGAGGCTGCAGTGATGGTCAATCAGTATTAATCAATACTGATCTGCATTTAGGACAGTTGCTCAGGTGGCAGATTCCCTATCTGTTGTTTTCGTAGCCTTTTCTTAAATGATTTCAAAGAAATTGTATGTTTAATGGTCATGCCACGCTCCATGAATTCCACCAATAAAACCCCTTTTTGGTCCCAGAACACAGTAGCCACACACTTCCTGATGGAGAAGAACTCGCTAAACAAGATCATCGGTTGACACTTGCTTCCTTCCCTGCTCGCCTGCATCAAGAATGTCTGTACATCCTGCTTTAAAGTTCCTGCACCATTGTTGCACTTTGCTGTCAATCATGAAAGTTTTGCCCTACACATTACTCATTCATTGATGTGTTTCAGCTGCATTGCACTCCTCAGCATGAAGAAATCGAATGACTGCACGCACTTCACATTTGGCGGGAAACTCTATTGTTCTAAGCATATTTACGTGCTCGCTGCACGCTCAGAACTCACAAGTGTGATGTGACGCAGTCGACAGGCATACTGGAGACACTGCGCAACACATCTGCGTACCGCTTCATCGGATTCTCACAATGGTTTTAATTTCACGACCAATTGGACCTTGAAGAAAAAATATCCCTCGTATGTTGTCCACTACATTGCATGCCAACCTGTTGTTCGTGGGGCTCACTTTGAACATTGTGGTACAGTGCATTTAATGCAGGCATAGATAAATAAAGGGATCTGTATAAGATGACTGCGTTTCAACCACCATACACATTTTTATGTTTATATGTTCAAGACATGCATATGTTTAAACTGTACAAGAGGTTGGGTCCTAAGTGATTTTAAATTCACAATCCACAGACACAGAATATATTGAGACTTTGGTGGAGGCCCAGCAAAGTGTCTGGAATTATTCTCTCTCTTTTCATTAATGCCAAGAGGGGCTGATAAATCTCATAAAATAATCACCACCGAACATAACTACAATGAACAGAGGCCAGGATTTTCTAGATATATGAAAGAATGCATATCCTCATCTCTCTTCTAGAGACAACTACTTCAGCTGCTTTCAAGACAAATGCAATCAACATATATCTTCCCAGTCTTACTAGCATCTGAAATGGTCCACAAATAGTCCAGTATAATTAGCTTCCAATCTAAGAGTGCCAAACTGTAGAAGTGTACAGTATATGTAGAAAGAGTCATCTCTGCTTTTAAAGCTCACAGGTTAAATGACACAATCAGCTTGGCTTTATTTGCAGCATTGTTCTTGAAGCACAGTTTCCGTCAATATCATTTACCTGAAAGCACAGCCAATTGGATACTCGCCATGTAGACCATAACCTTAACCACAGAATCTATTGCACAATATTTGGTTGAAGAAAGAAATGGTGTACTGGTACTGTATTAAAAATATACTTTTTGTTCACTGGTTGATAATAGAGTCTACTGAGTAACTGGAAGTACTGAGAGAATGTATATGGTAATAGCATTTTCTATATAAATTTTTCCTTTATTCTTTGTAACACAATTCTTTATAACCAGATTAAGAATTAATTTTGAAAGTAAACATGTCAAACCTGCCATTCAATAAAATAGAACACAGAACTACAATCAGCAAGAAAATATATACCGGTACCCTTGCTCTTATTATTTCCAAGAGAAAATCTAAATTCTACCACAAAATTCAATTTCATCTTTGTTTGAACTAAAGGGAAGTAGATTTCTGATTTTTGTTGCTGTGATATTTGCAACTATTAATATTTTACTGCTATGTATGTCTGAGCCATGATACCATGTAGTTGAACAAGTTTAAATTGTTGTGCACTTTTTGAAAAATGGTATCTTCTAAAAAATGTACTCTACAGAAAGTGAGTATTGTATGAAGCAACTGTATTTTATTCAAATTGAATACAATCCAGATGTATGAGTATGAAACCAAGTCTAAGAAGACAATAGACAGATTATGGAAAAACAAATGCTTCAGGATTAATACACAGTAAACCTGGAATCCTTTGTTTATATACATATGGATTTCAAACAGGGAATAGTCTTAAGTTCACTACAACTCAGTAGACAATTGAAATATAATAATATATTTTTTATTAATAAAATTAGGAAATGCTGTACAAATTTAAAATTATTTTTGCAATTTCTCCTTCAAAAGTCTGAAGAAGGGCAGCATTTGGTACCTGATCGAAGGAAGTTTCTTGCTAGTATATTATATGAAATTCCTCTTAATTATTCTCTCTCCTTTAACTTCCTCCACCACAAGCCACCTTTTTTATTTCCCCTCGAGAGAGGCCTGGTAGTAGGTAACCTGCATTCCTGTGAGGACTGGGTCGTATCTATGATTAATTCTAATGCTTTAAGATGATACAAACACTCAGCCCCTGAGCCATCAGAATTAATCAATGAAGGTTAAAATCTCCAACCTAGCCAGGAATCAAACCCAGGTCTGTGAATTTTATGTTTAGTAAAAAATGTTTTTGTCTTTTATAATTTTATTCAAATGTACTTCATTTCCATTCTCTTTTTAGTTTTTTAACAGCCTCCAGTTGGAGGAAGCAGAATTTAGAAATAAATTCTTTATTATTATTATTATTATTATTATTATTATTATTATTATTATTATTATTATTATTACTACTACTACTTGCCACTTTCAGCTATATGCATCAGTCTACTTACAAGACAATGTTTCTTTAGGATATTCTTATTTCCATTAAGTTACATCAGAGATATCATGCTAAGAAAAGGCAAATAGCCTACATATTATTTGTTTCCATTTCAAGCACCATTATCTGAGACAAAACTGATTCTCTTTAATTAACTATGGGGAGTATAGCACATAACACATGTTCCGAATTTACAAAAGCCTTTTTATTTTCTATCATTTTCCTAATCCCAATGACTGTAACAGTGTGCAACCTGACCGTAAAAGAAGCAGTATGACTTTTAAAGATATTATCAAAATGTTATTTTTTATCAATAAAATAAGAACTGATTATGAAAGTATTACATCCCACAATCATTTTGCACTATTCTTTATATTAGGCTTTCTCATCAGTGTCAACATCATAGCAGCATTCCCATTATGCATTCATGCTGCTCTACTGTGAAACAGAGCACAGTATGTGGTGTTATTTTCAATACCATGAGATAGTCTGAATAGCCTAAAACAGTCAAAGATTTTGAAAAAGGGAGGTGTTAAACTATGAAATAAGGGTAAGTACACTAAATAGACTGAAATTGTATAACATAAGAACAGGAAGGAAACAATGGGCATTTTTGAAAATATTTAGTAGCTATTAGTAGTGAAAAGTTGTAACTAAGATTATGTTGCTTTTGTAAAAACAAATTGATCCTGTTGAATTGAAACAATATGTGATTTTAAGAATGTGAAAAATTAATGTGAGGGAAGATAAGAGTTAATCATGTTATGGGTGCTCCTCATATGTGTACATACAGCCAAAGACAAAAAGAAAACAAATATACATTTCATCAATGGTTCATTATCACATGTATTTCAATACAATGGCAGATGCCAAATGGCCAGATCGGTCACTGATCTTTTGGCAATGACAGTCACAAACATTGGGACAGCTGCCCACTACAACCCATATCCATTGACTGGTGACAACTCGACAACTCAACACTGGACTTTAAATAAAATATTGCTCTCCTTCGTTTTGTATAATACTGGTAAGCTACAGATATGCATGAAGGACTATGGAATTTCAGGAGTAACTTTAAATACATGACTAACATACAGAGGTTGGCCAATCAAAACCAGCTCCTTAGTTCTTTCCTCTGATTCTACATCAGACAAACTGCTGTATATAAAAATATTTTGGTTGTTGTTTCATCTGAGTGGCTTTTGGCATAGTGGTGAAGAGCCTTGTGTACTTACTGTGCATGGTAACTAAACATTATCATTGTACTGGAGTGTAGATTGAGTTTTTATTTATTTATTTATTTTTTTTTAATTGTGACTTACAGTTAGTGTTTCTCTGAATAAAACCTGAGAATGCCTTGAACCCAAATTCTTGATTGACAAAGTAAAGATGCTTTACCAGAATTGTTATAGCTGCATCTGGATAGGCAATGGAATATCGGAATGGTTTCAGAAGAAGAGAGAGGTTCAGCAAGGCAGTACCTTATCCCCACTCCTTTTCATTACCGTATATTAATGGACCGGATTATAAAAATCTATCACAGAAATAGAACACTAAATTTAAAGAGTTTGGAATGAAACTGTGTGAAACAAAGACTAGAAATTACTACGAACAGAAGAGGAACAAATTTTAACATCTATTTGGAGGGAACCAAATTAGAATCAGTTTCCCACTTCAAGTAGCTGCGGATATCACTATCACTACTGATCTGCATTTAGGGCAGTCACCCAGGTGGCAGATTCCCTATCTGTTGTTTTCCTAGCCTTTTCTTAAATGATTGCAAAGAAATTGGAAATTTATTGAACATCTCCCTTGGTCAGTTATTCCAATCCCTAACTCCCCTTCCTATAAACGAATATTTGCCCCAATTTGTCCTCTTGAATTCCAACTTTATCTTCATATTGTGATCTTTCCTACTTTTAAAGACACCATCCAAACTTATTCGTCTACTGATGTCCTCCCACGCCATCTCTCCACTGACAGCTCAGAACATACCACTTAGTTGAGCAGCTCGTCTCCTTTCTCCCAAGTCTTCCCAGCCCAAACTTTGCAACATTTTTGTAACGCTACTCTTTTGTCGGAAATTGCCCAGAACAAATCGAGCTGCTTTTCTTACAATTTTTTCCAGTTCCTGAATCAGGCAATCCTGGTAAGGGTCCCATACACTGGAACCATACTCAAGCTGAGGTCTCACCAGAGACAAATATGCTCTCTCCTTTACATCCTTACTACAACCCCTAAATACTCTCATAACCATGTACAGAGATCTGTACCCTTTATTTACAATCACATTTATGTGATTACCCCAATGAAGATCTTTCCTTACATGTTGGAAGTATAATCTCAAAGGAAGCAGGAAATAAACAGAGGTCCAGAAAGCATCTAATGTTTACAGTCAAGTCAGAAACCTACTTTGGGACAGCAAAATACCCCAGAAAGCCAAAACAACTGGTATGTATCACACCTATTGTGTACTAACTCCCATCTGTAGTTTGGAAACATGTACCTCGATGAAACAAGGACCTCAACAGAATTTAAGCAAAAGTAATGAGATTCATCAAAACTATATGAAACTAAAGACCAGATGGGACAGGATCAGAAATGAAGTAAACAAAAAGGAAGACAACATCAAGGCCCTGTCGCTAGTTTTATAAAGAAGCATAGACTTCAGTGGCATGGACAATATGAGAACTGCAAGGAAATCTTCAACCTTCAAGTTAAAAAAAAAAAA
Source organism: Anabrus simplex (assembly GCF_040414725.1). Lineage (NCBI taxonomy): Eukaryota > Metazoa > Arthropoda > Insecta > Orthoptera > Tettigoniidae > Anabrus > Anabrus simplex. The sequence goes on from NC_090265.1 coordinate 494,567,745, forward strand.
AGACTAAGAAAACATTGGACAGACACAGTTAAATCAGAGGTGGAGGAAAAGGGTTTCGTGAGGGAAGATGTCCAAGAACAAAAAATCTATGAAGATAGAAAGAGGCGGTGAGCGCTTGTATAGCACACCTGCGAAACCAGAGTTGTACACTGATGATGAGTGGTAGTAGCCTCTGGATCTCAATACTGAGTGTTCAAACCCACTGGATGTAGTTGGATTTTTGACGTGTGGAGAAAATCTATTCAATACCGTATGTCTCATGATGTTGGCATGTTAAAGATCTCTTGTGACACATCTGATGTTTACCTGACAAAATGTATTGAAAAATCATCAGTAGGCTGCCCAATAGAATTCTGGCTTCTGCATCAACTGGTAGAATACAAAAAGAATGTCAAAACTGACATCGAGGCAGCCTAAATAGTGTTAAATCAACACGTCCGCACACAGTAGCTGAGGTCATATGATGATATTATTATTATTATTATTATTATTATTATTATTATTATTATTATTATTATTAATATGATTATTTATAATACTTGTTGTTTAGCCATAACAAAGGTAAGATTCAGCTAGAGGCACAACTGTATTATTTTAAACAATTTCTAATATGAAAATATATTCTGGTGCTGTTGCTCTGATCTATACTTCAGTTTTGATTTCTGACAGTCTTTAGTATTTCTCAATTTAAAAAGAAAGTCAGTTTTTACAATTCAATATTCAAATCATGATTCATATTCAGGGAGTGTCAAACATTATAGGGCACATTTTAGCATTATATATTATTTAAAGAATACCTGAAAGGAAGTAGTAGTGTTGGTGGTGGTGGTGGTGGTGGTAGTAGTAGTAGTAGTAGTGGTGGTGGTAGTTAGTAGCTGTTGTTGTTACTATTGTCACTGTTGTAAATTTGTTCTGCTTAAACTGAATTTGCCACTAATACATATTTACACCTATAATTAGTCGCCGACACCACACTGTTTAAACTGAGCTCGATAGCTGCAGTCGCTTAAGTGCGGCCAGTATCCAGTATTCGGGAGATAGTAGGTTCGAACCCCACTGTCGGCAGCCCTGAAAACGGTTTTCCGTGGTTTCCCATTTTCACACCAGGCAAATGCTGGGGCTGTACCTTAATTAAGGCCACAGCCGCTTCCTTCCCACTCCTAGCCCTTTCCTGTCCCATCGTCGCCGTAAGACCTATCTGTGTCGGTGCGACGTAAAACATCTAGCAAAAAAGCACAATGTTTAAAAGGGAAGATGAGAATGCTCATTATTAGTTATTCCTTCTATTGAAAATTACTGGTGATAGCAAGACTACAGCAGAATGGATGTATCTCTGATAACGTTTATGTCACTAAAGAGTGCGCTACAAAAGACAAAAAATATATAATTAGTCTATAGATTTTTAATATAAAATTCAGTACCTATAAATTTGTAATAAATTGTTACATGCCAGCCCTGTGATAGCCCCTTTTGGTACTTCCTGAAAAGAACTAGTGAGTCAGCCGAACGGGGAGCTCCCAGCCAGCATTGTTCTTTTCGTCTGGTTTCCCAGTGTGTTTCTGGAAGGTGCAGCGAGAATGTTCCATTTCTAGCCACATCACAAATATTCCTGTACATACCACCTGAGCTATAAAAAGAAGGATAGCCGCGAACAGCCAGTCAGTGTGGGACTCAGTGTTGTAATTGGACTCAGTGTGTTCGGGTTCGGTGGCTGGCCTAAGGGTTACAGTTGTGTTGGCTGTCACTCGTGTCCCATTGGAGTCTGAACAAGGAGGAGTAGTTGTTGTTGCATCAGAGTGTCGAATGAGTAGCTTGGCTGCTGTCAGTATCCCAACAGAGTCAGGGTACCATCGTGTATGGAACGGAATACAGTGTGTACTGCCTTAGAGTAGTGTGTGTGTGTGTGTGTGCATGCGTGCGTGCGTGTACTTCTGTGGACTAAGGAACGTCATAGAATCAGTGATCGGAGCAGCTATCGTAAGTGTAATTGGAACGGCCCTTTTGTGAGGAGTACTGTCCTGCTGTTTAGTTGTTCACCGTATGTGACTGTATAAATTACTGGAGTCAAATCATGTGTTGACCGCCCGCTGTGTGAAAAGAACAGAGACTTGTAAATAGACAACAATTAGTGAGTGTGGTCAGTCATGGCTGAATAGAATTATGTATGTGTATATACATGTGGGTGTGCATTTATTGCAATACAGTAGATTATGTAATAGTGTTAGGTCATGAGCAATCCTGCTACTGTACGTGACAGCAGGTGGTACTATCTGCATCTGTCTGGCCAAGGGTCAGCTAAGGGCAAAGGAGTTCTTCCCTCGGACGCCTGAATGGAAATGACACATATATTCATCTAAGTGCTGCTGCCTTGTGGATGTGGCAGGGGACTGCCAAAGGTTAAGGGAGATTATCCTGACAGAAAACTCTCTGCAGTGTTATGCTTAGCAAGCCAACTGCACCGAGGTAAATGAATAGTGCTTTCAAAACTAAAACAATCCTTGGATGTAAAAGTGGTAAAATTACTGGATATGACAACTCTTCAAGCAGCTCTCGAAATTATGATGGCCAACAACCCAAATCTCATTGGAGGTGTAGGAAGAGACATACATTATCTATGAAACAGCTCAGAATTGGAACTCTTAATATCCTCACTCTTATTAACAAATGTGAAGAACTCGTAGACCTTATCGACAGCTGCAAGCTTCAGATATTGGGGTTGAGTTAAACAAAGTGGTAAGGCTGTGGAAAGAAATCTCTGAGAAATGGATATATGTTATACTGGAGTGAGAACTGGTCTCCTTCTTCACAAAGATTTAGATGTACAGACAGATGTCACCTATGTGAATGATAGGATCATCCAGACGAATTACAAGATGGAAATGTGCATCATACTTTATTTCAAGTATATGCACCTAAAACAGGATGTACTGCAGATGAAAAAGAATTCCTTACCAAACTTGAAGAACAATTAACGGAGGAGAACACCAATAATTATGGGTGATCTGAATGCCCAAGTTGGTAAAGAGAGAGAAGGTTATGAAAACATCTTCAGAACTCATGACTTTGGGAAGAGAAACTCCAAAGGAGACAATATGATTGATTTCTGCATGCAAAACAACTTAGGCATACAAAACACATGGTACCACAAAAGAGAGAGTCATAAAATAACAAGATATACTTGGGATACAAAACTGTGATAGACTACATCATCACTGATGGCAAAGCTGGTTGGTATGTTAATGATGTCAAAGTCATACCCAGTGAGCATATAGATAGTGACCATTAGCTATTAATAGCTGATCCTAAAGATGTACATGTTCTCAAAGCTAAGTGCACAAAAATGCCATGAATCAAGACCTGGCTGTTGAAGGACTCTGAGAAGAAAGAGAAATACCAAGCAAGGATAACAATAAAATCACCCAAAACTGAGATCAGAGGGGTACAAGAATGGACCTTGTTCAAAGAAACTCTCATAAAGGAAGCTGAGGAAATCTGGTGGGGAAACAAGTGCAAAACCAATAGAGAAGGAAACGCCTTGGTGGAATGACTGGGTGAAGACAGCAGTAAAAGAAAGAAATATGTTGAGAAAGAAAATTAATAATAATGTTACTGGCTTTACATCCCACTAACTACTTTTACACCCGGCGAGTTGGCCGTGCGGTTAGGGGTGCGCAGCTGTGAGCTTGCATCCAGGAGATAGTGGGTTCGAACCCCACTGTCGGCAGCCCTGAAAATGGTTTTCCGTGGTTTCCCATTTTCACACCAGGCAAATGCTGGGGCTGTACTTTAATTAAGGCCACAGCCACTTCCTTCCCATTCCTAGGTCTTTCCTGCCCCATCGTCACCATAAGACCTATCTATGTTGGTGCGACGTAAAGCAAATAGCAAAAAAAAAAATTAAACCTACTTTTACAGTTTTTCAGGGACCAGAATTTAGTCCTGTGGGAATTCTTTTACACGCCAGTAAATCTACTGACATGAGGCTGATGCATTTTAGCACCTTCAAATACCACTGGACTGAACTAGAATTGAACCTGCCAAGTTGGGGTCAGAAGGCCAGCAGCTCAACCATCTGAGCCACTCAGTCTGGCAAAACAAAATAAAACAAATAAACTAAAGATTAAGTAAAAAAAAAAACGGGTGATAGAAGAAATTGAAGAGCAACTACAGGAATATCGGACTGAAAAGTTGGCTGTAAAACGACTAATCCAAGAAAAGAGAAAGTGGTGGGATGACTTTACTACCAGGATAGAGGAAGACTGCCAAGGATAGGAAACTATTATAGGCTTATAAAGTAGCAAAAAAGTAAAGAAGTGAATATGGAAATATCCTTGTGCTGGAAACAAATGAAGATAGTTTGATAAGAACAGATAAGGAGATCAGACATGAGATGAAGAAGTACTTCAACATGTTTTTAAATGGAGAAGGAGACAACACTGCCACCACCTCAACCACCACCATTACTGCCACCTGTAAAATAGCTGAAATCCAGAAAAACCAACCCCCATTAACATGGCTTGAAATCAAAATAGTATTAAATAACATACGAAACGAGAAGTCCTCGGGCTTCAATGACCTTACCTCAGATATGATAAAGGCAGCTAGAATTGGCTATACAGAGATTCTCACCGATCAGGGAGGAAAATAAAATCCCAGAAGATTGGAGAAAAGGAATCATCATTCCACTGTTTGAAGAGGGCGACAGACAGAAATATGGAAACTATAGGGGCATAACGTTGTTGTCACACAACCTGAAGCTGTTGGCAAAGATCACTGAAATGAGAATTAGGAAGATAGTGGAACCTTTGCTTGAGGAAGAACAACAAGGATTCAAGAAATATCAAAGTGCAATGGATCTCATTTTTCCTGTAAGAACACTTACAGAAAAGTACTGGGAACATGGAATCTTGTTATTATATTTTTTGGCCAGTGAAATGGCCTATGACAGTGTCCCTCAGAACAAGATCTGGGAATGCCTGGAAGACCTCAAGTGCCAAAGTACCTGACTGACAAAGTGAAGATGCTATAGCAGAATTGCTACAGTTGTGTTCAGATAGGCAATGGAAGATCAAAATGATATGAGATAAAGAGAGGTGTCCAACAAGGAGTGTCCTATCACCACTCTTGTTCATAACAGTAATGGACAAGATTATAAAATCTATCAAGAAAATGGACAGCAGACCAAACATCCTGGTATTTGCTGATGATGTGCTATTACAGGGAGAAACAGAAGCTGAAGTACAGAAAAAACTGACCAAATAGAACAATATGTTCAATAAATTTAAGTAAATCAAAGACTGTAGAAATGACCATTAACAGAAAAGAAACAAACTCAAACCTATTTTTGGCAGGAGCAAAACTGGAATCAGTTTCTCACTTCAAGTACCTCGGAAACACAATCTTCAAAGACAACACTGTCAAGCAGGAAATACTCAGTAGGACACAGAAAGTATCAGACTTTTACAATCAAGTCAGAAATCTACTCTGGGACTGCAAAATAGCACAAAAAGCAAAAACAACCCTGTGCCACACCTACTTCGTATCGATTCTCACAAATGGTTTAGAGACATGTACTCTGCTAATCAAGGACTACAGCAGAATTCAGGCAACTGAAATGAGATTCACTAGAACCATAAATCAAATTACTCAAAAGGACAAAATCAGTAATGAATTAAACAGGAAGGTAGCAAGCATCGAAGGTCCCTATTACCAATGTAATAAAGAAGCATAGACTTCCGTGGTATGGGCATATTATAAGAAAGAAAAGCAAGAGACCTGCCAGAAAATACTTCGACCTTACTGTCCAAGGAAAAAGACCAAGGGGAAGGCCAAGGAGCTGCTGGATAGATACAGTGAAATCAGATGTGGAGGAGAGAGGTCTCAAATGGGAAGATGTCCTGGAACAGAAGATGTATGCAGACAGGAAGAGATGGCGAAAGCTTGAACATAACACCCAGGAAACTAGAGTTGGAAAATGATGATGATGATATAATAGATTGTTATTCAGTATAATTTGAAAATCCATTTTTGGGAGTGGAAACTGACAGCAAATGGTTAACAGATTTCAACAAATGATCTTTCATTTTACAGCATACAGTCTGAAGGTAAACTACTCAGAAAAGTATTCATTTTTCTAGGATTGCAGATTTTCTTACATAATTTTCTTCAAGTAATTCCCAGATTCTTGTTCTCTTCTAACCCCAACAGTTTGCAAGGCCTAGGGACTTTCATTTTCACACCCTTTGTGGTCCTTCCCTTTCTTCTGCCGATACCTTCATGTTTCGAAGTGTCAGAGCTATTCCATTTTCCCCTCCGATGAGTGTTAATAATTATAATACAATTACAATAATTACAATAATTATCAGCAGTTCCAAGATCTACTAGGTACTGTGGTACACAGCTAAATATCATATAGCAGCTAATTGTAGTTCTAAGGCCCTCCACTATGTACCATGTGACAACTGGTATCATTGCTACCAGTGCTATAGTAGGAGAATTACCACTCTCAAACAATAGCATGTTAGCATACTGTTAAGATATAAAGTGAAGTTATAATGAACTGTGGCTTGAAGCTTTGTTGTTATGATCTTACGAATCTACATAAAATTTAATATAGTACGAAAATCAATATGCTACTATGTCTGCTAGGGTATGTCCCTGTCGATGCAGCCAATATTACGGAGATTCATCTCAGAGAAACTCAGCCCAGAGAGTTTCAACACAACAACAACAACTTGATTGCAAAAATCAGGTTCCTTGGAACTACGATATATAGCACAGGTCACTAGAAAAGTATCACTTCCATGCTGGTTGCATGGTGTTAAAGTAGTGCCTCTGCCTCTTACTTAGAGGTAATGGATTCAATTAGAGATTTTAATTTCGGTCTGAAGGTTGGAAAAGGGTTTACTTACCCTCGTGACGTAAACCAATGTGTCGTCTGATATGATAGGCAGTGAACCTGGTCAAGAAAGACATACAATTTGACTGAGGAAATCATTACACTGTCCATGTTACATATCATCTGGATGGGCAGCAGTCATCTTGGCAAGACCAGGCTCATTAATAGGCCAGGGATATAGTTTAGTTAAACATCATTATACTTCTCTTACTTAAGAGCAGCTGATTGCACCAATAGACAGTATCTATGAGTAACAAAGGGAAGAAACAAACCAAAGTCTGAAGTTAAATGGTTAAAACAATTATAATATGACCAAAAATATGATTTTATACTATTTGTTCGGTCGAATATGATTTAACAATATGCACTTCTTCTTCGTCCTCTTCTTCTATCGCTTTTCCCGCATCTCTTGGGGTTGCGGGTGAGAACAGTATCGGACATGTGGATTTGGCCCTGTTTTACAACCGGATGCCAAGCGTACATGGAAGGATGTAATCACTTTTGCGTGTTTGTGTGGTGGTTGGTGGTGTGGTATACTGTGTGAATATGAAGAGGAAAGTAAATAAAAACAACCAGTCCCCAAGCCAGAAGAATTAATCACACAAGATTAAACTCCCCAGCTCAGTTATGAATTGAGCCTGGGACCCTCTGAACCGAAGGACTCAATGTGCTGACTGTTCAGCCAAGGATTCGGACAAAATACGCACTTATACAACCAATAAAAACTGTGTTATTGTGTTCACAAAAAATAGAACAGAGTTATCTTAATTTAAGTTTGTATGAAGAGACCATGATAAAAATATGGCACATCATTGAAATTTGAGCCCTTATTTGTTATTTTATTGTTCACACACAAGAAACTTGGGCAAACTTCAAAGAAGAACACAATCAATATCTTCTGTAAATCTAATGAAAAGAATTCCTTGCAAATCACTTACAGCTGTTCTATTGAGGAATAACAAAAGAGGAAACCATTTAATTAATGAGTGAGGGGGAGGGGGAGTCACACACACACACAAAAACACGCGTGACCATTCTCACTCCAATAATAGCGTCCTTAGGCTAGTGACATGATCATGGCCAAGGGATCAGTCAGTCTGGTGGGAATGGACTCTACTAAACAAAGAGGAGCAGATGCTTGAAATAGGCATTCAGCCAGCACATCTGTTTGTGATGAATGTCACAGCCACCTGGCAAGTCATGTGCTACTCTTGGCAGACTCTTCTCAACTTCTTTCCTTCAGTTCCAGAATTTACTTATCAGAAGTAATGTATCTAAAACATTTGAGACTTCAATCTTCAGCCCTCAGCAGTATATTAATGTGACAGTAATACATGTATTTAACTAATTTTATAAAATGTACTCTCTTCTATTAAGCTTTAGTTACAAGTGCCTTATTCAGAAGCCGAAAAGAGATGAGTTTCTGACAATCTCCTCACATTTTCTGCAGTGCAATTCTATGGAAGTATAGGCACAACTGTACACAGCTCAATAAACATAATAAACTATTAATAAAGTCATATACCGAAATATATGAACGTGAATAGAAACATATTCTATTAATGTCCTCTTTATATACATGATATGTCACTTGTTTGTTCCTTTCCATTACTTATATTGAACTGTTAGGTTTCTTTTCTTCTTTTCTGCATCACCTTATTTGTCTTTCTTTTTTTTTCCCCCTTCCCTTTTCTTGTGTTTATCCAGATTTCTTGTTATATCACGTCTCACATCAAGACTGAAGATCTGTCCAAGATCCCTCAGAAGGCTTGCGTTGCAATGCGAGTCCAAGTCCACTGTATACTTGGCGCATAGCTGCTTTTAAAGATAAAAATTTCATGATGTTCTGTATTGAACTGTATCACAATTAAATTGAAATAACAAATAATGTAGTTCAACCTATTCCATACAAGTAAATAAGAAATGTGGTGTTACATTCCTATTTAATTATAAGCAGGAGCGGTACCGGTTTCGACCCCAATCTGGGTCATCATCAGCCGAATAAAATGCAGAAACAATGCATAGGTAAATAAGAAATTAAAGAATGAGTCTTTAACAAAAACAGGTGAAGAAGCAATGTAAGATAATGGGGATAGGCACTGCACGATTTTAAATCGTAAAATCTAGAAGAAGTAGAAGGTCAGTCACTTAAGGCGCAATCTTCTGAATAGTAGCACAACACACGCAAAGTTCGACACTGTCTCAAAATGTTTACGAGAAGCGGAGAACAGGCTGGCTCACTTAACTGTTTTCCGGTTCTCGTAAACATTTTGAGACAGTGCCGAACTTTGCGTGTGTTGTGCTACTATTCAGAAGATTGCGCCTTAAGTGACTGACCTTCTACTTCTTCTAGATTTTACGATTTAAAATCGTGCAGTGCCTATCCCCATTATCTTATATTGCTTCTTCAACTGTTTTTGTTAAAGACTCATTCTTTAATTTCTTGTTTACCTATGCATTGTTTTTGCATTTGATTCGGCTGATGATGACCCAGATTGGGGTCAAAACTGGTACCGCTCCTGCTTATAATTAAATAGGAATGTAACACCACATTTCTTATTTACTTGTATGGAATAGGTTGAACTACGTTATTTGTTATTTCAATTTAATTGTAAACATGGCTGCTTAACAAACATTTCTGACACCAAGAAATCAGCATCAAACACAAACACACTGTGGGTTTCAGCTGGTGTCACCATAGTGTACTTGCTATGGTGTGATCCCATCAGCTCGGAGGTCCATGTTCAAATCCCTTCCCTGGCAAAATTTTTTCCTTCGATTGGTGCTCTGAAGCCAGACTTAAGTCACATGCAGATTTAGCAACACCACCTCGCAAAGTCCATTTGAATTTGCCTGCAAAGCAATCCAATTTGCTAACTTCAGCAGTTGATAAAATGACAATGGCACAAGATTTAATTTTTTTTCAATATACTGTATTTATCAGTGCAATCAACCATTTAAGGCTCATATATGCAGTTCACATTGTTTCTGACACTGTGTGTGTGTGTCTGTGTGTGTGTGTCTGTGTGTGTGTGTGTGTGTGCGTGCGTGTGTGTGTGTGTGTGTGTGTGTGACACTTGATCTGTCACTTGTTTATTCCTTTCTATTACTTAGAACTATAAATGAAAGGATCAATTAATGACATGTTTCCTTCTGACAGGCAAACTTTTACAGGCTTAGAGTTGTTCACTGAGGACAGTTGGTCATCTAATTTAATATGCTGGCCAATCAAATTTCTGTTTGTTGTTGTTGTCAATATTTGCAAATTTATACACAAAACTTGACATGTGTGAAGGAGAACAAGACATTTAACAAATTGCTAAACCTAAACAACACAAAACATCCATCAATTTTACAGTGGTAATGATGAAAATGTTAACTTGAGAATGATGAAACTACTTCCAGAAGATCTCAACTGAAGGATTCCTGCACATTCCAACCCTGACTACGTCTGTTGTCCAAGGGCCTGACAAAGAAATATTCAAGTGAACGAGGCCAAGACTGCTCTGAAGAAAATGAAGCCAGGAAAGGTCACTGGTCCAGAAGATCTTCCCAGCAGAGCTATGGTATTCTCACTGCCGGGATGCAACAGGGTAGTTAGCACAGCTCTTCAACCAGGTCATCAGAGATGGACAAATCCTGACCAACTGGCAACAGAGCATTACTGTACCCCTCTTTAAATAGAAAGGAAGTCCCGCTGAGTTTGCTAATTATCCACCTATCTGGCTGCTGTGTCACCTATGAAGGTCTACGAGCATGTTCTAGACAAAATAATTTGTGAGATTATTCAGCTACTAGTAACCAAGCTGGATTTGTGAAGAACAACAGTACAATTGAAGCAATTCATGCTGAATGGATCTTAGTTGATCAACACTGTGAGAAAGATACACTGTTTCATCCCCCATTCTTGGACCTTGAGAAGGCCTTCAATTGTGTATCACACAGTCTCATGTGGCTAGTGCTTCAGGAATATGGTGTGCCAGAATATTTTGTGAACTGGGTGCAGCTGCTTTATCCGGTCTAGAAAGCCAAGAATAATGGCCGAGAGGATTTATCGTGCTGACCACATGACACCTCGTAATCTGCAGGCCTTCGGGATGAGCAGTGGTCGCTTGGTAGGCCAAGACCCTTCATGGGATGTAGTGCCATGGGGTTTGGGTTTGGTTTGGGTGCAGCTGCTTTATGCAGAACTGAATAGCTGGCCATTACTGTAGACAATGCTGACAATTTCATGCAGGCTGAAGAGAACAAACAGGATCTACAATGACAAACTCCAGAATGGAGCGACTAACTGGTAGAATACTGACAGCACATCAACAAGAAGGAAACCGAGTACATAATGAAAGATGCACAAGAAATGGGAACCATCAAAGTAGACAGCAATGACCTGATGCAAGTGAGAAGGTTCAAACACCTTTGTTCTACAATACGTAGTTGAAGTTGGTCGACTAGTCGAGGAGGTCATCTTGAGAATTAATGCAGCCTGAATGAAGTGGCAAACAACAATAGGGGTCACTTGTGACTGCATGATGAAATATTATCTAAAATCCAAAATTTACTGTACTGTCATCTGTCCTGTCGCACTCTATGGTTGTGAATGCCAGTAGACTGAGATAGAATGCCAGTTAAGCGTAATAGAGACAAAGATGCCAAGATGAACAGCAGGAGTCACTAATTTTGATCACATTTCCAACAAAACCATCAAAAAGTGGTTTAGCACTGCACATATCCTCAAGAAAATGCACGGGAGCTGCCTCTGATGGTTTGGGCAAATTTTATGAGCAGGAGTCTACAAAACTGCCAAGACAGGTTACAACCTAGAGGTGCATCCAGAAGACCAAAGGGACCACCTATGCAACATTGCATCAACACACTCCATAAAGACCTCAAGAACGTGAACATTCATTGAAATATGGCCAAGACAGAACTAAATGGAGACAGCAGATCCATGAAGCAGACCCCACAACCAGTTGGGATAAGCACTAAAGTAGAAGTTGCTGATATTTTGTTTTGTTGTGATATATGTTCTGCACTTAATCTCAAACTAGGATTGGAGGGGTATCTGCAGCTTGAAAAATGTATTATTACAGTATTTTCTGAAGATAAAAGTGAAAAGATCCTGAGGTAAAAGATGACCAACAGCATTTTTAAATGATGCAGATATGAACAACTCATTATTAACTTCCAGTTCCTCATGTGATAGAGACATCAGGACTTCCAATTTTTTTCCTCAAACCTTGTGGTTCAATAAATTTTCCAAATTCTATTACTACTTAGAGGCAAAAGACAGAATGTACTACTTGTGAATATGTACAATTGCCATATCTCACATCTCACATCTAATAAAGTACAGCCAATCATCACAGTGGCAAGAAAATGTTTATAACTATCTTTACCTATACAGGGTAATTCAAAAGGATGCATAGAAACTGAAATACCCCACAAAGGGGTTGAAATACAAAAACGTTTGAAAAGGAAAGCAGCCTAGGACGTAGCCTTATGACAGTGCAAACTGAGGAATGTCAAGAATGATATAAATGACAATTTATTTTATTTATTTTTCCAAAATATTCTACATTTCTAAAAAAATTCAGAACTGACAATCAGTGAAGATGAAGTGCAAACAGTTGAAGTTTGACACAGGACACTGTTTCTAAGATGACATTCTAAAAAAATTTGATTGTGTAAAGTCCGCCTGTTCAATACACGTTTGTAACCCACTGCAACATCGGAACGGTCGCCACTCAGTGTGGAGGTCAACACCGACCCAACCTGATCTATAGAAGTACAGGACTGGAGGAAAGAGGACGCGAGTAATATTTTGCGACTATTCATATTATCTTTTACTTCTACTTCATTTTTCGTTCTCATACTCAGCTTTTTGTTTCCACTTTTAGATCCTGGCTATACTTGTATTCTCCGTGAAGAAATGTAACAGATTTTTCAAAACTTCACTTCACAAATAGAACAACATCTAATTGTCTTCACAAATTTTTTAAGTATTTCCTTCAGCCAACCAATATTGTATTAAATACGATTGCACCCACACGTACAACTAAATTCATCCAAGTTTGAATCTGTGTACATTTTTAACACAGATTTTATTTAGTTACAAATGTGTATTGAACAGGTGGACTTTAGACAATCAAATTTTTTTAGAATTTCATCTTAGATATTTTAAGTCAATACAGAACTGGAATGAAGTTCATTACTGGATTCTGTTTACAAAAGCTATTCAAACTGTTGCCCACCACATTAAATGCAGACTCTCCCTTACTGATTGTTAGTTCTGCATTAGCTCTCCTAGTGCGCATGACTGTTAAGGTGCCAAGTCTTCAAAGTTTGACACTGTGGTTGGCTGGTTCAAGTCCTGTTGGTGGAAAAAAATGTTTACTATCAGAGTTTGTTGCCCGGTAGGGTAGGAGAGGCTGTGGTATGCAATTTCTAATTACTAGATTGCGCACCAAAAGTCTGGAATCAATTCCAAGCCTCTCTACAGTGTTCATATGGAGTGAGGCGATATGACGCTGTTGAGTCTTGACTAGATCCCTGGTTACATAAAATCAGCTTCATGGTCCGTATCGCACTTCAATAGATTCACAATTAAGTATTTATTTATTTTCCACCTAGTCGATATAATGATTGCTTAAGGCAATTTTTAATGGTCAAAAGTGGTACATGTTTCGTATATTATCAACATCTTCAGCCACCTAAACAGTGTTATGTGGCTGAAGATGTTGATAATATACGAAACATGTACCACTTTTGACCATTAAAAATTGCCTTAAGCAATCATTATATCGACTAGGTGGAAAATAAATAAATACTTAATTGTGAATCTAGATCCCTGGTGTTATTCAACTGCAGTAGGCTACGTGCTGACACTAAATTTCACCCTCTCCCTACCTCATTATCATCTCATACCCACACATGCTGGTCGCCCAATAGAAAGACCCAGGCTTCTCCACAGCCTCACGATATTAATCAATCAAGTTCTGCATTTTTTACAAATGTAGAGCAGTTTTGAAAAATAAATTAAATTGTCCATTAAGCTATTCCTGACAATCGTATGATTTCATCCTAAACTATATATCCCTGTTCAAAAGTTGTACTTCAGCACCTCCATGTCTACTTCAGTTTTGAATCCCCTGGTATATACATTTCCTGTGCGCTAAACTTTAGATGTGACCTCTAAATTTGAATCAATTTTGCCATTCAAACTATTTCTTTTATCATATTTAAAGAATGCTAGCTTCTTATAAAGTGATCAATAGGTAGAATAAATCATAGTGTTCAAATGTAAAATTATGTTTAATATTTTGTGCATGTGTTCATTTGGTGCATCAACTTGTAAGACTTCAGTAGTAATTTAAGTTAAACGTTATGAGATTATTAACTATGTCTATATCCTACCAGCAGAGAAATATTTCCTTGGAAAATGAGAGTATTAAATATATTATCCTAGGCTAAATAAATGGAGAAAGGATGTGAGAAAGACTGATCAAGTGGGAATTCTTCCCATTCATTTAATTTTTAAGATCCCACTTCAAGTGCTGCAATACACTGTTTAGCTATAAAAAACCTACAACCTGTTTTCCACTCAATGACCGGGTCAGGGATGGGATAAATAAAGCCCCTAACTTGCGGCGTGGATATGAATTGTGCCGGCTGCTGAGGCCTGTCGCACTCCTCTGGGGCAACGATTAATGACTGACAGATGAAATGAAATGATAGTGGAGAGTGTTGCTGAAATGAAAGATGACAGAGCTGGAGTAGCTGGAGAAAAACCTGTCCCGCCTCCGCTTTGTCCAGCACAAATCCCACATGGAGTGACCGGGATTTGAACCACGGTATTCAGCAGTGAGAGGCCGACGCACTGCTGCCTGAGCCATGGAGGCTCCACACTGTTTAGCTATAATCATTAGAAAATATTTATGAGGGGACAGTATTTCATAAGTCGATCCCTAGTTAGTATTAAAAAAGAAAAATTCTCTAAAAATATCAACTCCACATTAATATAAATTAGTTTGAAGTGCAATCTGTTCCTTGCCAACCGGAACTAAAAAGACACACAGTATGTTTATATCCTAGACCTCTACACATGACGGGAGTATTTTTAAACTTTGTTCTTGAGTCTCAGAAGGCTTTTTATAGCACCAAGGTTGGCAACCACTAGGAAACAAAAAATCCAAACAGCTGGTATTTGTGACCTTGGACCAGCTGAGCTAATAAACACAGAATACATTTTAAAGAAAGTAATTGCAGATTTGGATAATCTGTGTGTTATTTCTACAGTATCATACTTCAAGCAATAGTGAATCCATTTCCAAACCCAAGCTTGTTGAGAATATAATCAAGACCTGTCTAGCTATTACACTGCACAAGTCAGCTTTTCAAATAGTCAATTACACATTAAGATTAATGTCCAAGAATATACATATGCACTATGATATTTAACAAAAGATCAACAAGAGCTAACATCTACACTACCTGCCAGCTGGATTGGTGATGCTGGCATGAAGTGGTATTGTATTATATTAGTGATGCAGGGCATTACCCTCTCTCCCCACTCCTCATGCTATGGCTGTCTTAATAACTCCATCACTCACCATTAGACTTGTGTACAACCATTCTTACAAGAACATTTCCTATGGATACTCCTTTGTGATACTGTAATAATATGAAGTATTTTATTTTCAGAGGGAAGAAACAAGCTTCTAAAGGAAACAGAACTTCTTGAATCAATTGTGCAGTTTCCCAAATGAACAACAAATACCCAAATTTCCCCTCTTTATAACAACATGCATTAGTTTAAGTAATGGAAAGAAACAAACAAGTAACAAAACATCAACCCATTGGGTTCCTTTTCTCCTTATGTGTTTGTCCTATGTGCTTCTAGCCTTTTATCAACTGTACTCCTCTTTTTTTTTTCTCTTTACTTTCCTATGCTCATGCAGATTTTTTCTCATCCCACACTTCCCACAACAAAACGGAAGATCAATCAAAATGATGATGATGATGATGATGCTTGTTGTTTAAAGGGGCCTAACATCTAGGTCATCACCCCTGAAGATCAATCAAGAGTCCCCTCAATGAATTTTGAAACTCACCCTCCTGATGAAGCTAGGAAGCAGAAAAGAACTTGTTGGGGATGAGAAGTAATGGATGCAAAAGAAGGAGCCTACCTACTGAAGATGGCGGTGTATGAAGACGTGGAGATAGTTGTTGTCCTTCTGTGCTTAAGTGTTTATCTTCATCTCCTTTTCCATGGCTCCCTCTTCTGATGCCGACATGCCACTGTGTTTATACTATCATGTGTTCCTATATGACTTGATTTCATGTACATTAGTTTGTATTATGAGAAGTTACAGTATTCCTTAATAAAGGAAACAAACCAACAAGAGAAAGACTTTTGTGTATAATTTATTAAAGAGTGTGAATAAAGAAGAGAATTTCCTAATATATACATTGATCAGGGAACAAAACATTTTTTTTAAATCATTCCATGTTTCTCAAGAAAGCAAGAAAGAAATGAAACAATTTGTGGTCAGTTCACATCATTCCTATTAACTTCTTTAAAAGCGAAGAGCTAGGCAAATTGTATGCTTGTTAAACCATGTGACCTTGTTTGTTAAGAAGGAAGCCATACTTTTCAGTCAAATTAGTTAACGTAATTTTAAAGCTTTTTAGTCCATCACATTTTGACAGATTGAAAAGCTTTGAAGTTACATGTGAACTTGTCTCAAGTGTGAGCTCTCAAAGTCATTGTTTGTAAATATTACATTTACATTACAAACCAGACATTGGCTACACAGTGCCTGTGAGTGCCTTGATGCCCTCTTAATAGATTTTAGGTGCCTGCCTTACTTTTTTTAATCTATAAACTTGAACATTTTATTTAAAAAATGTTAGTTTGATAAACAAGAGGATGTTATTGAGTATTATTTGAAATTAAAAATTGTTATATAGTGCTCATTAGCTGAGTAATTTGAAACTCAATTCAGTTGTAATACTGGCTACAGTGTCAAAATACAGATCAAGACTAACTGATTTTCATCTTCATAACTGTTAACGTATATCAGTTTCCAGTTATATTTCTGACTACATCAAATTGGCTGATGCTAGGCTATACAGTGTCAACTTACACATTAATGATAATGATACTCATATAATGTTTGCAATTTGCAGAGTTTCTTATTTATGCTAATTTGAATTTTTAAGACATTCCCTTAATATCTTCATAAATCAGCTTTTAATATAGGCACACTCCAATGCACCTCAAATATTTCAATCTGTAGAATGATGATTACATTCATTATGTTCATCATTGATTTATAGTTCCAGTTTGCTGGATTGACAAACCTCTCCCACTCTCCTCTATTCATAAACGTCCCGTTCTTCATTCATTGTCCTTCCTACCTGCAATATCAGTCTTGACTACATCCATCCAGCAAGTTCTAGGTCTTGCAACCTGGCACATTTCTTCTACTCTCTTTCTAAGGGCACTTGGGATGTTCTCCTCAGCTCCATCCTCATCACCTGTCACTGACTCCGTCTAGCAAAGATATCTTAATCTAAAATTCCTCCCTCACCTCATTCCTTAACATGTCCTTTCTGATGTTCTGGATAGTAGACCTGAAGAATTTCATCTCTGATGACTGCAGTCTTCATGAATCTCTCTCTCTGAGCGTGCATGCTTTGATACAATAGGTCAAGATCGGTATGAAGCAGCCATTGAACATTGCTAATTTTGCTTTCTTTGAAATTTTGACATCCCAAAGAAGGGTCCTTACTTGTTGGTAGAAGAGGGAACTCTTTTGCACCCTATTGGTGATCCCTTTTGTGGCTAAGTTCTCTCTGGAGAGTATTCTGCTGAGGTAGGTGAAACTGTCCATAGTCTTCAACTGGTGGTCTGTTTGTTTGATGCTTGCTGGTTGGTAGTGCCATCACCACCGTCTTAGTTTCACTGATCTTGGCCTTCCATGTGTCGAGTCTTGCCTACACCTCGTTCTGCTTCTCTCCAAGTCATGTGATCAGCAAAGGCAACTGCATTGAGTTCCCCTGAAGTTTTGTTAATGCTCTTCATTATAATTATTATAATTATCATGAGTACCCCTCTCCAGCTCACACATAGCTGGTACAATCCTTGTACAACATCTGGGCAAAGTACTACCAGATTTTCTTTCTTGTGACACAACATACCTTATCAATATCCAGGAACACCAGGATCAGATTCTTACCTTTCTCCCAATACTTTGCTATCTGCAATCTGGCACTGAATAAGATCTATAGATGATGAGTAAGAGGAGAGTTATCCCCCTAGAGTTGATGGATTTTTGCCTATTCTCTTCTTGAACAGAGGAATGATAACACCCTTGTTCCAATCTACAGGTACCTTTTTGTCCTTCCACATTAAATTAAGCACTCTGTGTAGCCATTGCAGACCCTGTACCACTGCTGCTTGGATCATGTCTACATTCACTTCATCTGGTGATTTTTCTTTAGGCATAGTTCTTGATGCTGTTTCTGTCTACATAAAAGGGGCCTCCTCTGAGCAAGCTTCCATGTCTGGCTCTATGTTTCTCTTTTCCTCTGAGCCATTCAGGAGGCAGTTGAAATGGTTCTTCAGAACCTCTTTGATATCACATTCTTTCCTGACTATATTTCAATTTTATCTTGACGGTATCCTTTTGCCTTGGACCACATTATATAATAACCTCATATTGCCTCTGCTTCCTTCTCCAGTTCCTGTGCAAAAATCTCCCAACTCTTTGTCTTCTCTTCTTAAACCATACTTTTGACCTTCAACTTCTTGGTAAACCTGTTCAAAGCCTTTGATCTTTGTCTCATCCCTTACGAGTTCTGATTTTATTATCCCGCAGTTTCTTTCTTTCCATGATGTATTCCTTTTTCTTATGGCTGTTATCACTCTTTTATTCCACCATGATGACTCTTTCTTCCTTACTTTCAGACTTGTCTTCCCACAGACTTCAATTACTTCCTTTTCCAGTTTGGCTCCTTCTTCACTTCATCTCTTGGCAAGTGATATCTTCTCTTATCCTGAAAGTCAGCTCTGTTGTCCATTTCCTGAAGTTCTGAAGTGGCATGTTACAGTCTTTACCAAATCTGCTACTAATAACCGGTGGTCACTGTCAAGGTTCTCACTAGATATTACTTTGACATCTGGTAGAGGCCTACTCCCTTTTTCACCTCTGATGACATAATCATTTAGTCTTATGCTGTCCATCCCAACTGTGTCATGCAACCCTATGACTGACTCTTTTTGTTGAACCAGCTATTTTTCACCACCAATCATTCCTAATGCAGAAGTCAAGGAGATGTTTCCCTTCTGTGTTCCTTCAGCCATACCCATGTGGTCCCACCACCTTCTCATACCCAGTCCTATCTGTCCTGATCTGTGCATTCAGGTCTCCTACGATAATGGCTCTATCTCTATGGATGGTCTTTTCTAGATCATCCCAGAATTGGGTTTTTAATCATAGTTCACATTTTGTTTATTGTTTTTAAAATATGATTGTTCTCAATGTCACTAATAAATATAAGTATTAAAATTAAAATAAAAAACAAAGCATTTTGCTTGCATCCCCATCGTGCAACACATTTTGAAAAATGGCTCTTCAGCAATGTTAAACCACTAGGAAAATGGCTCTTCATACCTCAAAGGTTGCCTACCGCTCTTATACATCGCTCAACTTTTCCCCTATGAATCTTTCCATTTATGTTTTCTTTTGTCACTACAATGATGAGCAACTGAATCAGAGATAGCTGCTGTTTCTGGTGAAATGACGCTGGGGTCAGCCCCAAGAATGTACTAGTACAGCATGGAATGTGATTACGATGACATCAAGCCCTGTATTGGCCATGTGAGTAACAGCTGAACACAGGTTGGGTAAGATACAAGATCTTAGTGCATTTTTGATCACTGCCAGATTTTCAGTGCAATAAACAAGGGCCATTTAATCTTTGAAGTCTTGTAGGCACAGGGCTTTCCACATTAGTGGATTCAAGCAAAACCACCGCCGCCAGGGTCAACTGCCATGGTGTGCTATGTGTTGAATACAGGGGTCTCCGCAGGCTACCTCGGATGGTAAGAACAGATACATGAATTGCAGTGCATCACGCCACTCGTGAATTCAATGCCAGACAACATCGAAGTGTCAATAACCGTATCATCCAGAACCATCTGCTCACAATGGGGTATAGAACCCACAGTCTCAGCAGAGTATATCTGCTCACTGCATGTCGGCACCAATGGACTCGTGAAATGTGGTAAAAAGTCTGTCATACTATACCTCCATCATCCGGTTGAAAGTGGGTGCTATACGCTAACTATCCAGGTATCTCTTATTCAGTTGCTTATGAGTATATATTTCCCCATGTCTTCTTTACAATCTTCTCAAAAATATAATTTCTGCAACCCATATTAAATTTACTTTTTTTTTTGTTTTTTTCTTTTTTTGTTTAGCCTTCTTTGATAAATCTCATTTCTCTGTAATCGAAAATATTTTCAAGTTGTATCCTCAACATTCTTGAATTCTCCATTAATTCACTTCCTAAGCACTTCACAATATCAATGACATTTATGATATTTATTGTTGTGCTGAAATCACCATTATCTTCCCTTCCTGCATTTTGATTCTCATCCTCTATTCCTCAATCTTTCCATTTACAGCATCAAGCTGTTCTTTAACTTCTCCCTCATCTTAACCCAGTATACAATATCAGCAGCAAATAATATGCTGCCTTTGTTGTCTTCATGATATCATCTATCAGAGTTATAAATAGTAAAGGTGACAGTATATTTTCTGTCTCTGTCAAATTTCAATTATAAATATCCTGTTTTACTGAAGTTGGTTTTGATCCAGAAAGCTACGTGTAGTTTATTGTATTCAGTTTCTAAAAATCAATGGCCTGGTTATTTTGTATCTGGTACTCTAAAGAGATATTTCTTTCATAATATATTGATTTATTTATTTTACATGTGCAACTTCTGGCCCAGTGAGGAAAGCAACGGGAAACTACCTCACTCTTCATTTCCCTAGTATGCTTCTTCAGTGACACCTAGGCTATCTATGACAGCCGTTGGTGGAGCTGTACAGGATCAAACCAGCTTTCGGGCTGAATACCCAACATACATTTTCCATGTGGCTTCAGAAGAGGGCTGGTGAAAGTCTTTTGAGATGATGCTTTATACATGACCTGTGCATCTGTGAGGATGGGGTCTTTTCTATAATACAGCCCCTGAACCATCAGAATTAACCAATGAAGGTTAAAATACCCAACCCAGGTGGGAATTGAACTCGGGACCCCTTGGACCAAAGACCACCATGCTAACCATTTAGCCATGGAGCCAGACTACTTTTCCTATCAACGAATATAACCTTATTGTTACCAAATGGTTGCTCGTTTACAGTATCCTACAACTAAAGCTCTAAACTGATCTCATATATATATCTCTATCCTTTTCATTACCTGTGTTTCACTCTCTGAAATTCTCAACCCTTACAAATTTTATATTGTCAAGTTTTTAAATGTAGATTTCCATATACCCTTCGATTTTAGATTTGAGTAAACCCATTCTATCATATCAAGTAACAACGTACATCTACAATCTTATGTTGACAAAAAATGCAGAACATGAAAAGCTTACCACAAAGTATTCTTCAAACTTGTGCAATAATGAGCTGAAGTTGTATCCACAAAGTAACAGAGAAAACAGAGCAATGTGTGCTGCTATCCCACAGAGAGAACACTGAATACTGCGCAGCTGGTTCCTTTATTTATAGATCCTGATCACAAGCTATGCACACTCTCCAGCCCACACACCATCTCTCTCTCTCTTTCTATAGCAACTTCCTTTCCAACATCACCTTTTTCTCTTGTCACCATCTAACTAAACATACATCATTGTTTATCAAGAACAACACACAAAAAACATTTATTGATAATGGAGTTATCAAGGAATTTTCTCAAATACACCTTCATCCTGTATCTTGCTCTACATCAACAATGTTGCCATTGGCACAGTGTTTTTGTTATTCTTCTGTTTTTGGGGGCATTAGACATCTGTATCATTAAAACTGCAATTCACAAGTGAATCCAGTTTCCTCATTGTAAACTTCTTGGAGGGCCTGGTTATGACAGCCCCTTGATATTAAGGAAATCCATAAGAATAAATTTGTTTATTCTGTTACTTGTTATAAGTTTTATTACCGGTAAGTGATTTATTCCATTACACATTTCAGAGACTTTGCTCCAACATCAGGTGGTGAAATGGTGATATTTAATTCTTGCTCTACATTATATACAATTATATTCAAAGAATATTATACTATTTCATTTAAGAGTAGGAGCTATGTGCGTTATGAATTTATTACATCTATGCTGGGTCGACTATAGGTGTGTGTCATCTAAGAAATATCCAGTTGCTGCTAAACCTTGATACTGTTATAAATTTTCATTCTCAATTTTATCACTGAGCAAATGCTGAGGACCTATTTCTATAAATTTCTAGACTTTCTGATTTACTCCTTTTGGATGTGTGTGTAAAATAGCAAGATAATTCTGTATATTTGTTACTTCATGTCCTATCTCATGAAGATGTGCAGCAACTACTGATTTTTCATGCTTATGTAGCAGAAGTGCTACCAGATGTTCTTGATATCTGATGTCAAATCCTGTTTCAGTCTGTCCAATGTAAAAACATTCACAGTTTTTACAGGTGATTTTATACACACCAGTCTGTTTGAATTTATCTGGTGTATTGACTGAGTGTGATAGAATATGAATTTATTTATGCTATACATACTGATTCAGCAGATGATGAGTAAAACAATAACAATACCATAATTTTAAATATAAATTTAATTCATTCTTCTATTTTTTCTGCCACAAAATTAGGCTTTAAAATTTTAGGCATTGGCAAGTCACGCTAACCATAACATAGATGGGAATAAGTGTAATAAAACCCCAGAAAACCATGTAAATCCATGATAAAAGCTTAATGTATCATGTATGAATAGATTTTCATGCTACTGATTTCAGTGACAGAAAATATAAGATGCAAGATTTTTGTTTTTGGAAAATCCACTTAAGGGGGTAAAAATAAGCAAAAAAAAGGGGGTCGAATCCTTTTTATGAGGATACTTATATCACAAAACCCGAAGATGTTACAGACATTAAAACTGGTACATGGAATCTTCTTTGAAAATAAAGAAACACACATTTAAAAAAATCCAATTAAGTGGATGAAAAGAAGTGAAAAGGGGGGTGAATTTTAAAAAGAGTATATCTCAAAAACTTAACATGTTGCAGATGTAAAAACTGGTATTTCAAATCTCCTCTAAAAATAAACATATATTATTTTGTTTTTGGAAAATCCACTTAAATGGTGGGGGGGGGGGAGGGGGAAGGACTGAAAAAGGGTTGAATCCTTCAATGGGGATACCTATATCTCTAAAACTGAATATGTTACAGACATGAAAATTGGTATTTGGAATCTCCTTTAAAAATAAAGAAATACGTATTATTTTGTTTTTGGAAAATCCACTCAAGGGAGGGGGGAAAAGAACTGAAAAAGAGGTGAAACCTTTAATGGGGGATACTTATATCTCAAAAACTGAAGATGTTACAGACGTGAAAATTGGTATTCAAATCAAAATCACTTTATTTGCAAATGGGGGCAAATGGTACACTAAAATACATTATTGTCAAGCATTAAATTTTAAATTAACAAGAGAAGAAGACATTTCCCTAGAATACAATATTATACAATTTACACTAGCATTTTTTTCTACTGAACACACAGCTCATCCTTAATAAATTTATATTGTTTACAAAATTCTACTTATAATATCTCCTGTACTTACAAACATAGTCAACTCATATACATTATGTGGAATTACTTTTTTTTTTCCCTACTTGCTTTACGTCGCACCGACACAGATAGGTCTTGTGGCGACAATGGGACAGGGAAGGGCTAGGAGTACGAAGGAAGCGGCCGTGGCCTTAATTAAGGTACCAGCATTTGCCTGGTGTGAAAATGGGAAACCACGGAAAACCATTTTCAGAGCTGCCGACAGTGGGGTTCGAACCTACTATCTCCCGAATACTGGATACTGGCCGCACTTAAGCGACTGCAGCTATTGAGCTTGGTTGGAATTACTTGAAATAATACTATACAACTAGTATAAGATTAAAATTTACATTGCATTTATTTATTTATTTTTTACCTATTTTGGAACCTAAGTAGCATAATGACCTGCTGCGTCTTAACCAGAGCCCCTTTTGCCACCACTTTTCAGAGTTCCTGAAGGGCCTTCACAGCCACCGTAGTGGTCCCAGGGCCCTCGAAGCCCCCACTGTACTTCACCCCTAGAGGCAATCCCCTACTTCGGCTGTCCAATCTCCATAGACCAGGGGATGTAATTAATTTATTCACACACATTTTCTTATTTATAATAACCTGCACTGGTCTAATGCCCTCTAACATTTCATTTATTTTCTCTGTTGCTGTTTACTCTCTTCTTGAATATCTGTACAGATTTTGGAAAAGGATCAAATACTACCCTTGGTAAACTGTTCCACACTTTCATGCCCCTCCCAATGAATGAAAATTTACCCCAATTGCTTCTGCTTAAATTCCTTCTAATTTTATACTTGTGGTCAGTCCTGCCGATATAATTATTTTCCAACTGAAGCCTCTCATGGATTTCTCCTCATGCTTTTTCTCCTGTATAGGCTCTATATAATCCTATAAGTCTAGTTTTCTCCCTTCTCTTACTTAAAGTTTCCCATCCAAGTTCCTCTAACAGTTCTGATACACTACTTTTTCTCTTGAAATCCCCTGTTATTTGGAATCTCTTTTAAAAATAAAGAAACACACATTTTTTTGTTTTCAGAAAATCCACTTAAGGAGGTGGAAAGAATTGAAAAATTGAGTAATTTTTACAATGAGTACATCTCAAGCTTTAACATGAACCAGGCATAAAACTTGGTATTTGGAATCTCCTTTAAAATAAAGAAACATATATTTTTGTTCTTGGAAAATCAACTTTGTGGGAGGGGTTGTGTGAAAAGAAGTGAAGAAGGAGTTGAATCCTTTTTATGAGGATATTTATACTGGTATCTAAAAAACTGAATATGTTACAGACTTAAAAATTGGTATTTGGAATCCCCTTTAAAAATAAAGAAACATGTGTTTTTGGGAAATCCGCTTACGTGTGTGTGGGGGCATGAGGGGGAGGACTGATAAAGGGGTGGAATTCTTTTTGTGTGGGTATAGCCTACTTATATCTCAAAAACTGAAGATGTTACAGGCGTAGAAATAGGTATTTGAAATCTCCTTTAAAAATAAACAAACACATTGTTTGCTACTTGAGAGAGGACTGTTTCTCACATGTACAGTTCAATAATAATGATGATGATGATAATAATAATAATAATAATAATAATAATAATAATAATAATAATAATGATGATGATGATGATGATGATGATGATAATAATAATAAAAAACAATTTCTGGTTTTCTATAGAGCTTTTATATTTATTTAGCTATGGTTTATTTTGCACTAACACACACTGGTTTTGTAACTATGATAGAATAGGACAGGGTTAGGATTGAGAAGGAAGCAACCATGGTCTTAATTAAGGCACAGCCTGGTATGAAAATGGAAAACATAGAAAACCTTTTTCAGGATTGCTGACAGTGGGTTTTGAGTCCACCACCTCTCGAATACAAGCTCACACCTATATGACTCAAACTGCATAGCCAATTTGCACAGTAGCTTCTATCTTGTTGGAAATGGTAACTACTCAGTTGTCCTCAAGAGGCTGAGTTAACCCTGATTCATACCCTCAAAACTAGGAACAGGGTTTTGAACTCAATGCCTCTCAGACAATAGCTTCCTACATAGCTAACACCATGTACAAACTAAACAAGAGAAATATCAATGCTTTAAGAAACACTATAGCTTACGGTAATTATGCTTTTTACTAACAACAAGGTCATTTGACACAGCTCCCTGATGATTTAAGATAGCAGATAAAAAAATTACAGCAATACAATGAGGATAATGAAACCTGTAATCTTCCCAATATTGTATTCAGTGACTTAATCATGTAAGCTAGTGTTTCTCTTCACATTTTCCCTGCTAGCAGAGTGCACCACTCACCATCGAATTTGACATTTCCTCAATAATTCCAACACCAATGAAGATATGGCAATGACATTTGAACAGGAATATATCCAGTGAGAGGGAAATGAATCTAACATCTATTTGCACAAGAATACGTTCTAGCATCTAATTGTTGCGACACAGAATAAAATTGGTTGTTGTTTGCGAGTGTTAGTGCAGTGCAGTGTGCACGTGAGTTCACACAGGATAGTTGGAAAATAAATCAGTATACTCTGGAGGAGCGAGTGTTTATAGTCAGCAATTATTGGAAAGCAGAGTTGATAAAGTCATGTCAATTGCAATTTCTGGGAAAGTTTCGAGGCTGATATCCTCCAAGCAAGTCTACTATTTGGGCCTTGTCAAAGAAACTGTAAATGAAGGAGATCTTATTGGATGAACATGCTGGAGGTTGTCTAAAAATGTCAAAGAAATTCAAGCAGTGACAGCAGATGTACTGGCAAGGACTTTCTAGAATATGGTGCAGTGTTCAACCCTGTCCGGATACAAATGGTGTCCACTTCCAGCACGCGCTATATCATTGACACATTCCTTACAAAATAAGGCAAGTCCTGTTCAAATTTCATTACAATGTGGCCATTGGTATTGGAATTATTGAGGGAATACCGGGTTCGACAGTAATTGGAACAGGTTGTATAATAATTATGCAAGGCTGCAGTAACACTGGAACAAGAATATCAAGTGAGACCACAGTTTGTTTCAGTTTAATGTTCAGCAACTACTATATAATCAAATATAATGTAAATCAATTAGGTCAATTCATTGAATTGTTGTTCTATTTTTTTTAGTGCATTTGTACATCCAGTAGTTTTACTAAATGGCCTAATGTTTTATTAGATACTAGCAAATGTACCTATGCTTCGCTACGGTATTCTACATTGTACGCGGGTAACGAAGAATATTACTGTTCATGCAGTGAATAAGATTTTTTAAATTGCACGTAACTTAGCGTTATCCAAGAAACAGCATATGGATATCTCCATATGTGGTTTCCAATGTAAAGTGAGAATTGCAGAGTTGTGATATTAACGGAAGGCTCACTTGCCTACTGCAATTTACAATTGAGTTTGGGAAGTTTTCATTATAATAGAAGGCCCCTTGTCTACTGTGTGGTCACAATCGATTTCGGGAGTTTTTGTTACAATGGAAGGCCCCCTATTCTACTTCCAGACACAATCAGGTAGGAGAGTTCAAGATTATGGCATGCTCCCTTCCCTTCTGCCAGTCAAATCGGGAAGGGAATTATTCATTATAATGGTAATCCCTCCTTACTAATGCCAGTTACACAGTAGTTAGAGAAGGAACCCATTCGTACTGCCAGTCAAATTCACAACTAACTAAAGTTGATGTTGGGAGTACTGATTACAATAGCAGATGCCCTTCTGCTAACAGTCACTATTGATTTGTAAAATATTAATTATAATGGCAGACACACCCCTTCTAGATCGCTACAATTTGACTT
The DNA here is from genome assembly GCF_040414725.1 of Anabrus simplex. Lineage (NCBI taxonomy): Eukaryota > Metazoa > Arthropoda > Insecta > Orthoptera > Tettigoniidae > Anabrus > Anabrus simplex. The sequence goes on from NC_090265.1 coordinate 494,595,322, forward strand.
CAATGAATATATATAGATCGACATACGAAAGTATATGCATGTTTACATATTGCAGGCTTTCATTTACAGATTAACTACTGCTAAACTATACGGTATATTGGCAAACGGACTGCATCAGAAGCGGCCTAATGGCTGATCATATGGCATTTTCTCATATCTCTTCTATTTAAGAGTTAGATAGAGTTAGAAATTTTGAATAGGGAGAATGGTTTTCACACACTACATTAGTTTTCGGATACTTATGTGACAGCTAGATACATAGAATTTGGCTCACATATGGCTACTGGGAGGTCCAATGTTCATGCCGAACTTGATGATTCCGTCTTTCCTATAATTGTGACAAACTATGAATTATACGTGTAACAACTGCAAAATTTATGTACAATTGAGAAACACAGTCAAATCTGAGGCACAAGGGATAGAGATAAGACAAAAAGCCATAGGACCAATGTTGTAGATCACTCCAAATTGAACCGAGATTGTGCCATCCGGGTTGTGAAACGACGTACTGTTTAGCTACGAAATACATAGAAACGGAGGTCTGCACCGTCTTTAAAACTGCCTCTATATTTTGATATTTTCTGGCAGTAAAAAGTGAAAACTTTAAACATCTTGGAAATTATCTGTCGGTTACAGGCTACAATCTATACATTTGCCAAATTTATATTTTCTACCTCGTCTGGCAGATTGTACTGCCGTCTTGACTTTGAGGAGAGGGGTAAAAATGAGGACTTTCAGGAAACAAATGCTAAAATATATGCAGATTGCACCTGAAACAGATAACTCAAGATTTCATCAAAACAGTCAATGTACAGACACACCGTCGTTACGATTTTATTTATATAAGTATCATAAAAAATACTTCAACCCCTATTTCACTTCTTTTCAAGCCCTCCTTAAAATGATTTTCCAGAAACAAAAAAATACATGTTTCTTTATTGTTAATGATTCCAAATACCAATTTTCATCTCTGTAACATCTTCAGTTTTTCAGATATCAGTATCCTAATAAAAAAAATGCCAACCCCATTTGCAGTCTTTTTACCCCCTCCCAAGTGTTTTTTTTGGGGGGGGAAACAAAAAAAAATATGTTTAATTATTTTCAAAAGAGATTAATAAAACTAAGCTTCACATCTGTAACATGTTAAGTTTCTGAGATATGCTCATTTTAAAAATTCACCCATTTTTTCACTTCCCCTTAAGCAAATTTCCCCAAAACAAAAAAAAAACAAAAAACAAAAAACAAAAAAAAGAAACATCTTTCTTTATTTTTAAAGTAGGTTTCAAATACCAGCTTTTGCATCTGTAAACTGTAAAGTTTTTGAGATATAGATGTACTCATTTAAACAGTTCACCCCCCACCTCTTTTCACCCCCTTAGCGACGGAATATCCAAAAATCCTCCCTTAGTGAACATACACACTGTAATATAAATATATACCTAAAATTTCTATGTCGCGCAGTTTTGGCTGGGCACTGATTACAGCCAGTTGGAGTTAGCTTTTTATATATAGATAAGATATATAAGTATATTGAGAAAAGTTTTCAATGGTAAGATTTGTTTAGAAACTTTATTTTTATTGCTTGTTTAAATTCCATAAGTAAATCATTATCTTTACATTCTTAATTCAGATGCAAAGCCTAATCAGATCTCCAGATAAGTTATCTACTGTAAAAGAAACTTTTAGGAACTTTATTTTAGCTGGCAAGAAAGTTCAATATTATTAATGGATAAAAGTTACAGATTACCATTTCTAACAAATTTCTTTCATTTTACTACCTTGGCTGTAAAGTATGTCTAGAATGAACAAAGTGAAGAAGATAATATTGGAAGATTGTAGCATTTTACTAGCAAGGTACAAAACTGAAGACAATACAAAAGATGAAAAAGCATAAAATAATGTTTGCACTGCTATATCAAATTCTTTTATTTTATATTATGTTGAATTTCATATGTTTATTTTCTTCAAAGTAATGTGGAAAGTGTAACTTTATGATAATATAGGTCGTTATGGTACTCAACTTATACCAACATAAAAAACATACCATCAGAAACCTATTTCAATGTATTTTTGACACCAAAAAATTTAACACCGGAACATGTTCTGTAATAAATAATGTTGTAAATACCATCCAACAACATTGTATTTTGTATTGAAAAGGTGGAACCCGCTAGATTCTAATTTAATTGTGATCTCAGTTCAATACGGACCAAAAGATGAAGTTCCTATTGACTATATCTCGACCAAACTTCATGTTTAGAGTCTACTCATTCAGGAGCAGGTTCCACTAGGAATATCGTTTAAGAACTTACTCTTTATCAACAAAAAGGTTTTCAAAATATTGTGTTACACATTGTGTTACAGTCCTGCCATTTTCATTCTTGCCAAGTTCTTACCTGGAAAGTTGTTAAATGCATCTCCTTATTAGTCATCAATGTTACTGTCCAGTGTCCATGTCTGTAGAGTGCTATTAGCTGCCATCCTTAGGGGCCTGGGTTCAATTCCTGGCACTGCTGGAAATGTAAGATTGGCAGGAGGGCCGGTATGTAGTTAAATAGATCCATGCACCTCATCTCCATTGGGGGTATACCTGGAAACAGCTGCACCACCTCGGGACGAGGACACAAGTGTACTTTTTCCATTGTTATTCCATTTTTGATTTATAGCTTGAGAGACCATGTCTCTGGCATGAATCATAAGTGTGTTGAAGTCATTTAAAAGTCTTATTTTCTGCCACTGAGGATTATATAAAACTTCTCTTACCAATGCACAAATCTAAACACGTCACTTTACCAAACAATTGTCACACACTTTCTGTTCAACACATTGACATCTCAAGTTGTTCATTCTTCTTTATCACATGTTTCAGACAGTATGGTTCACCACCAAGCTGCAGGAAGGCAGCTGCTAGACCTACTGTAGCTGGAGGGAGAGCCAGCCAAGTCATTTCACCTTGCCTGAGTCATGTACCTCCTCTTCACACACAGAATATTTCTCAAAGCTGTGAAACATTAAACATTAAAGAATAATGGTTTGATGTGCTGAATATCTGAAAAATAACTAAAAGTTTCAACTGTATAAATATAATTCTAGACACCTCAAGAGCAAGTGAAATACATATTTATTTACATTTAATCAGTGGTATAGAATCTAAGCTGCCTGTTGCTATTTTTATCAGTAGATCCAGTATTTTTGCATCAGTCATTTAAAACAGGCCAGAGTAAAATGTAGCTTCCACTGATGTCTCAGTCTCATTTATGGTTGTGACAGTATGGAAGCTGCTGAAGTGTAAGCGGTAATTACCGTTGTAATGGCGTACAGAGCACAAACCGTGTGTTTGAATGCTACTCATAGGGTCGGTTGTGCTGCAACAGTACTTTTTGGCTCCTAATCATGCCTAGTATGCTTCATTATAGTACTGCCATTGGTTTTTCTTCTGTGGTGCTATATGAGGATCCAACTAGCCTCTGGTTGATGACTTGACAGAAAGTGAATCCAAAACTCATAATTTTTCTTCTTTTCTGCTATTGGTTAGTGTCACCCTAACATACCAAAGGTTTTCAGTAATGTAAGAATGGAAAAAGTAGAGTTGGGAAGGTAAATAGATTTGTCTTGTAAATAGCATGTCTCATAGCATTGAAACACAAGAGTAATGAATTGTTGCAATTCAGAGCATATGCACTTACTTTTCAACACATTTTATGTCCCATACTTCAAATCCTTGTTCACAATGACGAGACTAAATAAATAGTTAAGGAAAGATATGCATTTATCTCAGCAAAACCAATTAAAGTGAACATTTCCATTTTTTACTGCAATACATGTAGATACAAATGGCAAAAACACAAAATGGAAAATCAGGAACTATACTCTACTCTACATATACTATATTCTTCATCACACTAATTCCAATTTAATACAAGTAAATTCAACCAAAATGTGTTGTAGGATGATGGAAATTGAAAACATACTAATTAAAAACACACAGTAAAAACAAGATGGTATTTTTTTGAATTCTACAAGGAAAAAACATATATTTTATCTCCAAGCAGTGAAAATGGAGAAATTATTACCAGGAATATATAATATTGAAAAATATTAAATTTACATTTCCAACTGAATTTCTAAAACAGAAAGTGGTTTTAATAATAAGAAGAATAATGCCATCATAGTTGTGATAGTGGTGATGTATTTAAATAGAAGTTCATTTAAACTGTTTTCATTACCACATCCTTATTTTTGCTTGGATTTCCCCATTTCCTTACAAATGTTATTCATTCTTATTCTCTATCCTCTCTCTCTCTTGTGTATGTGTGTGCGCGTGTGCACGTGTGTGCAACCCTGTGTTACCCAACTACATTTAGAAAACAGACTCATGTGACCAACTGTGTTTCTCCTACGATTTGACACATCACAAAGAGGTGCATGCGCAAAAAGTTCTGGCTTGCCAGCAGCAGTACTGGCAAGCAGAAACTGCGTTCTTTGGCAGGGGTTCTATATTTAGCTGCCAGTGTCTACTACCTCATCTGCTAACTTGGGAGCTGGGGGCAACTGGAAACATGTGTTATTCCCATGTTTCCAATATTAAGTACTTCCTTTTCATTAACAGAAAAGAGTTATAAAACAAAACCAAAACTACAAATGTTAATCAAATAGAAAGGGGTCAACATGCACTTCCTGCTTCCAGGAAGCAAAGAAATAGACACTAATTTAAAACATAATGACAGTGCCTTCTGTCCTTGAATCAAGACAAACAAAAAAGAAAGCCAGCTGGAGTAGCCATATGTTCAGCTCGTACCGAGCTGGAAATGAAGGATTAAGAGGTCCACTTCTTTTCATCAGGAAAACTGCTGAAGCAGCAAACTAGGTAAGATTTCATAACAAGAGGAACTTTTTATTCCCACCCAAAAGGAATAATTCCAATGTATACACTGATTTAAAAAAAACAAATGCAGTTCTTGATAGTAACTGTATTTGAATGGTTTTCATCATACAGTCAGTCACATTATTTAACACAATATTGGCAAGTGTGTAAATTTCAGTAACTGAAACAGTATACTGATATGGAAGATCAAAACATTGTTCAGTACTTTATGATGAAAGATGCTACATTATATGGAAAGTATGGTTTGAAAAACATTCTCAGAAATCAAGTAGATATGCACTTTTAATTATATATGCATGCAGGAAACAGATAGAGAGCAGCGACTTAAGCACACGTGGATAGGCTACACACAAGAAAGAAACATAGAGGTCTAAAATTTTCAGCAGCAGCCTTCGTCAGTGGAGGACAGAATAAGAATGTTACTGGTCTTTGTTAATATGTACATGCTATTGTGAGGTAAAGGGAGGGGGGAGGTGGGCAAGACAAGAGAATAGTAAAAAGGATCCGTTAACTAATGTTAAGGTCGGGTGCTAATCTAGAAGATGGGGGGAAATGTTGAAGGACTTTAACTGTGAAACAATAATCAAATGTGGTTTGATAATGCCAGGTGCAAATTAGGATGGCTGCATATTTGTTTAACTTGAGTGTTGGTAATGGACATTTTTGATGTCATATTCTTCTTCTTCTTCTTAGTGCTTATCCCATTTTGCTGCAAAGTCTGCTATTTTGCATGCCAGTCATCACTTCTGTCGATCAAAGGTATCATGAGAAGAGACCCTGGTGTGCCACAGATCTTCCTTTAGCGGATCAAGCCACTGCTTCTTAGGTCGCCCATGGGCCTGATGTCCACCTGCGCTGAAGTACAGAGTAATCTTGAAGATGGATTGCTCATCGCTACCATGACCATACCAGCATAAACAAGCCTCCTGCATATTTTTTAGTTATGAGAACAACTCCCATCTATTTAGTTGTTGAAGTGAATTATCAACGTAAATTTATATTCTTTCATTCATGACTGACATTTTTTTCCTCTTCCTAGTTTTAGAAATTCATACTCTGATATACTGACTCATACCAAAGTGCTCTGAGAATATCATTTTTAAATATATGAAGGGCAAAAACTGGCCACTCATTACAACAGGAAATAGGGATTCCAAGTGAGATAGGTCTATGCTGTGGCTACTTCACCAGAATTCAAACTATAAATAACTAAACCAGCTGATTGCTGGGCTGCAGCCAACTGCTGAAACTTCATTAAAGATGTTGTATGTATTCAAGAACAAAGGTTCTTAATAAAAATACAACCAATACTATTTTTGACAACATTTATTAGGCCACGATACTGAGTACTTTGCAAGTTATTAAATAAATAAACACAACATTCAGCTCCTAGCTAAGTCTGACATTGTTTCCATTTACTTGCATCAGATCCCGGGCTTTCATTTCTCCTATTCAATCTTCCTTACAAAGGAAACTACAAGTATTTGGGATAAACTAGACATATTTCAATGAAACTTGGGTGAATTGTGGTATCCTAAATTTTGATTATAATAACAATTTTCCCAAAAATGATGGTAGTGATATATTTATTAGCTGAAAACTATCTGGACAGCTTGGAGCAGTTAGCTGATGATCTAGCATATACACTGTAGAAATATACCAACTGTTCTATTTTGAAGTTATATAACACTATTTATATCAAAAATGAGATTTTGACAACAACAAAATTTTATGCTCTAGAAAGCTACGGTATTTTACTAACATGCACATCATATGAATATTTCAAAATATTAAGGTTTTAATACATCTGTATCATTCATAATAGAAGCTAAAAAATTATGTCATATGAAACCTTGGTTATCTATATGTGATGTTATTAGCACAATAATGGCCTAGTTTGGCCGGTTATCCCACTACGATAATGAGTAGACCGTACAGCCAGCGTCTCAATGCCGAGTGTCGGGTGGCAGTAAATAACTCGATTCCCGAAGGTGACCAATGGCTTTGGGTGGAAGAGTTCCATCAGTATAGGAAATGACACTGAAATCCATCAAGTAGTGTCTGAACTCAGGTTAGGGGTGGCTGCTAAAGGCATCTGCACTCCATGTTAGGAGCAGTCTGATTACTTGCTGGCAATTACTCTAAAGTGCTTTTGGAAGTGGTGACCCCATCATAGTAACAGCCTAAAATGAAAATGGCAATTTTAAATCAGCCTGGGAAAAATCTAGGATGTTCTTTAGAAGTGATGCACAGTTCTTATGCTTGAGGAACTGTGAAAAGTAGGCAACCAGTAGAAAATATTATGAAGGTGCAATAATCAACCTCGTGTCACTGACTGGAAAGTCAGAAGAGGCGGATGATTTTATGGAGATGGAGAATATAGCTATGATGGAGATGAGTGAGGTTAAGTGGAGAGGAAATGAAAAGAAGTTGAGGAAGGGGTTCACTCTTTACTGGAATAGAGGATATAAGGCAAAGAATGGAGTGCAGATAATAACCAACAAGATCTTACATGAGTGTGTAGATAAAGTGCACTACATATGAGGGGGTGAGAGGCCAGGGGGTACAAGTGACAAAAAGTTACTTTTGAGAAAATCGAGGTTAAAGTTTAGATTGGATATTTAATTCTAGGACATACATATGGAAATATTATTTATGTATCATATTAACCTTTACATTGTTGCGCTTGCAATATTGCGAGCGCGGAGAGTGACCGCTGCTCTGCTGCACCCGTAATATTGCGAGCGTGACATTCTTCTGACTTTATCAACACAATAATCCCAATGTTGACATAAGAAGTCATTCAAACTCCGTGGGCGGATACACGCATCTCTCTGCAGTAGATAGGAGCTTACAAAATGACAATCTGTTGATTCATTCATGAGTTATTGAGATAAATACCACACTCTGCTTTACGAGCTGCTCTGCGGTATGCCCAGCGTGCAAGCTAGCAGTGAGGCCCGCGTAAGGGATGAGTAAGCTACAGTATGTCGACCGCCAGTAAAGCGCGCGATTTTACCGAATCCAAGGTTGTAAAGAGTGCTATCCACATTAGAATCGGAAGATGAATATTCCGATTTTAGTGATTTTGAGAATAATGATGATAGTGATGACACCGATTATAATGAAAGTACAGAAGTTGTCCATCAAGCCGGGGACAAACTGCTTAGACTGACAGAGAGACATTTTCCTTCCCCTGTACCACCCACCCCGAAGAAAAGATTTCCTGCCAGGTACTGCCATGTGTGTTCAAACACCAAGCTTGATGAGAAAAAGAGGAAAGAAAGTAGATATATGTGTGAAAAATGCGACGTAGGACTCTGTGTACACCCCTGCTTCGGAAACTACCACACCCTAGTAAGGTACTGAAGGAGATGAACTTGTTTCGTGCAAATGAACACTTCCAAAGAAGACATGGGATTTGAAAAAAAATGTAGGCTACCCACAGTTTTCGAATTACCAGTTTTGTACAACTCTTGATTAACTGGTCTGAACCATTTTTTATTTTGATATCAAACCAACATGTATAGGAATTTTTAATGCATTCTCAGTGTTTTATCTTGAATAATATTTTACTGTAAAATTTAGATACATTTGTAATCATTTTAGACACCCCTGAAGTTATTATCTTCAGTTTAGTTATGTATATCGGTGCTTGGAAGTGGACAGCTAGGACCACCTGTAGCCACTGAAACATGTAAGTTGAGCTTTTTATTGTTATTTTTAATTATTAGTTCAATTGTTGGCCTTTTATGTTGGACAACCTTGAATTTCCTGCGCAACATATAGCTAATTTTGTGTTAGAAAAATCAGTTTAGGACCTTCCATATTTAGTATAAAAATATATGACAAGCCGGCAAGAACCCTCTGGTTTTTCCCATCTTATTTCCGACTTTTATGTATTGAAGTTAATTATTAAAAATAATTCAGCACAGGGATTTTACAGAAGAGAATTTATCTCAGCAATGAAAAGGTTAAGATAGTGTTTTATGTGTCCGTGCCTATTGTTATTGTAGCAAAAATTTCCATCAGTTGACAGTCATCACTGATACCGTGATAAAAGGTATCACTTGTACCCCTTGGCTTCCAAGTGAGAACTGAAAAGGTAGGAGGTGAATAAAATTTTATATGACTTCATAAATCTACTTGTATAATATGAACCAAAATTAAATACAGAACAATTGTTTTAAAATTTAAAAAATGAACTGTTAATTTCAGAAAAATGATCTCTTCAGATTAATGAACTTAATAATAAAAAATAAAGAAAATATAATCAACTCAAATTTTTTGATGCATTTCATCTAATCTGAAACACTGTCAAAGATATTGTCAATTGCATTGTCTGAGTAACTGCTCTTTGGAAAAATGTGTTCTTCAACTCATGCTGCACATGTTGGTTCTGAGACCTGTAACTGGTTTGTTTCTGTTCCTGTTTTCCTCCACAAGCTTCAATCGTCTCTATGCTCTTGTGGACTGACTTGAGCACTCAGTTGTCTGTAGAATCTGTGATGTACAGGAGGAACGAATGGTAGAAGGTTGAGTAAACCTTGGTACTTTTTCCCATTAATTTTTGGCAACATTGACCTGCGAGTAAGTGATGGCAATGTCTGAACATCTCTTCCAACAGCTTTAGCTTTCATCTTGTATGTTAAGAGTTCCATATCTTCGTTTAATGTTACATTTATAGAACAATGTCCATGGTTCATCCTTTGTTTTGTCCTCCCTTATAGTCACCAAGTGCGGTCAGATGCGTGATGGTAGGTGGTAAACTGTTAATAAATTTCAACAGACAGGACAATCCCTTGACATCCCAGGGAAGCCTTGCCTTTAGGATCATTTTGAACTAGTTTTTTTGTACATCCACTAGTTTTTTCTGAGTGTTTTTTTCTTTCCGTAGATGGAACTCCCTTTCGACAAGAACATTATTTTCTTCATCGGGCAGCTTGTCGCACATGTCTGTATGTGGCCTATAGAAGCTGAGATTAAAGCATGTGTTAAAAATATGTCTGGTAAAAGCTTCCCCGTACTGGTTCAGTTTGCTTTCCCTCACAAAATTCCTTATAAATCTGATACATTCTCTTAAATTTTAGGTAAACAGCGAGATATTTCCTTTTAGGAGCTTCCTGGCGTGAATAATGGCTTCTGCACTTTGGGAAGTTTCCAAAGTGTTCCTTTACCAGGGTTACTTTAACTTCTTCAGTCTTATTTCCATCATTTCAGTATTAAAAAAGATATGAATATATGTATGAATGGAAAGAGAAAGGCAGTACAGTTCCTTTATTCACTTATAAGTACAACAAATGTTTAACTTCACTTCAAAACAGTAACACTGTATACATTAATAAGCAGACATTGATGGCCAAGTCACATATACCTCTTGGCCTCCAATAAAACAGACAATTTACTAAGCAGTTTCTCTTTCACTCACCAGATCACAGCACCAGATGGAGGTGCACTTGTATCTCTTGGCCACAATAATTTTACATATATTAGGTATCCATTTCTGCACTTAACTAATTTTTTTCAAAAATGTCACTTGTACCCCTTGGCCTCTCACCCCCTCATGTGTGATAAAATAATCAAGATAGAGTTAAGGACAGAGAATGGAGAACAGGAGTTTGTTCAAGTGTATGCATCCCAAACTAGATTCAAAGAAGGCATCGTCCGGCTCCGTCTGTGTAACAGACAAGTTCAACTTGCTGTTCAAGGTATAAATTGAAGTGGGAATTCATCTCTATTTATATCACGATCTTACATGATCAAATTAAACTTCCCTGGAACTACCTAGTATCAAGTGAACAAGTGTCACCCATATAGACGACGACGACGACGACGACGACGACGACGACGACGACGACGACGACGACGACGACGACGACGACAACAACAACAACAACAACAACAAAAAACCAGCACAAATTCACTTATCCCGGATGTACACAGACTGGACTATATAACGATGTTGATGCCTTTCAAAAATCTGGCTACCTCTGCCGGGTTTGAACCCGCTATCTTGGGATCCAGAGACTGACACTCTACCACTGATCCACAGAAGCAGCAATGTCAACGATGATAGTCCTACCATGTCTATGATCTCTCTTTATTTTTGACATGCAGCACAGAACTGAAGAACAAAGTAATGAACAAACAACTTCTTACAGTAATTCAACTACAGTGGAACATGGTAGAACCCCATTTATCTGAAGTAAAGGGGGTGGACAAATTCCTAGAGACAATGGAGAGAGAAATTAAAGATGTGGAAGTGACTGTCATGGATGACTTTAATGCAATGGTGGGATGTGACAGAAAAGGAATGGAAAAAGTAACTGGACGTTTTGGATATGAAAAGGGCAATGGAGGTGAAGAGAAGTTGGTGGATTTTTGTGTGAGAAATGAATTAAGTGTGGGCAATACTTGGTTCAGGAAGAACAGTAGAAAGATTACGAGATATGGATGGGTAAACAGAAGGAACACAGTAATTGCTTACTTCTTGGTAGAAAGAAGAATTCGTAGACCATTGTTAGGAGTAACAGCCTTGTCAGAAGTAGCCCTGAATGAATCCCATAGAGTAGTAGTAGCAGCAAAACTGGAAGTAGGAAAATAGTGAAAATGAAAGAAATAAGAGAGAAGAAAATAACAGTATGGATGATGTTCACTGTGGTGGAACACTACATTCACTGCTGTCAACTTGTTTGAAAGAGAATGCCGCAGACATCAAGAGGCCAAGCGACAAACAAGAAAACTCTGTCAATTACAATCCCGCCCTCCTACATCCATTCAGTGTGATTTGTGTGGGCGAATGTTTTATGCCAAGATTGGTCTGTTTTGTCATCGCAAACACATCCATAAACTGAGTTGAACTGGTCAATGTATGCAGGAAGAAGTTATATATACTTGAATCGAGTTACAGCCTACAACGAATCAATATTGGCCTTACTTACAAGAAAAACTATAAACATTATTGGACATCTGCTAAATTACAGAGAATCCCCCTGTTTTTGAAGAGAATATGTTCCTAAATAGATTTCAAGCACTACAGGCAAATTTCCACATCAGCCCACTAAAAGAGACACCCAAAGACCAGCCTGGTTATGACCGCTGGTATAGAGTCAGACCCTTTTACAATATGATCAATGAAAAATTGAAGAAATTTTTCGTATCTTTTCAAAACATCTTCAGAGATGAATCTATGATTGGTATGAGGAACTGGTGTGCATTCAGACAGTATTTACCCAACAAGAGACATGCTCAGTTCGGTATAAAAAAAGTTTGAGCTGTGTGATAGCGAGACGAGTTACGTTCTACACTCTGAACTATACAGCGGCAAAGATTGTTTTATGGGATGGAGTAGATGAAGCTTTTACTCAAAAGGTGGTTTTGAATTTACTGAGTAAGTGTAAAACTCCTGAATAGGTATTACCACTTGTACACTGATAATTGGTACACTAAACTTCCCTTGGCAGAAAAACTTTACAGCAATCTAACATATATAACTGGCACAGTGAACAAAAATTCTAAAGACCTGTCTGAAAAAGTAATTGGAAGTAAACTGGAACCAAAAGAAACAGTTTATTATAGGAAACAAAAAGTGTTACTTGTGGGATATAAACAGAAGAAAACAAGAAAACTGGTGAACCTCATTTCAACAGCCTTCCCTGCAGACGACGGAGTTATTTGTAGCCGCAAAAGTAGTATTGAAGCAATAAAATCCACCCTAATAAATGAATATAACTTGCATATGGGGGCTGTGGGTATAAAAGATAAATCCCTGTACCATCTTACCTGCACCAGACCTAGTAGGAAATATTGGATAAAGATTTTTGAGAATTTTTTGGATATGGCACTACTGAACCCCTACATATTGTATAAATTCAAAACAACACCAGAAAGCAGATACAGCTTTACTGTGAGTGTTTTAGAAGCTCTAGCAAGACAGAGACAACCTTTAACCTGAACCAACTGTAGCACCAGCCGGAGACATGAAGCACACACTAACGAAACTACCTTGCTCTAGAATGAGAGTATGTGTAGTTTGTTCTCCACAAATGACCAAAAGAAGCCACTATTGGTGCCCAGGGTGCAATTCAGGAGTACATCCTACCTGCTACAACCAATTGGAGCACATCTGGAGGGCAACCAAAAGGGAGAAATGGAAAGCAACCTGCGAAGAAGCCGATTCCAATTAGATACGCTAAAAATTCATATGAAATGAAATGAAATGTCATATGGCTTTTAGTGCCGGGATATCCCAGGACGGGTTCGGCTCGCCAGGTGCAGGTCTTTCTATTTGACTCCCGTAGGCGACCTGCGCGTCGTGATGAGGATGAAATGAGGATGAAGACAACACATACACCCAGCCCCCGTGCCGTAGGAATCAACCAATTAAGGTTAAAATCCCCGACCCGGCCGATAATCGAACCCGGGACCTCCTGAACCGAAGGCCAGTACGCTGACCGTTCAGCCAACGAGTCGGACAATAATTCATATAATATATGTATACATATTTATTTTTAAAAAATATAAAAAGGGCATCACTAATTCTTTTTCTTTTCAGGATATCTCAAAGCAGACTGATGGCTTGTAAAAAAAACATTTTTGATCTTCTGAAGAAGAAAAGGATGACTTTCTACTTATGTATATACGTGATTGAAAAACTGTGACAAGTGATATCATTAGATTTTTTACCTGCGACTTTTTTATTATTCATTGAAGTTTCTATTATTATATATCATTGTGCTTGTAATAAAATTTGGCACATATCGTATATCTTGCAATTTAATTTCAGATAATGTAGTGCTTGTGACCAACGTCAAAAATTGGAATATCTTTTGATTTTTTTAAAATATGACTAATCATCCATTATAATTTTTACTGGATACGTGTAAGTAAAACATCCTACTATTACCTTATTTTCTAATTCTTCCTAAACAAATTGATATATAATAAGCCATACGTAGTTACAAATTTGTATTTATTATATTTTCAAACTTCTTGTAGCATTCTGGATCCTTCCAGTTGCCTGTATAAATAAAAAGCTAACTAACTAAAAGAGAAATCCTTTATTAACAAAATGAAGCTGCTTGCTTCTATACAAGTTGCCCACAGACACAGCATACCAATTTCATCATGAGGAATGACAATATTGTGGAACCAAAAAAGGAATGATGTTAATAAAATAACATGTTTGTTATTTATTGGAGTAAATACCTAGGTATGATGCTGAACAATGGCAACAGTCGGCAATAATGCATGCCATTGAAGACTAAAGAGAAGAGATTTCTTTTATGCATGCCCAGTGACATCAAAATATCAGTCACAAATCAATATATAGTTCCTTGGGCGGCATACAAGAGACCATGGACCATGAAATTCCGATCACTGAAGCATGCGCAACATTTATAATACCTACATACATACATACATACATACATACATACATACATACATACATACATACATACATACATACATACATACATACATACATACATACATACATAAAGAAATAAATAAAAACCTTAATAGGCTCAACTGGAAAAACGGATATTGGTATTTGGAAGATTAAAATAAACATGAAACTCTGGCTTTTGACAAGTAAATTTATTGAACTACTACTATTTTATTTCTACAGTGTTTACATTTTTGTTACACAATACAAGGAACAGATAATACTAATAGAAAACTAAGTGATTCCAATAAGCCAAATATTTAAGGTCACTTGTACAAGTCGTAACAATTCAAAGAAAATCAGGTGAAAATAATAGTTCAAAAGAATATTTAAACCAGAGCTATCTGATGTGATACATTTATGCTTTGGTACCCAATGTATTTACTTGCAGTGCATAAAGCTGGAACAATGTGACAGGAACTATTTCAAACTAACCTCATGAACTAAACGAAGTACTGGCCCCAATCAGTCACCAGAAATTATGATGCTTAAGAAAACCGATTGCATTTCTTACTTTTCTACATAGCCTATACAGATGACAGATTACACGTTTCAGTTTGAAAATCCTATAGGACTACTTCTGTACATAAATAATTTTACACCTGAAGTTAGATATCTTTTTCCTTTTTTTCACACTGAAACCAATAATAATATTCATAAAATATATTCGGAGATTTTTTAAAAAAAATTCATATAGGTTCAGAAATCCACTTCATGAATACTTAGCAACAAGTGACAAATATCATGTTCACTGCTTTCACCATGCAATGAGATAATGAAATGGTGAATTAAAACCAGAAACAACATTCTTTAGAAATTCAAGAAATACTGTACATGGAAAACACTGAGTAAAGCAGATAATAACACTGCTTAATGAAAAGCTGTGCCACTGAAAATAAACTCTGAGTAGAGTTTCAGCACTGCATACTGGGTATAATACAAAGAGAGAACTGTTATAAATTCTTCTCACAAATGTAGCCAGGTTCATGATACTTGTGAAGTTGCCAAGTATTTCCTTTTATAAGAAATAGTTAATTTCAGTTGTAAAGTACATCGAGAAACACAGTAGTATTAACTGCATGTTAAGAGTTATGTTTGGGAAGTGTTGATTACTGGCGGAACTCATGCACACATGCTGCGGTCAAGCATGCACCCCACCACTTGCTTGAGCATCTGTAACTGTACAGGGATGTATAACTGATTTATACTCACTGCTCTCATAGGACACATTCCAGGTTTGACTCTTGAACCTCCCAGTAAAAACCTGCAGCTAATTTTTGGTATGTGATCTTCCTGTAGGAAGCAGTTAATTTTTAAGGTAGGTTTTGATACGAGCTCACTGTTAATTCCCTTGTAAGGAGGAAAACCACGTAACTTTAAATGTAATAAAATGTGAGTCCTTAGGACTTTCAGCAATTAAACTGATGGTGGAAATAAATTTTGCTAGTCCACTACACTTCATAAAAATCAAGTACTGTACATATAGCCGAACTCACGTGATAAGAAATATGACTCTTAAGCTACATTCTGATTCTAAATACATCACACTTGTAGTTGCTGAATGGGGCCAACATTCTACTGATGATGATGATCATGATGATGATAACAACCCATAGAGGTGTCAATCACATATTCCAGGAAGTATTCAATCTGAAGACTTGGTACAGTTCTTTTATTAGTAAAATAATACAAACATTTCAATTGCAGTTCACCATAAGCTGTAAAATGTTGTATAAAATGATTAGTGCTATTTTGTAGAATCCCTATGTATTATTGCAGTAGAAATGACAGGATGGACATGTGCATATTTCATAAAAATAGATAAAGATACTGAGCGTTAAGGCAGCTATTGTCATTTTGAGTGGCATATCACTGGACACATAACAGTGACATGGAAAAATATTACTGGATATGGAGTGAATGTAGGCAGAACTTACAACTCCTCTTTAAAAAAACTTCCAAGTTTAATGAATAATACTTATCATCTCATGCATAGAAATCTGAGTGTGTGTTTGGGTATGTATATACACTGGTTTATATCTAACGACTGATATCTTGGCAGCCCTAATCCATATTAAAGTGTTCCTTTTTAACCAATAGAAAAATACTTCAGACAGTACTGCATCTTAAGTACTGAGAACTATTAAAAAATCTAACTTTTCCAATTAACTGTTAATGTTCTATGTAATTCTACATCTTGTTTAATAATAATAATATAGCACAAAGATACACTAATTTTAGAGGGAAATAGGTATTTAAATGAGATATTCGTAAAAGAATAACTGCAGTAATTGTATGAGAATGCCTGAGTTGACAAATTTTTTGTATAATAAAGTTTCCATTTCAAAACAATTAATAAAAAATGAGCACTGCAGTATAACAATTACTCAATAAGTTACTTTAACATAACTGCATTTCCCAAATCACTATATAGCAATACTTTGAGTCAGAAAAGAATTAAATAATTGTAACACCTTACATACTGCCATTTTAATATTCCATTATAATCTATCACGATTTTTAAATCATTTAAATATTACTACAACTATCAGAATACATATGTTTTACTAGGTATTTATAAATACTGAATTTTTAAAAATTCAACATTTCATATATAGGCTACATTCATATATCCACACATACATACACTAAAAGCAAAACCTACAAAATCCTATTATAATAGTACAATGCATTTTACAAAGATACAACTAACAAATTATGGAGGAAATATGCACACACTGTAAAATAGATTAGCTTGTTTATTTTCAAATATTCCTGATTTAATTACGCTTTACCCGTTTTCATCTTTGGGCCTCATGTCTTAAATACTATGCTACTCCTAATTTTACACATTTACCTTTTATACATATATATTCCAGTTCCATTCTACTTATATGTACAGCAACAAGCTTTAATACAGACAATAATTCTCCTCAATTAAGTTGCAATAGGTATCCTAAGGATATTTTGTAACTATAAAGCTGTAGTTCTATAACAAGACTTCACAGACTGTTCTCAACAGTAATAAAGATCATCTAAAGTAATCAATCCTCTCCTGATTTGATTTTACACCAAACCTAAAAATATGAAAAACAAAATCACAAGCCATACCCTCCCACACAGAACTACACTTAGAAGTAACATTTCAAAATGTTACTCATGGAGATATTAGATCAAATATATACAAGGGCTGACTGAAAAGTAACACACATTTTCTGTAACAAAATATTTAATGAGCAGGGGAAAAAAAAAAGCACAGAGAAACTACAGGTTTGACTTACTGTAGTTTTCAACATATGAACCAAGTCTCTCAAGGCATTTCTCCCAACATGACACAAAGTTGAATATGCCTCTTCATAGAATTCTGATCCCTGGGGGTACAGCCACCTGCACATCTGGAAAGTGTGCCACTGATTCAGAATTATTTGGTAAGATCAGCTATATGGGAAAGTAAATGACACATGATTATGATGATGCTTGTTGTTTAAAGGGGCCTAACATCTAGGTCATCGGCCCTTATGGTACTAAATGAGACGAAATGCTATGACAATTTAAAAGTACAAAATTCATCCACTGACCAGAATTCAAAACGTGATGAAGAATGAATGGATGAATAAGAATTTAAAACAATCAGTGGCTCTAACCTGCAATGCCTCACCTTCCCAGAAACTATATTACTGACCAAGGGACTGCTTCTAAAGCACAATCCTGAATTGATGATACTTGTTGTCTAAAGGGGTTCAATACCCAGGTCAACGGCCCCTCATAATGGCACTTATCGCTAGTAAAGTAGAACCAAAGTATTTCTCAAGTTGTGGTACTAATAAAAGGTAGCATAAACTCACGGTGTTCCAAACATTATGGTACTACTCTCAAGTACTGTACATCGTACAGGTAACGCAGACCTATCATGTTTCTCACATAATGGCGCCACTTGCAGGCAATGCAAACCCTTGGTGAACCTCACATAGGTGTACTAATTACAGGGACTCGTACTATCCTGTGCTGTTCCTCACATAGTGGGTACAAATCACAGGCAACGCAGACCAACAGTGTCGCTCATATAGTGGTACTAATCACAGGCATTGCCCAGACCCATGGTGTTTCTCACATAATGGTACAAATCATAGGCAAAATACGTCTGTGATAGTGGTACTAATCACAGGTACTGGAAACCCACAGTGAACCGCTCTCTGCTGCTAATTACAAACCTATTGTGTACCTAACATAGTGGTACTACTCGCAAGTAAAGGCAACCCATGGCTTTCTCCGCGTGATGGTACTTATCACAAGTAGTTTCATGGTTCTAATTCAATCATCCCTTGGTCGCCCCTTTTAGTTGCCTCTTACAACAGGCAGGGGATACTGTGGGTGTAATCTTCATCTGCGTCCCCCCACCCACAGGGGGTACAAATGACAAAAAGCATGACCAAAAATTGGTAAATACGTTAAACTAGGAAGGACATGTGAATCAGAAAGCGATGGAACCAACTAGAGGTAAGAATATTCTGGAAGCAACGCTGATAAAACCAGATGAGCTCTATAGAACAACTTAAGTGGTAGGTGGTATAAATGATCACAAAGCTTCTTTCATCATACTTAAAAATAAATGTCGAAAGCAAGGTTGTAAAATGTAGGAATATTAGGCAGTACCATATGGTTGATTACAAAGACATGAGGGAATTTTTCACAATAATTATAATTGGTGGAAAATGGTCAAAAAAAATGTAAACAGCCTATGGGTTGCGTTTACGGCAATTGTTGAGGAGCGTGAAAACAGATATGTATCTCTAAAAGTGGTAATGAAGGAAAGATTTTAATTGGTGTAATCAAATAAATGGGATTGTAAATAAAGGTTACAAATCTCTTCATATGGTTATGAGGGTATTTAGGGGTTGTAGCAAGGATGTAGAGGAGAGGGCATGTAAGTCTATGGTAAGACCCCAATTAGAGTATGGTTGTAGTGTACGGGGCCGTCATCAGGATTACTTGATTCAAGAACAGGGAAAGATCCAAAGGAAAGCAGTATGATTTGTTCTGGGCGATTTCTGACTCGAGAGTAGTGTCACGTAAATGTTCCAAATGGAGCGATGGCTGGGAATGGCAGTAGTAATTGAATAAGCTTGAGTGGAGTTTTTAAAAGTAGGAAAGATCACAATATTAAGATAAAGTTGGAGTTAAAGAGGACAATTTGAGGGGTAAACAAATTATAGGAAATCTGCCACCTGGGAGACAGCACTATATGCAGGAATTATTTCACTGGTCCAAAGAGATAAAAGTCAGAACATGCAAGGTTTGGATTGTCTAGTGGATTTACTGAGTAACTCCAAGCTATATTTTTCAATTTTTGCATGAACAAAAGACACAACATGAGGGTTCCATGAATGAGGCATATTTAACTCACTGTCACGATAACATATATGTCTTGAGAGACTTGGTTCTTAAGTTAAATAATTTTTTGTTCTGAGGAGAAATTGTAACTATGTTGACACCAATCACACTGGCAGCAGGAGAACACGAACAAAGTCACTTTTTAAAAAATACCACACATTAACTAATGGCAATTCAGTAATTATATATTTCACATTTACCCAAGAGTAGGCAATTACTAACAGCACTGCAGAGGAAGAATTGAAAAAATAAATATTGTTTTTTGGCAAATGTTTAGAATTATTTTATTGATTAAGGGTTAAAAAAAACAAATCTGCAGTTTTTTGGACCAAATCTGTGGGGCCTAGGTCCTTTCCCCTCCCCACAAAAAATATCTGAGAGAGGCCAGGTCCCCAAAAACTAAGCAATTATGTAAATTAAATAAATGGAAAATCATGAAAGCATTCTTGGTGTGGCATCTGTGGTTGACATTTTTTAGAAAAACAAGACCTCATGTTTTCAGAATTCTAAAGTTTGTTTGACTCCTACTAATAATTCCTAGGCTCTCAACTTCGACAGCAGAACGGTCATTTTCGAGTCTGAAAAAACTAAAGAACTACCTGGAGTCAACAATGACTTCCAAGCATCTAAGCCGACCTGTAATCTTGAATGTTCATCATTTGAATATTGATTCTACAGGTAATGACTTAACTGCAGGGCAGAGATACATAGTCAATGTTCTCTGTAAAAATGTAAGCTGAATATATTTTATTTAAGAGCAAACAAGTCTATATAAAAAAAAAAAAAACCAAAAAATGGGGAAAAGTCTATTCTTTTGGGTGTTTACTATTGACAAGATTATGGGGATGATAGCAAAGACTCTCTATTTAAGTCTAAAAACCAAGCCTAAAAATGTGGATAGGATCAGGGATAGCCAGGCACCCCGAATATGTTCTTCAAGTTGGTGCCCCCCTATGTGGTCAGTGTACTGTAGTCAGTTCCTATTTTGGGAAAGTTATCATCATTGACAAAAAACAAAAACCCAACGGCACTACATTCCCGATGGGTCTTGGCCTACCAAGCAGCCGCTGTTCAGTCTGAATGCCTGAAGATTACGAGGTGATGCCTTGTCAGTGTAATGAATCCCCTCGGCAGTTATTCTTTGTTTTCAAGACAAGTGTGGCCATTTCACCATCAGATAACTCCTCAGTGTAATCATGTAGGCTGAGTGGACCTTCCAACACTCAGGTCCAAGTAAAAATCACTAACCTGGCCAGGAATTGAACCCCAAGTCTCTGGGTGAAGGGCAGGCATGCTACCCGTGGACCGTGGAGTCAGCTCATCATGAACAAGGGAATAACATAACAGTTTCCCAATCAGGGGACTGATCCCCAACTGTGTCATGAATCCAAGATTGGATTGGGAGTCTGGGAGGGAAAACAACTGAGAAATGATGAAGGAATAAATAAAAATACCATTCTTGGCCATCCTAGAAATAGATGTCTATGGATAGTAACTAATAAATAAAATAAAATGTACACAGTTGAGCCAAATTATTATTATTATTTTTTATATATATATATATAATTCGCTGGGGCCATCAAGGACCACGTTAAGTCTTGTTGCATTTGACACTGAACTTGGCCTTCTTTAGAGCCCAAATTTCCCTCATTCTTTGTGAGTGGGCCTGTATTATTATTATTATTATTATTATTATTATTATTATTATCATTATTATTATTATTATTATTATTATTATTATTATTGTACCTTCTATATCTGACGTCGGCATCATGGCATGGTGGGTATGTAAAGTTGAGCAATGAGCCGTCTGCATGGATACAACTTGTTACAGTCATGAATACGAGGGATGATTTACTCAAGTTGTAAAAAGGAATGATTATCAGCTTTCAGCATTTCTTAAACAGTGCAGTTTGTAAACTGTTCATGTGGTGCTTCATCTTGTGATCCATGTGTAAACAGACTTATGTTTGAGATTACACTAGTCAATGGGCATTCTGCATCTGACATGTTATATATAAAAATTAGTCCTGTGCGTAGAATCCGAATCTGCCTTTTAAAATATGTTGGCATATAAGGTTTTTGTGTAATTAAGATTTTAAATTTTAAAGTCTTTTGCTATCCTCTGTTCTTTTATGTACATGTTTTATTTGTCTTTTTGTTATTTTGTTTGCTGCTTTTTGCATGATATAAAGGAGTATTAGAATTCTAAAAATAATCACTAGTTATAAGGAGTGGTAGGATATTAGTCACTAAATGGCACCGTATTCTCCAAAAGAGGCTTTATGTCTAGGACATGTTGAAGCATGCATGATGCAATTGTTATCAAAGTTACTGCAACCTAACTTGTGCACTGTGAGTTTTTATTACCTCAGTTTGTGTTTATTTGCATTTTTGTGTTAGTTATGAAAGAGATGGAACCCTGTGGTGTTTAGAAGTTAGTAGAAATGGCAACTGGTAAACTTTGTTGTTGTGTAAACTACCTGAACAATTTTGTTATGTGTGCAGGAAATTCATTACAAAAACTCGAAGAAAGCCTATTGTTGATGTAGTTAAGAAGGAATATAAACTATATTTAGATTGTGCTTTTGGTGATCGAGATAAAAATTTCGCACCTCATGTTGTCTGCATAACCTACAACACTACTCTAACAGAATGATTGGAAGGAAAGCACAGAGCCATGCAGTTCGCTGTTCCAATGGTGTAGTGTGACCCAACAGACCATAGTTCAGACTGTTACTTCTACCTCAAAATAATTAAAGGGTTTTCAATCAAAACTAAACATAAAATAAATCGCCCAAATCTGTTTTCAGCGCTTCTGCCTGTCCCCCATCCTGAGGACTTGCCTGTTCCTGTCTGACACTTGTATGACATTTCATCAGACTCAGCAACACCTAATGTTTTCTGTACCTAAGAAATGTTATAAAATCAAGGAATGGCCTAAGAGAGAATAATTTGTTATTGAGAAAGAAAATGTGAAAAATGCTCCATTGGTTAAATAGAGTAAAATCATTTTGCCTCCACTTCAAATCATGTTAGACCTAATTAAAAACTGTGAAAACTCTGGATAGAGGGTCAGGTGGATTAAAGAAGAAAGACTACCAAGACAAGCACTGGAAAGTAGTGATGGGACATTTGATTCATTTTAATGAATCGATTCATTTGATTTCGTTCACGTTACTGAATCAATACAGTGATCCAATTCACGGCACATTAGAGCCACCGCTCCTATTGAATCTGTATAGTATGTACTGGTAAGACAGCAGTAACAGCATTTAGTGCTCGCTGCTGCCATCTGCTCTTCATACTATGAACTCCTTCCTTAGAAAAAAAATGCTAGTCACTTTAATACATCGAAGGTTTCTGGAGACACAGGATGGGAAATGTCTGCCATTAGGAAGGCAGCAGCCATGGCCTTAATTAAGGTACAGTCCCAGCATTTCCTGGTGTGAAAATGAGAAAACTATGGAAAACCATCTTAACAGCTGCCGACGGTGGGATTCGAACCCACCATCCCCGAATGCAAGCGCAAAGCTACGCAATATTAACTGCAGTCCAACTTGCTCAGTCATTTTTGAAAATATGTATTTTTCTATCAGCAGAGGATTTTTTAAATTGTCATATTTTGTATAGGCTACCGAGATGTACAGTAGCCCACTCATTTTCTGATTCAACATACTGTTGGTTAAATTATTACGTCAATCAGCTCAATTATTGTCGACATATGATTGAAGTCTTGTGCAACAATGTGACATACAAACTGAGAGAATACTGAGCCGTTCTTCCCAATATAAAACAGGTACTTCTGAGTGGTCATGAGCATGACTCATAGTCATAGGGAAGGCTAGAGTCAAGTTTAATTAATTGTCAAATGTCAACTAAGTTATAATAATAAGATTCATTAAACTAATAAATAGTATAACCTAATAACCTACCTACTTACTAGTTACTTTAGAATTATGTTTTGACTACCTTTTTAACACTGCAAATAAATCCATCCATTATTTAAACCTCCCTGTAAGAAGAGGACAGTGAATGTAAGAGAGTATTATTTTCAAATGAGCTGAGCTCAAGAGTCCATTATAGCATACGATTCTTTCAGTGTACCATGGCTCTGTATGTATTGCTTCAAGTTCGGCTCCCTGCCAATGTCCAGTGTACTGATAATGAACCGTGTGTGTACTGTGTCTCACTGATCCGTGACTGCATACAATTCTTTTGGTGTGCGATGGCTCACTGTATGTCTCGCTGCAGTGGAAGCTCGGCTCCCTGCCAACGTCCAGTGTCCTGCTAGTGAGCCGTGAGTGCACCACTCAGCACTGTCCGCTGGGAGTAAGCTGAATCATGCATTCAGTAGCCAACACTACGGGAAAGATAGGGAAGAGAGGACGAGGGAGACCAAGATTATGATGGATGGACTCTGTGAAGAACAGCATTGAATAATGGAACCTGGACTGAAACACAGTGTTGGATGAGGAATGGTGGAGAGACGAGACAGGACGAAGTGGAGAGGAACCATATTTGCCTCCACATAGTGTCAGCTGAAAAAGGGGAATTGATGATGATGATGATGATGATGATGATGATGATGATGATGATGAGTTGACTCATATACATGAATAGTATTTTGAATCTCTTCTTTCGAGGACTAACTGACAGATGATATTTCACTTTCTTTGAACAAGATACCGCCACAGCTCATACAGGCAATATTTTGATGAAAGAGACTGGAAGGTTATCAGAGTGGTACAGAGTTATTAGTAGTAATTTGGCTCCTCAACCAAATTGCCAGCAAATTTTATTTCTATCACTGGTGTTGACTAGTGCAGTAAGACATTTAAAAGTGTGAGAACTATGGCCATGTGCTCCACTAGACTGACAAAAGTTACTAATTCACTTAGTAAATAATACAGAGTTATTAGCATTCAAACCCTTTAGGCCTTTTCAGTTTTGAAATGACCACGTTTTACTCCAGTGTGGCAGTGGGTTCGTCAGCAACACAATAGCGACTAGTGTGCCGTTAAGACACCACTGCAAGCCCCCCTTATAGGACAATGCAGTGAATGTACATTAGTGGAGATACATATCTCTACTGGGCAAAATGCTGATATTTTCACAACTGAAAAGGCCTAAAGAGCACAACTACTTTAATACCTGCAATCAGCAAAATTAAATTAAGGTTCTCTTCTGGGAACTTCATTTTTGATATTACAGAGTTAACAGCATTTACCTTCAGATTAATTTTTCGTCTCAAGTCATTACGAGTAATTTACTGTAAATGAGAGGAAGAGCTTGAAAACATCACATACAGTAATCTAGACCAGCAAGTTGAAGTTACCATCTGAGTACAGATATTCCTAATAAGATGGAAAATACTAATTTTTTTACTAAGCAAAAATCATGTATATCATAACAAAAGCCAATTACTGACAGGATATACCTCAAGTGTAAGAACTGTGGAATGTTTCACCGATGGTTTGTTATGTAAATTTTTAATCCGGTGGCTACTAGTGTCAATGCAGCTATCTCACAGTTTGGCAGATACTCCCTAACTGTAACAGGTGTCATCATCAAAAATACCACAATAGTATAAACCATTCTTGCCGGACAGAAAACATAACTTAATCTCTTACTGCCGTACTTTAAAAACAGGTGCTTCTGGAATGAGAGAATCAGCTGTCTAGGCATGCCCTAATCCATTATCCAGGGAATGCCTGGGTGAATTTGATCAATCTTTTACATGCAGTCGATTTTAGTGACTGCTGCTTCAGTTTACAGGTTTGAAAAAAAAACAAAAAAAAACGATAAAATATATTCAGTATACTGGTTCACTTTAAAGTTATCAATGTCCAGAAATAACTTAGTAGTCTGTTGGCAATTAGTGAGATATTCATTTGAACATAGAATTATACCAAGCATAACAAAATTCAAACCTGGTTGGCCGTGGAGCGCAGCTGTGAGTTCGCATCTGGGAGATAGTGGGTTCGAATCCCACTGTCAGCAGCCCTGAAGATTGTTTTCCGTGGTTTCCCATTGTCACACCAGGCAAATGCTGGGGCTGTACCTTAATTAAGACCACGGCTGCTTCCTTCCCATTCCTAGGCCTTTCCTGTCTCTGGTGACAGACGGACACCTGTTCTTGGCAAATGAAAGAACCCCTGCGGGACAAAATTCAAGCACCTTGGTGTCTCTGAAAACTGTAAAAGTAGTCAGTAGGACGTAAATTAAAATAACATTATTATTATTCATTAAATGTTCTAAGCATGGAGCACAACTGAGAAAGTGAAGGAACTGCATTGCTTGTTGTTATGCTGCAGAGGTAGGTAGGTAGGTGCGTGTGCGTGCATGCGTGTGTGTAATGAGTCAATGGAAGGCCCCATGTGCCTACTGGCCAATGACAGAAACTCACTCTTCTACTACAACTACTACTAGGTAGTGGTGTTGGTGGTGGAACTTACCTGGTTCAGTTAATAATGAAGATAAGCAAACACAAAGATAATCTCCAAGTTCTCATAGTTTCAAATCATGTGATTACTAACAGGAAAAGGACCCCTTCTCCCATGCTGATAGTATCATGTTAAAAGTTAATCTATGGAGGGTTTACTATTTAACTTTATCCTTCTTTATCTCATATTCTGCAATTTTAACTTATGCAAATATCTTTTGCTTGATGTTCATGATTAATACTTAAGTGAAAGGTTTTTGTAGTGAACTGATTCTTTACCATCACCGATAAATCAACTGTCCAAAAGATTCAATAACTATAAGGTCTATTACTTTGAAGTTGTGCCACATACGCATGATGCTACTCGTGTGGCAACCTCATCATGTGTAGTTGCAGTAGTGGTGTTATCTGCAGTATCAGGCTGGTTGCTGAGTGGGGTGATGTAATTTTAATATGCAAGACTGATAAATGAAATCACCTTTTTAAAACATTTTTTTACAAGTTGCTTTATGTCGCACCGATACAGATAGGTCTTATGGCGATGATAGGAAAGGAAAGGGCCTTAATTAAAGTACAGCTTCAGCATCTGCCTGGTGTGAAAATGGGAAACCACGGAAAACCCTCTTGAGGGCTGCCAACAGTGGGGTTCAAACCCATTATCTCCCGAATATTGGATACTGGCCGCACTTAAGCGACTGCAGCTATTGAGCTCGGTGAAATCACCTTAGTGACTTCAACAAGAGTTTAATATAATTGTTATCACTCTAGTGTTTAGTGACCACTATTAAAATCAACTGTGCCCACTGGACTAACACACAGCCAATAAGTGACTTCATCCAGTACACTGTTGACTATTCAGGTTCAATAGCATACTTTGAATTTCTACTGCCGACACAACAATCATTACAAACTCTGCTATAACAACATTAATCTAACAGCGGTCAAAATGACTGCTAGGAGGTTCTATATATAACTACCGATAGCTAAAAAATCAATATAGCAGAAAAAGTATTACTGCACATAAGAGATCTATAAAACAACTTAGGAAAAGTCATAAGCTCACCGCAGTGTAGAATAATTACTGCTGTAGAAATAGCATATTTAAAACTGCTTGGCAGTTCTAGCATTAAAAAGTGACATTTACATTAGAACGTATTTTCATGTGGAGTGCTATGCAAATTATTTGCTAGTCAAGGAGTGCTGGTTTCAATTCATTCACAGATTTCCTGGCATCCATCTTCCAAACAGAAATACAGTACATAATATAATGAAGATCTTCCCGCAAAACCAGGTTTCTTAACAAAAAGGAAAGTAGCAGACAAACTGTGTTAACATAGAAAAAGCTTGATGAAATAGCACTCTTAAAAAAAAAAAGTCCCTCTAGGTCTCTGTCGCCTGTTAGATTCCTCAATTTAAATACCTGCGATTATTACATGTAGGGGGAATGTTGAAAGAAAAAGTGTACACTAACAACCTTCATGCAAGAGAAAAACAACAGGAGAATATTTGGCAAGTTCTATCGAACACCTCACAGACAGATTTGTGAAGTGTTTGCCAATCAGTTTAGGAGATGGAAAACATGTTTGAGAGCTGAGGGCCAACATTTGAGCATCTTTAAAGCCAAGGTAAGTTTTTTAGTCTCTTAGTTTCACCAGAAATAGCATTCTGTGACTGTTATTGATAGTAAGTGGTGTGCAAATATTGAATGCATTTTACTCCCCAGAGGATGAGCGCCAATAAAACAATCTGATGTGACTTGAGTGGTGCTGCTGCACAGTTATAAAGACCCTGCAGTACAAGTTATCAAGTGTTTGCAATACAGAGAAGCAGAAGATGTCTATGTTACACTTGAAAAAATTTATTTACATTCAACTTAAATAGAAATCTACAGGCACAGATTAATGCACCACTGCGATGCATGCGGTCGTCACATGACACACGTGCTATGAGCTAAGTTTTGTACAGTACGCCTATTTGGTGGTCAGGGGTGTACGCTTTTTATCACCTGCTGCCGGTTCCACTGTACAACAGACACCCAGGATCTTTGAGAGAGTGTGGCAGAACTGCTTGCACCTTTGCAATACATGCATTGAGACTGGTGGTCGTCACTTTGAACAATTACTCTGAGCTACGTTGTTGTTATGATGTGTACGCTGTGTATGTCCATAACACAATAAATATGCATTTATGACCATTGGTTCCTTATCTCAATATAATCAGTTGTGGACCCACTATAACCTGTTTCAATCTGACCCAAAAGGTTTGAGACACCCTGTATGAAATAAAATTCCTATCTTTGATGTACAACTATTATATAAATTAAAATACCGTACATTTCTCATTATAATGCCCACAGCTACACTTGCACACAATATGTACAAAGTATACATTCTGATTACACCACTAATCTGAGTGATAACTGAGTATTTACAGATCAGAAACCATAACTGACAAAACTTTTTTTTTAAATTACTCATACATGCATATAAACCATGATTGTCATATAGTTTTCCTTTTGTTCTTTGCACTGAAACATAACTAAAAATAAAAAAGACTCAGTATGTACACAAATGCAGTGAACTCCTATTATCAAAATCAACCCACCAAATGGTATTATAAAGTGATCTTAATGTCTTCCAATAACAATCGTGGAACATTCCATATAATAGATCATCTGATAGAAAAAAATACTTCAATAAAACCTCTTAAAGAAACAAATACAACAGAGATTACTTGTTTACTCAGAACTTGGATTTGAGACCTCCCATCTCTAGCTAGGCATGTTTCCTCACTAACAGGTTTAAGTTTCCAGAAGAAGGAAAAACATATACGGTATACATAGTTTTAACTTTTTAGCTAAAGGAACTGAACAAACTGACAATCTCAGTGTATGATATACAGTAATAACCAGTGAAAGAGTTCTCCATGTAGCGATAACACTTTTCAGAGACTTCTATATTAACAGAAGATATTCCTGAATGAAGACATGATGCATAGGATGACCAAGAGTTGTGCTCAGCATATGAAAAGAGAGAGAGAGAGATTCCTGCTTACTTAAGGGTGGTGATGTTTAATGTTTCAAAATCACAAAATTTAGTATTTTGATTTGAACACTTAGCATCTTTTGGAGTTTACACATTTGTAATTTAGCATTTAGTACTGAAGAAAACATAGAATTTGATTTAATTCTAATCAATAGGAAATGTCTCTTGATAATATTAATGTGAAATTAAGATCTCATTTGCTGAGTTAGTTGTATAATAAAAATGCATTAAATATAATAAAACTGTACATTCATTTTAAACTGATATAGGCTAAAGTAAAATCAGAATAATAAAAAGAAAATAATAAAAATTAACCTTACCAATGTATTTACTAAAATATCTTTCAGCATTTACACTCTTGGTAGAACTTCTAACACACTGTAAAGCTACTTGGGCAAACACTGCTTTTTATTTTTTGTTAATTTTTTGCTTAATAGCCAATAGCATTTGCAAGCAGTTCAAGGGGGCAGTAATTCCTTGGTTTAAGTTTCCAGAAGAAGGAAAAACATATACAGTATATATAGTGTTATCTTCAGCTTCACATTTATGTAACATTTTAGTATAAATTTTGCATTTTCAATACACATTAAAAAGTAATTTACAGGCCATAAAAAGTGAAAACACAAAAGTCCAGGTCTTTATAAGTATTTTGTGTTATATTGCTATCAAAAACAATCACCACCCCTAATTATACTAAGTGATATAAAAGCTTAGACTGAAATATCTTAATTAAAAGACATGAACTTCACAACATCATTGCAAAATTATTTACAAATTTTGGAAAACCTATATGCCAATAGAAATCTACAGTACAAACTAATGCACAAAATAATTTCGAGCAACAAAGGCAGCCATCATTTATGAATAATTCAGAAAATTACACATATAGTGACTGTAAAAACACACTTCCAACATTAGCAGAAATAGGAACAAAATCTACTATTTGCAGCTGTTGATTTAGATGGTACGAGGATTTAGCATTTATACTGACAAGGTTTAGTAGCTGCTACTTGCCTGCTACCTAACAGTGTGATTGATTACACTACTTCAGTCATCGAAGTAAATCAAAGCAGAGCAATATGTGCAGCTGCAAAGAGAATATTCATGGCTCTTTAAACAAGATATTCCATGATGTATTTCTAAACCATATTATCCCAAACGTTTTCCTCGCAAGTGGAATTTTTAACAATCAACAATTTTTCTAATAATTTCAACTGTTAAGCACAGCAGGTATTAGTATGACAGGAGGAAGTTCATAGTTTGCTCAGTTCCTTCTTGTAGAAAATGAGTTCTAGAGGGAAATAAACCATTTCTGGACCTATGTCCATATAACATTTTTTTCTTCCTCAATATGTGAGGAACCAAACAAAGACAAGAATTCATGTCAAAAACTAATTTTTCATGTTAATTTTTTCAACTTTTAAGAAACACGTTCTGCAACAATGAGGACTATAGGGCTAACCATTTCCTTGCAAACAATAATACACTATTCAATAATAATAATAATAATAATAATAATAATAATAATAATAATAATAATAATATTAATAATAATAATAATAATCATCATCAGAACACAAATGTGCAAAAGTCATATAAGTTTTAGATATCTTTGCAGTAAGTTTGTTTTCTTTCAGCGCCATTGAAAATGGCACATTTCACACTTATTATCATACAGTTCATATACAGTATGAAGTTGTCACCTGGTTTATGAAAATTGTTCATGCAGTTGTTCGTAGCAGATTTTATCAGGACCAGCTGCTTTGTTACATTTTGCAGTGGTGATAGCATTTACCAACTAAAGAAGATCAGGCTAATGCATCTAATTTTGCTCAAGAAGTCATAGGGAATTAATTAGAGAAAAAAGATGAACCGAAAAGCTTTTTGCAGATGCATTGATTTACTGTAATAGAAATAAATTTCTGAAAGAAGAATAATGACCTAGTTTCACAAAAATATTCTCATGGCTCAAACAAGTATAATAAAAATAAGATATAAATGAAAAACTGAAAACTGGAAAGACTATTCTTATATCAAATAGCACCTTTCAGTGGAAAAATATAAAAATAAACAGACAATGAAGTTTATCACATCAAGGGAAAACTAAGGACGTATATTAAAAAGTTCCAAAACTTATGACTGCAAAAATAAAGATAACACAAACCAACTGACCTGAACATAGTGTTCACATTAAAACAGATGCAAATGCTGAATCTTCTAGTGCATATATTGAAATTTCTGTGCATCCATTCTTGCAATAAAGTTAATATCCATCATCTTCATAAATTATTATGTTCAATAAATATTATTCCTTTGACTGATCTCTATAACTAGCTTCAGTACAATGCTCATTTCTTTCAAAGGGCACATACATGTAACACAGAATTTCCACTAATAATTTAGACAGAGTTTTGAATAGCCTGAGTGCCTATCACTTCCTTGTATTTTTGTCTCTTACTACAACAGGTAACTGCCCAACAAAATCAGAACCAATAAAATTCCATGTACTGATTATGAAAACAAGTTCAAATGCAAATACTTCAAATAAATAACAAAGAATGAAAAATACAAATTGTATTTTAAAAATTCGATTTTATCACTTATTAATCTTCCATGCTAAAATTTATCTGCTTCACATAGTCCACGATGCTGAAATAAAATACAGCAACTGATAATTTCACCATCATAAAAAAAAAAAAAAAAAAAACCATAAAATGATATCTTACATATTTACATTCAAACCACTAACCTGCCAAGAGTCATAAAGGATACAATCAAGTCTGTGTTTAGTAGAATCTATAGTACTCAAATACTTGACCTTAAAGACTACCATACGTCTGTTATAAAGGTATATTTG
The DNA here is from genome assembly GCF_040414725.1 of Anabrus simplex. Classification (NCBI taxonomy): domain Eukaryota; kingdom Metazoa; phylum Arthropoda; class Insecta; order Orthoptera; family Tettigoniidae; genus Anabrus; species Anabrus simplex. Next base: position 494,627,392 of record NC_090265.1, read on the forward strand.
TAAAATGACATACTGATCAAGTCAAGTCAAAACTGGCTTGGGAGACTGTCAGTACATTAAGGTACATTGTCCTGTTTCAGTACGAGTTGGTGGTTAATTCGAAAACACGTAATTCAAAGTCTGATTTATGCGCCCCAACGACTTCAAATTAATGAGGTTTCATCATATCGCAAAACTAACACCCGAGTTCACTGGTGTGGCTGTTTCAACTGTTTACATTGCATGAAAACGAATTATCTACCACCGGTCGTGTTAATATCCGCGTAAAGAAAAAACAGCGTGTGAAAAGATTTTTAAGTAATTTAGGAGAACATTTTAGTAATGCAAGAGACAACGAATCTTTTGATCTACAGGGAATCGAGCCTACTGCAAGTTCAGATTAATGAAATGCCTAGGCCTACTTGATAATTTCCATGGCAAATATATTGCATAGCAGTGATAATGTATTTCTCAAATATGTTCATGCAAAGCAGCTATATCCGTAAGTTTACATGTTCATATTTGCGTAAAGATCACGTGGACCTCGCGGAGTGATATGAAATGTTTGTTTATGCCTGTGTTACTCTTTCAGTGGAAGGAATTTTAGTTCATTTAATTTTTTTTCAAAATAAACCTTCCTAAAATTAGGGTGTGACGATTATTTGGCGGCGGGGATTATTCACGTAAATACGGTACATAAGTCTTGGTACTAGTTTCAGCCACTTGTCAATTTATTCTGCTATCGTGTAGCAATTGGTTCAACTACGGTTAGGTTGAAAGGAGAATCCCATTGGTTGATGATTAATTCCTGTGGTGGTACTAAATAAAAATGACTTAACCCCTACTTGAATAAATTCAGTGATTTTGAACTGAAAATACAACCAAAGATTTTATTAAAAAATTTCAAGCATAAAAACTGATTTGGTTGATATCAATAAAAATCCCATGATATTCAGTAAGCAAAAGGAGGATCCTGATATGCTAACCACTAAAATAAGGCAGAGGATGTTCAAGAAATTATTTACAAACTATACCCATTAATGTTCGATAATTATTTCCATGAAAAAGGTGATGTAAAAGAGCTTGTAAAAAATAAAAATAAATTACCATTCAGTTAATCAGACTATAATAATTTACATTTAGCTGCACACAGTATACCCAAATACATCCCATATAATAATGTAAGATTAAAAATAGGTAATGACTGCATTTAGAAAACAGAGAGATGTATGTCTTACTCTGGCAAGTTTTGTAAATAGATGTTGGCTATTATTTCATAATGACCTTCAATAATCCACCACATTTCTTGCCCTTCATACATTTCTGTCTCAGAACTCTACATCCATTGTGTTGTAAAATATAACTGCAAACATGCAATGAAGTAGGTACTGAAGCTTACTTGATGCTGCAAATCACCACTATTAAGCTTTTATTCTCTTTTATAGCAGGATGAACTTCCCCAGTATAAGAGGTACTCTAATAAGCTTTAATGCTCATTTCAGAAGCATATATAAGGGTTAATTCCAAAAATAAGTCCTTTTGCATATTTACATGTTAGGAAGTTATGTACATAGGAGGAAATTATACTGTCTGCAGCTCAGAGATATTTGTCTATTTCACTGAATGTCATGTTATTGCAAGAGTCTGTGCTGTCCATGCACACGAGTAGGCAGAAACAAGTGACAACTGTGCTGTGTGTGCTTGCGCTGTATTTGCACCACAAGGCTGACAGGTGCGTATTACAGATGAGGAGAAAAGAAGTGGCTAAGGCAGCTGTCAGCTAAGAAAAAATACAAGGCTTGTTAAGGTGTATGGTCCAGACGTAAAGTTGGAGCAAATGGTTTGGCAATGTTGTCAGCAATTCCATTACGGGCCTGAGGGTGCAGTTCCATTATGGGCATGAGTGTGTAACAGATGGTCATCAGCCTGGACATCACTGTGGGTGACGATGCCTCATTCCTGACGATCGGACATGCTCGAGTGCTCTACATCATTAGGAACATCCTGAAGTACCGCAAAGTGGCAGTATGGTAGGTACTAAGACATTTCACCAGGTCAGATCACAAACATGGGAGACAAGCAAACTGCTGTTTAAGGAACATACATCATGGGATCAAAGCGACGTCTAATCACGGAATAGTTTTGCATGAACTACAATGTAATTGAGATTTCAATATGTCGTTATTATTATTATTATTATTATTATTATTATTATTATTATTATTATTATTGATATTGTATATATATATATATATACACTGTATATCATCATACGATTTTCTGAGAAGTACAAGAACGTTGGTGAAGTAAAGTAGTGGAATATCATATGAATCGAGTATTAAAATAAGGAAGATATTGTGTGAACCTAAGAACTTAATTGGGGTTATTATGAGAATAATAGAGGTTATTGATGTGATAGGCAAACTACATAGTTCAAAATCAGCTGACTGATACTGTAATACAGATTCAACAAACAAGTGTACCTGAAGCAGTTATAATATACCCATGTATGCCAGATGGACTGATACCTTTCATATGGAGGAACGATGTATGAGAGTCCCAACTGTAACACTGAATGCTAACATGAGTATGTACTAAAAGGTAAGAGAGTGTGGGCAATGGCGAATGATGAATATGGATGAAAAAACCCAGACGAGATGGCAAGGATTTACCGAGATAAGTAATATTGCCTTATGATGTTCTGTAGTGCTGGCAGGCAAATGTTCACTAGGCATGGGTTACATCTGAATGGTAATGGAAAAGCAAATCTCTGTAGACAAATTGCTACAATTATCAACAGAGATTTGCAAACTAATCTGTACTTAAGAAAACCCATACCACTAAACTGGCACATACAGGGAAACTTGCCAGAAAACCCAGACCCTTAAATCAAGATCTATGTACAAGGATCTGGGTTCCAGGGACGTTCTCAACTCGTGAGTCAAACGTTACCCAATTGCAACAGTCAAGTTTTAGGGAGGAAGGAGGTCTGAGATTGCTCTTGGTAAACTGTCAGAGTGTAGTAAATAAACAATTAAAATTCAGTACATTGATGGAATCTTATGAGACTGATGTGGTGATAGGAGTAGAATCATGGTTGAGAGAAGGGGTGGGTAATAGAGAAGTATTTCCAGAAGGGTACACAGTCTATCGTAGAGATCGAGGAGATAAAAAGGTAGGGGGGGTGTTTATTCTGGTGAAGGAAACTTATTGTTCACATGAATGGTTTACCGATGAAAGGGATGAAATATTAGGGATAAAATTAGTTTGTCATAATATGAAGGAGGTGGGAATTATAGGAACATACAGGCCTGGAAGAGAGGAAAGAGACATGGAAATATTTGAGAAAATAATAGATTATACTCATAAAAACAATAATAATGATATGGTAATAATTGGAGGAGATCTAAACTTGCCTGAAGTTGAATGGAATGGAGCTGCAAGTGAAGCCCATGAACAGAAACTGGCAAATAAGTTAATTTGGGAGGGAGGATTTACACAAGTAGTACAAGAACCGACTCGTCTCAATAACTTACTAGATGTATTCTTGGTTAAACCATGGGAAATTGTTGATAAAACTGAGGTAATTGAAGGAATAGGTGACCATAAGGCTGTAATAATGGATGTAAGACTCATACCCAAAATGCTTAATAAGAGGGCCACACAAGACAAGAAATTATACAGAAAAACTAAAGTTGATGAATTTGGGACTTACCTTAAATCACAATTCAGTTGTTGGATAAGTGAAGGGAGTAATGTGGATACACTCTGGGCTAAATTTAAAGGAATCATTTGGGAAGGAGAGAAGAGATTTGTACCTGTTAAGAAGGGTAAAATGACTTCAAACCCTGTTCATTATACAAGGGAAATAAGAAAATTAAAAAGAAAATGTAGAATAGTAAACAGGAAAATCAAAGAGGGTAGGGAGAATAGAGAAACTAGAAAACAGCTAATGAGGGAACTGAATAGAGTGAAAAAGGAAGCAAAAGAGAATTATATGAATGGCATTCTTCAAGAGGGTAATGACCACAAAGGGAAATGGAAAAAGCTGTATTCATATATTAGGAATCAAAAAGGAAAAGGAATCCAAATTCCTACAATGGTGGGAGAAGGGGGTGAACACTATTTAATAGATACTGAGAAAGCAAAACTCTTCAGAAGGGAATTCAGAGATTCAGTAGAAGATTGTCAGGACTTGGAAACCATAACAGAAGATAGAGAGGGAGAGACGCATAGGGAAACAAGAAGCTTCTCATTCACAAATGAAGATATTTTCAGAGAAATCCAACTGCTTCAGCAAGGAAAAGCAGCAGGAAGTGATCAAATTACTGGGGAGGTATTAAAGATGATGGGGTGGTATATAGTGCCTTATTTAAAATTTCTCTTTGACTATGTCATAAATAATAGTGTAATACCAAAGGAATGGAAGGAATCTATAATAATACCAATTTATAAAGGAAAGGGTGATAAAAGGAAACCAGAGAACTACAGACCAATCAGCCTGACCAGTATAGTTTGTAAAATACTGGAGAGTTTAATAGCAAAGTACATCAGAGGGATATGTGATGATAAAAATTGGTTCATGAGGAGCCAGTATGGATTTAGAAAGAAATTTTCTTGCGAGGCACAACTGGTGGGATTTCAGCAGGACATATCAGATCAGTTGGATTCAGGAGGCCAGTTAGATTGCATAGCCATAGATCTTTCCAAAGTCTTTGATAGAGTGGAACATGGAATATTATTAAAGAAATTGGAGGGAATAGGATTGGACGTAAGGGTTATACGTTGGATAAGAACATTTCTAAATTCAAGGGTTCAGAAAGTCAAAGTAGGAAATTATATATCACAGGAAGAGAAAGTTTGGAAGGGAATTGCACAGGGTAGTATAATCGGTCCGTTACTTTTCTTAATATACGCAAATGATTTAGGGAACAATATAACATCGAAAATAAGATTGTATGCAGATGACATAATTGTTTATAGGGAAATAAATAACATTGAGGATTGCTCAGAATTACAAAGGGACCTTGAGAGTATCCAAGAATGGGTTGAAGAAAATATGAAGGTTAATGGAGGCAAATCAACTGTTACAACATTTACAAACAGGAGCTTTAAAACTGAATTTGAATATACTTTGGATGAGGTAGTTATCCCTAAAGATGGCAAGTGCAAATACTTAGGTGTGAGATTTGAAAGTAATTTGCACTGGAAGGGTCATGTTGATGATATTGTTGGGAAAGCATACAGATCGTTACATGTCATAATGAGGCTACTTAAAGGATGCAACAAAGAATTAAAAGAAAAAAGTTACTTAAGTATGGTTCGTCCATTATTGGAATATGCAAACAGTGTTTGGGATCCTCACCAAGAATACCTAATAAAAGAACTAGATGGTGTGCAGAGGAAAGCTGCAAGGTTTGTAACAGGGGATTTCCGGAGAAAGAGTAGTGTATCAGAAATGTTAAAGGTTCATTCATTGGGAAGGGCATGAAGGAGTGGAACAGTTTACCAGGGGTAGTGTTTGATCCTTTTCCAAAATCTGTACAGATATTCAAGAAGAGAATAAACAACAGAGAAAATAAATGAAATGTTAGAGGGCATTCGACCAGTGCAGGATATTGTAAATAAAAAATGTGTGTGATTAAATTAATTCCATCCCCTGGTCTATGGAGTTTGGACAGCCCAAGTAGGAGACTGCCTATAGGGGTGAAGTACAGTGGGGACTTCGAGGGCACTGGGACCGCTACGGTAGCTGTGAAGGCCCTTCAGGAACTCTGAAAAGTGGTGGCAAAAGGGGCTCTGGTTAAGACGCAGCAGGTCGTTATGCTACTTAGGTTCCAAATTGGGTAAAATATAAATATGTAAATAAATTCAATGTTAATTTTAATCTTATACCAGTTGTATATTATTATTAGAAGTAATTTCACATACTGTATATGAGTTGACTATGTTTGTAAGATATTATAAGTAGAATTTTGTAAACAATATAAATTTATTAAGGATGATGTATGTGTTTAATAGAACAAATTATTAGCGTAAATTGTATAATATTGTATTCTAGGAAAATTGTCTTCGTCTCTTGTTAATTTAAAATTTAGTGCTTGACAATAATGTATTTTAGTGTACCATTTGCCACCGAGGTAGACACCTCATTTGCAAATAAAGAGATTTTGATTTTGATTTGATTATTCCTCTTAACAATTTTCTTTGATTTCTTAGGAATGAATTACTGGATTTAACTATTGAATTTAAATACTCGAAGAAGAATGATGGATGAATTTTGCTAATTTTGGGAATGGTAATCAAAGTTAGAGATTGGGGTATGATTGATGTGGCGACCAATTATGATTCGGAATTATGAGTGGGATGTATTTGGAATTTCAGAGCACATTCAGTTAGAATATTGCAGATATTGTTGAATCATTCATGATGAAGATAGTAAGGAATGAGTGTACAGATATAACTGTATTGGCACATGATTAGGATGAGGTTAGGAGGTTGAAATGATTTTTATATGGGAAGAATTGAATAGCGTTGTCAAAAATAAAATAAAGCAGGATATTGAATGTGTAATTGTGTGTCGAATGGTTTATTAAAAGATTTATGCAGATAATGTCATGGTAGTCAGTCATCATGAATATACAATGTGTTGTGAACCTGTAAATGTGAATTTCATCACACAGTATTAAGACAAGGAGGAATAATATTGAGTAAAATAGTATCAGCAGCTAATGTAGATTACATGTACAGTAAATTCTTAGGTACTTTATTCCAGCAGATTCTACATTGTAGATTGAATCGAGAACTTCAAGTACCAGAAAATGTTGGAGAGACGAGTCAATTGATGTCATATCGGAGAGTTATTTGTGTGTGTAGTGTTGATATTTGTATTCCCTTTTTCAAATTATGTATTTGCAATTAGGATTGTTCATTTAGGTGGAGAGCTACTGGGCGCTGGTGACAGGGTTTACCGTCTTGATTTGAGTATTTTTCTTATTGCCTAATTTTGGAATGCCAATGTCATTGGTGGTTCTAAATCTATTCTTCGTTCAATTATAATACGATTTATTTATGAGTTACTTGTTTTTAAAAAGGGATTAAATAGTTTACACCACAACATCGCTCAAGGAGCAACACGAAACTACCTACACGGTGTTCGAGTTACCTATGGGAGGTGGGTACAGTACCAAGAGAGTTGAATCACTGTCACACGTCTCAAAGAATGGACATCAGTCTGCAACATCTCCTTCATTACAAGTATGAAGGCAATTATTTTCTGCTCCACATTGTGAGGGGTGATGAGAACTGGGTTTGCCTCTGCATCACAGAAACAAAGTGTGCCTCTGTGAAATGGAATCACCCAAACTCCCCAGTCAAGAAGTTTTAAGTTATCCCATCTGCCACTGTTAGACTGTGCTTTCAAAATGCAAAAGGAATAATGATGCTAGACTTCTTTCAGGATATGACTGACAAAGTTGAAAGCTGTTAACAGACAAAAGAGTCTAGGCCTGTTTATGTCTGCTGTTGTGCTTGCGCATGACCAATTAAGACCCCATATGGCACTGCCAACAGCAGCTATTCTAGAAAGTTTTGGTTTGGAATGCCGGACCATACCCCCATCTCGCCCCTGATGACCTTTGTTTCCAGCTTTGTAGAAGGTGCTGTCTGGACCCTGTTATATCAGCAATGATGACGTGGAGCATGCTGTTTCCACTTTTGTTTGGACGTCAGCATTAAAATTTCATGATAGCGATGATTTAAAGCTTGTGAAGAGGAATGGAAAGAGTCTCTATGTACATGGAAAAGTAAAAGACATGTCTGACGCTGTATTTGATTTCCCAAATTAAAAGTACTGAGGATAACAGATTTGCAAAACTTATTTTCAGAATTACCATCATAGATAGGCTACTAGCCTGAACTAAAATCTGGTACTGCATCTTAAAATTATGATTAATTTAGCTTTGAAGAAGGCAGTAATATAACTCAAACATGGGATTAAAATGTGTATATTTTAGTAAATTATGAAGTTGTATTTGCTGCTCTCTTGCATATGAAATTACTGTCTAACTGTCCAATATAAAATATGGCATGTATACAAGATTTTGAAGGTATTCTAACATTGCCATAGAGATTATTTTTATATCATATAATATAATAATATTCTTTATTCCAACTGAAATTTAGTTATAATGGATACTGAAACATGGAATAAACAACTGTTTCTGGTCATGCTTATGAGTAGACATACAAGAAACAGAAACACACTGACTATGACAAGCTAGTGGTAAGAATACAACGCAAAAGAAAATCAGATATTAATTCTTACATTCCAACACCACATATGGTGCAAAATTACATTTAGGCCACCTTTTTGTTGATATCAGGAAGTTTGTAATGCAACATCATGTATGGAGGTTGCTGGCTGTGACTGGTAGCTGGGTTCTGACTGCTATTTGAGATGCGACCACGTCGTCTCTGAGGCAAGATGCCACGTCTTGCCATATAGAAGCGAATTGTTGAAATTGGGATGTTGAAGATATCGGATACATTCTGAAAAGTCATTCCTTTTTGTACGCATTCTGCAGCCTTCTTGAGTTCAGCTTCTGAACGACGAATTCTTGTTGCTCCACCTGATCCAGGTGTAGAACTTGGCACAAATTCTTTTGGTTCTGAAGTATTTGGTGTTGAAGGGACTGGAATCTTGCCAGTAGTTGGTGATAAAACACACATCACATTTTGTAGCGCAAGAGCAGCATTTAAATCTGAAATATAAAAAGAATAAGATAAATTAGTAACAGGATAGAGAGAAACGTTTTTGAATAATTTAATTGTTAAAGCTGCAAGGAAGGAAAACAAAACCGAAGGATTAAATATAAAATACTGTAGTTACCCTTAATAAGATGCCAAATGCTATCCATTTCTCTTCAGTTAAAACCATGCCTTTGCAATCATTCAACTGAATAATACCCAAGAGAATTTGTATCCACCTGGTTCAAGATCAGAAATATTCCATGTCACACGCTATCATGAACCCATTCCAAGGGAACAATCCAAAATGTATGAGTTTCACTGGGAATACCCCATATAAACGAGCACAATAAACTTTTTATTTCCATCGTAGCTCAGTAACAAAGGCACCTTAACTTCTAAGGAAAGACTAAAACCTAAAGTAAGTTTCTATTTAAGAGTGGACTAGAAGTTTTGATCAATATACACATTCACAGGTTGAATCTAAGAGTCATATTAAGAATACATTTCAATAAGATCAAATAAACTCCTATATCAAGAAAGGAATCTTTTTTTCCCTTCAAAAGTGCAGTCTCACACCGTTCATTCCTTGAAACTTAGGTAACATAACCAATGGACTACGAGAAGAGCATCTTCCTGGTTCCACTGCAAGGCTCCGAAATTGAAGATGGAATCCTACATGGCCAGATGGCAACATGGCATGGCTGAGCATCCCTGCCTCACTGACAAGCCGTCTGTTTGTATTACTGACCATGACTCATGTTTTTCAACTCACCTCTCCACTGCTAGCTTCCCCACAATGAGGGCAGTACAATGCAATCTGCAGCAACTAGTATCACTTTCCCATTGCTTATGTGTATAAATCAGCAGTTTATTTCAGGGTCTTGCAGCAGCAACAAGCAGCTAACTTTCTGTATTTTTTCTTGCAGCACATCGGTTATGTCACCAAAGTTTCAAATAGGTTTCGGCATGAAGGGTGTGACACTTACCTTGTCAGTACTATCCAAAAAATTCCAATGTTACTACTACACAACAATTCAGAGAAAAAGGACGCTGAAGGAATGTAGCAGTTGGGGATCCAAAAGAGGTCAAAACATTAGTTATTTCTAAATCATAGCTGAAAATGTAAAATGATTAATGTAGAAAGAGATTCAGTGTTGTCAAGAAATATCTGTTCGTCATAAAGGCATGACCATGTGAGTTTATATCAAGGTCAAACTGGAACAATATATCGTTAATACCAATTAATAAATACACATTACACCGACAGTCTTCTCCTAGCCCGCCTAGTGGCCATGATCGTTAAGGTGGTCTGACACCATGATTAGCCAGTTCGAATATGTATTGTTCCAGTCTGACCTTGATATAGACTCTGTTGGCCATATGATGCTACAGGTGGTGATTCATCCATCGAATGGGGACATTAAGCCTTGAGCAGACCCCTGGGTGTTATTCGACAGGAGTAGGCTATGTGCTGGCACCGGGTTTCAACTTCTCCCTTCCTACCATCATATATCATGAGATTCATTTCATATCAGTAACTCCTCTGATAAGTCTGATGTCAGGTAGGGCATCCGGTTGTAAAAACTCGCTAGGAAGATTCATTGTTGATAAACTTAACCATAATAGGTATTTGCTTTGATCCTGTATTGACTTGTGTGAATCTATTAAAGAAACTATTATAGTTTTATTTAGATTCCACCTTGTCAATACACCTTATAAAGATTCATCTCACTTCATACCTGACCCCGTAGAGAAACGGAACAAGGGTTGGACATACATACATTACATACATACTGACAGTCTCCTCCTGCTACTTATCTTCGCTCGATGACAGTACTGCTGCAATGACAGCAGCTAGTTCTCAATAATACTGTGGTGTATTCATAACATTCCTTGCATCCACATACTAAACTCTGTCAATTCATTCACTGAAACAGGATCATTAGTTTTATGGTACTAACTGTTCCAACTAAATCTCTTATAAAAATTAAAGGGACACAAGGAAGAAAGTGAGAATATCACAATTTTTGTATTCCTCTCAGCAACATACCTTCACAAATCAGTACTTAAACTGTTGATGAGGATGATGATAGTATTTTAAGAGGCCCCATTTGAATTGGATTCTGATGTTGACTTTGATAACTATTTTGTTTTATGCAAGTTATTTAGTAATCAGACTGGGGTAATGGGGTTTGGCATGCTGACATGGTGGTCAAACTGCTCAGCTCTTAATTTGAATATTCATAATTGGAATCCTGTCAAATTTCGGTGGAATGTTCACAACGATCAGTGCAGGGTGACACGAATTAAAACCAGTCTTAAATCTCTGGCCAAGATCTAAACTGAGACGGGATGCACTGCCAACCTGATATGAACACGAGAAGGTGAGGTCAAAAGTAAAAAATTACGATCAGATTTATAGAATAAAATCAATATCAAACAAGGTAAAAGAAATGCATTTACTCAAGGGTGGTTAAGATTTTAATTCAGAAAAATAAGAAAAACCCAAATTCTTCAATTTTAATTCAGAAAAATAAGAAAAACCCAAATTCTTCAATTATGTACGCTAAACTCAAAGTAGTAGAATTTTTGTCACCAGTAATGTACACTCAGAATATGTATAACATCTCTGATTTTACATATACATTTTTACCCCCGAAGGGAGAAAGTAATTGTCATCAAAATCTGAAAGGCCTTCTAAAGTGAATAAACACTGGAGACATTGAAAAATAAGTCCCCATAACAAATAATCTGTAGTCTGATATTTGTAAGAAATAACACAGATTTGGTAGGACAGTCTGTAGACTGTTATGAGGTTCCTATTGCCTGATAGGTGACAAGAATTGCCAGTGCTTGGTGCTGGCTATCACCTGGTCACTTTGTAGTTACAAATTCGCTATATGTTAGAATAAGTACGACAATAAATGTATTACTATAGACAAGAGACTTTCATGCAAATGGATGTTTTTGTACAAGTTTGTCACATAGTTCAAACTTGGTAGGCATTCACTTCATGACTTCTGGTTTGAAATATATGGTACATAGTTTTATAGTGCATGTTTGCATGTTTTAGCCAATGTTTAGGCAAATTAATGCACAATGCATGTTTTAAATTTATTTCATGTGTACAGAGCATGTACTGTAGTGTGTTTTAGATTAAGAGTATATTTTACTGTAATGTAACGTAGTGTATTTCAGATTAAATGCATATTTTTATGTTACATTCAGCCAGTCACAACCTTCTGCCACACTTTACGACTTTTTTCATTCTCCATCTTTTAGTTTTCTAGGGTGAGATTATGTCATTTGGAGACAGCAGTATATTTTTGGCAATGTTTCACATTCCTCTATGGCAAGTGGGCAGGAAACAAAGGGCAGCTTGCATTTAATTTTCTGTGGTGAAGGAGATTATGGGGTTTCGCAAACCTCCAGTCGGCAAATTAGTTGTCCAGAATACTCAACTCACTGTTGCTATTTTCAAGTGCTATGTATATCCCACAGATTTGTTGCAAGTTTAGGGAATCTGAAAAGATCATTTGGTGGTAGAAGGTTTGTTTTCGGTCTCACAACAGCAGAAATTCTGCTACCATCAAAGAGTGATATGGTACTAAACATAGGGAATTCCATTAAACGTATTCTTCATCAAAGTGAAATTACTAACCACCCCTCGCCCTTAAATTGCCCTAAATAGAATATACTATTCCCCTTCTCCTTTCACACACAATTTGTGAGCTGTGAATCATGGAACAAGTGAAAGAATACCACAGAGATCTGCTGTTTAGTGCTTCACTGTTACTATAGCTCCAGGCAATAAATCCTCAAGACATGATCTTCATATGCAGTGGACTAAAGGAAAATAATTCCTTAGGACGTACGGGGAATGGTTTATTGTACTTACTGTGATAAAGAGGTGTTTTGTTTGTAATGCATTTTGGTACAATTTGCGCATATTAAAGTCTCCACTTGCTTAATTCCATACAGAACCCCTTGGTTTTCTTACTCCGATGTGGCTGTTGCAAAAGGCCTAGGACTATGTCCGTTACTTTTATAGCAACCAATCAGTAGGGACCTGCGTTTTTCATTTTATGTTTTGGTGGAAATCAAAGTTATTTTAGAAGAATATTGTATTATTTTTTTTAGAAGAGTTATTTAAAATCATTTTATTATAATATTTTGGTATTTTCAATGGCATAATAGAGCCATAACAGAGTACAAAGAGAAAATAAGAATGTTACTGACCAGCTTCTTAAACAGAATGATGTTGTCGAGTTGAGTGAGTGAGAGAACAAGTTGACCTTGTAAGACTGAGGTTCTTTTTCTTGCTTTACGTCACACCGACACAGAAAGGTCTTATAGCGACGGTGGGATAGGAAAGGCCTAGGAATGGGAAGGAAGCAGGTGTGGACTTAATTAAAGTACAGCCCCAGCATTTGACTGGTGTGAAAATAGGAAACCATGGAAAACCATCTTCAGGGCTGCCAAAAGTGGGGTTCTAACCCACTATCTCCTGGATGCAAGCTCACAGCTTCGCGCCCCGAACCGCACGGCCATCTTGCCCAGTTTGTAAGACTGTGATGGACACGATTGTTTATTCTCGTGGTGGAAAAACCTTTGTAAGAAGGAAAACACCGCAAATGTGCATTATTATGCATATAAAATTGATAAAGTGACATACTCGCATTATTGTCTCATTTCATTTTATTTTGCAAAATAAAGCTGTCTAATTGTTGAACTGTTAACAATGTTAAGTATAGGTAACTGTTTCTCAAGCATTTTAGGGAATATTTTTTAAAACTCAGTGTTATTGCAAACACGAAAAACCCAGGTCCCAACCAATCAGTAATTGTTCATCAGGGAGATTTTATTTTTAAACGTTATTTCTGAGAAACACAAACATCACAGATCAAATGCTCAAAAAAAGTTTCAAACTGACCAGCATGTAACTCAGTCTTGCATATGGCAAAAGCAAGTGTTGCAGAAAGAATACCCACAGAGTATGACAATGTGAACAGTTTGATCTCTTCCACAACAAAAGTAAAGTAACTTATACTGTACATGAAGTATTCCCCAATTCCTTGGTAGCATGAATACTGGTACAGTATTAAAATAATCAAATACCGACACATAAATTCTATGTTTAATGCCTTCTGGAAAGTTTCTGATTGCGTTGCTGCATATAAAGAAAGCTTGCCAGATTTGCTGCAATTTTCTACTGCATGAATGATGTCAAGTTGGTATGGAACCAAATTTCTCTTTTACTAGGGGTGGAAAGTAAAGGCTTCCACTATCCGTAACATCAGCACTCGGTGGGGTAGACTGGTTACCTCTATGTTCGGCCGCCATTGCCGTCAGAAATTAGCCTGGTACTAGGCTAACTGCAATGACAACAATAAAAAACGAGGAATGACAGTACATTACTGAATTACTGTTGTGAAATGTTGAGATCAGGAAGTCGCACAAAAATACCAACTACAAGGAGAGCTAATTATTGCAGCATTTCAGTGAAAATGAATCAGCGTACTAGGAAAGAATGTGATAACTCTGCAGAAGGTAGCTTGTTATCGACGGGTGAATCATCAGATGGTCATTATTTTATTACACAAATTTTAAATTATGTATGCCGTTTTCTTTAGCAGGCTGTAACTATGTTACTTTACTGAGGAATGTTCTCATGAGGTAGTCAAACAGGGACACCTTACTGTCCACATGAGTGCATCCATTTTTACCCCAACTACGAAGGAATTAATCATCATATCAAAAAAACTTTTTTTCTCCAGAACATATTTTTGGCCTATCTGCGAAAACTTTCTCACAACAACTTTTTTGGGCATAAAAACTAAATTGGCAAGCATAGTGGAAATCTCTAATCTTCGATTCCACCCTTGTTCGTCTCATTTATGTTTAGAAATGATGTTCCTTTACATGACCTAAATATATTCTTATTTTGAGTGATACTATATGTTTAGGGCTGTTGTAATCCAGAATCATGAAAATCTGGTTCAGAAATGTAAAAAATGGAACTGTTTTAAAAAGATCTTGCATCTGATTCACTGTGAGATTGCACAGTTTACCGTGATTTAGGGGCGAGTGGTATTTATTCCTTGTACCAAACCTACAAACTGCTGCAACTTCTCGTAACATGGACATAATAGGAGGAAATTTAATCAGTTCCTCATCATTACTATTGTTAACTAATACTTATTATGGTTTCCATTCATCTGTAATCATTTGCCTTTTTTGTCTCTTCCCTTTTCTCTGTACTTAGCTTTCTTCTTATCCCACAATTCCCACATCCAGACTGAAGATCTGTCAAGATGGCCCATCAACGAGTGTTGATGCCTGCCCTCATGATGAAGCTGAGAAGCAGAAATGAGCTCATTGGGGGCTGAGAAAACAATGATGTTGGAAAATTAGGATTGATGAGGAAAAAGCCTGTCTATATGAGGATGGCAGTGTATGAAGATGTGGAGACTGTCCTTGTCCTTTTGTGCTTTCTTTCCATTTCTCCCTGTCATTGTGTTCATGCTATTATGTTTTCCTTTCTGTTTACAACTTGTTACAGCTTTTTTGATTCGTGAATATATTTTGTTATGCAGGGTGTATCCGTGATGATGTTACGAACTTTTAGCGATGATGGAGGATGGCAAATGGATCAATTTGAGATAAGGAACCATATTCCAGAAAGGACAGAGTCAAGAAAAATTCGACTCATAAGTCTGTTTACCTGCATGAGTTTTACAAACTGCTCCATTTTCAACAAACATTCGAAATGGCATCCCCCTGCATCAATGCAGGCATGGTATCGTAGCACAAAGTTCTGTCGTACCCGTTAAAAATCCCCGGTGTCGTTTGAACATCGTCGCAGGCAGTAAGAGTTCTTGCCAGTCTTGACAGGTGTCTCGCACAGAATGCTTTTTCACATGGCCCCACAAGAAGAAATCAAGTGGGGTGAGATCAGGTAAACGAGCGGGCCACGAAACAGGACCTCCTCTTCCTATCCACTTTGCAGGGAATGTCTGATCCAGGTGTTCACGAACCCTCAGTCCAAAGTGAGGTGGGGCTCCATCATGTTGAAACCACATCCGTTGACGAAGGGCAAGTGGGATGTGTTCCAGGAACGTGGGTAGTACATCTCTGAGCACCACTGTGTACACTGCTGCATTTAGGTGGGGAGGAAGAAGAAATGGGCCTACTACATAATCACTGACTATGCCTGCACACACGTTGACTGAAAGTTTGTGCTGATGGCTCTTCACAACTGTAGCATGGGGATTCTAATTGGCCCAAACATAACTATTGTGACTATTTATCATTCCGTCTCTGGTGAAACAGGCTTCATCTGCGAAAAGCACATATGCAGGAAAGTGAGGATCGACTGCAAGGCGCTGCAAGACCCATTGGCTAAACACGACTCGAGGTGCGAAGTCACCAGGACTCAAAGCCTGCACTTTCTGTGGATGGTAGGGGTGTAGCTGCATTTCACGTAATAATCACCATACAATCATATGTGAAACATTAATTTCATTTCCGCTCCTCTGCTGTTTCCGTTTGCTTGTCCATACAGGAACACATTACCTGCAAGTTCAGTACCCTGGTACAACTTCATTTGAACAGGACTGATCAACGTACCACTTCAATCGGTAAACACAGACTTAAGCCTACAGTACAGTCATCGCACACTGATCACGTCAGTACACAGTACACCATCTGCATTGGAGTTGTTGAGTTATTATCCTAGCCTCTTCTGCTCATTGGAATTGTCTCCCCTATTGTACTCTTAGCACATGTAGTGTACAGTACAATCGGAGGTATCAAACCGATTTTTGCTTTAACTTTTGACTGCCGGCCACAATGGTGTAGTGGATATGGCGTTAGTCTACTAATCCCAAGTTAACGGGTTCAAACCTGACTGAGGTCGGTGGCTTTTAAGGTTGTTTAAAGGTGACAACCCCATGTCGTTGGCTTCCGGCATGTTAAAGAACTACTGCGGGACAAAATTCTGACACACCGGTATCTGTTAAGAATGGGTGGACTTTAAACAATTTGGATTATTAATAACTTTTGACTCAAACATTTCCGGACTATGGTTCCTTATCTCAAACTGATCCGTTTGCCATCCTCCATCATCCCTGAAAGTTAACATCATCATGGATATACCTTGTAATTGTGTAAAGAGGCTGCTCTTAGATGGAGGCTTACAGTTTGATATCCATGCGAGAAATTCTCCTCTGGCCATCGTGTTCACATAACGTATTTGTTTAAAAGACAGTGATCAAATGCATTGTATGAAAGGTTTGAAACACTCATCGTTCCTTGCTGCAGTATTCAAACATTCCTGCTTTTCAGGACAGGGATTCAACAATACTTCATCATCTAACTTTAAGTCATAAGTCATTCAGTATAAAGAAGGCTTTATGACTTTAGATCATTTATGTGCTATACGGGAGTATGAAAAAAAGAAGCTGTGAAGTACTGCGAGGTGATAATGATTATTGTTATTCTAGAAATGTAATGATATATTCAGATATTGTAATCGTATAACTAAATCCTGGTTGTATGCTGTAATTTATTTATCTACTGTTGTATTTAATATATTATAACAATAGCTCCCAAATTACCCAATTTGATTTGGCAATGCAGCATAGCTGTTTTACTCTATAATGTTGTTATATCTTTCGAGCTTTTCTTACGAATAATAACTGGGGAGATACCACTCTGATGCAATAAGACAAATTAAGAGAGCAGCAGATTGATAACAGATTAGAAACTCATCAAATATAAAAATGATCATCTTATAGGAATACTTTGATTTCAAACAGAAGTAGCTACTAAGCAGGTAAAAGATAATATCAGAATATGAAAGGGTCCACTCAATGAATCCTCCAGGGCAAAGATTAAAGTTTAGGAACTTTCAACTACCGGTACTTGAAAAGATGAGAAAAGCAATGTGAAAGAGAAATTCTTCTCATCTCTCTTGATAAACAACAGAAGTTGAAAATTTACAACCCATTACAATGAAAGATGTAAACTTCAAATATTCAACAGTAGATATTGCTGAAACCTTACAAAGAATATTTTAAACCCTTTTTCAGCTAGGCCTTGCCAACAGGGTCAGAAATTGAATGCATGTTGACTTCATAAAAAATGATATTTTTCTTTTGACTCTTGAACAATTCACAACCACAAATTTAGCAGGAAAAGCTAATTAGGTACCAATCAATTAACATGAAGGCCCTAGTAATTTCCCCAAATGGTATTTTTTTCAGTCAAGTAATAATATAGTAAAATAGCCACCAGATGCTTTTTTTAATATTCTAAGTACTCTCCTTTGTCATTACACAAATAAGAGGTTATATACTCACCAGTTTGAAAATCCTTTCATCAGGGAAAATAATCTGAGAATGGAATTTTATCTACACATATTTCTGGAAATTTGTGAAAAATGTAATAATTGCAAATACGCCTGTTATTATTTCTCATCTGGCACCTTTTAATGTAACATAAAATTTTGGATATTATATTTTGCACAACTTTTATCAATACAGTAAAACATGACATTTCCTGTTTTGGCACCCTTATTATTGCTATACCACTGGTCAAAAATAATACTGTATATAGTCTACTGAACAATCTGACTATCCCTGAGACTATGCTGAGTTTCAATATTTTCTGTTTTAAAGCTGTTTCTCCCATGATGATGTAACAAACAGAGAGACAAAAAATTGAACTGAACCTACTTTCAACTTCTGTATACCTAATCTGAGTTTATAAAAATGTAGGAGACAAGCGTTTGGATAAAATAATTACTTTTATTTCTATAAACAGATACTGCAGATGTATTTTGAAAAGGACTTCTCTGATTTCAAGAGTTAACCTTCTTAATAATTTTTGAGGAAGTAAAAAAAGAGAAAACAGAGATATAGGCACAACTTTTGTAGAGTTCACAGTCTGTTGTAAAATCAGGAATCTGAAATATCCAAAATGCAGTAAACTGTTCATAATGGCAAAATTATAATTTCTCACGTGAAACATTACATGCTTATTGCATAAGCATATGTTTTGAAACATACAGAAATAAATAAAGCTACTATTCAGAAAAATGTGTTGTGGAAGAACTGGTATGTTGCAATGTTGGAAGTTTACACAGGAAATTCACACCTAAGATTCTGTTCAGTTTCTTCTTACTCTACATGAGGCCATTAGAACAGCAGAAGCATATGTGTCAAAAGCTAGTTTAGAGAAAAACGCATTTAAAGTTTTGTTAAGTATCACATAGAGAAACATCTACACATACTTCAAAATATTTGATAAAAATATTGTACAGTGTTCAGAAATGAACTGGCAGGCATTATTACTGTAAATTAGAAAATACAATTTTACAGATACTCCAGGTTTTTTAACACTAATTTTATATAATTTGTAACTTTAATTTAAATGAATGACTTTATAAACTACCATGCGCTCCGAGCTCGATAGCTGCAGTTGCTTAAGTGTGGCCAGTATCCAGTATTCGGGAGATAGTGGGTTCGAACCCCACTGTCGGCAGCCCTGAAGATGGTTTTCCGTGGTTTCCCATTTTCACACCAGGCAAATGCTGGGGCTGTACCTTAATTAAGGCCACGGCCGCTCCCACTCCTAGCCCCTCCATGTCCCATCGTTGCCATAAGACCTATCTGTGTCGGTGCGACGTAAAGCAAATAGCAGTAAAATAAAACTATCGTGTGCAATCTGTGAGAAGGCCTGTCTGTTTTCACATCCACACTTGTCATTCACTTATTAAATAGCTGTTCTGCAAATTATAATTCCCTATTTCCCAAAATTCTCAAAAAATATTTTATCAATTTCATCTCGACCCACTTTCTTGAAACAAACACTCTGACAAGGAGGCCTTACTTCCTTTGCACTTACAACATTTTTAGGTTTTGAACTTAAATAATCTTCACCTGTATTTCTCTTTTTCTTGGCTACATTTATTTTCCATTTGTTTTTCTGTACACAGCATTTTCTAGGACGACTTATGTGATCAGAAGGATAAGTACTGTCTGCATCACTCATTGTCTACGCTTAATAAAAGTCTACACTACAAGTTTCATTCCTTAAATGACAATGGTTAAGAACACAAATAAAAATACGCACCACTAAATTCGCCAAATAAATACCTATTACTGCAAGAACTGCACGGTATCGAGAATGAGTGTTATAACAAGTTTCTGAAGCAAAAGAATGAATAAAAAAGCAAACTTTCAAACAGATACCACCATACAAGAAAGATTAAAACAACAAATATTCATTAGAATGCTTTTGAAGGAATTTATGAGGGTTGAAGGGCTGAAAACCAGCAACACCCTCTATTAAGAGATTTATTGCCCCGTGGTGTTATACACGCAGTAGCTATCGCAGGACAGCAACTGGCTGGCAGGCTGGCTCATACGTCTCTGCTATTCTTGAGATTGAGCTGCACTGCATAAGGTTAAACGACATGCTATATTCAAATGGAGGTTTCATTTATAATCAAGGCATATCCATCCTTCACACTTAACAGCTATGAAAGAGTACAAAACATACTATATGTTGCAAGAAAAAAAAGAATACTTTGGCGCAAACGCCTTGGCTATTCTAAGCACCTCATATGTATTTTTCTACTCTCCAATTGTTTTTAACACAGACACAGCCCTACCCAGTGAGTGGCGCACCTGCCTCTGTGGGTCCCAGAGCACACTGACCCAGTGTGTAACATCTAGCAAGGGTCCCAGCTCAGGGTTATGAGTGAAGACCTCAACATCATCTATGGCAGAGAAGGTGGACTTCAGTGCGGTAGAAATGGTGGAAGAAGCAGCTTTGGACTTGGGGATAAATATGAGTACAATCTCAAGCGGCCAATGGCTTCGGGCAGATGATCCTTGGTGGAGGCAATACCATAAAAGTCCATCTAGCAGCGTCTGCACTCCATGTTAGGGGCGGCCTGAAAGAATCCTTGCAGTATAAAATGCCTTTGGATGTGGTAAGCCCATCATACTAACAGCCTATAAAATGACTGAGAGCGAGTCGAGGCCTCGGAAACACAGTTCCTGGCGTTCTTGTTCTGGGGGAACTGTGAAAAGTGATCAACCAGCGACAAAGATTGCAATCATAAATGTCTTGACTCTTAACGGCAATACAGAAGGAAAGAAGGACTTTGCATTGTTGGAATTGAGTGAAACCAAGTTGAAAAGAAAGGGACAGAAGTGATTGAGGAAGGGGTTTCAGTTGTTTTGGAGTGGAGGTGCAAACTGCAATAATGGAGTAAGTTTTATTGTGAGGGAAGACCTGGTACAGTACACAGAGAATGTCTACCAGATGAATGACAGAATCATGAAAATCGGGATTGACTTGGAGAGTGGAGTGCAAGATTTTATCAAATATATACACCTCAGACGAATAATATCCAAGAGAGTCTAGAGGAGTTCTGGGAAAAACTGGTGAGGTGCGTCGAAGATAAAGAAGTGGTGATAATGGGAGACATGAATGCTCTCAGAGGAACACACAGGCAAGGTAAAGAGGAAATAAATGGGTCTTTTCAGTTACAGAAATAAAAACGCAGAAGGAGAGCTACTACTAGATTTTTATAAGAAGAATGGATTAATAGTATGCAATACATGGTTCAGAAAGAAGAACAGCCAAAAAATAATTAGATGTCGATGGAGGCAAAGGAGAACAAAAATAATGATTGATCTGATTTCAGTCGGGAGAGAGAGAGAAATGCAAACAATTGGAAGATGTGACAGCTATGCCAAGAGAATATTTTGAAGGAGACCATAAAATTGTAGTAGCTACATTAAGACTTGGTGAGATAGTGAAATTAAAAGAGAAAAAAGAATAAAGGTATTAAAATTAAAGAAGGAAGCACAAGAGAAGTTCCAAGATGAAATGAAAAAACAAATTCCTGAAGAAGAGGGTGGCAGTCTTGAAGAGGAACAGGCGAAGTTCAAACAAGGAATGGTGAAATGTGCAGAAGATATTTGTGGTAGAGTATCAGGGAAAAGGAAGGAAAATGAGATACCCTGGTGGAATAACAAAGTAAGGGAAGCAGTGAAAGAAAAACAAAA
Organism: Anabrus simplex; assembly: GCF_040414725.1. Lineage (NCBI taxonomy): Eukaryota > Metazoa > Arthropoda > Insecta > Orthoptera > Tettigoniidae > Anabrus > Anabrus simplex. Next base: position 494,649,207 of record NC_090265.1, read on the forward strand.
AGTATGGAGGAGCTGGACAGGAGGCAGAAATAAGGAGAGTAGGCAAAAATATCATGAAACAAAGAAAGCATGTCAGAAAATTGTACAGGAAGAGAAACAGAAGTATTGGGAAAAAATTTGCAGGAACCTTGCAAGAGGATGTTAAAGGAAGTAAGAAAGTGTTACATGCACTGGTTGAAAGCAAAGTAAACAGGAGAGAAGATACAAAATTTGTAACGACCGATGCAGGACAAATTTTGATACAAAGAGAGGATATTCTCCTGCACGGGAGGAGTATTTTGTTAAATTACTTAATATCAAATTCAAAGAACTGGAGGAAGAGGAGGAAAATGAAGAAGAAATGGTGCAAGAAAACCAATATGAAGATATAACAATGTTGAAAATAGAAGGAGCTATAAAGAAGATGAAAAGTGGCAAAGCATCGAGCGTGGATAGGTGGCTGCAGAGATTATAAAGGCAGCAGGACCAGTAGGGTTACATTGGATTACAGATTATTTTGTGTGATATGGAAGAAAAAAAGAAAAACCGGAAGACTGGAGGAAGGGTCTGATAATCCCAACATTCAAGAACGGTGATAAGAATGTAGCAACTATAGTGGAATCACCCACATTTTACATGTAGCAAAGATCTTTGAGAGGATATTAGAAAACTGAGGATGAAGGTAGAAAAGGAAACAGAGGAAGAACAATATGGATTTAAGAAAAGATAGATCAACTTTTGATCTCATTTTTGCATTAAGAAGATGGAAAAAAGATGTGAGTTCAGGAAGGATTTAGTGATGATATTTATAGAATATTGAGAAGGCATATGATTTGTACCATGGCAACTGGTCTGGGATGCACTGATAAAAAAGAAGGTAGGCAGAGCAGAAGTACAAATGATCAAAGCCATGTATGAAAAGTGTGTAAGTAGTGTGAGACTAAGATAAAACAAACTGGTTCAATGTAGAAACAGGACTTCACCAAGGAAGTGTATTATCCCTTCTACTTTTCATCACAGTCATGGATGTACCACAAGAGTGTATGGCCTTACTCTTTTCAGGCAACATTGTAACACACAGAGAAAATGAAATGGAATTACAAGAACAAGTTACTGTATGGAATCAGGAGATAGAGGAATATGGAATGAAAACAAGTGTGGAGAAGATTAAGACAGTAGCAGTGACGAGAGGTAATAGAGAAGGAAGAGTGAATATTGAAGTTAATGGAAGACAATTAGAAGTTGTGAAGAGCTTCGAATATTTGGAGAGTATACTCACACAAGAAGAAATTGGAAAGAGAATCCAACAAGCCAATAGGTTTTACCAATGTGTGAGAAATACATACGTATAGTATGGAACCGGGACGTACCAGAAAAATGCAAGAAAATTCTGTACTCATTGTATTACACACCAATTTTGACATATGCGGCAGGCACATGGACAACAACAAAGCAGGATGAAAGCAGTATCCAAGCAGCCGAGATGAAATGCTTTAGAGGAATAATTGGGAATACACAAAGGGATTAAATCAGAATCATAAAAATCAGAGAGAGAAATGGATTCCTTAAACTGCAAGACAAGACAGAGACTAGTAAGCTGAAATGATATGGACACATGATAAGAATAGAATAGGATAGAGTTCCAAAGTGAATATTTATGGAGAGAATAATAGGAAGACAATGGGAAGACTCTGAAAGAGATGGATGGATATGGTAAAGGAGAGTATGGAGAAAAGAGGAGTAAAAGTAGAAGAAATATTGATGGAAGGAAGGGAGTGGTGGAGAGATAGAAAACTGTGGAGGTCTACCCAGAAGATTGGAAATGGAAGATGAAGGTGCTGTCTCATATATCAGAGGTTTTAGGAATGAAATTCTGATGTAGTCGGTTGGCTGCTAAAGATTCACGTCCACAGATTTACTGGTATGTACAACAACTCCTTTTCAGAACAAACCTCCATTACTCTGAAAATTCATACTAATCGAAGGTTGTTAAACATGCACCATTATTACTATTATTATTATGAATAATAATTCATTCTGCCACTTTTCAGAAGAAGCCACTGGTTCTATACAATGCACTGTAGATAATAGCAAATCATACTTTATGAGAAATAACAATGTAAAGATCAGCCAATAAGTAGTACATATCAACTTGGAATTTTATATTAACTGACCTGTGTCTTCTATAAATCTCTGGATAAATCATATACATATACGCTTTCTAGGTAAAAATAGGGAAATAGTTTGGAAAGGACACATCCATCCCACCCTCCAAAGCCATATGAGACCAAAACACAATATTTGTTTCCAGACTGATAATTGTACATTTCTTATATTTTCATCCATTTATACTGACAGCAAAACAAATATGATTTATATTGTGTGTACTTCTGTTAAAATAAAACTATCTTGCAGATAAAATGTAGAGTTAAGTAGTAAATGGACCAAGCACACCAGATCTTTTTCTCTCTCTATATATACACTTGTATATAAAATTCAGCATCTGTCCGCACGTATTCCATTATAACTCAATAACTACACAAGAGATTCTTGTGCAGTTTCCGCTGTTGCCTAGAGGATCTCCTAAGGAAGGTTTCCGTGTGTTAAACATTGAACTTTTATGAAAGCCAAGCAGTAATGATTTCTGCAAAACAACTCTATGAAAATGATGCCACATGAACACTTTATTGGCTTATGCTGCCTAAAACATTTAAAATAGCCACAAACTACATACACAAGTAATTGTAGAGCACAAACATTTATACAAAAAAGTTTGCAATACCACATATCTATCTTTAATCTGTTGCTCACAATAAGAGTTTTTACATTTCGTTAATAGTAGAAAGCCACTAAATACAAGGAGAACATTCCTGAGGCTCGGCTTAACCATTGTAAGATATCTACAAACTATAAGCGTAAGAATTATAGAGCATAAAATGTTCTAAAAAAAGCCTGCAGGACCACACACATCTATCTTTAAGTTATCATCCTCAATTACATAGCTAAAACTGGTGCACCTTTGTGTTCTACTTAGTGATTTTTATTTTATTTATTTTTTTATAAAACTTAAGGTCACAATCGCTTGGATTCACAAGACAAAGTGTGTGGAGCTGCAGGTAGAAGCTATTTAGAAATAAAATAAGCATATCATTGCTTAGTGAGAGTCACTGGATCAAGTAATGTAATACTTATTAAAAAAGAAAGTAAATACACTTGAAAAAAGTAGGTTTCTTTATTTTCAGTGAGTCAATAATAACAAATACATCAAAAGGAGGAATTAAATCTTTAAGATCTTTCAATACATCTTCATACAATTATTGCCATCAAACTGGAGTAACCTAGGCTAACGAAGAAATTCATATTCTTACATCCTTTCCAAAACATTTATTTCTCAGTAACTATTGCTTCACAAAACTTAAACAGCTCAAAGATTAACACTTCAATAAGAATTCGTTATTCATCATGATCAATTCTTTGATTTCAACTCATTATAATTAAAGATTGTTAGAAACAATGGAGTGACATTAATATAAGGTACAGATCACAGATGATTTTTGATTTGAATAAAAACTACAAACAATTCCATGATGGGGGAGGCAAAATCCAATGACTTTGCTGACCTAAACCACGATGAACAGGAAAAAATAAAGGCTTATAATAATCTACCAGAGTAGAAGCTGTTTTATCTGACAATCAATCATCCAGAAAGTTCTACTAACCAGAAAATCGATCAAGTGCTTCGTTCTGCTTCACTACTCTATCAACTGGCAGTGAGAGTTTGAAAATCAAGCACAATTTCTACAAGTGCCTGCCAGATAGTGCAGCATAACTAAGTTAACTGTTGCCACTACCTTTATAGTATTGTACTCAGTGTGTTCTGCATTGTATCATTCAAACACAACTGCAGTATCATGGAAGGAGAAAGTAAGAAGAAGAAATGAGTAGTATTAGCAATAAAAGAAAACAATTGGCATATGTCATAGATTTCATAGTGGCAAAAACGAAAATTGTACCAGACCATTGATGATATGACACACTTAAGTAGAAAGATGAACTGCTGAATTCCATTCAAGCACAGGATCGACTAAGGCCATTTTTGGATGCTGCATTCAATGGAAAACCATAATTATATTAAAGGCTACAGAATTATACGAGAGAGTTTATTTAACAGAGGGGTGCACCTTATCAGATGGATGGTTAACTGTTTTCAAGACTCGCCATGGTAAAGAATAATTAGGTATATTGTAACAGTATATTAAGAAAGTGACTATGAAACAGCGTTTGAATATACGGAAAACTATGATAACCAGCATCCCCTCGGTCCCAAAGGTGCTGGAAAAAACAGATTTTATTGCACCTTGCTTGCCAATCAAATAAACCTACAATCAGATGCCAACAAAAACATCAACTGTAATCCACAATGCTCAACTGATTCACAACAGCTGCACAGCACAGAACCAAAGTACCTATTCATAGATTCATAATGATCAAGTAAATTCAACAAAAGTACCAAAATTTAGAATATTAATTTACAATAAGCTAACAGGAAACAGACAGGAAAAAATGTAATGCTCAAAGAAAATGAGGAACCAAAACTGCTACAGACCAATGAGGTGAAACAATATTTTTTTTTTTTTTTTTTTTTTTTGCTAGGGGCTTTACGTCACGCCGACACAGATAGGTCTTATGGAGACGATGGGATAGGAAAGGCCTAGGATTTGGAAGGAAGCGGCCGTGGCCTTAATTAAGGTACAGCCCCAGCATTTGCCTGGTGTGAAAATGGGAAACCACGGAAAACCATTTTCAGGGCTGCCGATAGTGGGATTCGAACCTACTATCTCCCGGATGCAAGCTCACAGCCTGCATCCGGGAGATAGTAGGTTCGAATCCCACTATCGGCAGCCCTGAAACAATATTCACACAGGCAATATCCAGTTAAATTCCATATGTTAATAATAATGCAAAGATGAAAATATTTCTGCAATATTCCCAGAAGTAATCTGCAACTTTATTGTCTGGTCAGAACATTTAATACAAAGTAATTTTTCTACTACAGCAAAAAATGAGAAATCAACATATGCAATTCTATAATATTTTTATCTTTCAAGAAATAAATTATTTGTACTATGGCATTTCTCCTTCATGTGGTAACTGTGTGTCTGAGAAATGATAACAATTTTATATTATTTATTTAAACTATACTTCCCATACTTGTGGGGTACCTATAATGACAAATTCAGATTTGTATATCTAGTACAAAAGATTACAATACAGTTCTAAATAAATCTGCATTGGTAAGACTATTAATCAATTATGTGACAAACAGTACAGAACTATAAAAGTTGAAAATCAAGAAAAAGACACATTATGTATCAATGCAATGTGAAATTAATTTATATCAGTTACAAGTGTTCACAAAGCATAAAATATTTAATTTCTTCACTACATTTTTTGAAAACTCAAGAGGTTTAAATGAATATGGATATTTCAGGGATGTTTCAAAAGGGAGGAGACAGAGGAAAATACTGCCCAGTAGACAAATGCTTAAGCATATAAATTTAAAAAATAAATAAATATATATATCAGGAAGTAAATTACAAACATTGAAGACATTTGTTACTTAAGTTCTAAGAGTACAAAAATTTAAAACGCGACCTTCGTGCTTCACTAATAATTCACAGTTGCACCCTCTCCCTCGAGTATTATTACAAAGTACAATGAAACAATTCTACTGAGTCTGACTATAAAAGTTTCGTCTTCGTCCACTGCCAGGCCAAACTGCCAGAAACCCATGCCGCTTCATAAAATCGTATAGTGTTGTGCGAGGCACTTTGTACGTTTCTGCTGCTTGTCGTAAGGACACACCACGCAATACTTCAACAGCTGCCAGCTGCAACTTGTCCTGGTCTTTGCGAATTGGGCGTCCTGGTACATTCCAACATTTATCATCTGTTTTAACTTGTTGTCCCTTCAATGGTCTGAAAGTGGGATTCCATTCTAACGTCTCAAATCTCTGTATTATGGGTCTCTCTGCAACATCCTTGACTGAAAGAGAGTACAGAAAAAATATTTTTATTTCTTTATCCTGCCCAAAGAAAGCCATTTTTTCCACAACTCACATCAAAATATATTTTTCTCTACTAGCGAATAACATTAGAAAAACATAACACAAAAGCTCCATACTCACAGGTCTAATTCTTGCAAGTATTAAGGAAACAAAATATCTGCATAAGGTGAGTTAACTCTTAGTTTCAGACATGAAAGTAAATACTATCTCTTACAGATTAAGTGATATTATTTACAAGTAGGGGTCTTAAATATCTTCAATAGCTTTTTTTAATTCAACACAAAGAGCTATTTAAATATCGCATCACACTGATGCTGCCTCGATAAAATTTCCACCGAAAGTAAACATCAAGATAGTTTTCTTGATTCTGATGCCGATGGTGACTGTCGTTTTAAAGGCCGAAATGATTATCTTATTAGTCCTCCTCTTGCGTCACTAGAAATATTGAATGCCATCACATTACCATTAGAAAGCTAATAAAAACGGAATCGAATTTAGAACACAGTAGTCTTCTAAATCTGGAAATCTGTAGTCTCTTTTGTTTCAAAATTAGAGAAGCAGCTGCACCAGCAGCAGCAGGAAAACTCTTTGGTCAGTAGATTTATCCATTTACATTCTTCGTTTGAATCTGTCGGATTCTTAAATTTTATTTTTCAATTCAGAACTGGCATTTCAACCTATTTTAAGTCTTTCTATACTATTACCAAAAGATAAAGAGATTGCATGCACTCGTGTAGCAGTTCCCAAATGGTGTGTCCCAAACTTGCCTGGCAGTGTTGTTATAATCATTATAAAATATCAAAGCCATCTTATTAACAGTGCTGATGGTAGTACTAATTATTATAACTAATCATATACAGTCGTATCAGCACACTAAATTGTATTTCACAACCGGTTTTTGGATTCTAAGGTCCATCATCAGTCTCACACGTTTTTGATTTGCAGTACTCTGTTTGGACTCTAAGGTCCATCATCAGTCCAAAAACCAGTTTTGAAATAAAATTTAGTGTGCTGATATGACTGTATTTGATTAATAATAATAATAATAATAATAATAATAATAATAATAATAATAATAATAATAATAATAATAATAATAATAATAATAATAATAATAAGTGGCAGTGTTATGAAAAAAATAAAAATAAAATAAATACACATATAGGGAAAATATTTAATTTAAAAAAAAACAGGTTAGTGTATTAAATATTTTGGTAATTCTTTTATTAACCTTGGAGAACTGCAAAGATGTAATAAAAACTGATATGTTGGTATCATTATTGTTGTAACTGAGTGGGGAATTCAGAGCTGTGTACTTTTGCACAATTGTTCACTACAGGGAAGAGTCACAAACACATCCATAATTTTTAACCTACAGAAAGACATCTCTTCCTTTTAATGCTATTCAGTACTAAAAATCCCTGTTCGCACAGGTATGTTCTTAAAAACAAAGTAGTATGGAAGGGCATTAGTGATCAGTATGTTTCTCAAGAGTTTGTGATCTACTGGGACTTCTCCCTAGCATTTGAAATCATTCTAATACAGGCCAGAAGGGTGGCTATATAGCACAAGATGAAACAGAGTACTGTGAATCAAAAACGTCAGCCCGAAGGCGAACAGATTACGAGGTGCTGTGAGGTCAGCACAACAAATCCTCTCAGGCATTTATCTTGGCTTTCTAGATCGGGACTGACATCTCACCGTTAGGCAGCTCCTCAATTGTAATCACACAGGCTGAGTTGACCTTGAACCAGCCGTCAGATACATGTTATAATCATTATAAAATATCAAAGCCATCTTATTAACAGTGCTGATGGTAGTACTAAAAACCTTGCGCTTCGGGGAAAGAGGCAGGCATGCTACTCCTACACTGTGGGGCTGGAATTTCTGCGACTATTTGAGGGTTTTTCTTGAAATTTGGCCTCTGTACATTATTAATGAGCATTTTGTATGGTTTGAAAAAAATAGATGATTGTGTGTGATGATGTTAGCTATTACCAGATTTTCAATATTCTGTTCTCAAATTTACAACAACAATAATAATAATAATAATAATAATAATAATAATAATAATAATAATAATAGTAGTAGTAGTAGTCGTAGTAGTAGTAATATCCCTACAAGTGAAATTGGGCAATTTTTTTTATTTGTCTTGAAAGAACAAGTTTTATTTGAGAAGTTGAACCACCCTGATATTAACATGTACATATATACAGGATGAACCGAAATCTGCACACTCGGGCATCACAGCGCGACTCCTCACACGCCAGCAATTAAAAAATGTCTCTCACAACAGTTCGCCCTGCGAGTATATCCGGCAGAGAAAGGACGTTGAAGAGTGGCAATATCGCAACACTGTAACCACATGTAGGGTAACTACCTCTGTCAGCACATATTAGTCGTGCTGTACAGCTGGTGCAGTGGATCGAGTTTTGTGTTAGCATGTAGGAGGTCAAGAGGTCGATCCTGGGTTGAGGCGTATGTTTTTATTTCATAAATGTCGTCCAGGTGATATGGTATCTGGCATCTTAATCGTCAACAGCGAATAAATTCACGCCCACGACGTGGAAAGGGCGTCTTTCAAAGCTGACCAATGAAAACGATTGTTCGTCCATTTCTAGGATCGTAGTATGTAAGTGCAAATGGTTTCTAGAGGACCTGCTGCAATCTCCTCCAGACTTGCAAACAACCATCTGAATGATATAATATGAAAAGGGATTCATCCCAGACCAGCACAGGATATCAGCGTCTTAGCTATCAGTGCAGATGATGGCTAGCGAACTGCAGTCTCCTGTCAGCCCAGTTCACGGACTTGGAGCGCATTGTCGGGATCTAAAATTAGCCTCTTGAAGCTGGTTTCTGACTATTTGGTCACTAACTCATACACCGGAAACCTACTATAGATCGACCTGTAGTGTTTATGCTGTAACTTTGCAGTTTTGGAGAGCTTTTAGATGCACAAAACATTCCTGCCCTGGGGTTGTTTTCCTTTGGCGGCCCATGCAAGGTCATCTGGCAACACTTTCAATCTGCTGGAAATAACATGTACTATACGTATATAACATGACCTAATAGGTTGAAAGTCGATTTCGATTACAATGTGGTCTTGAAAATTCAATATTCATTGACTTGGCCCACAACAGGCTACTTGCACACACTCTACAGTGCGATGGCAGTACTGCCAGATCTGTAGCTTAGATCCTTTCCAACAGAACAAATATGACCTATGCCACCATAGCTCAGTGGTAGAACAACCGATGCAAAATCGGGAGATCGTAGGTTCGGATCCCACTGGTGTCCAGTAGACCATTTTTGTTCCGTACTTAACACCTCTTCAACATGTACTATATGTACGTAACACGACCTAATAGATGGTAAGTCGATTTCGAGGGAAATTCTAATATAAAGTTTTAAAAGTATAGAATTATTTGGCATTTTCTTATTGGTAACCCCTTGTTTTCTAATTAAATGTGACCATTTTGTTTCATCCTTGAGGATAGCAACATCTTAAGAATTCTGCATTTAAAAAAGTGAATCAGGAAATTACGTTATGAAATATGGTCAAGATTCTTGCTTTACCCATTGACCATGAGAGTACATTATGCAACTCAACGAACATCATACAAGATACAGAGCAGTTGTGCTCATATGCAACACCTACTCTTCTGAATGGAGCATACATCTAAAAAAATAAACTACTGGGAATTTAAAAAATGAAAACTGGTACAAAGATGAAGGAAGATGTGATCTACTGCATCAGATGAAATTTAAAAAAGCAAAATGTGAAGATCTCTTAGTGTATAAAGCGGTTTAAAATTCGTACAGCCTTCCATTACGGTAGTACTAGGAATTATATACATGCATGTATGACACATAATTGACAACATTTAACAAAATGTAAATTTAGAACTGTTAGGTTGTTCAGTCTACTGAAACTAATTTTGAATAAATAGATTTAAAACTACCTGAAGAAGAAAACACATACCTACAGCATTATACCTGAAAAAGGAACAACTTAATGAAAATAGAATAGCATGTTTCGTACTTGAACGAACATCATCAGATTCTACCAAATCACACATAAAAATTTTTCAAAATGTATAAATTAAATCAAGCTATGATCAACTAGGACGCAAGATCATGGGCGAACTTAAACAGCGCCGGGACCGACTCAGTAGCGAGCTGGTATTGGGTCAGAAACAACATAGCAAACTGAAAACATACTTAAGTAAACTGAAGAACGGGCACTTGAAGTAAGAAAATGAAGTGCGATCTCTCGAAACCGAGCTGAGGAATGATGTCGTGCAGGATGAGAAGTGGTCCGAAGTAATATGTGTGATTGTGAAGTCGGGAGCTCAAGACCCGAAGGGGAAAGTGAGTGCCCTGCGTGAGAAGAAAATGGCAGGGAGACCTGATTAGAGCCCACCAGTAGAGATGGCAGCTCCGGAAGCGTTAAAATGGATACCCCATGGTGAGACAGGACCGCTTCCTGGGGAACATGCCAGACCCAGTTTGAGACCGGACTGACGCCAGAGGAACAAGCAGAATACCCGATCACCGAACTACGTGGGAAGAAGACGGAGGTACGACGCAACCTCCAGCCATGTTTGACCTACGAGGAGGTTGCGGGAGTACTTGACAGGCTCTGCACTGATCACCAACCAAGAGCTGCCTACCAAGTGCAGCTGCAAGAGAAGAGTCAGAGCACTGATAGAACACCGTGGGCATTCAACGCTAAGATAGAGTCACCAGGTGATGTGACCATGGGCCGCCCCTGGGTGACACCAAGTGCAAGGCAGCTGATATCTACGCTAAGCTCCACAGCGCCAAGAGCCATTCAAGGAGGATGCTCAGCGGGAAGCAGAACCTCAAGGTGGCTCTGACGATATCCCCGGAGATGGAGGCAGCGATGGCAACGGCACACCTGGAGCGACCCCACCCATTAGGAAACTGAATGCTAATGGAGGCCCAACCAGTGACTAATGAATATGAAGGCCATCTGACCAGGACGCTCGTCCCAGCACAAAGCTGCGCGTCAGTGCAAACATCGAGTTCGGCACCTCGGAAGAAGAGGAGACTCAGCGGGGCAAAGTTTGGGACATGCGAGTCATTTGTGTGGTGGACTACAAAGGTACTCAGGCTCTGGAAGTGGACAGAGGTGTGAACGCAGGGCAAGCCAGTGGAGCCTGCGGATCATCGCCAACTGAAACAAGGATGTCGCAGACCGGACCTAGTTGATCCCCCATGGGAAGGAGATGGCCACCCGATCAAATAATCTAGTGCCATATCATGGTGCAAGTTGCAACACCTTGCTCTTAGTGGGGAAGCAGTGAAACGCGGGCAGCCTCTACGTCTGCCATTTCAATCTCTGACTTTGGGAGGGACCAATGCGTGAAGCAGTAACCGCACATTCAGGCCCGTCAACCCCCCTCCAAGCTGCACCACTCATGGTTGAGCCTAGGTGGAAGACCCATGGTGACACGGGGTCCAAATGGAAAATGCATGAACAATTAACGTGAAGTTTTCTATCTCGCAAGGTTTCTAGATGTGTTCAGCCTCTGGACTCTTCTACAACGACTGGCCCGGGTATACGAATCAGGTGAGACCTGCGAGTTCAGTTCAGTTAGTGTTGTGGGTTCAGTGTGAGTTAGTTGAGCTTTGTCAGCGAGTTAAGTGTTGACAGTCAGAGTAAGTTGACAGCCTGTAGAGTATTTATTCATCCTGCATGTCTGTCACCATGAGGGGACACTTGGGTCAGCCGCTGTGTAGTGAATGTACAGTGCTGAAGTGGCGTGGAAGAGAACACTGGATATCATCAGGGGACAAGGAAAGGAGGTTATTGGAGGGAACAGACAGCGAAAATCATCCTGAACTGCGAGACTGACATGTGCAGGCTGTGAACTGGGGACTGTGACAGCAGTAACGAGAGCAACTGTGCGAGAGAGAGAGAGAGAGAGAGAGAGAGAGAGAGAGTGTGTGTGTGTGCGCGTGCGTGCGTGCGTGTGTGTGTGTGTGTGTGTGTGTGTGTGAGTAGGCGAAGACCCCGAGTGTGAATTAGTGTGATTTGTACTGTGGCATGTAAGTTGTGATCCTGACATGGCTGTGTGCGTGTTAATGTGTAGATTAAGTGCTACCAGTTCTCTGTGTTTATTTATCTACCGCACCATCATGTTACAATATCTTACTTTTAAAACTTGGCACAGAACAGGGAATTTAAATCACACTTAGAATATACAAGAGTTCTGCAGGCAGTAAGGTGTGGATTATTGAAGTCAGTACACCATTAGCTCTTATCATTAAACTATACATAAAAAATAGTTCTTTAGTGTGTGAACATTAAGTATCTGACCCATATGTAATTCTTTTACATTCTGATTAATAAACTGACAAATCAAAACTACGTTCAGCTGTTTTTAGGTCAGTTTGTTATGGCAACACAGTAAAATACAACATAATTTCACAAAATACACTGAAGTTGAAGTGAGAACTTGGAATTTACATTATAAATTATTTTATTACAGCAGGGTGAAATACTCCTGTCAATCAGACATACAAAAATATTTTAAGAAGCCTGCATCTTTATGTCCTAAACTATTCTTCATACATTGAATAATGGAGATATTAAAGATTTTTAGTTGCCTTTCTTACAGATCTGTATTATACAATTACAAGGGGTGTTTATTTTATAATGCAACACATTTTATTTCTCGGCCAATTTCAGTTTTTAAAAATTGAAATTTTGCTTGGGACATCTTTCAATATTCCCACTTCATCTCATAAAGTTTCATTAATTTCCAATATGTGGCAGTGCTATAACTAGCCTTCAAAATGGCGTAAGTAATGGAGGTGCGTACCAAACACAGAGCAGTTATTGAGTTTCTTTTGGCGGAAAACCAGGGCATCAGAGATATTCATAGGTGCTTGCAGAATGTCTATGGAGACCTGGCAGTGGACAAAAGCATGGTAAATCGTTGGGAAAGGCGTTTCATAATCACAACAAGGTCGACCACACAGTTGTGAGACCTGCAAAGTTGGAATGTGCGGGACACCCTTATTCGAGGTGATAAGATGGATCACAGACAAAAACCTTACTGCTGAACTTGACGCCTCTGTTGGTAGTGCTGACACACTTATCCACAGCTAGAGTATTAAAAGCTTTGTGCCCAATGGGTTCCTCAACACCTAACAAAAGACCATAAAGAGCAAAGAAGAAACATCTGTATGGAATTGCTTGCTCGTTATTGAGGCTGAAGGTGACAATTTCCTGACAAACATTGTCACAGGCGATGAAACATGGATTCATCACTTTGAACCGGAAACAAAACAGCAATCCATGCAGTGGTGCCACACCAACTCTTCCACAAAGAAAAAGTTCAAAATTGTACCCTCAGCTGGTAAAGTCATGGCTATGGTCTTCTGGGACTCTGAAGGGGTTATTCTGTTCGATGTCCTCTTTCGTGGTGAAACTATCACCTCTGAAGTGTATTATAGTATGTTACTCTAAGAAAATTGAAAAAACAACTTCAGCGTGTTTGTAGCAACAAAAATGCAAACAAACTTCTCATTCTCCACAATGCAAGACCTGCGCACCCAACAGGAGCTCACAAAACTTCAGTGGACTGTTCTTCCTCGTCCACCCTACAGCCCGGATCTCACGCCTTCTGACTTCCATCTGTTTGGCCCAATGAAGGATGCACGCTGCAGGAAGCACTACGTGGAATACGGGGAAGTTATCAATGCAGCACGACGCTGGCTCCGACATCAACCAGTCGAGTGGTGCCATGCAGGCATACGTGTTGTAACAAAAGGATTGGGGAATACCATGGTGTATTTGAATCCTCAATAAAACCAATCTGCTTTTAGAAAGAAAAAAAAAAAGTGTTGCATTATATACTGAACTCCCTTCATATCAACTATAAGTGCAAGATATTAAAAGCTTTTTAAAAAATGTGAGAAATGCTGAAGAAGCGGAGTAGATGATATGCTTCGAATGTTTAAGTGAGTCTCGGGATGGTAAAGGTGAAGTATGGGCAAAGGGTGCTGAAGTCAATGAAGGGGATAGCAGATCCGGCTAATCTACATCTAGCTGTTCTCACTACCAACCCTCCATTTGTGACAGGAACCTTGTGGCTTCCCTCTACTTAACAGTTCATACCTAATACCTGCCGTTATAGATTTAACTAATCTCTTTTACAAGTACTGACGTGCTGTTATCCAGCTGATTAGGATTTATGTTTGGATTTAAAAACCTTGCCATGTTATGAATAAACTGTCATCCGTAACCAGGCATACCAAATATATTAGACCATAAGAAAGAAAAATCTTGAAATATAAAGAAAATGTATTTAATTATATAGGAGTACAGTATCTGAAGAACAAAAATGACTATTTCTAATCAGCACATCACTTTCCACAGTAATTTATACTGTAGTTTGAATGACAGTAAGTAGGGGAGCAGATTATCAGGTAAGAATACTTACAAAATATAATACTTCATGTAGGTATAAACCTATTTGCAGTACCATATTATAGCAGGACCTACTTTTACATATTTCTCATCTACACACCTATCTTAACAAATCCTTGTCTAACTTCACAGGTTTAAGGACTCTTTTACAAGATATGGTTGAGAAATTGATGGAAATGAACAACTCTCATCTTGATGAATTCAGGTGTACACTTGTTTCTTATGCTAGACTATTTCAAATCTATTTGGAAAAACACAGATGCACTCAACGTAGTGATGCTTAAACAAAAGCTTACTAATATGACTACCTGGTACATTTCTTTTTGGATAGCTCTAAAAATGTCTACTCTTTGACTACCACCATCTGGTCAATCATTCTTTTTAAAGCCATACTATCTCTTTGTGATACACTATTAATTATAAGACCCATCTAGATTGATGTAAGGCTCAAATTCAAATTTAACACCATTCCTCATATTCCAATTTGAAGGAATGTATTTTTTTCAGAAGAATTAAATCATATCTCAAGATATTCTGCAGTAGCTTCCTTGTAAAAATCTTGCAAAATTCTCCTCAAGCCTAATTTTTACATTAACTGGTACTTCTGAAAATGTACTTAGAACAACAGAACCCAAAGACCTCTCTTGCAACCTATTATTCACTTTTTTACCATAAATTATTCAATTGAGTTCAACAGCTATGGCAGAATCATAATGCAGTGCTCTACTGTGAAGGCTAATAAACAGAGACAGATCAATTTTTCACAGTTTCCTTTACAGTTACACATTTGTATTGTGCATATTTGAAAAGACAGAGGTTTGATTCTTAATGCCTATATATGTAGATGGCACCAATCTTATCCTTTCGTTGGTAGCAATGCTCTTTGTTATAGGTGCTGCTTGCACTGAATGGAACGACATACAAAATATAAAACTCTATGTGTAACTTATACTTATTCGCAGCACCAATATTACAGCAGGACCTACTTTTACATATTTCTCCTTCTACACACTTATCTTAACAAATCCTTGTTTAAGTTAACAAATAGGACAATAAATGTTTTTCATTTTCCTTTTTTTGCAATCAAAGCCTCAGAAAAGTATGGAAGTCAGCAGCATTCTTTCGGTAAATATTGTCTACCTTGTACAGTCTTTAGGTGGATCAAGGACTTAGAAGAAGGAAAACTTTCTAGTCTCAAGCAAGGTGGATTCTTTCTGCATCTGCTGACACAAAAGTCAACATCAATAAAGTTGCTGTGACTGTCAACAAAGATTGGCAAATAACATACATAAACATACCAAAATCTTTAGAATGTCATCTGCATATGAATTGTGTTTGTGTTAGTTGGGTTTCATGTCTGTTGCTACTTGAACAAATAACTATACACATGGATACTTGGCGAGAGGTGTTGTGTCTCTTTGCCAATGGAGGGGATGTTTTTCTGGCATGACTGGTGAGTCATGGGTGTCTCACTACAACTCGGAAGGGTATCCATATTTAATCCATCAAGAGATGGCAAAATGTATTATTAACCACAGAGCTATGTTAAAAGAGTAGAAATGGGTTAATTCAAACATTTAAAATTCAAATTCTTGAATAATTAGTACTTTTCTCCCACTCCCTTCACATTCACGCACAACAAAATGTTTCATTCAAATAATACATTCCTTAATTTGAAGAACAATACTTTATTAGAACTCCAATATTAAAAATAAAATAAAAAATGTTTTAGGATGATGAAATGCTGCCTGGGTGGAAGAGAAAGTAGTGTAGTATTGTGCTGGTGCTGGAAATAGAACTCCAACTGTCGTGAAGCTAAGAAAAGGTTCAATTCCTTGTTGGGCTGAGGGATGATCCTTGAATAATCTCTAGGTAATGACTTTCAGTTTTGGTAACCAGGAAAATCAGCTCATTAGCCTTAAACCCAGAACTCCACAAGGTGTTGACTAACAGCTATCAGCAGATGAAATGAGACATTCTGCTGACTAACTGAAGACTTGGAAGGTGGAAAATGAAGACATTTGATAGTGCAAGCAGATTAAGCAACAATGACTAGGTTTTTAATGATAAAGTGTTGTAAACAGTTTTATGACCTATTATTGATTTGCTGTATTCTACCGGCATTCCAACTTGAAAAACCACTGAAAAAGTAGGGATTGTTTTGAATTTGAGATTTGAGCTCATTCGGTGTGAAATATTGTTTAATTTATATTCATGTTTAATACATTTTGTTGTTTTGGAGCTTTCAAGGTTCAAATTAACTAAGTTCTACTGTATTTTATAATTTAGGCTGCTCTATTTAATTGTATAAATGAAGAGTGATTTGAGCCAAAATTTGCATTTGTGTCATCAGCACTAAAGTTAATATTTACTACATGTAAGATGATGTATCTTTAAAGTAATGGAGTATAATTTCTACAGTTTTGTGTGATTCTTCCATAATATTGATTAGTTTCTTAACAAATGCCACTATTTAATGAAAAGTAAAAAATACACATTCACTGGGTAGATCTGTTTTGTTTATTGGATGTGTATGTACTCGCAGAAAATTACGGCACAGTATCGAGATAAAAAATAACTTTATTCAGATCACATTGTCCCAGAAAACTTTTCACTAACGTCCTTGTCTTACTCTACTAAACGTCATTTTTTCAGCAATTTTGGTCTTTAAATAAATAATATGACAGTTTTACAAAACTCGTTATGGGAAAATAAAACGTCATCACTTCTTTTTATGAAATAAAATAACAATTTGGATTAAAATATTAGCCTCAGTTAATAATGATAATACATTGCCTACATTTTGTCGTGCAACTCTTTGTAGATTTTTGAAAATTATGAACTTCACTTACGTATTTCAAAATCACCAGTGGGCGCTTATTGAAAAAGATGAAATAGTGTTGTTGAGAAGAAAGTATGTTTTGGAACAGGTAGTACTTCAGAGTACACGTGGTTGCGATTGTTTTCTTCGACTCTCAATCATGGTGAGACATACTGTAGTTCTACTACTTTGTCTACTTTGTCTATAAATTCTTGTCAATTATCAATTGTACTCTGTAAGTTCATACATCTCAAATAGTGATGGGCAATGCTCTCGCTCAAGACTCTCGAGACTGACGTCGCAGGTCTCAAGACTCTTTCGAGAATCTCGAGACTGATTCTCCTGTGCTGCGATCTGAACGCCATCCCAGTAACTATGAGGGTAAGCTTGATAGTATATCATCAGCAGTTATTGCGTGAAATAACATCCTCATATGGAAGTGCATGCTGATAAACTTTGTCAAAAGCCTGGAAAAGTACTGCATGTTCAACTATTAGCCCCTTCATACCATTAACGAAAGTGAAAACAGAATGTCATATCTTAAACGGTTCACAAATTATTTTAAATTTGTTAATAACGGTAGATAGGGTGTACACCTACCTGGATACCTCACAATTGTTGTCGACAGGGTAGCTTCTTGTCATGCAGACCAGGCTGGAGGTGTTCTCTGTGATCCTTCAGTGATATTATGAGTTTTTAAGGGCTGGATCACCCCTTTAGTATTTCTGCTGATGTATTTTACTTCGTTTGAACAAACAACACAGCGGACTATGCTATGTGGCATCCATTCAAAATAGTCCCACACGCACGACTTACACTGCATTTTGAATATCGTCTTAAAGTCGTCGCGTACAATTAGACACAATTATACACTGCACTGACATATACCGAATTATGACACGAATACTCTATAACATTGTAAGGAATTATCTCCTTCATCACCATAATGTCGTAAACACAATCACTGGTCAAAAGGATATTGAATGTGGGGTTTGATAAATGAGTGATAACAATGTACACTTATAGTAGTCATCAGTTTCTGTACTTAGCTTACTTATTCGTATTCTTACCACTGCATACAATGCCAGAATGTGTACCGTTTATAATTATGTTATACTGCGTCAATAACAGACCTCGCAGAAATGAACAGCCTAGCCCATGATTGGCTATTCGCAAACTCGGCACAAACAGCATTCAGCTCTGTCTACCTATAGGCCTACGACAAGCTGCTCGTCGCACAATGCAGAGACAACGCTCTCAAGATCTTGACATTTCTTGTGAGAAACAAGTGCTTGTGCTAGTCTCGTGAAATCTCGAGACCCCGTCACGGACTGCCCATCACTAATCTTAATGGTTGGGTGTAATCAGACTGTGGACGATCCTTTTAAACATACATACATACATACATACATACATACATACATACATACATACATACATACATACATACATTAGAGACTGTTAATACCTTTCACTGTTCTGTCTGAAAGCTTCTGCAAATTATCTCCACAATCCTCTATTTGTAATTAGGTCTGTCATCTCATTTAGTTCTACACTTCTTGCCATTAAATCATTCTTCTCTTACCCTCCATGGTCGAATCCATTACTTCTCCTAGCTAACATACCCTCCTCCATTTGCCTCACATGACCCCAACACCGAAGCCATTTATGTGTATAACTTCATCCACTGAGTTCATTCCTAACTTAGCTTTTATCTCCTCATTCTGAGGACTGTCATTGTTCCGAGAAACAGAGCAGAAACAAAGGAATATACGCTTACAGCCTACAGTGCACAAATTCGGCAGTAGTACATCATCTGAGCACCTTAAACAAGAAGAGCCGCCAACAGGATTAGGGAGAAAAAGGAAACAAATCTACAGCATACAAAGCATTCCGTCAACATAATATGGTAGTATAAATAACTACATAATTTAATTAACAAACACTTTCAAAGGAGTTACACCATTTTAATCATACAACACAATCAAATTATCATTGGATAGCAATGACCATAACAAAAAAAAAAAAGTAACACTATATAAGCTATAAAAATATTCTGTACAATAATACAACTCATTAATGTCAATATACAGCTTAGCACTGGGATGATAATGAAGTTGAGGAACATGAAATCTGAAGACAATACTATCCTTTGGCTTAACATCAGTTGTTGATAATATTTTCACTAAATGTGAACACTTAAGAGTAATAATACTGAACAGACCTTGCATTTAAGAGATTGCTAAACAAGTAAAATTACTACATACAATCCAGTTTCATAACAGGCAAAAAAAAAGTTCTAAGATAAAATATCTTTAAAAAAAATCTTGTACTTGAAAACAGGACTATGCTAATCACTACTTTTACTTCTAAACACATTACACATTTGTAGACATTTAACATTATTATCATACTATAAAGAACACAGAGCTGCAAGTTATATTAAAAATAAAGAAACTCCTAACACTTACACAATGACTATAAAGTACCAGCAACAAAAGCTGCACAAAGAGAAATATTCTCCTTCAGTAGGCCTACTGAATTTTGATAAAATATTGAAGGAAAAGGAACTGAAAATCAATAAACAGAAATAGAAGAATGCGATAATGTAAAAAAATATATATATATATATATCAGCTGATAAGGTAGGAATTATATCAATTCTGGTAATTACAATAGGAAACTAAACTTATAGTAAAATCTAAAAAATACTTTGTACTTCCATTATCTCAAAACACTTTACTCATATTATGGAAGTTTATACTAGTAATGGAAAGGGAAAACCAAGTAGAGAAAGCTAAGAAAATTAATAGGAACTTAAAACATGATATGCAGTCACTTAAGTGCGGCCAGTATCCAGTAGATAGTGGGTTCGAATCTCGCTGTCGGCAGCCCTGAAGATAGTTTTCCGTGGTTTACCATTTTCACACCAGGCAAATGCTGGAGCTGTATCTTAATTAAGGCCACAGCCACTTCCTTTGCACTCCTAGCCCTTTGCAACGTAAAGCAACTTGTAAAAAAAAAATTAAAAAATAAACACAATCACAGAAGTTTCCAAAACAATAGGAAGTCATTACATTAGAGTTGAAGAACTGGCAGGAATATGCAACTGATTTATGTACTGTATAGGGAAAGTCTCCAGTAATAGGCATATCAAGGACTAATCAGTGATTCTTTTGTACAAATTTTATATTAAGAAATCAGCGAGTGTTTCATACAAATATTAAGAAATAACAATTGCCACAATCAAACAATATTTCATGGCTGCTGATTAATATACCCTTATAGACGCAACTAGTAGCTTTTCAAATTATTCACCAAACTGCAGCAGTAATACAGTTTTGCTCTTTTCTTATTGTTTAAACTGATGACAAGTTTTAGTGTATACTTGTTCTTCAGAATGCTTAACCTGTGTTTAATCACATGATGAGCGCGGTGCTCACCTCCATAGTATATTGCTTGTTGCTGGAATGTTACAAGACCTGTATTTTAGAAATTCCCTATACCTATCAAACAGATTGATTGTTCCCTTTGTAAAGGGAAGGGGAGGTGTCAGTCATTTCCATAATCTCTGAAAACCAAGACCCTCAATCCATTACCAGCCACGACAGTGCATGTTTGGCAAACGGTGCGAGTAACAGTGCCACTCGCATTTCGCACATTGAAATAAGTCAAGGTTGATCTTATTCTTGTGTTTAGTGTGAAATGTTTATAATGTTGTCAGTGAATTTATATAGCTGGGCTGAGTGGCTCAGACGAATGAGGCGCTGGCTTTCTGACCCAAACTGGGCAGGTTTGATCCTGGCTCAGTCCGGTGGTATTTGAAGGGGGTGAAATATGTCAGTCTCATGTCGGTAGATTTACTGACACATAAAAATAATAACATTATTATGAAATGGTGGAGGAAGTAGACTTGAACAGTGAAAGTTACCGTAATGATACTGATGAAGTTTATGAAAGTGATCATAACTCAGAAACAGACTGTCTGCAAGGTCTGAGGAAGATGAGGCACATTCGTTGATCGAACACTGTATTCAATTCGTTTTAGGAAAGGATTGAATAACCAAGTGGGGCCTCCATGCTGAAGCTACAAACATTCAAACCCGGAAACAAAATTTGCAAACTGTGTTCCAGGAAAGATGCTGAAAGAAACAGAAGTGATGACTGACTGTGTAAAATGTTTGTTTCCTATTATGATGGATTATATGTTCGCATTATTTAGTTCATACTAAGCATACTCCTAAATTTGTTTAAATTTAAGTATTCGTGTTCCTAAATAAATTGTTTGTCTACCCCTTAGACCTGTTTCTTGATACGGGGTCAAGAATAAGGCGAGATGAATTTATATTGCATGTTTTACGGATGGATGCCCTTCCTGAAGCCAACTCAGTTGAGGAGCTGATGAAGATGAAATTAATGATGGTGAATGAAATTGGGTAAGGAGGTGGAAGGAATCAGCTGTGGCCTATGAACAGGAACTGCCGCCGCACTTGCCCGGAAGTGTAAATGGGAGACCATAGGACAGCCAATGGTGGGATTTGAACCCACGCTTTTTCCGAATGCACAGCTTGGCTCCATAGCCATAGTGAGTTAACACATGCAGCCACTCTGCACGGTCGTGTTTCTAAATAATTCAAACTGACGTATTAAAAATACCTCCATCTTTATATGGGCATATCGGTCTTTAAACATGAACACTGCACTCACTAGTGAGTAATGATGCAAGTAAAGACCTAGTGAGTAATACCAGGTTAAATAACTATCCAAAAATATGACAGGAAACCATAACTGCAGATATGAGGAAAGAAATGGCCTAAGTTTGCGATCCAATGCAGTTAGATATTATATATATCCTGTCACTTTGTAATAGTTTTCACAAGGTTTGTTTTCATGTTCCCAGAGAGATTAAATAAGATTGTTTTGAATCTCACTCTGGGGTCATCCTAGAAGTGGTTCTCCCACTTCCACTCCAGAAGCAATGGCTGCATTTCTATCCAAAATAAATGGCAATTAATACTACAAATACTACAATTAATACTACAGCACAAACACCACAGCCATACAGGTTATCAAACATCGCATGCACCATAATATCCAAAGCACCAACAATAAATAAACAGCAACAAATAATACAGTTTAATTCTCCACTTTCCCATCCTTCTACGTGAGCAGTTGATAACAGATTTACATTTTATAGAAGACATTTCAGTCAACATATAAATCAGGGCCCCTCAAATGTCCAAAATCTCATGCGTGCAAACTGAGGTGCAGAGGTCCTGTGCACAGTGCATCGGTCCCACTTGGCTCGGCTCGGACCAGCGTGTTGTCTCGGCTAAGCTCGGCTCAACTCGGCTCGGATTTGGAGCGTTAAGGAGCAAGTGAGGAAGAGGAAGACAGGTGGAGCGAATGAAACAGGTGTGGGGAAAGAGAGAGGCAGCGCTATTGCTCCAAATCAAGGAGTAGGGATCTGCACTCTGGTCAACCAAGCGAAGTTGTCTTTTGCACCGTGCACCGCGCAATGCACTGGCGCATGCATCCTGAGAGGCCTTGATATAAATGATACAATAAGTTTAAAAAATGTTGTTAATATCATTCTGTAATATTTACATCATCTCTCATGCTGAATCAGTACAAAGAAGGTTCTCACTATTTTGACAAGAAGACTAAATATGAGAATTAATCTGATAAGTATACAATCAAATTGGTAAATAAAGCAGTGCAGATCTGATAAGGCAAACCAAATTCATGAAATCTGAGAAGAGATTGAACTGCATAAACAGCACTGTCAACCTCGTGATCTCTTTATGAAGGTAAAGAAAATTACCCGCGACTTCAATCCCCGTTCATGGGTTGTGGAAGATGAAAATGGTACCCTCATTGGAGAGAAACAACTGGCCATTGAAAGGTGGAAAAGATACTGTGAAAATCTATATGCAGATGCGACCACCAGGAATGTTTGCAAAACGTACAGCCCTAATCAATCTAACTCTGAACCAGAGCCTTCAATATTGAGGAGTGAAGTAGAAGATGCAATTAAACACCTGAAGAATCATAAAGCACCAGGAAGTGATGGCATCACTGGGGAAATGATTAAGGAAATGGGAGAAGAAGGGGTACGTTTAATGCACTTCATCTGTAACAAGATATGGGACAGTGGTGTATGGCCACAAGACTGGCTCATTTCCATCTTCATTCCACTTCACAAAAAAGGATCAACAAGGAACTGCAGGAATTATCGAACCATCTCACTAATATCACATGCAAGTAAAATATTATTGCATATCATAAATGAACGTTTGAAACCTTACATTAGATATCAGCTCCCATCAGAACAGGCTGGCTTTGTCAAGGGAAGAAGAACTAGAGAACAGATTCTAAATATACGTCAGTTGGTTGAAAGGGCACATGAATTCAACATTCCTTTGTTTCTGTGCTTCATCGACTACCAAAAGGCCTTCGATTGTTTTTTGTGGCCAAAGTTGTGGTGTGTTCTAGAGGAAATGGGAATTCCATCTCATCTCATTTCACTTATAAAAGGCTTATACGATAACAACTTGGCAAAAGTCAGAGTTGATGGTGATCTATCATCAAGTTTCAAAGTCTCCACAGGTGTGAGACAAGGATGCATCTTATCACCTTAATTGTTTAACATCTATGGTGAATATATCATGAAGCATTCCCTCGACAGTTGGGAAGGAGGATTTTCGATTGGTGGGAAGAGAATTAATAACCTCCGTTTTGCAGACGACACCACACTTGTAGCCAGCAGTGTACAAGAGCTTGTCGAGATAATGGATCGTGTACAACAGGAAAGTCACAAACTTGGCATGGAAATTAATTGGAACAAGACAAAACTAATGATTGTCAACAAAGGTGCAGAGCTTCAGCTGCCACAGCACCTTAACAATCTCCAAAGAGTCTGTCAGTTTCCTTATCTTGGTTCAATAATCGAGGATAAAAGTAGCTGCAAAAAAGAAATCAAACGTCGCATCATTCTAGGACGTACAGTTATGGCAAAATTAAAGAAGATCTGGCAAGATAGAGCAATATCTATGAATATGAAGAAAAGATTAGTCCATTCGCTTGTGTTCTCGATCTTCCTGTATGGATGCGAAACTTGGACCATAAAAGCTAAAGACAGGAACCGAATCAACGCCTTTGAAATGTGGTGTTGGAGAAGGATGTTGCGAATACTGTGGACAGCCAGGCGAACAAACGATTCTGTCATCCGGGAAATTGGAATACAAGAAAGTTTGTGCCAAGTTGTGTACCAGAGAATCCTGCAATTCTTTGGTCACATTATGAGAAGAGAGGATGACAACCTGGAAAAATTAATTGTCCAAAGGAAAGTTTCTGGTACAAGGACACGAGGACGGGTCGCAAAAAGATGGGTTGATCAAGTAAGAGAGATCATGGGCTTACCATGGAGAGTTACTGTCCGGAAAACGCAAATACGTACAGAATGGTATCAGCTTATAAAAGAAACAACAAAGTCCTTGGGTCACGATACTCAGTCATGAGTGGAACGACTGGAGAGAGAGATGCCCTGATTGGAATTAAAACAAACAAATAAATAATAGAGATAATGGTCAAACTGCTAAAAAAGGAAGCCCTAAATCACCTAGAAAAATGTAACAGTAATAATGATACACCGTTTCCAGATTCCTTAGTTGTAGTTACGTCTGACAGTTGTGAACGTATTTTCTATAACAATTTAACCCCCACCATTAGGATTCCGGGCTTGTAATTTGTGAGAAATAGTGAGAAATGCTCTTTTAATTTCCCTTAAAGAACCTTGTTCCCACAACTAAACATAGTTACCAAATATGTAAAATATGGAGTGTCCTCTTTGGATCAGTGATTGAATGTTGGTCTCAAGATCCTAAGATAGTGAGTACAAACCCAGCAAAGGTAGTCAGATTTTTTAAGACTAGAAGGAAGTCCACTCAACACTATTTTGTACAATGTTGGCAAGTTAAAGATTCCAGGTGACAAATCAGCAATAAGCACCCACTAGAGTATCATATGAATGAGAAAGAAAAAAAAAAAGAAAGAAAAAAAAAATGTTGAAGTTGACTTGTAGGTAACCTAAATGGTGTCAAATCAACATGTCTACATACAGCAGCTAAGGCCATAATTATATTATTATTTTCATCATCATCACTGAAGTAAAACATCCACATGTAGCTTTATTTAGAACTAATAAATAGTCTTTTTTTGAAACATACCTATAATACACAAAAATTTGATTTTCATTTCTTGGAGAGTGTGTACATGGCTCTCAAACTTTTCATTGCTGTCTGCAAGTCTAAAATATTGGACTTCCTCTCTCTAACCCAATCCTAATTCCCCCTCTTATGACCTTCCCTTTAGGCAAGAGCATAATTAAAAAAAAAAAAAAAAAAAAAAAAAGAATGAAGAATGATGAAAATGATGTTCCAAACTCCTACATGAAGAAGAAGAAAAAAAAAGAGAAACTTCTAGTGATGAAAATTCCCTTTCATGTGGAAAGAAGGAAAATAAGTACCACCGTTAACTTGCTTTCGCTTATATTTTCCAACTGCTCCAATTTCTCCCTGTGGAAAGAAATGTTATTTTTGTTTGTCCAACCCTTGTCCCGTTTCTCTACGACGTCGGGTATGAGGTGAGATGAATCTGTCATGGTGGGTTTATTATGACCGGATTCCCTTTCTGTCCTCAACCTCATCAGAGGAGTTAATGAGATCAAATAACTGACGTGATATATGAAAGAAAGGTGATTTTCATACCATTTAAGCTGAAAACTGACTAACATAATTTTGACTTTTGAAAAACATGGACAGAATCTTTGAAGCCCATTAAGATGAAAGATATGTTTAACCGAAACACATCATAATTCTAACAGTCCAATAAATAATCTGAGTGAAATAACTAACCACTAAAGAGCAATCCTTTCATATAGTTCCACTAGCAAAAATCAGAATGAACCAGGCACTTATAAAATAAAACTGGACTGAAAATAACAATGTGGAAATCAATACTACTAAAACAGTATATCAGTTTTTCTCCCTGAGACATCACAATCTTACTTTCAGTCTAAAATTCAATGATCAGGAATTTCCAAAAAGTGAAAGCCCCAAGTACCTAGGTTTCATCATGGACATGAAGCTGAACTGGACCAAACATATACAATATGTGGAGGAGAAAGTAAACAAACGGATGAAATTGCTGAAGCGACTAGCAGGAGCTACTTGGGAGAGCACTTAAGACACACTCAACAAAATCTACAACACTCACATCAAACCTATTATAAAGTATGGAAGTGAAGTACTTACTACAGCACCCTAATCAAACATTGATTGCCTTGAGGTGTCAGAATAATGTCCTATGAATCATAACAGGCACAATAAAAACCATGCCTATAACCGCCTTACACTTGTATACCCAAAACTTACCAATAAAAGAAGATATGAAACAACAAACAGCCAATGCATATCTCAGCTTACAAAGACTACCCCAAATGACCTGGGCCAAAAAACCAGTTACTAGCCCCAATATATATTTTTTTTTTTGCTAGGGGCTTTACGTCGCGCCGACACAGATAGGTCTTATGGGGAAGCCCCAATCTTAAAACCTAAAAAGATCCTCTGAGACTCGCCAAAGAATATATGAATAAGAGCAATCTGCAAATAAAACTTGAACTATTCTGTATGCCAGTTTAACCCCTTTAAATATATGCAAGTGACTGCAGATCTTACTTTGCTAGAAGAGATCTGAAAGAAAGACTGTTCACCATATGATCTAAAACAGCTGGCCCCTGTACAATAGAAGAAAGATATCCATCTAATCAATGGCTAAAAATATATACAGATGGCTCACAGGACAAGGAAAACAGAACTGGGGCAGGAATACATTCATCTCTCTTCTCACTTTACAGTAGGCCAAAACAAAACAAATTTTGATGCAGAGATAAAAGCAATTTCCCATGCACTACAACACTTATTAAGCAGAAACAATGATTACCAAAAATTTGTTATCCCTACAGATTCAAAAGCAGCCATGCAAACCATCTCGTCAAATAATGTCTCAAAATAAAGAACAATGAAATTCTACATATGATAAAAACCCTCCAAAGACTCCACAAATAGATCTCATTTCAGTGGATTCCTTCTCATGTTGGAATAACAGGTAATGAAGACGCAGACAGATTAGCCAAAAAAGGTACCACACTACAACCACCTACCAGCCAGATTGATTTTATGTCAGCAAAAAGAATTCTGAAAATACTACTAAAAACAGGCATGAAGAAATGGCAAAGAAAACAGCAGAAACCAAATTAAGGGAGGATATTGATGCTAAATGGGATCAGTATAAAATAAAACCAAGAAGAGAAGCTGTAGCCTTCTTCAGACTTAACACTGGCCATGACTGTCTTGCAGCTCATCTGAAATGAATCAACATCCTGAGATCTGAAAAATGCACACTTTGCCATGACCCTGGAAGCAAAATGGATAAGGAACACCTGCTACATTGCAACAAACTTGATGCGACAGCCAGTACTTCAGTAAATCTCACTCAACTATACTGGAACACATGAAAGCTAATGAATTGGAATCCAGGCTAACCTTAAGATACAACAACAACGTTATTACACGAAGATTAATCTCAAATTTTCTAATATTTCTTTTTTTTTTTTTACTTAGCCTAATATGTTACAGAATGAATTACATTACACACAATATAGTTACTTTTTCACAGGAATTTTACAACAAAAGTTACACCAGGAATTAACTACAACTGTATATTACAATAATAGTTAATAAAGATGCTGTACTGACAGCATATTGCAATTTTAAAATGTTCTAGGATATTTTAACAATATTTTGGATTTAAATGTAGTAAATCGATGTACTGTATTTGTAAATATTACATACTACAGCTTTTGTATTATTCTACAGCTTCAAATGTAAACACATTTGCCTTATTCTTCATTATTTGTTATAATTAAAGCCATTTCTTTACAGTTTTGACTTGATCTGCTTTTTGTCAAGTTTTTCAGTCTGTCAAAATTTATGCAGGATTAATAAAATAAGAAAATATCTCACAACAAAATTCTTAAAAAAATAATTAAAAGTGTGATTTGATAGAAACTGATGATGCTCTTTCAAGAATTAAACATGCCATTCTGTTTTTAAGTAAATGATAACTTTTTCAGGTATTAAATGTTTTTTTTTCAAATATTTTCTATTTTATTAATCCTGCATTCGTTTTTACCAACAGAGAAACTTAAAAAAAAAAGCTTATTCTTTACCAATGAAAATTTTAAAAATGAGTCACTGGATGGAGGAATCTCTGTAAGAGGGTGGGTGGAAAGAAAAATTAAGGAAAGGGAAACACTCTAGGCCTACATAAAATAAATGATATTAAATGTTGTTTGAGAGCTTCTCTGAAAAAATAATTTACCCTACCCTGGTACCTTTGGTGAAGTGGGTGGTGGTGTAGTGTAAGACGAAGTACAATTAGGCAACCATCCCCTTAACACTAATCAGAAGGTAAAAAGGAAGAGACCTGACACTTCAAAGAATGAATGTATGGCCTTGTAATAATACTCAACATGGCTTAGCTGCGTTGATACTGCTACACAGCTGAAAGCAACGGGAAACTACAGCCGTAACTAACTCCCGAGGACATGCAGCTGTCTCTCTATGAATGATGTACTGATGATGGTTTCCTCCTGGGTAAAATATTCCGGAGGTAAACTAGTCCCCCATTCGGATCTCTGGGTGAGGACTACACGAGAGGGGGCAATCATCAGGAAGATGCATACTGACATTCTGTGAGTCGGAGTGTGGAATGTTAGAAGTTTGAATCGTTGTGGTAGGTTAGAGAATGTGAAACGGGAGATGATAGACTTAGGTTAGATGTAGTTGGTATAAGTGAAGGAGAATGAAAAATTATCTATAATCTGTATAAAAATCAGTCTGCAGTGATAGGAATCGAGGGCTTTGAAAAAGAAACAGCAATCCAGAAAGGAGTGAGGAAAGGTTGCTGTTTGTGTCGTCATCCCCCCCTCACCCTCCTTTCCAATGTTTACATAGAACAGGCAGTCAAGGAAATCAAAGAGGAATTTGGAAATGGAATCACAATCCAAGGAGAGGAAATTAAAACCTTGAGATTTGCCGATGGTATTGTTATTTTATCTGAGACTGCAGAAATCTCGAGAAGTTGCTGGATGGTATGGACGAAGTCCAAAACAAAAGTAATGGAGTGCAGTCAAATGAAGGCAGGCGATGCAGGAAATATTAGATTAGGAAATGAAGTCTTAAAGGAAGCAGATGAATATTGTTACTTAGGTAGTAAAATAACTAACAATGGCAGAAGTAAGGAAGACATAAAATGCAAACTAGCACAAACAAGGAAGAGCTTTCTTAAGAAAAGAAATTTGCTCACTTCAAACATTGTTATAGGAATTAGAAAAATTCTTTCTCAAGACTTTCTGGAGCGTGGCATTGTATGGAAGTAAAACATGGATGATAACTAGGTCAGAAAGAAAGAGAATAGAAGCTTTTGAAATGTGGTGTTACAGAAGAATGCTGAAGATGAGATGGATAGATCGAATCACGAATGAAGAGATACTGAATCGAGTTGGTGAGAGGAGATAGATTTGGCTAAATTTGACGAGAAGAAGAGATAGAATGATAGGACACA
Source organism: Anabrus simplex (assembly GCF_040414725.1). Lineage (NCBI taxonomy): Eukaryota > Metazoa > Arthropoda > Insecta > Orthoptera > Tettigoniidae > Anabrus > Anabrus simplex. The sequence goes on from NC_090265.1 coordinate 494,679,228, forward strand.
TCATACGACACTCAGGACTTGTTCAGTTGGTTTTTGAAGGAAGCTTAGGCAGTAAAAACAGGAGGGGGAGACCAAGGTATGAATATGACGAGCAGATTAGAGCAGATGTAGGATGCCATAGTTACGTAGAAATGAAAAGGTTAGCACAGGATAGGGTGGCAACGAGAGCTGCATAAAACATGGACTGATGACACAAACACTCAACACCATTACAATGATGTGAACCTACTGGTCGTCTCAAAAACTTTTTATTTATTTATGATGTAAACAGAGTGATTTGCTAGGAGAACCAGAGAGCAAATTGTGTATCCTCAAAACTCCCTTTGAGCCCAACAAATAGGCCAACACTCACTCGAATATCTTACTTCTACACCTCCACCTATTGTGAAGGTGCTGTCATTCCGGAGGAATGACCAGAGTCATTAGATACCTATCCTCCTTCATCTATTGGTCTCAGATTTATTCTCAAAACTGAAGTGCACCACATCTGATATGGCAAGCAGAACTTAATGATAAAGTATTTTGAAGCATCAGGCAGATGATAATACCTTCCAGATAGTAATGATGGAATTTATTAGCAAAAGATGAAAACAAAACAATTGGCTGGACATATATAAATTGCAACAGAAGATTCTGTTTGTGCTAGCAAGAATGGAAATAGATTGAATGAATTGTGCATTAAATATAACATGAAAGAATGGTGACTATTTCCTAATTCATCAGAAGATACCATGACAAGAACATAAAATCTTAAATTCAAGTGGTACATTCCATGTGTAATGACAGAATTTCATAAGGAAATATCACCAGTATTGAAAAAGAAAAATATAGAATACTGTTAGTAAAATTGTAGAATTTAAAAAGTAAAATTATAGAATTTCAAAAGTAAAATTGTAGAATTTCAAAAATAAAGTGTGTGTGGCTTTCTTGTTTCTTTAACTAAGTTCTGTTGAATGTTTAATTTTATGAGACAATTGAACAATACAATTTTATGAGGAAAAGGTCTGGTCTATTCGAGGAAAATAAGATTCAAGTGAGCATGATGTGAAATACCATATCTAATGAAACCTGAAAATGTAATCCTTCCTCCAATCACACATCAAACTAGGGCTCATGAAAAATTCTGTGAATACTCTAGATAAAACTGGTGCTAGCAACAAAAATAAGTGATGTAAATTAAAAGTACACATATCTGTAGGCACATACTCATCAAACTTAGGTTTAGGGGCAGTGTGAAAGACATGAAGACTATGCCAGCTGTTGATGTTGACTCGGATCACAACCTTTTGGTTGCGGACATTAGTACAAGGTTGAAGAGCATCCAACAGCGAGGGAGGAGAAAGTGATAAGACCTGGAAAAACTAAGAGAGAATAATGAGGTAGTAACAGAATCCTTAGAGCAACACTTCAGTGAAGTGAGAGATGAAAATGTAAGTGCAAGTGTGGACGTGCAGTGGCAAAATGTTAAACTGGTTTTGTTGAATACTTTAAAGAGTAAAGTTGGATAGGAAGCAAAGAGAGTGAAGAAACCCTGGATCACCAATGAGATGCTGGAGAAAATGAAGGAAAAGAGGAAGTGTAAAAATGTGAATGAAGAAGAATACAGAAGACTTAACAACGCACTCGGGAGAGAAACAGACAAAGTGAAGGAAAAATACATTGAAGAAATATGTGAGGAATTGGAGGAGCTACAAAGAAGAGGAAGGTACGACCTCATATACCAGAAAATGAAAGAGATGGGAGGGAGTGAAAATAAAGGAGTAAGGAAATGCGGATTAGAAGACTCTAGATGACAAAGGGTTATGGAACATGCGGAGGTGCTGATGATATGGGAAGAATACGTGAAGTAACTCTACGATAAGGAACACTGTTAGAGGCATGATTTTTTCGCATTAACGATAAACGCGACAAAAAAATTTGAAGCGTTTTTGAGATATCGTAACGAATCATGATTCTGGTTAAGATATTAGTAATTTCATTTTTGCGAATTACAGCTAATTAAGGCAATAAAGTAACTTTAAAATGAAATTGACTTATTTTGCGACAAAGGCAAAACTGCTACGAAATTCATGGAAAATAACGAGCCTGAAATTGTATTTCAACATTACCTGTGTGATGGGGAAACAAGACAGAATAAGGATTTCTCAATTCGATACAAGTATCTGTTTGTTTTAATATTATTCTAGAAAATCCCTTAATGGTATGGCGATCTAGGGTTTTCCTCTGACTTGCTTGACAATTGCTTTTGCTATGTAGCCCACTTAAATTATAGCGTACCGAGCAAGTGACCACCTCGTTTGGTTCACGTAGCTATCAGCTTGCATTCAGGAGACAGTAGGTTCGAACCGTACTGTCGGCAGCCCTGAAGATGTTTTTCCGTGTTTTTCCATTTTCATACTGACCCATCTGTGTCAGTGCAACGTAAAACAAAAATTGTACATTGTACAAAAGATAGCGTGATAGTAAGTAGCCTACACGTCACCCAAACGTATCAGCTATGCATGTGTAGGGTGAAAGGGCAATGTTCCCTAATCAAGATTACATAAGGAATAATGAATGATTATCAATATTGTTTCTCTTTATATATCTCTATCTTTCATAAAAATAATTCACAAATCACACAAATGAGACTCTTTATGAAATATTTTACAAAATTATTACAGCGAAATTCAAGCGATGGTGCATGGCCTATTTCACGAAATAGTGCAAAAAATTGTTTCGTTTTTGTGAAATCGTACATTAATTAATGCGAAAAAAATTACGCCTCTAAACAATGTCCACAAGACATCAAAATAGAGACAGAGGAGGAGATTGACAAAGACAAAAAAAAGCCCAGCATACTGACAAAGGGGGTATAAAAGGTGATTACATATGTGAAGAGGAGGAAAGCTACAGGAGACTATGACATACCGGTGGATCTGCTGAAAGGAATCGGAAACGGAGGTTTGAAAGCGCTGACACAACTCATCAACAAAATCTACGAAACTGGAGTACGGCTTAAGGACTTTTTGGACGTCTCAATGGTTGCTCTTGCAAAGAAACAGCAAGCCAAGAAATGTAGTGATTACAGAACAATTGGTCTGATCTCACATGTGGCGAATATCATTGCAAAAATACTCAAAGGTCAAAGTCACATTCAACAAGAAGAGGACTCTTGACCAGTAAGTTGAGCTTGGAACTAAGGAAGAAACTGGTGAAGTGCTACATCTGGAGCATTGCACCTGTATGGAGTAGAGACATGGGCCATGAGAAAGAGGGAGGAAAAAATACCTTAAAAGTTTTGAAAATGTAATGTAGGAGAAGAATAGGGAAAATCAAGTGGACAGATCAGGTGACAAATGATTATGTACTGAGTCGAGTAGGAGAGAAGAAAACTATTCTGAATACAATTCTTCAGAGGAAGGCCAACTGGATCGGACACATACTTAGACACGAGTGGCTCACAGGCGACGTCATCGAAGGAAAGATCAGAGGAACTGTAGGACGAAGAAGAAGAAGAAGAATTCAGCATCTGGATGACATGAAAGAAGGGAGGAGACACAGCAGACTAAAAGAAGAAGCTGAAAACAGGGAACATTAGCGTCAAAAATTCTCCATATGAAGACATGGACCTGCCACTAAGCAGAATACTATATTATAATATAATCTGTAGGCACGCAACTGAGAAGAATTATGAGAGACAGAATTTGAGGAGAAAACCCATGGTATTTGAATCATGGATATATTTTTCATCCATTATGTAAGGGACCTTGGAGAATGTCAGGGCTGAAAACTATTGCCAATCAATTAGAGAATTTACTAACAAACAAGGAAAATATGGGGTGCTATACGACACTGAAGATTCACTTTTTACTTTCACAGTTAGACCTCTTTCCAGTCAGCTTGAATATCATAAGTGATGGTCTGAGGGTAGAATTTTATGAAGATAACACTGAAATATACCATAGATGGTTTAGATGAGATCCAGCAATTACTGCTGGATTTTGAAAATGTAAGATTCTCTTTCTCAGAAGAGGAAAAAAAATAAGCGAGCTCCTAATATTTCACTATTTTATCAGTTACCTCAGGGATTTCATATTTCAACAGATGTGTTTTAATAACTTGTTTATTTCTAATTTATCTCAGCATAACTGTCCTTGATGATTTAAATGGGACGGTACACCTTTTGCTTTCTTAAATTTAGTAAAACTAAAATTTGTCTAGCTCAGCAAATACGAACACTACTTAAAGAACATTTCACACACATATTCATTACCATTCCTGAAATAATGTTCATACTTAAAGCCTAATAATTACATGTGAAATATTTATCAAATCTGCATATTATGTTCAGCAGCTAAATGAGGTTTGCATTATCAATATGGTACTACTAATCATTGAATATTTACACAATTTATTTGTTGAAATTATTTATTTTAAAACTTATGTCAAAATTAAAGTCATTACCCTTCATTAGAATTTTAAAATATTCTTGTTTTCTAAATGTTATATTACTTGTGTCAAAGAGAATGAAGGAGTGTAATATTCTTGAAGTCTAAACTCACACTGTTCATATACTGTAATTATAATACACCATCAAGGCAAAATTTCGAGCAAGAGCCTTCAAAATTTTTTTGCACGATGTTGAAAACTATGTGTAAAAATGAAAGTTGTGGAAAATGAGCAACACGTATAGCGAGACATAGTATATGATATATATGGATATTACAAACATTTTAAAAGTAATAGGGAATTAGTTTCTTTAAATCACCATATTAAAGAGGATATATTAATGAAATTTTTTTTTTGAAAAATGCAATTCTTGACCTGTAAAGGTGTACTTCCAGCCATAAGGACCAAATATAGCTCAAAATAGTTTTGAGTATTTTGAGTATGTAAAATAGTTTGCATTTTCAACATAAAGAGTATATATCTACAAACCAAAAGTAAGTTAATTATGTAAGATCAGCTTATTTCCTTCATGTTATGAAACAACAATTTATATCTGTTAGCTATGATGATGATGATGATGATGATTATTATTATGATTATGATTATTATTATTATTATTATTATTATTATTATTATTATTACTGGAGACATGATGATAAGCTTTTGGGCTTTTGCAATGTCAGAAAAAAAAGGGGAAATTCTTTGTTTTGCATGTTGCCTACGGACGTGAAAACAAAAGACCTGCACCTGGCAAGCCGAAGTCTTCGGACACATCCTGACACTAAAAGCCATACGCCATTTTAATTTTCAAGGAGTGTAATATTCTCGAAGTCTAAACATCTAGAAAACAATAAGAAGCCTTACAAACTGTAATGAAGGGTAATGATTTGTAGTATTTATAATGCAAATAAATAAAATGAATTAAATTCTCTACAAAACGTAAAGAATTTCACCTTGTTTTTGGATACAACAAAAGCTTATTACCGTGTCTACAATTATGGGCCGTAAAAGCATCATTATTATTTTAAAAAACATAAAATCATCAGCATGAGTGTAAATATAAATATGTATTACCAAGTATAATTTGGTATAACAAAAGCAATATATCCTATGCTCATTTTCAGTAAATTTAGCTTTATTTTCTTGATAATGTAAGTTTCTTAGTGATAATTCTCTTTCCAGACAGGCTTACAGTTGTGTTCAGGAACGAATGCGAAATTACCGACTGCCAACTTTAGAGATGCAGAAGTGTCCTTTAGGAACAGGATATAGTTGATGATGCAAACATGGATAATGAAGTGAAGTACACCCAGAATAAAATACTAGTTGGAAACTGTAGTCCATCAGGATTTATCCTCTTTAGTGATTTGAGTAAAAGACTGAAGATATGCCTTACTTTGAATAATTCTAATTTATGTATGAATATACAGTATTTTTTGCAAGGAAATAATCACATAATGTTGGATAAAATACTTGAATGCGTTTGTGTCTAATTATGCAACTGAATTTGCACCAATTATATTTCAAATTGAAAAATATAAAACTAAACATACAGTATCTGGGGACAATTTGTTGCTAATTGTCAAGTTTTTATGGCAGGATTAATTTTTATCCCAGCAACGATCTTTGGGACTCAAAAAGGATGTAATAATCTCAAAGTCTAATCTAAAAGAAATATAGATCAAGGAAGAGGTTCCATTTAACATCCAGTTATACTGCCTACAAGACATCAAAACCAACCACATTGATGGAATGTAGCTGAATATAATGTATCAAACAGCTAGAAAATAAAGGGGGGTGAAGCAGAAAGGAGTAGCAACTTCCCAAGGCAAGAACGTGATGCACACATGCATCCTAAAGTGAGACATAAGGAGAACTGGAGAAAGAAATGGCTGCATAAAATGGGAAAATGTTTCAGTCGAGAGGCTACTAAGAACTAATACGGCAGCTGCTATGTCTGTCTCAAGTATTATTACAATATTAGCTGCTATGTCGTCGCATTATGCCACCCACTCTATACAGTGTGCTCCGCAGAAATTTTCACTAAGTTAAATATCAGTTGTACCAGACCAAAATATGTATATTTCATAAAAATCACTGAAACAGCTTCCCAGTTGACATAGAATATAATGGAGTAGTCGATGGTAAGAAGAACAAAGGAAGGGGAACAACAAAGGTTGCATTTAGAGAGGAACAGGACAGTAAGCTGTGGCGGACAACCTGAAAGCTATTTCTAAAGCCTATTTCAATAATACCAGGTGTATGCATAAGTTCTTGCCGGTTTTTGTGGTAAATAAAACACGTAATTTTCAAGGGAAATTAATTTTTTATTTGTTCAAAATATCGGCCATCGGCTTCTACACAATTCGCCCATCTTTCAGGTAAATTATGAATACCATGCCAGAAAAACTGCTTGTATTTTGCGGCAAACCATTCATCGAGCCATTTTCCAACTTCCTCAAAATTGCCGAAGTGCTGCTCTGTGAGCACGTGTCCCATTCATGTGAAGAGATGATACTCAGATGGTGCCAGGTCAGGGCTGTGCAGAAGAATGTCCCATCCAAGCTATTTCAAGGTGTCTTTCAGTGGTTTTGCTGGGTGAGACAGCGCAGTGTCGTGTAACAAAATCACTTTGCCATGACTTCTGGCCCATTCCAGTCGTCCTTTGATCAATGCATGATTTAAATTAATCATTTGTTGGCGATAGCATTGGGCATTAACAGTTTCGCCGGACTTCAAGAGTTCATAACACACAATACCGCTCTGGTCCCACCAGACACAAAGCATCTTTTTTGCCATCTAAATTGTCAAAACTATGTCTCTCATGTTCTAATCAATGGAGCGTGTTCAAAATATGTTTTCTACCAGAAAACAATGACTTTCCATAGCCTTTTTCTTTTGATTAAATAAGAAAAGCAATGCATGTCGCAAATGTTCTTTTTCAGGCACAAACGTAGACATCATCAATGAATGATACAACACAGACGCTAGTGTTTGGCAGAATCAACTTGTGTGTGTTGTTAGGTTAGTGTCAGACGAACAAACTGACGTATGTGTCACATTCATATGCTGCTTAGTGTTTGCTGGCGCCATCTCTAAGTGAAACCAGAAGATACTTATGCATACACCTGGTATTGTCTTTTATGTGTGCTTTACAGTCAAATTTGGCTACCTAAAACCTTCACTCAGAATAATTTCCTTCCACCATTGATTCCAACATTATGTATCAACTTGCATATAGATTCAAATTAGATTAGGATTGAAAGTCATAATATAGAAAGGGACTTCGAAAGGAATATATAATAGGACAAACACAATGACAGATCAATGTGAGAGAGGGAGAAATAGAAAGAAAACAAAAGGACAAAGACAATCTCCACATCTTCAATTAGATGGGTTCTCTCCTTGCCAATCCCAGTTCTTCTACATTCATTTCTTCTCAGCTGTCAACAAACTCCTTTCATCTTTCCAGCTTCATCAAGAGAGCAGGCATGAACACTTATTGAAACGCCATCTTGACAGATCTTCAGTCACGATGTGGAAAGTATAGGGTAAGAAGAAAGCCTGATATATATAGGAAAAGGGAAGAGACAAAACTATAAAGATGAATAAAGGTAGTAAAGGACAAGGAACACATGACAGATACAAAAGGAAAAAAGGAACCAAACTGTCAATATAACGGGATAGGAAAAACAGGTGTAAATCAAGTCATATAGAGAAGCTAGCCCCTCAACGAGGGTTGAAGCCTGCCCTCCTGATGAAGCTGGAAAGTAGAAACAAGTTCATTGGGGGCTGAGAAGAACTGGGATTGATGACAGGGGAGTCCATATAATTGAAGACTGCAGTGAATGAAGATGTAGAGATTGTCCTTTTCCTTTCGTGTTTCCTTTCTATTTCTCTCTCTTCAAACAATGACCTGCCACTTTGTGTGTCCTATTTTATGTTCCTTTCAAAGTTTCTATCTTTCTATATATGACCCAACATGCACTTGTTTGTTCCTTTCCATTACTACTAGGACTGAAATAAGATAGTTTTCAACAAGGTCAGCCTGATTATACAGTTCAGTCTTTTCCATCTCCTGTCTTCACTGATCACGGGAGCATGTAACTTCTATGAAATGATGATGTGTGATACTACATTTTTTAAACATTTGATATAGAAGTACTATCCATTTTGAGATATACTATTTGAAGAAGTGTGTTTCCGTTGCATCTTTGCATTATAAAACAAAAGACAATCAACAACAGAAGGTCCTGACAGAATGTGATCAAATTATTTTTACAAAACTAAAAACTATTATTTTTAAGGAATCATTCTTCATGGGAGATCACATTGTTCCACATATCTAGACTATTACAAATGTAATTATAGTTAAAATTACAGAATTATTGAAGAACAGACAGTCCAATCTTACGATTCTGCTTACAAACTAAGACAATCTTGTAATGGACACCAATGTCTACATCATTTTCTTAACACACAAAACCCTAAACAGTGATAATTACAATATGAAGGTGGAATGCATTAGCTGATTAATGACACCTTAGAAACAAGTCTATGTGAAAAGCTTTCTCAATTCTGTGAGATGAACTAATATCTTGGCTTCACCAATACTGCTGGCATTGCAGGCGCAATCGTAACACCACTATCTACCCCAAAATCAGAATTTGAGAGGATTTTGTTGTTCTTTCGAGGCCGCTCAACTGGGGCAGCCATAACTGCAGGAACAGCTGGTGCAATTGTAATCCCACTACCTCCAGGGAGAATTGAATATCCAGGCTTCTTCAAAGTGGCTTCTACTGATTTCTTGGTAATTGCCTGCACTCTTGGTATAACAGGAGTCAAAGTGACACCACTACCTTTGGTTATTTCATTTGGAATAGGTGGTCGGAAGATTGCAGGAAGCTGCTTGCGAACAGGAGGTGAATAAGCACTCTTGATGTTCCACCTCTTCATCCAATTGCGAAGGGTTTTGCGTGGAATGCCATGTTGTTTAGATGCTCGGTATACACTTCCACCTTGTTTAACATCCATCAGAGCAGCCCACAAATTATCATTTGAGTACTGCCGGTACGGACGTACCTTGGGAAGCCATGTTGTAAAGGGAACTGCAAAGGAAACGTTAGGATTCAGAATCATCTCTCTCTATGATCAATGAAGTAGACACCACAGTAAAAGAAAACACAGTTATATTAAAATTCAATTTGGTAACTTACTTTCAATGAAATTAACACACACATAAAATGTCCACAAGCATGTGGTCACTTATATTGTATACTACACAATTTTCCATTGTTCCTGTAGTGATCCATAAAATCTTCTAAATTCATGGAAGCTGTCAACCAAACATAATTATAGCGAAGAACCTACGCTATCATAGAGTTAATGTGAAATGTCAGAACTGAGTCTTATAGAAATTCTTCCAACCAAAAAAAGTAAAAAATAAATAAATAAATATAGATAGTGCAAATATAAACATCAAGTAAATTGAAACTAACAAATATTTGAAAATATAACATTTAAATTATAAAATGGTCACAGGAAAGCAGGTTAGGAGCAGGATATAAGAAAAATCATAATTAAAACAAATCATTTAAAAAGGAATTTATTGTGTTTCTCTTATTAGAACAATTAATAACATATTGCCACACTTATTACAATACACTTCAATATACCAAAATATATATACAGTATATTTATTAAACATCAGACTAGAGCAGTGAAGAGGTACAGACTTATTAATACTTTTATTTTACAGGATACCCAACACAATTCAGGCAACACAGAGGATCAAACTTCACATTGTTCTTTTATATAAATATTCAAATTTATCCAGAAGATTTACAGTCTAAAATTGTACATCAGTCTGTTGATTTGTAATACAATGAACTTAAACCTAATATTATACTACCATGTCTTAGACTAGATCTCATAGTAGACTGACAAATCACGGTGCATGCCTCACACTAAAGCCATATTTTATCCAATTTTACAGACATTGGGCAAAATACTTATTTTAATTATATTTACCCTGGTAATACAAGTTTCCTCTTTTTCTTTGGTAGTACTTCATCTTAAAATAATATATCACCACCACCTTTCTTTCTTTCTTTCTTTCTTTTTGATATACTTGAAGTGTTTGCACAAACTTTCACCCATTCTATATAAGAAGAACCTACCAGTATTGGGTATAATTTATACCCAGTGTTCGTGAAATGAAAATAATTGGCCTAACGCCTGTTTAACTGACTGACTAGTAGAAACAAGAATGCACTGCAATTCCAGTCTAAAATATATTCGTATTAATAGTGGCATCCGAAAACTATCTTTAGCACTTTTTTCCCATTAGTTCTCTATTCCTAAATCAGGAAAATAGTTGGATAGTATTATATCAAATACCCTGGGATGACTACACGAAAGATATAATTATTATAATTACTATATATGCTACAATAACAAAGTAATACTCATGACCATCATGGGAATATGGCTCAACAGAATTTCTCAAGACTTGGAATAAAAGTTCAGGGATTGCGAGGTTGTGCACTAGGCTGTTTATAATTTGATTAGTATACAGTAACATAGCAATATTAAGGAGGCCAAAACAGGAAATGTTAAATTTTTCTGTTAATAAGTACTGTTCTAAGAAACTACATGTAAGCCACCTTCTTGAAAGTAACATACCAGGTCCCTGACGCTGGCGATCACCGTGGTGAATGTTGTGATCTCTTGCCAGATGGAAAAGCCTTTCATTGGTGTAAGTTCCTGTCCACTATTTGATGTTGCCAAGCCATGATATACTTCTCCTCCCAACAGCTCTTCAAACTTGTTTTGCCTTGTATAATCTGCTGTATGAGCTGGTAATAGTCATTTCTGACAATGTGGCCAAGGTAAGAAATTTTCAGTGCTGTATTGTTTGAATGAGTTCCTGGCTTGCCTTAGCCCTTCTGAGTACTTATTGATTAATTAGTCAAGCAACCCATGAAATCCTGAGCATCCTCCAGTGGATCCACATTTCAAAATCTTCCTAGTGAGTTAAAAGACTTTCCAAATTTGTATAGAAAGTATTGGTAACAGCCTTACCTGGCATATTCCATGTCAAGTGGCTATCACCAAGTTTGTGTAACAGCAGGGATATTGGATTCTAAAACTAGAAGTCCTCAAAATATCATGATACATCTGAATGCATGCCTTAATATACCTCATTGATTGTTGGCCACACCTGATCACCAGGCACTGCACATATTCAATAGCAACTTGTTCCACACACACACACACACTGGCAAAACACTGCAATGTCCATAACAGCCTGAATCCAAACTTAATCCTAAATACAAAACATCCCCTCATTTCAGCTAAAACTAAAACAGACATAGCTTGTATAAATGACTGCCCATAGGGCATATGTTCATAGGGATTTTTGTGTGCTGTTCTGGGGTATATTTTTCCTCCTCACCCATTACATCCCATGTGTTTGGGAACACCCTTTATAGCACTTCACAATATTTTATCTATTGACCAACCTTTGTTTTTTTTAAATGTACTCCAGGTGGACAAAAAAATACTTCATTTTTGTAAATATTTTTCATGCTATCTACCTTCTGTTTCACTTCTTTCTCAAGATCAAATTGTTCAGTAACAATGGCACCTGGATATTTGAAGCTGGTTACTCTCTCAATCTGCCGGTTGTTTAGTTGTAAGAGACTGCCTCAGCATTGGCATGTCTACTGGAGATCATAAACTTGGTCTTGTTTGCATTTACTTTTAGTCCCATTTATTCCATTCTTCTTCTTCTTTTCTGACCGCATAGGATAACTTTAGTCAGTCCATTGTTCACGTCTCTTTGAAGGGATTGTTCGGGCTTTGTGGTCCTCCCAGTACTTCTTCAGACGCTCCAATCTTCGTGCCCTTTCCTCAGCTGAAAATATGTGTGTTGTTGGTTTGTTTCGTGTAAGCGTAAAGCGGAGGTTTGTATTCTTGAGTTCTGTATTAAATGTCATTTTATTTGTGGTGTCTTCCATTGTAAGGCCTATTTCCTTCAGATCCTCTCTTACTTCTCTGATCAATTTACATCCTGTTGTGGCTCTTCAATTACTGTACTAATATTAGCAAACAGGAGTTGCAGATCATCAAGATTGTTATACAAAATAACAGTATCATCTGCATATTTTAGGTTGTTAATTAACAAAGATTTTCAATAATGCAGATATCTCTGCTGTCAACTCCTGTATCTTTTAAGACTTCTACAGGATGTCAAATGCCTTTCCAAATTCAACAAAACTATAAGACATGTCTTGTCAATGATCTAGACAGTTTTGAATTAAAAATACTCAGTTCAAACAATGCTTCCCTTGTATCAAATTAATTTCTGAATCTTAACAGTGTTTTGTCGAGGTCTTCTTCCCAGTTAGTCTTGATTCTATTATACGTTATATGAAGGAATACTGTAAGTGTGTGGCTCATGAGACTTATCAGCATATAATCAGTACACATACATGCCTTTTGTTTCTTTGGCAGCATGATGAATGTAGATAACAGTCAGTCAGATGGGATATCTCTGGTGTTATATATAACAATGAACTACTTCAATAAACAACTGCCATCATCAATCATTTCAATAATTTCTACAGGGATCTTATCTGGACCTGGTGATTTCTTGCTTTTTTTTTTTTTTTAACTTTCACAGCTTGTAGCATTCCTGATTCAAAAATATCAAGGCTATTACAGTTCATTGGTTAGTTTTCTCACCTCTACAGATAATTACACTGTAAGGTTTCCATTTATACACATTTTTCATTCACCCAGTTCTCTTTACGTATGTGGTGCTGTAATTTTTGTGTTCTATTGCATCATTCTTCCATTAGTTCAAGAATATCAGTTGTAATCCATTTCTTTTTCTTCAGAGGGTACTTCCTTCCATGATTATTTTGAAGAAGTACCAGTGACTGACTTTTACGTTGATTCCACAGTTTGTTTGCTGTTTCATAGTTATTGGTCTTGATTTAATTTAAATGCCTATTCACATCCTAAGCAATTTCTGTTGAGTTTCAAAATTTTGCAGATTAGAGGTATTTAGTACCTTTCTTTCAGGCTTACTCTTTGTGAACTTTAGATTGACTCTTATATAAGCTACCACTGTCTTACGAACTGAGGAAATGACTGCTCCTGGATATAAGGCGATATATTCGATGAAACTTCAAGTGCTTATTTATCAGAATGTAATCAGTCTGGTTTCTAGTTAAGTCAGGAAAGAGGATCATCCTTAGGAGCTTATCTTGTGTACAAACAATGTTTTAGAAATCTGTACCAAGTGCTGACGAGAACTATTTCATGTTCCCACAAAATTTGTACAAATTTTCTCCCTGGTCACTGTATTTACCAAGCCCAATTTCACCTACCAACTCAGAGTGATGTCCTTCACAGATTTTTGCAATGAAATCACCCATGAAGACAGCAATTTCATCTTTCTTCAGGTCTTTAAAAACAGTACCAAGTTGATTTCTATTTTGCCATTAAACATTTTTCCCGCTGTTGGTGGATATATCTGGAAGATCTTTATGTTAAAAGGTGAGCATGACAGTTTTAATAACATGATGTGACCTAAAATTGGTACAAAGTTGCTGACAAATTTTGCAAGTTCAAAATTTATAAAGAGTTAGATTACATTTCAATGATTTTTATCATAATCTTCCCTATATACTAGTAAACTGTACTGTCATCACGACACCATTTACCTACACCGGGCCACTGAATTTAATTCCCATTACTGGTATTCTTAACCTAACCATTTCCTTGATAAGATTGTCAAGTTTGCCAGCTACATTAAGGCTTCTGACATTCTGAGATCCCATTTGTATTGTAGAATTCACTAATTTGAGCCGGAAGATACTTAACACCCCTCACCCACTGACGGACTAGGTGACTAGGGGCCATATCTCTCCGATTTCACGTCATATTGATTCCTAGGGATGTATACCAGAGTGGCTTCTTGTTGCATTCATTGCTGGAGACTCAGCTACTCCTACTATGGGCAACAGACACTGTTGGTAGCTGCTCCTGACACGAATAAGGTAGTTCCACCATCTGAAACCATTGGTATCTTCAGGTTGTCAGGATATTAAAGTAGTGCAAAATACACATTTTCTATCTTCTCTGTAACATGCTTTTATTCATACGAAGAATCAGAGATATTGTGGTTATTATATTTTTTTTCACAAACATCCATGTTAACTGGCAGTGGTAATTAATTAACAATAGCATTATACCGATTGATCGCTATTAGTCAAGATGCTATCTGTGTCTTCTGCTGCAACTTGGCTCCACTAGATTGCATTGCTGCTGAAGGAATAATGATACCTTTTCTGCAATAGTACATACTACTAAACAGTCAACAATAGGTACAACAGCTAATATTAACTGTAATTCTTTCAAGGTTTACTTTTTAACTTTCTAAATTCCTTAAAAGAATAGTTGTGAAATGTGGCAAGTAGTTATACAATTTCAGACCAGGCGCTGCCACCAAACTTCAACTTCAGGAATGAAACAACAATTTGCTTTACTTTTTTTTTTTTTTGTTGGTAATATCTGAAGCAAGTGGTTTTTCATCACCTCACATTCTATGCTGGAGTAGAAAGAAAACAGAACTCCATTAAGATAAGTTCCAGATTTTCAAGTTCATAGATATTTAAACAGAAATAAACATAAATGATTATAGTATTCTAAACAGAAATAAATGTAAATGTTTTTACTTTTCTCAATATCTAAGTGTGATTTGATAGAATCTGATGATCATGAAAAAAATTAATTGTTCTATTAAAGGGGAGGCACTGTTTTGTAGATTTAAATTCGATCAATCCAGCTTAGTATACACCCCCTTAAAATTGCCATTAATGCATTTGAAGGTGGATTTGAAAGTAATATTGTTATATTATGATAATATGATTCTTTCATGAACAAAACATTTTAATTTTAATTAAGTTGTTTCTTTTTCAGGTTTAATACTGTTACCATGTAATTTCTTGCAGGTAGTTTATAAATTCATTACTCAAATTAGTTTTGGCAGATTGAAGAACCTAACAGTTACAAAATAAAATAAATGCTTTATGTTGCAATGACACAGATAGGTGAGATTGGAAACAAGGAAGTCACCCAGGCCTTAATTATGGTACAGCCTCAGGATTTGAACCCATTTGAACCCACTAGCTCTCAAATGTAAGCTGACCAGTATTTGACGCAAACCATGCAACTACTCGCTCGATCAGGAATGAAAGTCTGAATCTTAATAAACGTTATGAACATAGGAAATTGTACCAATTTCTTCAATTACCGTACCATCTTGACCAATGACTATAAATCCTCATTAACATTTAAGAACATGCTTGAATTACATTCCCATTCAAAAATGAATGCATTTTTATTGCAGTAGGGTAATACTGTGCAATGACAATAGGCCTCCTATAACTAGCATTGAATTGAATATGATGACAATGATGACAATATTATTTGTTTCAAATCACTCCAACTTAGATTTTAGTTTATGCTACTAAAACAATAAGGGAGTGAAATCATTGATACAAATTATGAACACAGAATGTCTAGGGTGTTAACAATTATGTCCTGGAGGAGTTATTTAATGTGTCGGAAGCCAACGGCATGAAACCATCACATTAAACACCCTGAAATGCTACCAACCTCAGTTGGGATTGAATCTGTGATCTTGGGAACAGAAGGTTGAAGACTTGTAGTGTGAAGGAGAGGAGCAAATAATGCTCTTGTAAATTTTGTACCGACTAAGAGCAATCCAGCTCTTTTCTGTGGAAATTAGTATTTGTAATTCTCTCAAGTTGTACCTGATTTTTATGGACTATAAGTCAGTGTTGTTGGAGCTGACGAGCTCATTGTTATTCTATTTAACTGGTATTTGTTCTAAATGTTCTACCTATCCAATTTTTAAGTAAAAAAAGGAAAAAGGAAAGAATTAAACTTCTTACACCTCTGTGATCCACGATATTTTCTTAAGTATTGTTCCAAAATAGTTGAAGGAAGCGAAAAATGACATAATGAAAAATTACTGGGACAATAAGCAGCTCATTAGATGCTCACTAAGAACCCTTGCATAATTTATATTTAAAAACTAACAACGTAAAATAATAATAATAATAATAATAATAATAATAATAATAATAATAATAATAATAATAATAATAATAATAATAATAATAATAAAGAGAGCACTAAAGATAAAACGCCTAAAAGTAAAATGTAGCATGTGATTAACCCAGCTGTCTAACTCCATGGCTAAATGGTTAGCATGCTGGCCTTTGGTTCAAGGGGTCCCAGGTTCAATTCCCAGTCGGGTTGGGGAGTTTAACTTTCATTAGTTCATTCCTATGGCTCGAGGGCTTGGTCTTTGTGACATCTTCAGCATTAGATTTTGTCTAAGATAGGGCCCAATCCTCATAGATATGCACACGTCAAATCGAAAGATCTGTAACAGGCCTCTCCGCAGGTCACATGCCATTATCATCATTAACCTAGCCAGGGCAGGGGGCATGGCATACTGAAAGATCAATGGACTGTATACACAGTTGGGCTTGCGCCACTGACAGAGCAACGGGTTTCAAACACATTGTATTCCATGCTTGGGTAGAGACAAAAGAGGGCTTCATCAAAATAAGTTCCGGATTTCAAGTTCATAAGTATTTAAACATAATCAAACATAAATGTTGATACATTACTAAATATTTGAGTGTGATTTGATAGAATCTGATGATGTTCTTTCAAGAACAAAACGTATCATTTTATTTCAATTAAAATGTTTCTTTTCCAAATATAATACTGTTACCATACGTTTTTCTTTTTCAAGTAGTTTATACATTTATTACTCAAAATTAGTTTTGGCAGACTGAAGAACCTGACAGTTAAAAATTAACTGAGTCAAAATTGAAAAGAGATGGCTTCAAAAAAAAAAAAAAAAAAAATCCTTACAGTCCAGACCACCACTAATGTAGCAGAAAGAATGAAGACCTGCAGAAGATGGATGACTACTTCAGAAAGTCGCAGCCCCAGGCTAGTCCCTCCAAAGCTGAGGTAGCCACTTTACATCTTAGCAACTTAACAGGCAAACTACCACCCTAGAGTTAAGTTCAAGAATCATTTCTGAAGTATAACAACAGCTGTCCTAAGTAATGTACTTAGGTGTGACACTGGACAAGGCACTGACTTACCAACATCATATTGAAGAAACTGCTGCATACTAAAAAGTAGTAACAATCTACTCAATGTTAGCTAGAACATCAAGGGATGCTGATGCGAACACACTCAGGACCACCACTCTGGTTGCTGTATATTCTCCAGATGAATACTGTGCAAGCATGCGGTTGAACAACTCCCATTACCGACTGGTTGATATTCGACTCCGCCAGAGAATGCAGATCATCTCTTGTACTCTACATTGCATTCCCTCACAGTAGCTACCTGTACTTTACAATATTGCTCTCCCTCACATCACGAGACAGCAAGTCCTTAACCGCCTATGGTGTAGGATTAAGAAGAATGATCCACTTCCTATTCATCATGACCTCAAACAACTCTCTACAACCACGTTGAAATCCTGAAAACCGGCATGCAAAAATGGCTATGGATCTTACAACCACTCAGCTCAACATTAGAAATGCCTGGAAAAATGAATGGTTAAACTCATCACCACGTGGCCTTATTCAAATCTGTGACCCTATCAAAAGACTAGCTGGTTTCAATTTGTCTCGGACAGTATGGTCGAGGCTGAACAGAATTTGATATTGAGCAGGATCGCCTTCTACATTTGAACTCCACTCATTAACTCCTGAAGCATTTGCATGGATTATAAACTTTTCGATCCAAATATGAAAATATGATCCTAATGCTGTAAAATGTATATTTTTGTAAATTTATTTCTTATTGTTTTGCATGCACCATACACTAAATAAATAAAGCAGGTTAACTGGCCATTGAGCTGCAAAGCACAATACATTATAACCTCAGTCGTGTATGTACTCAATCTTTTCACCTTTTATAGATTATTTTTTCAGATCTCGGGACTCTTCATCCAGTTCAATTTAAAGTAATACTTGTTGGCATGAAACTCACCTTCAGCACATGCCAGTGTTCATTCTATCCTTACTGTTGCATATCGTGACCCTACAATTATCAAGCAATAGTATGCAATTTGTAAAATTATAGTTTTCAGATAAAATATTCCTTTTCACATACTGTACTTCCCCCTCCCCCCCAACTTTGCTTTCTATATATTTAACACATTCTCTGTAGTATGCTTAAGTTCAGTTCAGCTTAACTGGTTAATTTTAATGTTTGAGTAAAATCAAGCTTTAATTGACAAGTGTTACCAATAAATTCATTACTATGAATGCTGTATTATATACACTGCACTTTGGCACAATTATTTTGCATATATATTTATAAGAAATGTATATTTCACTAGATATATTTTATAAACTATCATAGAGTTCTCACTCAGTCAACCCAGTCTACTATGAGATTAGTAAGTTATATGTATATATAAAATAGAATTAACTGCTTCATATCATACATATATTTCTCAAAAGGAAGAAATTCAATCACAATCTTATAAAATACTCTCCAAACAATTTGCCCCAGAACAAGGTTAAAATTAAATAATCATTTTTTGTTTTTGTTTTGGATTGTATCCAGTAAGAAGTCTAATGCCTTTAGACTAGATTGTTAAATGTTAGATGTTAAATATAAATACATAATTTCATTAGAGGAACATGAACATAATATTGGAAAATTCCCATTACACTGTTATATAATACAAATAACTACTCATGTAGTATAGTATCTATTGTAAATAATACATTATACTATTTTTCATAAATTTGACTGATATCATTTAAAATACATTCATTACATGATCACAATTGACTTATTATTAAATATTAAAAAGAAACATTGTCTTAAAAAACAAAAAGATAACTCATCATAGGAACAAACTTCATCTGTGAATATGAATTAAAGCCATTTAAATATAAAATACACCATGTTCAATATTGAAACAGTCAAAATTATAAAACAAATCTTACTGCAGAATATTTATGCATGCTAGTTTTTGTTAAATATACTATTACACAAGAACCTTGTTTACCTGGCCCTCATTAATCCAGATCTCTGGTTTATTTGTATCAAAAATAATAAAAAATTATTTTTACTTGTACAGTATTTCTCTTACGGGGTCGATTCTTCTTGAATGTCTTTTCTGCCAAGGATAGTCAAGGACAGGAATTGAAAGTAAGTCAGCCACGGTCTATCAGAGGTACCATCCTGGCATTCGCCTGGAATTGAGAATGGGAAACCATGGACTCTTCTGAGTTCCTTGACACATTTGGACGCATTTCCGGATGTTCAGACATAGAACGACGTAAATGACTGATTGAAAAATTACTAATTCAGACTACGGCATAATGACAGATATATAAATTATTGCCTCTTGTTCCTCGGCAGGTAATGATGAGAGTGATGGTGAACTCGAAAATGAAACCGTCGCTCCATCAAAAGAAACTATGACTCTCATGGAGATGCAACAATGCAGCTGGACAAACTAATGGCCTATTTAGAATCCCAGACTGAAACCACACCAGCAGAAATGATGTTAGTAAAACGTCTTCGTGATTGAACTGCGCGCAAATGCTATACAAATGTAAAACAGAAAGCTCACACATTATTTTAGTGCATAAAACAGAGTCGTAAATGTAAGAAAAGTGTTCTTATATTTTTTTGTACAATTGAAAATAGGTATTACTGTATAACTTATGTTAATATATTATATAACATGTACTGTACTTTTTTAGTTTTTCTGGATTATCCGGATCAGTTCTAGTCCCACCCACTTAATCCAGATAAATGAAGTTCTTGTGTATGTTTGTTTCCAATGGTTTTTAAATCAAAGATATTCTGCACCAGAGAAAATTCAACAACAGACTAAGTTAATTCATCACAATGAACAACACACTTTATTGTAAATCATTCCTCAATGGTTAGTACAGAGAAGCATATCACAAGTCTTATTCTCTACATTTGTGCTAAAGTAGTACTTATGGCAGGTATTATGAATGAATGAATGAATGAATGAATGAATGAATGAATAAATACATGAATAATTAAATATATAAATAAATAAAATAAATAAAAGTGGACGAACAAACAAAAGCTACCATCAAGTATCCATCACCCCAAATGGACTGATACTGATAAGGAGCTTCCAGTGGAGGATTGCACAATTCTATACTACAAGATTTGAGGTTGAATCTATTCTAAAATATATTTCTGGAAGTTCAATGCAGATAAGCAACAGATCTGAGAGAGTGTGGATATCCAGAACTTAAAAAAAATCAACATACGAGAGCTATGTTTGAATAAAATTTAGTTTGCCAGTGAAGTAAGAACCAGTACAGATTATCATTGGTTAATTCCTTTTTATGCCTTTCTGCATTCCTTTAACTACTTTTTCACATAATTTTATGCTTATTCAAACATTTATTGTAGCATGGGATGAGTTTTTGCAGACTCTCATCATAGAAGTCTGTTGCGAGTGAGGAGAACCATCGTTTTCACATCGTCGTCTTTGTCATAACGCTTGCGTCAAAGAATTTCTTCAGAAGCAGAAAGTGATGGTAGTCACTATATATTCATCATGGAATATATGAAGTAAAGTCATGCATGGCATTCAGGAGAGGACTGAGCCTGATCATACATTCTTCCCTTTACTCTCTCCTCAGTCAGCGTCAACATAATGCTCCCTCTCCCACTCTGTTCCTTTCATGCTGACAACTCAAAGGACCAGCCAGCTATGGCTGTACCTGCACAGAAGGCTTGTTTTCTCACTGCCATTTTACAGGCTCCATGAACAGAGTTTAGGAACACAGTTGGGGCTGAATGAATGGAGGTCGAACTGCTGCCACCAAAAGACAGGAGTACTTACGTTTGAACCAGTGGTTAGCGATCACCTGAAGAAGTTCCTCGTCGGCAAGCATTTTCACAATGACGATAACATGAAATGAAAATGATAATTCAAAAATTGTTCTCCCCACAGGCAGCAGACTTCTATGAAGAGGGTCTATCCCTCGCTGTAACGTACTCTCATCATAAATACTACATAAATCATCTACCTGTTTTCCTGCTTCATCAGCTATCTGCTGCTACATTTATTTCAACATTAACGCTGGCATTCTTCAAATTCTACTTCGTCTGCTTGGCCTGTTGGTTGCGTACTGTGCATGTGTTTGCTCCCTATCCTGCCCTGTTCTACGTCATTGGATGCGTCACAGATCCTTCTCGATCTTTTTCGCCCCTCTTTCCTATCCGCTTTAAACGAGTGTGCTAGCCCCAGCTCGGCAGCCAGGCATTGAGCGAGGAATACTGTGTGTGGAGAGAGAATTGACCTCGATGCGGCTTGTCCACACGTACTTATCTCTTTCTGTAAAACTGGAACATCTGACGTGTCAACGCTGGGCTGGGTGAGCAAAATTTATTCTACATCACAAGTTCTACTGGAACTCTTTACTTATTTACCCTTCAGGCAACGTAGTATAAACTTTATACCATTTTTCATGGTTTATCGTGTTCTCTCCTTATATAAAAGAACTTTGCTCTTAAACAAATAAACTTGGACTTGCGTTCTGCTTGACATTACATGTAGACAAGAAACTGGAAAGACGAACAATAAGTGTTTCTAGGGAACATAATGCACCTCACATGGATGTACGATAAGTTAAGCAGCCAGACTCTTGCTTCCTATTCCCTCGCCCATCTCACATTATTCTTCCTTTTGGCCCAGATTCTTATTGTTGATTCATGTGTATTTTTCTTGTTGTCAAAGTTTTACGAATAACCCTGGTGGTTTCATTTTTATGGTGGCCTATAAGAGAACTGAATGTTGAAAGCTATCTTATTATATAAGCCTTTTTATTGTGTTAATGCCACAGTTTATGAAAAATTGTGATAACGTTTAGTGTCTGATCCATTCAAATTCTAGTCACAATCCTTAGGAATCAATTTTTCTACAAACTTTTACCAATCGTGTTCTAATCTTTAAAAAAATAAAAAAAGGGTATATAAGTGGATGTTAACCAAAGACCCTTCGAAGCGTATTTCTTCTTGTTATAAAGATATTTTATTCTACCTATTGTGAACTTCTAAAGTATGAAAATATACTCTGCTGTTAGTTTTGTTGTTATGAAAAGTGTGCCTATTCTAATTTTTCCCTCACATTTCCTCTCTTTAACTGTACCTACCACAGATAATGTTCTGGAATCCCAGCACTGCTTCGTGTTGCTCTGCTGATTGAGTATTTGGGTGCATGCTTCAATGTCAAAATACAAGTTTGGTGCATACTTTCTGACGAAAGTGCCTTGCGGTCATGGTGTTAAAACTATTTCATGGGTAGTCACCTATTGAACAGCAAGGATATTTAATGTCTGCGTATTCTATTACTGTTTCTAACTCCGGTAGGTTTATGTTATTCTTCGCAAGATAAAATCGACTTGGTTTTATTCTCCCACTAGATCACAATAAATCCTCTTTCTAAGTTGGCTGGGCTTTGGGGTCAATATCTCGGGGTCTCAGTCACATCAAACCTTGTGTGTCCTCTCTTTGCATTGATATTGCTTGGTTGGTCAAATAATAAGATTACTAGTGACTACCTACAAGTGTACTTGCACCCATGTGATTCCAGTAATAATATATATGATCGCCATATTGCTATGACAAAAGTTTTAAGCTATAAATTTCATTTTTTCTCCATA
Source organism: Anabrus simplex (assembly GCF_040414725.1). Lineage (NCBI taxonomy): Eukaryota > Metazoa > Arthropoda > Insecta > Orthoptera > Tettigoniidae > Anabrus > Anabrus simplex. The sequence continues at coordinate 494,702,474 of NC_090265.1, forward strand.
TTGAAGTGCAATACCTTTTCAATACAATACAAGTAAATGATATTACATCATTACTTAACATAAGTTTGAATAAGCATACACTTATGTGGAAAATAGCTAAAAGTATGCAGAGACATAAAAAAATAATTAACCAATGTGTAGTGGTTCTTTTTTATTGACAAATGGTCCTTAATTTAAATACAGCCCTTGTATAGTACTCAAAATGGAAACTACAATACCAAGACCGAATTGGTAGTTTGCTGATTCTGATGATACTGAATTGTGCCATGTACAGGCAATTATTGTTTAAATGAAGTACTTGAATTACATGACATATATTTTAATCCTGACCGAGCAAGTTGGCCGTGCGGTTAAGGGCGTGTAGTTGTGAGCTTGCCTTTGGGAGATAGTAGATTCAGACCTCAATGTCAGCAGCCCTGAAGATTGTTTTCCATGGTTTCCCCATTTTCACACCAGGCAAATGCTGGGGCTGTACCATAATTAAGGCCACAGCCACTTCCTTCCAACTCCTAGCCTTTTCCTATCCCATCATCACCAGAAGACCTATCTGTGTTGGTGCGACATAAAGGCAATTGTATTTTTATCCTGGACTCTTTTCACAAATTTAAGTTAAACACATTTCTAGCTTTGTAAGAAAGAGAAGTGTCAAATCAAGTTGTGTTTAAATGTATACATAGGTTTTGTGAACAGAATGACACAGTTTTTAAAGATAATATATAAATGCACATTTTAAACATATTTCATTATTAAGTCATATCTGAGAAAAAACGTTGTATAAAAGCAAAATAGTTTTAGTTTTTCTAAAAGAACTCGCACTTTTATGCCAATATGCTAAATGATTTTATCTGCGTTTCATTATTTTGAATTTCCTTTCCTCAGAAATGAAGTTTGAAGGTAATATGTTTTTCAAGCAGTAAGTTGTCAAAATGGAAAGGACAAAAGAATGTTAGCAATGTGGCCAGTCTGCTGCTGATATTCCAAGCAAATTTTGGACAGTAATTTCTTTTACATTATATTAAATTTCTATGTTACATTTTGATACTTTTCTGGGGGGCACAAGTGCATGCTTATTTCCAGAGTGTTAAGTCATAGAAATCTGAGCAGCATGTAAACGATATTGGTCGTGGATGAACCACCTCCAGTATGTTACAGCACAGTGCAACTTAGTCAACTAGCAATTTGTGACTTAACTTGTTTGTTGCTTTCCATTATTTTGCAGTCTGCAAAGTGAAGTAATCTCCAATGGAACATGCCCAATATCAACAAATGTCTCAGTCACAGGCGACTTCAATGACTGGTTGTGGCGGGAGTAGGTTATCTCTACAGACTGTAGCAACATTATACTGAATGACATACATCTACGGTACAATGTATACGGTAACTGATCAAATTAAGACATACAAATTCAAAGACATGGGAAAGGGCCAACCCAACAGCAGTGCACAAGGATTGCTTCATCATTCAAACAGCTCGAAGCCCCCCACACCATCCCAGTAACATCAGTGCAAACTCGAGCAACTGTGGCACCCCACATTTGTGTGCAACTGACTTCTATGTTAGTTTTGTTAAAACAAGTGTTCCACTGATCCAATAATGATCTGTAAGGCTGGTCTCCTTTCATGAAGGATCGCAGTGGGTCAAAAAATGGCATAATGTACTCTTCAGTGATGAATCAATTACTGTCAAAGTCATATCCAATGACATACCACGTGCATGTGTGTGTGCGTGCGTGAATCAGTCTTACTGTCAAGAGCTACACAAGACCAAATTCTGGAATTAAAGTCAGATGTAGATGGGGTGGTTGTGCAGCACATGACTGCTTAACAGAACATTAGTAGGATACAAACTCAATCCAGTGGTTGTCCCACTAACAATGTACATTGCGAATGGGATGCCTTCAGTGAGGACAATGTCCATGTTTACACTGAATGAAACTCCATAGATGGTAGTCGCAACATCCCAAATTTACAATAGCCCGCCAGGTCCCTGTACCTAAGCCCTACGAAACATGTGTATGGGATAAAATGGGTAGATAACCGAAGAATTATTCTTGCTCAGCCATGCAAAACAGTGGAACAACTGATTCTCATCGGGCAGCAAATATTAGTTACAATTTTACAGGAAATGATCCAGGGTCTTAAGGTACTGCATAATCATTTTGAGTAGAGTATTAATGCCAGGTACTAACTGAGAACCTTAAACATAAATGCCATCATATTTAAGCAAGCCACTTTTATGCCACATTATTAAAACAGAGGAATGTTCCTTTCTTCACCCAGATAGGAAAATTCTTTGACAAGTTGAAGAAGTATACACTGAAAATTATGCTAAATAGTGAAGTGACAGCCTCAGATTAAAGAAACAGGATACATTAATGGTGACAAAAAGGTTCTATTATTATTGTTTTGTTAGGAGTTACTTCATTTGAAGTGCTATTCAATTATCAGACATGTATTTATTACACTTGAATACCAATTCCTCCACAGTGTGTAATACAAGGTATCTGGGTTTCAAAGAAACTATTTGCCATGAGTGAGAAACGAATGTAAATAGAAATTTACAAGCTTTACAGCTTTCAAATACTCTTTTACTTCCTAGTTTCAGCTCTGCATTCTGAAAAACACTTATACTAGAATACACTTGAGAGGAATTGTTGACCATGTTAATGTTTCCAGTTTAGGATGCAAGACATACAAATCCTGTTCAAATTAACATAGAATATAACATATTCTGGCTGAGAAACAAGACTGGTCCTATTTCATAAAACCCTGGACGGACCATCAATCCAACACAGGCAATGAAGTTTAAAGGCAGTCAAAACATACTCGTGGATAGACAACATTTAAAATGAAATTATACAATTTCATTGGTCTTCTGTAAATCTAATAGTTTACTGCCAATGTCACAAATAAAGCCTCAATTCAAAATTACTAATTTTTTAGTATGCTACTATTATCTGCCATTGATTACTCATAGTGTAAAGGTTATCAAGCAGGCCCCATGGTCTAGGAGTGAAGGGGCTAACCCTGAACCTCAGGTTTGATTCCAACTAGGTCAGAGATTTTTACCTGGATATGAGGGCTGGTTCAAAGTCTACTCAGCCAATACGATAACAATTGAGAAGCTATCTGATGATCAGATATTGGCTCAGGTCTACAAAGCTGAGAATAACAGCCAAGAGGACTTGTTGTGCTGATCATTCATTGCTTTATAATCTGCAGGCCTTCACGCTGAGCAGCGGTTGCTGCGTAAGCTCAGGTCTATCAGGGCTGTAACACCATGGGATTTGCTTTTTGGTTTTGTTTGGTGGGACCAGTATATAACCCATGAAGTACTCAATATCTCATGCCCTGGTATATAGGCCATCTGCACACAAATGAACTTCTTGTTGTCATGGGTAAAAGGGGCAATTTATCTCAGTTGCAAACATGGATGATTATTGGCCTGTAGGTCAAAAATAATTCTGAAACAGCATATTTTATGAACTGTTTGTGTTCTGCTGTAGTTAACGTGTATCCTGAGTGGACAAAAGGCACCATTCCTGATGCATTACACGCCACTGATATGAGAGTTTAATGCTGGCTATGAAGGTGCACGAGGGCTGACTAACACACTACAGTAGGGCAGCTTACAATCAAAATGAACCAGACGCATTTTCAAAGGAAACACATGACCGATCGTTCACTGAAAGGCACTCTTGACCAATTTGGTTATAAAACATCCTTGCAGATCATGCTGAATGTCTTTCCTAGGACAGGCGGGATCTTCCAGAAAGTTTAATAAGTCACACGGCTATGACAGTAGTTGGAAAAACAGGCTTCCTAATTATCTGGACTTGAAGCTAATTGGGCATTTGTGAGATCAATATCGACTGTTGTGTTGATTCAATCCTCTGCCATGCACCTTCCAGCAGCTCACTCGAGGTGGCACTGCTCCAAGTACCTCTGACAATCTACCAGCACCTTAGTGCTGTCCATGCTGCAGATCATGGTTATTTCTGAATATCAGCTAGTAGCCACAATAATAAGTGTGAGTATGTGTGAACACAATGCATGTGTCATGCCACGACCTATTGATTTTGTAAAGTCTGGAAACCAAAGGTAATACCCGTACCAGTAATAAGGATTGGACTATGTGTATTTGGCATAATTTACAAAGCATTAACTGAAAGGTCAAATGTATGAACATAATAACTGGTGGTGTATCATCATTTAGAGGCTAGAAGCTTAGTGTTGTATCAAGGTTGCTGACGAGTGTCCGTCAAGGATTGCTTTACAGACATTCTCAATCTGAATTTACTAGTGTTTGAGTGGACAGGTGATAAAACAAACCTTTTAGCATCCTACATTCAGTATCTTCAATACGGATAACAATGATTTTTATCACTTGCAACCACCACCATTTCCCAAATACTCACCACTATCTGCTACTGCTTAACTTGCAGGGTATTGTTCTAACATGGCTAAGTTGCTTGTGTAGAGCTAGAGAGCATTAAACTCATAAATGTCTAATGTGTAAATAAGTGGTTATAATGATGGAGGGGGTACAGCAAAATTTAAAATAGTTCTCTTATCAAATTCCTGAATGCTTGCTTACCTATAAAAAAAAAAATTTAAAAAATTTTTTTAAAAAATTAAAAAAAAAAAACTCAAGAGAAAAATTTCGCTCTGGACAACTAATGAAAGTAACTGTATTCAAAGGTCGAAACATTCATCTAAGATCTGGGAAGCCTCACATCTGGCTTAGGTAATCCTAAATCCAACAGAAGAAGTAAAGGCCTTTTCTCCTTGTCATGACTATTCTGTTACTCTTACAGAAGTCTTTTTCCAACTCTCATCCTATGCTCTTGCTCCACCTTGTCATTTGAAACTGTAAGCTCTCCATATACATTTGCTGAATTTATAACAAGAACTTTTTCCATTTTGAATTCAAATTCTCCTTTTCACAGATCTACAAAATGCCTATCACTGGGAATGAGAATTTACTTTATTTTAGAGACAGGCAATTTTTTATCCAATGTCACACACTATTTCCCAGGTGGGGTAGATTTGTACTGAATTCAGCAAATTTACCCTACCATGGAATATCACAATTTACAATCCTTTTACTTCTTGCCTATATACCTCAAAACATAAGCTCTTCTGGGATATGCCAAGTCACTCACAAATAGTAAAGTTAATATGAATGGAAAATGAGCTAAAAAGATTGGAAGAATATTTGATATGAGACAAACACTATCATTTGTAAACACTAGTACCAAGATCTCCCTCTTTGTACTGGATCCTCCAAGTTAAAAACAAAACTCTAATAAACATTTTATGAAGGATCATGACATTCATAACTGGGTCACTGAAATATTTATTTAAAAAAGAAGAAAAAAACATATGCCAGAGAAAGATTAATCTCAATATTTCTCTACATGTATCTTCAGTCCACAAAGGAAATCACTGTATTTAGTTGGGCTTTCTTCCTATGATACCTGGTACTGGAGTGCTAATTAAACACATCACAGGTTCATGTTAGCAGGAGTATGTATAAAAACAAGCCACAACTGCCATCATCAATCCTATACTAAGTCCCTCAAAAAAAGACCCAGTACTTTTGGAGAAATAAATAATTAAATAGATCTACTGATCTGCAAACTCTTCAGGAATATCCATAAAGATAAGACGCGCATGTGTTATTTTCCCACAGTAACGAGGCAATATCTTGAAGAGCAATTATTTATGATTTAACATGAAAAACTTTATGTACAAAATCATGTGGTAAACTTGGCTGTACCTCCATAGAACATTAAAATATCTTATTCTTTGATTCTCCAGGTGAAAATCTTTCTTAGTGTTTGATGAGTTCTATGGGTGAAGGCTATTCATTGATATGATCCCATAGTGTTACATTTATCATTACAAACAATGGTATGATCCAAAAGAAGCTTGCTTTTCTGCACTGGTAATCACTGGTAATCACCAGGTACTTTTTGAAGTAGTCATTATAAGAGAGGGTAAACACCTGATCTACAGCAACTTTTTCCCTTTCTACACAAAGTATTTTCCAATATCCCAGAATTCTTACATTTCATAAGGTCCAGGTTTAATTACCATCCAAAATTGCCATCAAACTCTTCTGGTCTTCTTTAAATGAAACTCTATTTCCAACGTTTTGTCTCTATTATGAATTGCACCTTAAAAATGTCAGAATGGGAAGCTGAACAGCCTGGGAGAATCTTAAGGTTTAATCTCAACACAGGCAGTGGTCAAACACAACCAAACATGCTTCCACATTTATTCCAAGTGTAGCTACTCACTAAAATGCAACTAATGAAATGTGAAAAACCAAGACCAAGGTGTTACAATCTGAGTAAGCATCTTCTTTATACAGCTAGCAAATGCTACATAACAGTTTTGGCTGCTAGTTTCTTCCCAATTTCACCATACATGGTAAAATATATCGAGGTTTACTCATCCAGCAACTGTAAGCAATTTGCTTCCTCTTTTAATTTAAAGCACAGCTAACGTCCATATGACGATTAACAATACCAGAAACAAACAATAGGCAATCCTGTGGTCCGACGAGGTTGTGTTATTCACGAGTATGTTTGGATATATGGTTAGAACAAACGACTGAACTTATTTAGGGACCATACACTCGAACTAGAAGTAATGTTCTAAAATAAACTTAGCTCTTAATTCTGAAGACTCAAATTTAAAGCTAATTTAAAAAGCAAATTCAGGGTATCATAGCTTTCTATGTTTGGATCCATGGTCAGAGCAAACGAGTGAACTTATTTAGGGACCATACACTAAAACTGGAAGTAATGTTCTAAAATAAACTTAGTTCTTAATTCTGGAGACTCAAATTAAAAGCTAATTAAAAAATCAAATTCAGGGTATCATAGCGTTCAACCTTTTAAAACCCTTCTGGTTTGTAGGACAGCCCTGTAGCTGTTTAGGCATAGGATACACACTTTTAATGTTCCATCGCTTCATCCAGTTGCGAAGTGTCTTTCGTGGCACACCATTGTGTTTTGCGGCCATATAGATGCTCCCACCCTCCTTCACATCCAGCAAAGCCTGCCAAAGACTGGAGCTTGAATACGAGCGGCGCATACGAGTTCTCATGGGCTCGGGAAGCCAGCCTTCACGAATTAAACGCAGCAGTTCCTCTTGTATTTCATCTGCAAGAGCAAAGACGTGGCATAAAACACGAATCAATATTAAGTTCAGCTTTAAATTAAAATGTGTACCTATTGACTTACTTCTCATTACGGTAGTAATTAGAATCGGAAAGGACGTCTTCTGTAGATTTCGTTATATTAACGTGCTGCTTATGCTCTTTCAGGAATCCATTAATGACCACATCCCCCGCATTTTTACTATAATCTAAATTATACAAGAACGTCACCCAATATTATACAAAAAGTACAGAAGTGGGAAACATATTATATATTATACTGTATATTTTAAAAAGTGAATGAGTATTAAGAGCAGAAAAGAAGAAGATAATTGGAACTGCGAAATGTTATACAGCTGATGTTGTGAATATATACTTGTTTACATCCATATTAATCCATTTAATACATAATGAACAAGTGAAATATATGGCCGCAAGAAGAAGTCTTTCTCTAAGCTTGTTTTTTTGTACTGCAATTAACTATACAAATTTACGATTGTAGCCTTTTTCAGCCCATCCTAAACGATTTTAGATAAGGCAAGTTAAATGTTAACCACAGTTACTAATGAACAGGAAGACTAGGAAAATATCATAGGATTAAACTTAATTTCATAATGATGAAATAATGAAAGAACCTTTTGAACTTTCTTGCAATTACAGCACTATAATGACTTAGTTATTATTCCAGACAGTATTGTTATTCTTTTGAGATATATCAATTAAATTAAAATCAATAAGGAAATGACCTCAGCCATTACCTCCTAAGACACACATTTAGTTCATTATCTCATAGTAAAATTTTACATTAAGTAGATTTTCACCTACTCCAAGGCAAAGAAACAATTCCAGAAGTCCATTTGTGACTTACATTTCTTGTACCAAATACTGATTTGTTGCTAGTTGAATTCTTTATCGAATTTATGACCTGGCACTTACCTCATGAATAAAATGAGCAAAAATTATAGCTCCCTTACAACCATGTAAACCAAACAAACCACAAAACTATCAGCTTATCACCTTACGTAGCATGATTTACAAATTGCTAGTTTGACGAGCTATATACATCTAGCACTATGCTAAGTTTAGATCCCTTTTAGATGTGCCTGAAACCACTTCTTAGAAATATGGATAGGCAGATGATTGGGTACTTGCTATGAGATGCAGAGATCTAGAAATTGCACAGTCAATATTGATTAATATCTTAAAAGTTACAGGCGAGTTTTTCCACAAATGGAGATTACCAAAAATAAATTAGCTAGTAAAGAACTCAAGATCTACTAGCAGGAACCAAACTCTTTTCCACATCCGATGTCCAAAATGTTGGGTCGATGCATAAGTTTGTGCGGTTCTTATATTTTATATTACTTTATTTTACTGTTACTGTCACGCACTGTAACTCACAATCACAATCCCTCAGTGATGTATTCACCTCCACTCTCTATGACCTTCTGCCAACGTTCAGGTATCAATGGAATGCCTTGCCTGCAGAACTGTTTTGGTTTTGACTGGAAGAAATCTGTTAGCTACTGGTCAAGAGAAGCTTTGTCAGGAAACACTTGACCCTGAATGTGGTTAGAAAGAGAGCGGGAAAGATGGAAATCTGAGGAGGCAAGGTCAGGGAAATAGGGAGGATGAGGAAGAGGTTCCCAGCCAAGTTCAGCAATCACATCTTTGGTCAAATGCACTGTATGCGAACGAGCGTTATCATGGAGCAATAAGACTGGTTGCTGTTGTTGTCTTTTGTTGTCAAAAGCAACGGCAAGCCATCATAGCTGGTCACTATACACAGCAGAGGTAATCGTTACATTTTTTTTTGCTAGGGGCTTTACGTCGCGCCGACACAGTTAGGTCTTATGGCGACGATGGAATAGGAAAGGCCTAGGAGTTGGAAGGAAGCGGCCCTGGCCTTAATTAAGGTACAGCCCCAGCATTTGCCTGGTGTGAAAATGGGAAACCTCTACGCGCACGGCCAACTCGCCCGGTAATCGTTACATTTTTCGGACGAAGTTCATGGTGAATGAATGCCATCTTTGTTCCACCAAACACACATGATGATTTTCTGTGGATGGGCACTATCCTTGGTGCGGGGAGTTGCTTTTTTTGATGGGCCGAGCCACTCTTTCCTCTTCTTCATGTTGACATACAGGCACCATATCTCATCACCGGTGACAATATTCAAAAGGAATTCTTCGTGCCTATCACAAGCCAACTAGTGCTGGGCAAGTAAAGACGAACAGATGTTTACTCGTTGATTCTTCTTACTATCACTTAGCACATGTGCTACCCATATATCCAATTTCTGTACCTTACCCATCGAATGCAAATGGCCTACAATAGTTGACTGATCACATTCAAAAACTTGTGCCATTTCCCACGTTGTTTGATGAGAATTCTCATGAAGCAACTCATTCAAGTGATTTTCGTCAAAACTGAAGGTCTTCCAGAATGTGGATCATCAGAGAAGTCAAACCGTCCTGCTCAAAAGTGGGAATACCATTTTTGGGCTGTTCTTTCAGCAATTGCTTCATTCGCATACATTTCACAAATTGTTCTTGCAGCTCCTGCTGCACTGGATCCTCGGTTAAACTCAAAGATAAAATGTGTCAGAAATGCTCACTTTTCTCTCAACTTGACATTCCATATCCGCTTGAAAAACATACACAAATAATACGTTCACAAAACCTGTGTTTCACAACACACAAACTCCAAACTCAGTTAAAACAAAGGAATAACGATAAGCAATCCCTTCATGCCGCATTGTTGCCAACCCAAAAGAATACCGCACAACCTTATGCATCGACCCAATACCTGTCACTCTGGATAGAACACTAAGCTACAGGGAAAATTTGTCATCAAGAACTGCAAGAATCAGAACTAGAAACAACTATGTAGTACAGCATAGGGTTTCTCAGCTCAGCTTTAACACTCCAGATTTCTGCTCTTGGATTAGTTTACCCTGTGGCTGATTTGCGCTTCAGTTTGATTGAGTAGTGCTCACACCAGACTTGTTGACTCCCAGCTAAATCACACGTTATAAAAGAAACTATCTGGCCAACTCAAATTTTCTGGCTAACTGTACTTAGCCATACTGCACTTACTTTCTTGTGGCAAGCACTGATGGGGAAGAATGAAAATTTACAGAACAGTTTTCTTCTTCCAGGTCATGCCAATATTCCTGTTAACTGCAGCAGACCACATTCTTATAACCTTCCTCTTAAATCATCAAGAAGTTTGAATAAAAAACTGCTGATAGGAATATACCAGTACTGCATCTGATCACCTGCAAATGCTATGCATATGAAATAAGGCACTGGGCTTCGAATACAGGTGATGCCATCTCATCCAGGACTAAGAACTATTAGTCTGGATGTTCTTTCACATGAAGGCAGATGAAGCAGCATTGTTTGACCTGGAAGAGCGAGAAGGGTGAAGGGGGAAGGTCATTTAAAATATACCATAGTTAAAATAGTCAGTCCCTCATTCAGGTCTTTGGACAGTGGTTACCCAGGAGGAAGTTACCACTGGAAAGGTGAAAACTTCCTGGCTTACAGCAACAGAAGGGACCGTTAGAAGTCTGAATCAATGTAACAGACAGCAAGATATCATCCTTTGGGGAAATTGGAGCTTAGCCCCACATAAAAATCTATTATATTAAAATAATATTATAATAATATGGACTTCAGATGGCAGATGCAGAGAACAAAAATAAAATTACCCCTTAACTATCCGGTCTTCTAAACTGTGCGAGACCCTAATACCTCATAACTCCCCTTCCGTTGGTTAAGTGTGGACTTGTCTAACCTTGTAATCGCTTAGCTCGGTAATTCAAAATAACAGCCAGACGAGAGGCAACAATCGCCACGCTGTTCGCAAGATATAATTTCTTATAGCACTGTGTACGTCTCACAGGCTGGACCTGGGTGTAAGTGTAATATGGAGGGTTACGAGATGTCTGAAACCATTACGTTTGGTGACAGTAATTTTGATAAAACAGTACAAGATTTTTCAGGAAGTGAAGTATGTAAAAAAAGAGGACATATATTTGACCTCAAATCATGCCCATGCTTCGGAACAAGATGACGAATGTGTAGGAGGAGAAAATTCTGAAAATAACAGTGATGATGATTTATGCAATTCGTCACATGATACTGGTGACTTCAGCACACCCCCAAAGTGTTTTATGGTAAAAACAGGTTCACATGAAGTTCCTCTCCTTGCATCAGCCACTCCAGAATGAGGAAACACATCGTGGTGAAACTTCCAGGGCTTATAGGATAAGCACGCGACTGTGATGTAAGTGTATTAGAAGAATTCTGGGGACTTCTTGTCATGGAACCTATTATTGTTGTTGTTGTTGTTGTTTGGGTCATCAGTTCATAGACTGCTTTGACGCAGCTCTCCATACCACCCTATCCTGTTATAACCTTTTCATTTCTACGTCAATACTACATCCTACATCTGCTCTAATCTGTTTGTCATATTTATACCTTGGTCTACCCCTGCCATTTTTACCGCCTGCACTTCCATCAAAAACTTAATGATCGACACCCAGGGTGTCTTAAGATGTCCCCTATCAATCTGTCTCTTCTTCTAGTCAAATTTTGCCAAATCGCTCTCCTCTCACCAATTCGATTCAGTATCTCTTCATTTGTGATTTGATCCACCCACCTCACCTTCAGCATTCTTCTGTAACACCAAATTTCAAAACGCTCACGGATCCTATGCTGGAGGATAGTGTGAAATGGGATAAATGTTAAGATTAGCAAAGGCAGGAACAAGTACAAGGATGTTAGTTTCATGGAAGATACAGATATTGTAGAGCTGAAAGCATTTAATGGTCTTCTCTTTTACAGTGCTATATCCAAGTCGAACAATGAAACTTATCAGTCTCTTTTTGCTACAGGCGGTACAGGATGAGACATGTTTAGATGTGTTGTGGCAAAGAATCACTTTCGAGGATACTTCCATCTCATTGGTCTGATAATCGTAGGACTGACCATACAGCACCGATCTCTAACTTCTTCTACCATTTTGCTAAGAACTGCCAGTATATATACAGTATTGGTGCCAATGCTTGCGTTGATAAAATGCTGATCGGTTTCCGTGGGTGACGTAAGTTTAAAGTGTACATACCGAGCAAGGCTGTGAAATATGGCATAAAAGTAATGTGCCTGACAGATGCTAAGAACAGTTACTTTTACAACGGTTACATATACAGTGAAAAAAAAACAGTGATGGTCGTACACCTGAAGAGCAAAAACTAGCTATAATTACTCATGCAGTTGTGCGGCTTTCAAAACCCATTCAGAACGCCAACTGAAACATCACCGGAGACAACTGGTTTGGATCAACTGAACTTACAACTGTCGTGAAGAACAAGAAAGAAATTCTTTATGACTTCTTGCCTTCAGGAAATCATGAGGAAGGGTCTTCTCTCTTTGGATTCACTAGTCATATCACACTCCTATCCTTTGTGCCAAAAAAAAAAAAAAGGGGAAAGCTGTCCTAATATCATCCATGCACCACCATGAAGCATATGAAGATGGGAAACCTGAAATGATCCCTTGCTACAATTCTAAAAAAGGTGGAGTTGATTCACTTGACGAAAAATGTGCTAATTATACTACTGCAAGGAGAACCAGATTATGGTCTATGGCTTCATTCTTTAGAGTTCTGGACATAAGCGGTGTTAATTCGTACATCACAAGTGCTGAGCTGGGTGCCCGTTGAGGCTAGCCCAGTGCGACCGGGCAGGTGTGAAGTATATGTGGGCAGCTTATGAAACAAGCATACGACACAGTGAAGCGAGAGAGCAGACACACTTTGCCAGAAAGTGAGGGAGCATTGACGCCTGATTGTGATTACAAAGCTCTCCTCCACTACTCACCAAAGTGTTGATTGGGGTACATTATTTTAAAATAAAACTGTATAATTGCAACCAAAAACCCTGATCTTTTCAAGATATTCCTGTCTGATTTATATTGCGCTCGATATAAAGAGTCTGTTTTTTCTTATATTTATTCATTCAAAGAATTTTTTTTTTTGTTAGTTGCTTTACATCGCATGGACACAGACAGGTCTTATGGCGACGATGGGACAGGGGACAGGAAAGGCCTAGGAATGGGAAGGAAGCGGCCATTGCCTTAATTAAGGTACAGCCCCAGCATTTCCCTGGTGTGAAAATGGGAAACCATGGAAAACCATCTTCAGGGCTGCCGATAGTGGGATTCGAACCCACTATCTCCCAGATGCGAGCTCACAGTTGTGCGCTCCTAATCGCATGGCCAACTCGCCCGGTCGTTCAAAGAAAACTGACACTTATAATGTTTGTGTTACGATCTTCAAAGGTACAGACAGGGTTTAAGCGTACAAGTTACGATTTACAATTCCTTGCATGGGAATGACAGTATTTTCAGTTTAAAAATGTAAAATTTCTGTTATTCATTAAGCAGAAGTTAATATAATTACATAATGCAACAATTATTTTGCACAGTGGTGTAGTGTTGTGTGACTTTCCCTGCTCACTGAATTTCTAAAATTAATATTTAAAATGTAACAGGCATCCTGTGATAATAGCTAGCCTCGAAATGGTGACAGGGAGTTTCATCATGAGTGAGAACATAGATATTTACTATCCAAGATTAAAGTACAACAACAACAACAACAACAGCGTATATATATATATATATATAAAATATAACCTCAATGATGTTATTCCCGGTAAGCATGATTGTATTGTTGGTGAGTTTATCAGATATTTTAAACCCGAACAACCACAAGCAACAGCTTATCCACCATAACTCCGTATTATATTAGAACTGTTTCTAAATCACCTCTTAAAATGTAATAGTAAAAACTGTAATTCATTACATACATTATAAAAATATTTGAGGTTGTAGGCCTAACTCTTTATTGTATCCAGTCAAAATACATAAAGTGCAATGAACATAAATAAGCCCTCGATTCTTAGCACTGCGGACTGATTTTTGTATAGATTGTAGATAATTCTCCTTTCTTGGTACCTGATCCTGATCACCTTCAGAATCTCCCAAACAGCCTGGTCCAATCAACATTATCAAATGTGGGCTTGTCTTAATCCAGCCCCCTAAGATCAGACGAAAAGTCAAGATTGCTTCACATGTTCCCACATTTCTTCTGAAGCCAAATTGATCTTCTCCTAACTCAGTTTCAACTTGTCTTTTCATTCTTCTGTAAATAATATGTGTTAAAATTTTCCAAGCTTGAGATACTAAACTAATGGTGCAGTAGTTTTCCCACTTATCAGCACTGGCTTTCTTGGGTGTGGATATAACAACATTCTATCAAAAATCGTATGGCACTTCTCCTGTATCATACACCTTATATCCTAAACAAGATAACCTCTCCATGCTCGTTTCTCCTAAGGCAGTCAGTAATTCTGAGGGTATGTCATCAATTCCCGGTGCCCCGTTCCTACATAGGTCTCTCAAAGCTCTGTCGAATTTTGACCTCAAAACTGGATCTCCCATGTCATCAGCATCAACAGTCTCTTCTTGTTCTGGAACCCTATCATCTAGTTCTTTACCTTGATACAACTGTTGAATATGTTCCTACCATCTTTCTGACTTGTCTTCTTTCCTTAGTAGTGGTTTTCCATCTGAGCTTTTAATGTTCATACACCTAGTTTTCCTTTCTCCAAATATTTCCTTAATTTTCCTGTATACAGCATCTACCTTTCTTATGACCATACAACCTTCAACATCCTTGCACTTCCCTTTCAGCTATTCTTCCTTAGCTGTCCTGCACTTTCTATCTACTTCATTCTTTATTCACCTGTATTCCTTTCTGCCTCCTAATTTTTTTGCATTCTTGAACTTTTGTCATTCGTCAATCAGGTCTAGTATCTCTTGAGTTATCCACTGTTTCTTAGTTGATCTTTCCTTTCTTTCTAACTTTTCTTCAGCAGCCTTACTGATCTCATCCTTCATGACTTGTCTATTCTTCCTCTACTGTGTTTCCATCAGCCTTTTTGTTTAGTCCTTGAGTTACATGTTCCTTCAAATAATCCTTCACACTCTTTTCTTTCAATTTGTCTAGATCCCATCTCCTTGAATTCCTTCCTTTCTTCAATTTCAGATGGCACTTCATGACCAACAGGTTGTGGTCAGAATCCACATCCGTTCCTGGGAATGTCTTGCAATACAACACCTGGTTTCTGAATCTCTGCTTAATCATAATGAAGTCTATTTGATACCTTCCAGTGTCTCCATGTATCGTCCATGTATACAGCTGCCTTTTGAGGTGTCTGAACCAAGTGTTAGCACGGACTAAATTATTATGATCGGTGCAGAATTCAACCAGCCGGCTTCCTCTTTCATTTCTTTGTCCCAATCCGAATTCTCCTACTATGCTACCTTCTCTTCCTTGGCCTACCACTGCATTCCAGTCTCCCATCACAATTACATTCTCGTCGCTTAACTCTTCTATTTCTTTTTATATTCTTTCGATTTCTTCATCATCCCCTGAACTAGTAGGCAAATAGACCTGCACTATTGTAGTGGGCATTAGTTTGGTGTCTATCTTGACAACAATAATCCTTTCACTATGCTGGTCGTCTATTTTGAAAATTTGCCCTATTTTCTTATTCATTATTAAACCAACTCCTGCATTTCCCCTGTTTGATTTTGTATCGATAATTCTGTAGTCGCTTGACCAAAAATCCTGCTCTACCTGCCAATGTACTTCACGTATATCAACTACATCTAACTCAAGTCTATCCATCTCTCTTTTCAGATTCTCTAACTTACTACAACGATTCAGACTTCTAACATTCCACACTCCGACTCACAGAATGTTAGTATCCATCTTCCTGATGATTGCACCCTCTTGTGTAGTCCCCAACCAGAGATCCGAATGGGGGACTAGTTTACCTCAGTAATATTTTACCCGGGAGGAAGCCATCATGAGCACATCATTCATACAGAGAGAGCTGCATGGCCTCGGGAGTTAGTTACGACTGTAGTTTGCTGTTGCTTTCAGCCATGTAGCAGTGTCAATATGGCAAAGCCATGTTAAGTAATATTACAAGACCATATCAGTCAAATCATCTAGTCTGCCGCCTGTGCAACTTTCAAAAGGCTACTAACCCCCTTTCAATGAACCATTCATTAGTCTGGTCTCTCGACAGATACCCATCTGATATGGTTGCACCTACAGCTTGGTTACCTGCTTCATTGGGACACACAAGCCTCCCCACTGCAGCAAGGTCGCATGGTTCACAGGGGAGTATTGATTCCCATAGAGAACCTGAAGTAATTGTCCTGAATGAGTAAATTCATAATTCCAACATAAATGGTCCATTATAGGACATTATAATTTTTATTTATTTTTTATTTGCTAGTTGCTTTACGCTGCACCAATACAGATAGGTCTTATAGCGACGATGGGATAGAAAAGGCCTAGGAGTTGGAAGGAAGTGGCCGTGGCCTTAATTAAGGTACAGCCCCAGCATTTACCTGGTGTGAAAATGGGAAACCACGGAAAACCATCTTCAGGGCTGTCGACAATGGGATTCAAATCCATTATCTCCCGGATGTAAGCTCACAGCCGCGTGCCCTTGACCGCATGGCCAACTCGCCTGGTCATTATAATTTTTCAGCTATTTAGTAACGCTAGTGTAGTTAAATATTATTCCAAAAGAAATATTAAGGAATTGGAAGAAATTGAAGGAACAATTTAATTTTCTTTAATGATGAATAATGTATTTAATTCATTAAATAGAAAGTTTCCAGTAGAAGGGATAAGAATAAACAGCCCAGATCTTGACACTTTGGGAAAGTACTAGCATGGCCTAATTCTGCACGGGAAGAATATATTAAGATAATTTAAAATGAAGCACTGCACAAGAGCCATGCCGAGAAATGAGCACCAAACACTAACATACAGTGGGTTTCAGTACCTCCCCTGGAGAAGTTTCTTTCTTCTATTGGCGTTCTCAAGCCAGTCATAAGCCACGTGCAGATTTGGCAACACTATCTGATTGGCTAACTTCAGCAGGTGATAACATGACAACGACGTGAGATATCGATGTAATCTTTTCAAATTATCCATCAGTATGACCAAGACTCTAATACCTGGTTCACGTTGTTTCCGACCACCCTGCATAACATTGGAAGATTTAAAAAACACTTTCACTTACAAAGACAACACTGCTGTTGCTGATCATCATCATCGGCATCATCATCATCATTACCACCACCACCACCATCATCTGCAGTTGCTAGCTGCTGGCCAGGTCTGCTTGGAACATAAGCCTCTCCATCTCCTCTTGTCTTCCCACCACTTCTCCCTCTTCACCCTTGCCCAGTCCTCTCCTCTTCTCTGTATGCAATGTTCCACCCCTTTTATCGACCAGTCTCTTGGTCTTCCTCTTGGTCGTTTTCCTGTTATCTCCATTTTGTGCATCCTTCTGGGTATCCTTTCCTCTGGCATTCTCTTTGAGAGTCCATACCATCGAAGTCCAGATGTCTCTATCCTGTTCTGTAGTGGCTCTTCTTTCACTATATCTCTAATCTTCTCATTTCTCATCTTATCCATTTTTGTCAATTCTATTCTGCTTCTCAGAAATTTTGTTTCACTGGCCTGTATCCTGTCTCATTACCCAAGTTTCTACTGCATACGTCAGAATAGGTACATAGTACGTCCTGCATATCACTCTTTTGCTTCTCTGAGAGGCATTTTTGCTCCAAACCAGGCTTCCGACACTTTTCAGGAATGCTCCTGCATGTCTTTCACGCTTGATTAAATTCCTGATCATTTCTTGCACTCTCCTCTATGATACTTCCCAGGTACTTGAAACTCTTTACCTTTCTAAGCTGTTCCCCTCCAAGCATTACCCCAGTCATAGGTTTCTCCTTCTTTCCAGTTGTCATCACTATCTTGCTCTTTTTGGCATTAAAAATAATTCCATATTGTTCCACCTTGTCTTCCCATTCATGGTACATCCCCCACACTCTTTCTATTGTCTATTGCTGATCTTAAGAACTAACATGACAGTTTAATCAATGAAGAATCATGGGAATGTGATGATGTGATTGAAAATGATTATGGCATGGCTGATGATGTAGAACACATAATTTATTATGACTCAGGACTTGCAGCCAGACACTTTTCAAAATTCCTCACATGGTTAGTATGTAAAGGTGCTTTAATGACCTTAGAAGTAAATTTTATTTCTAATTTTCCTGTAGCAGATTTGGTCAATTGTAAAACAAAAGAAAAATTAGTATAACCAAATATTCATTTATACACATTATTGTCAACTGTTGAGCATTATTTGGCATAAAACATAACTTCCTATCAGTTTTTGAAGACGCCAATCTAATTGAAAAATCATTAATTCTCTTTCCCTTGTGCCGAGCACAAAGATATGGTTGGAAAAATGGTGCATTATTACATTTTTCTGCAGATGAAGCAGTACTGCAAGCAGAAGAATTCTGCAAATGAACTTAAGACAAAGGAGAAGAGGAAACAATCAAAACTGTATGTGGATTCAATCAGAAGAGGCATGTTGGCTTAATCGCCTCATTCATATTTTATATATTTACACTTTCCAGTACTGTAGGTATGATTTACTAGTGAGACATTAAAAGTTGTTGTTGAGAATGTACCCTTCCAGAATCAAACATTACAATATGTAGTTCAAAGTTTTTAAAAGGAATGTAGCTCTGCTTTTTCTGGTGGCCTGTTTCTCAGCCCGCAGTTTGCGCCGCGCGTAGCCGTGAACTGTTCAACTAAGTTTTAGTATGGTAACACGAACATCAAACTATCCTGCACTGTGATTCTTACTAAATAGAGTACATACTAGATGGACTGAGAACATACTCCTACTAAGAGCTCATGGTCATAAGTACCTACAAACTTCAAGTAAGAACTCTAGTTTAATTCATACTTACCAATGTCTACATTCAAGCCTCCCTGTCTCCTGTTGGATGGTATTAATGGAACCATGGAAAATAAGTATCACCGAAGACCACCCAAACCTTTACATAATACAGAGTATAGCTGCAGGTATCACAAGACATGTTACAGTGCTCTGAACAACATATTGGGACATCATCATTTACAACTAATTTTGTTTCACAAGACCAAGCTTTAGACATGCCTGGCAGAAATGTATCAATGTGGTGAGGGCAAGGGTTAAAGACTCAAAGCAAGAATGGACAGTTCATTGCTGGTTTGAAAAATTTTGTGCTGGGGGACTAGATTTCAAGATGAGGAAGGCACAGGATGTAAGAGGCAGACAATGACACTTTAAAACTTGTCATCATCGTCATCATCTTTCGTTTTGCTCATTGCTGAGCGTTGAGACCTCAGCCTTGACGAGATGCCTCCATCCAGAGCAGATTTCAGCTTTTCTTAACATGATCTGAAGAGGTAGGCCAGTGCATAGAGCCAATTATCAGGGTACGTGCCTGACAATGAAACATAACCATTTCCGACCATCCACAACAAATAGAGAAAGTTAAAAAAGTGGACAACTAGGTACCACAGGAACTGATGGAGCATGGACAATCTGCAGTAACCTGTTTGTTTGTTATGAAAATGAGCCTCTACTTGATAATATCTTGATTTGTGATGAATCACAAGCAAAACAGGAAGTGACTGGACATCAGTGAATAATTCCAAACACTTTCCAAAACCATAGTTGAAGCCACACAAAGTTTTTTTGTTAGTGTGGTAGATGTCACTGGGTTTCACCCATTACAAAGTTGTTTTCTCCTGGGGAAATCATTACAGCTATCATGAACAGTGCAGAAACTGTTGAAATGCACTGGTTGTAGCATAAAAAGCAGTCATCTTTTGTAACTACTATGAAGTAAATCCAATGTGAGAGTGGGGTGTGTGCCAAAATTTAGACAATATTATAAGAAAGAAAGAAAAAAAAATGCCAGATTCGTCTGCACTGAGGCTTTTGTAAATTCCACAAATTCGTGTTATAAAATTTTTATGTGTCGCTGATAAGATTATAACTGTTTGGATACTAAATGAATACAAAAAGAAGTAAATATAACAACCATTATGTTTCACCAAAAACTCCCAATGTTAAATCAAGGCAACGTTATGTATCAAATAAAATACAAAGTGCACTGATATATTTGACCAATTATCCTATACTTTGTTCAACTTTATATGGAAATAAAAGGAAAAGTGTAATTTTAAAATTATTTTTATGCTTGGGAAGAGATGGATTAATTCTGATGCATACATGGCAAACCCGAAGGAAATTCACACTCAATTCGACCGAATAGTTTTTTTGTGGTTCAGTACAGAACAGCAGAGCAATAAATTACTACTGATATTCCAAACTCTATTTTACAAATCTTTTGTGTGGAACACACAAGATGTGCCACATTTATTCTAAAGGTGCAGATCTGCCTTAAGACAATCATCCAACAAACCTCCAAATATCAAACCAAAAGTAAAGTAAAAATAAAAATAAAGTAAAAGTAAAAATGCTTCCACTGGCAGAACATGACCATCCAAGCAAAGCCTTACTCTACCCACAGTAAAAAGTGCTTTGATATTTGGCATGAGCTACTAAAAAAAATTATGTGCTCTCTCTTTCTCATTGTCTGAATGCTGGGTAGCATGCACTTGTTCTTAACCTTGGCACTAAGCAGAAGAGTTTGCTTAGTACTAAAACCAGATACCTTCTCTTGCTCAGGAACTAACCTAGTACTAATTTCTATAATGTAAACAAACTATGGCGCTGCAGTCCTAATGGGCCTAGGCCTACCAAGCGACCACTGCTCAGCCTGAAGGCCTGCAGATTATGAGTGGACACATGGTCAGTGCGACGAGTCCTCATGGCTGTTTTTCTTGGTCACCATCTCACAGTCAGATAGCTCCTCAATTGAAACAATGTAGGCTAGGTGGACCTGGAACCAGCCCTCAGATCCAGGGAAAAATCCCTGGCCTGTCCAGGAATCGAACCCAGTGGCAGGTAACAGGCAGGCTGGCAACTCTTAGACCGCTGGGAAGGCCATTTCTGTTATAGGCCGAGTGAATCCTAGGGTTATGTGCTTCTCCACAAATGGAAGTATTGCTTCTAAATTTATCGATATTACTGGCAGGGAATTGAACCCGTATCCCACGTGAACCAAGCATACCTGTACCATCTTCGTTTTGCCAAAAATCCACTCTTAAAATCCAGGTTTTCATACTCTGAAAGATCTTTCTTGAACATTCTTATTACAGAAAAACGTAATGACTGTTAATGTCTTCCTGTAAACCATTAGCCCATTCTGTGATTCTGAAACCATGTGTGTACTAAATCTGTTACTGAATTGGAAGAATTTTGGATATACGCGTAATTTGTTCAAAATAGATGTTTTGAAGGATGTAAGAGGAATGTCATCCACGCAATCTAACAGGAGATTCCAAGCAAACTGATAACTGACAAAGTATAAAATTTCAATTTTGTTAAAGATTTATCTTTTTAGGTAATAAGTGACCATTATGTAGTAATATGAGAGTCCCCCTCCCGCCACCATCTCCCTCATCCTCTTTGCAGTTTTAAACAGCTGAACAAGCTTACCAACTTCCAAACACACATAGAAAAAGAATAAATATACATGTCATTAAATTTAAACCAAATTGTTAAGATTAATGACATAAATGATGGGAAGTTATGAAATATTTATCTGTTTAGAAACAGGAAAATAATAGCATATAATGAGGAATTCATTTGTATGATCTACTCAAAAGCCTCATGGAAAGAAGTGCTGATCATTCTTTGAGCAGACCTTATAATGAAAAAAAGTCTTCTGGTTAACATCCCCATATCCTGATATTGAAATTCACACTGCAAAACTTTGGTTATAAGGTATGACCTTTTAAGGAAAAGTTAACAGTCAAGATTATAAGGGAATAAAATTAATATTTAATGTCTTCACATAGCATATAATTTACATATCATACATTAATTAGACTACATAAGACAATACAGTAGAATACAATACAGTATACAGGACATTTAACATCACTATCTTGTTCTATTTACTCCACTATAAACAATGGCATTGAATATTTATTATATAAAAATTGTTACAATATGAAAATAGATATTCACACTATATTTATGAAAAGTTTAGGAACAGTCTGCAGAAATGAATCTATGATCATCTTTAAGTAAATAATATGTTTACAAAAAAATTACTACATTTGTACATCCAGGCAAATTTGGTGTCTCTTTTGGTGATCCGAGATACAGAACATTTCTCAAGAATGTAAAATAACAGTTACTACTATATAAGCTTGTTAATATGCTTAGTCTCCATGAAGGCAATAAATTATATAATACAATTTTCATAAGTGGATAATCCAGTAGTAAGAAAAGGGAATTTCTATGAAGTTTTCATCATTTTTCAAATTCATACTTTTACACTACATCACTATAATTACCCAGTCATGTGGTTAGTTAAAAATCAATAATGTAACGGTTTGATAGGAACTTTGTTTCTAAATAGCCGTCAGTAGGTTCAAAGAGAGTTTATTTCTGCACTTTAAAAAAATGAAACAAAGATATAAATTTACAAAATGATGATTAAATTGAAGATCAACTTAGCTGCAATACGACCCAAGTGTATTCCAGCATCTAATGAATACTCTTCCAATAAAATTACCAATAACAGTCTTAATACCTCATAATGTATACCAAATATATTGTGTTGTTATGTCTAAAGTCTATGTCTAATTAAAAGGAAATTAATTAACCCATTTACTGTATGGGTGTTAGGTCAATGACTTGCATAGATTCCAATGCTATGTTCTGTACTTCTTTCAAACCTACATTTCATTGGCTATAAAGCAATCACTTACTGTACTGTTGACGAAAGCAACAGGAAACTACCTCACTCCTCATTTCCCTAGTACGCCTCTTCAGTGACGCCTAGGCCGTCTATGACAGCTGATGGCAGAGCTGTTGAAGATTAAACCAGCCTTCAGACTGAATACTCAACATACAACATACTGTACTGTGGGCAATGGGTTACATCGCGCATTCCTATATGAAATGTCACTGTAAAATTTGTCACAAATGGAACATAATAATTGCTTTTACTTAAATGAAGTGAAAAATCTGCGGTTAATTAAGAAATACCGTCGTTATTAGAGAAATATGAATACATACTTAAGGCCTGTCGTATTTCGTCGCTGGTGCCGTCTTTTGTTAATTTCTTGAGGTCCAGGGCTAGCACTGAGAAATTGGAGTGCTATGTCTGTGGACTCTCATTATCTTTGTCCATATGACTAGAGCGGCCAGTTGAAACAGCAAAATGGAGGTCAATAGTGAAAGTAGCATGATCCCTGGACCAATAATTTTTTTTTTGTTTGAACGAAAATAATATGATCCCTGGACCAATAAATCACTAGTCCACAGAATTCTTCTTATGTACATTGGCCATAGCTTTTTGTCGTCTATTAAATCTTTCATATCGCAATACAATTCAGGAAATGATGTCATTGACACCTGAAGCAATAAAACGAAAGCGAAGAACTTCAGTAAACACAGACATCACACACGAAATTGTTGAAAGTGTAAGACAAACAAAAGACATACGTGTTACTGTGATCATAGCACCAAAAGTACTTGTAAAGTAGTAAAGTAGGCATACATAATATTCACCAAAAATAAAATATTTCTTAATTTACCGCAGATTTTAGACTTCAACTGTGTAAAAGCAATTATTATGTTCCATTTGTGATTAATTTTACAGTGACATTACGTAGATAGGAATGCGCGACGTAACCTGGACAATGTATTGTCAGCTGATGTCGATTGTGCTGCGGTCAGACATTAATTTTTAATAACATTGTTGGGACTGCATTTGAACGCCAGTCTAGCCATTACATCACGTTGATTCCACTGTTACTCTGTGCTGGTCGTGTAATCTGTATGAATTATAGAAGTGTTAAGCTGTAATAGAGATATAAGTAATATGATATGCTTGGGTAACTCTCCCATATTCTCCCTCTGGAACTCACAGCGCTAATGAAATTTTGAAGTGGCCCGCTAATGACCCAGCAGGTATGAGGCATATAAACATTTTGCATGAATGAAGGTTTTTGGTCAATGTATGTCTATGAAAGCAACAACCACATTTCTTATTCAAACGGTCTCTCATGGTCAATGATATTCTGGAAGAGCTGGAGAAAATATATCCTAAGTCAGTAGGAATCCCCCTCCTGACAATGCTTCTGATGGTGCCTCAGGAGATGAAACATGCAATGACCCATATAGACTGAATAAAGATCTACTAGATGCAGAAGGCAAAGTTTGCATTGCTGGTGAATTTGTGAAATTGCAAAATGGTAGACTAGAGAAACAGAGTTAAACAAATGTTAACACCAACACATAAACCAATAGAAGAGAACTTGATTGCTGATCCTTGACACCACAAGAGCAGAAAATACAAGAGGACCTCACAGATGGTGCAGAACTAAAACACATGTGAGAGTGTTACAGCCACATCACACTCAATATTGACAATCATCCCTCTTGATCATTTTTGTCTGATTTTTAATGATGATCTAATATGATTTTATCAAAATGTCAGTATTATATGCAGTTCAAAAAGCAATTTTTTTTTAATTATCAGATGAGGACCTCTTTGTATTTTTGCAATCTTGTATATTAGTAGTTACGGACCTCTATCACAAAGACATATGTATTGGGAAGTGCATAAAGATACAACACATTAGTGTCCAATGGCATAGGAAGGAACAAAGGCTGTATCTAGTTAGGTCAAAGTGGTCAAAAGTGTCCTTGTTTGTAATGCTGTCTGAGTACTTTAATATCATTTGAAACACAAAAAAAATTATTTTCAAGTAGGACCCCTCACTCGTTCGTCCAATCTTCAAAACGCATGTTAAATTTTGAAAAAAAAATTCTATGCTTATATATTAATATTAAAAAGGATTTCTTTCATAAATTTAAAATAATATTTGTTTTACCCAAAAATAAGGTTAATATTTGTTGGCACTAAATTAAAAATTAAAAATACTATCTTTGAATTATTAAAAAAAAATAAAGAATACTTTTAATAATGTTGAGCAGCTGAAAATATTCATAAAGTTATAAGAGCTCTATCCTCCCATTTTTTTCAGAACTTTTGGAGTGGTGGCACATACTGAAAAAATCCTACCAAACATTTCTTTATGGACTTAATTAATCATGTCACTAAGTGGAATCGTTATAAATATATATTAATAAATGAAATAAATAATGTAATGAAAATAATAAAATTCAAGTTCATATAGTACACATATTTTCGAGGGAAATTTTAACGATTTTACACAATTAAACAATAAAAAAATACAACCTTTGTTTTTATTTTGGAAAGTTTTCCAACATGTTACCTTAACAAATGTATACATTATTAACGTACCATATTTCCTCACAATATTTGTTTTTTAATTGACAAAAAATACTTAAGGAATTATAAACTCAGATTTTTCTTTATTTCTACTATAACTCTAATTTTAGAGTCGACACAAAGCTTCATTATTGTTCTATATGGGACAATATATTGCAGAATTGTATTTATTTCGTTGATAGTTATCACTTTAATATGAATTTTTCAATATTTGGACTAAGCTTCCTCTTGGCTTATAAAAGCAGTTTCAATCAGTTCCAATAACTGACAAGAGATGGCAATACTGTAGTTAATTCTGAACGATTCTGAATTCCACCGATAGCACTAAATCAACGAGCTACCGCAGAATAACATTGAGAGGCAGAAGCTAATTGAACAAACGTCTGCAATGTATTCAGTGGTCACATAAGCAACGATGCATGGCCCTTGAATGACGAGAAATGTTGAAAATATGCATTATAGAACCACTTGTACAAAATTAAAGACCATTAGCCAAAAGCTCAGAGCATTAGTAACCATAGAGTGCGAATAGCGCCGCTTCATCCATGTCGCGGCGCAAGGCCCCCACGATCAGCTGATTGTAGGGTAGTTCCAAAAGGGTAAGGGGAATCACCCTACAGTGACTTACGAATATTCCACGAAATCGGAACCCTGGTTGTCTGTAGTGGTTAAGTGTAATAAAATCCGTCAACATAAATGAGCATTTATCACTTAAATCCTTAAAGGAAAAGGGACCTACGATAGGTTACAACCTTACTCTGATCATATTTTAAAACGTATTGCATCTCCAGGAGTACCGCTGTAATTGTTTAATGTAATTATTTATGTTTGGCGAATGTTTGACTAAAGCACGTATACCTCAAAGCAAAGTTGGTCTATATCAGGGGGTTCCAGTTAGTACGTGCCATATTGGAAACCTTAGGCATGATCGCGGCCCATATTTTAATAATAGGCCAATTTTCATAAAATTCCGCAAATAGAACAGAGGTACGAGTATGAAATTATGCATAGTTCAACTGAAGGTTTTATCATTTTAATTGCTTAAAACACTATTTTACAATTGCATAAAATAGTGAAATTAAAAACAAACACTATTATACCCAGGACAATTGAATTTGGAAGAAGAGTACCCAACAATGTTAGTTCATTTGAGTTAATATTAGACAAATGACAAATTGAAATTAATAATGTAGTCCAAACAAAACTTAAAGAAGGACAATTTAGTGGGAGTAGTATGAAGGGAAAAATGATATACAGTTGTAAGAGCCTCCCTAGTACTTGAGGGGGGGACTGTGAAAAATGGGTGACCAGTTACCAACATCATAAAGGTGGGCATAATTAACCTTACGACCCTGACAGGAAAGGCAGTAGAAATCGTGGATTTTATGGAGAAAAAGGGTACATAAATGATTGGGTTGAGCGAAGTTAAATGGAAGGGGAAAGGAAAGAAGAGAATGAAGAGAGGATATACACTACACTTGAGTGGTCACCGAGAGGCAAAAAATGAAGTGGGCCTGATAATTTGAAAACAGTTGGAGGAATGTGTGGATATGATAGAGCTCGTCAATGACAGGATAATGAAAATGAGACTGAGAATGAGGAACGAAGCGAAGGATCATACACGTGTATACACCACAGACAAGGAACAAGAAGGATATATTGAGGAATTCCTGGAGAAACTAGAAAGAAAAAAAAAACTTTTTTTTTTTTTTTTTTTTTACAATTGGCTTTACACTGCACCAACAGATAGGTTTTATGGTGACGAGAGGAGATAAGTGATGTGAAAGTGATTATAATGGGCGATTTCAATGCACAGGTGGAAAACGAAAGACAAGGAAAGGAAGAAGTAATTGGACCATATGGATATGGTAAAAGGAATAAAGAAAGAGAGAAGCTAGTAGAGTTCTTTGAGACGAATGGAGTGCTTGTGGGCAACACATGGTTTTGGAAGAAAAACAGCAGAAAATTACAAGATATAGCTGGGGTGAGAGAAGGATAAAGTCAGTAATTGATTACTTTCTGGTGGAAGGGACAAATCACAGGCAGTTGATGTCTTTGGAGTGTACAGACCGGGAAAGGGTAGCGCTGACGCTGATTCAGAATTATTTGATAAGATAATAATCTATGTGGGAAATGATATGGAAAGAAATGTGACTGTAGCAGGAGATCTCAATTTACCAAATGTCAACTGGGAAGGTAATGCGAATGACGGGAAGCATAACCAACAAATGACAAATAAGTTAATATGAGAAGGACAGCTGATTCAGAAAGTGATGGAACCAACTAGAGGGAAGAATATTCTGGATATGGTGCTGGTAAAGCCAGAAGCTCTATACAGAAACCAAAGTAATAGAGGGTATCAGTGATCACGAAGCTGTTTTTGTCGTAGTTAAAAATAAATGTGAGATAAAGGAAGGGCTTAAAAGAAGGACTCTTAAGCAGTACCATATGGCTGAAAAAACAGACATGAGGGAGTTTTTTTGAAGTACCTATAATCGGTGGAAAATAGTAAATAAAAAATGTAAACAGACTGTGGGATGGGTGTAAAGCAATTGCTGACGAATGTGAAAACAGGTTTGTACCTTTAAAGGTGGTAAAGAGATGCACTATATTATAACAGAGAAGTAAAGAGACTAAGAAGGAGGTGCAGACTGGAAAGAAATACGAGTTAGAAATGACTGTGGAAGTAAGGAGAAATTGAACTTACTAGGAAATTGAATCTAGCAAAAAAGTCAGCTAAGTATAACATTATGGGAGGCATAAATGCATAATTGGCAGTCATAAAAATTTTAGTGAAAAATGGAAGAGTATGTATAGATACTTCAAGACAGAAACAGGTTCGAAGGAGGACATTCCAGGAATCATTAATGAACAAGGGGTGTGTGTATGCGAGGATCTTCAAAAGGCAGAAGTATTCACTCAGCAGTATGTAAAGATTGTTGGTTACAGGGATAATGTCCAGTTAGAGGAGGTGACTAATACTAAACAAGTATTAAAATTTATCTATGATAACAATGAAATTTACAATAAGATACAAAAGTTGAAAACTAGAAAAGTGGCTAGAATTGATCAGATTTTGGGGGATATGCTAAAGACAATGTGTTGAGATATAGCACCATATCTGAAGTACTTATTCGATTATTGTTTGCATGAAGGAGATATACCAAATGAATGGAGAGTTGCTATAATAGCCCCTATGTATAAAGGAAAGGGTGATAGACATAAAGCTGAAAATTACAGGCCAGTCAGTTTGACATGCATTGCATCTCAGCTTTGGAAAAGCCATCTTTCTGATTATATTAGACATGTTTGCAAAATTAATAACGGGTTTGATAGAAGGCGGTTTGGGTTTAGGATAGGGTATTCCCACTAAAGCTCAACTTGTAGGATTCCAGCAAGATATAGCAGATATCTTGGATTCAGGAGGTCAATTGGACTGTATCACGATTGACCTATGTAAGGCATCTGATAGGGTAGATCATGGGAGACTACTGGCAAAAATGAGTGCAATTGACAAGAGTGACTGAATGGGTGGCTATATTTCTAGAAAATAGAACTCAGAGAATTAGAGTAGGCGAAGCTTGATCTGACCCTGTAATAAGTAAGAGGGGAATTCCTCAAGGCAGTATTACTGGACCTTTACGCTTTCTTATTTATATAAATGATATGAGTAAAGAAGTGGAATCAGAGATAAGGCTTTTTGCAGATGATGTTATTCTGTATAGAGAAATAAATAAGTTACAAGATTCTAAGCAAATGCAAACTTCGACCATCATTTTCTAGGAAACGATCAAGTGTCTACGAATAAGCTGAAACATGTGTTCGCTTATTTCGACCCTTCTTTCACTGAGCAAAGTGTTTGGCAAATTGAATTCCCCTCCTTAATGATACTGATAGTTGGTATAACGAGTTGAACAGCTGTTAAAGAGGGATGAGGTGACACATCAACAGGAGTGGGGGGGAGGGTGTTGTGATTGGGTGGAGTGAGGATAAGTGTGATGGGATTTGATGACTTTTAAAAAAAAATATTTCTGTTTATAAAGTACATCTTCTTGGTAATAGTTTATAAATTTCTTCAAATAACATATTTGTGTTATCTGTAACTCCATTTATGTTGTAAATGGGGTTTGATCCAAAAGAATGTAAATGTCTTCTAAGCTATTCATTAGGGTACCTTTATTCATTCTGTGCAAAATGATTAAATCCTGGTTAATACTGGACTTGTAAAAGAATGGCAGAATTCTTTCATAAGTGTGCCCATAGCTGAAGATATATTAAATCTTACATCGTTTATGTGCCCTTGGTATCTTACAAGATAATTTCTTCCTGTTTGGCCAATGTAGGATGTTTCACATTTTGAGCATTTCAATTTATATATTCCTGAGTTTAGAAATTTGTTACTTTCAGGGATAACTGAGTTATGGTTATAAAAATTGGCTATTGGTGATATGCATTTGGAAGGCTATATGGAAACGATGTTTTAATTATTTTAGTAACTTGATATATGTCTTTAGTGTTGAAAGTGAAGGTAACAAAATTGTTATTATTCTTCAGTTCTATTTGAAGATTCGTTTTTCGTTTGTTTTTAATGTTACTGATTATACTGTCTATGAAGTTTCTACTATAGCCATTTGCTACAGTATAAATGGTGTCTTATTTCTTTTTTTAGGTCATCTTTTGATAGAGGAATATTAAATGCACGGTTATTTAGGCTGTAAAATGTAGCCTTCTTGTGGGCACCAAGGTGAAGAGAATCCTGTTTGATTAAATGAATGGTTTGTGTGGGCTTTCTATAGATTGTACTTGATAGATGATTATTGTTTCTAGTTAAACTAAGGTCAATAAAATTTGAAGTATGGTTTATTTCTGTTTCTATTGTAATTTTAAAAGGCGAACCTAAGCTATTAAGTTGCTCTAATATTGCAGTGCTACTGGTGATTTCTTGGTCTAAAATACCAAATATGTCATCAACATATCTAATCCACACTATGATTCCTTTTATTTTCCAAATTATTTATATATATATATCTGTTAGTATGCCTGAAGCTGGGGCTCCAAAGGGGAGTCCTTCTTGTTGATTTATAGTAATGCTATCCGGCTCCGTGGCTAAATGGTTAGCGTGCTGGCCTTTGGTCATAGGGGTCACGGGTTCGATTCCCGGCAGGGTCGGGAATTTTAACCTTAATTGGTTAATTTCGCTGACACGGGGGATAGGTGTATGTGTCGTCTTCATCATCATTTCATCTTCATCACGACGCGCAGGTCGCCTATGGGAGTCAAATCAAAAGACCTGCATCTGGCGAGCCGAACTTGTCCTCGCACACTCCCGGCACTAAAAGCCATACGCCATTTCATTTTTATAGTAATGCTGAATAGAAAATAAGTTATTAGCAAGAACAAAGTTTAATATAGTTAGAAATTCATCTATTTCATATTTATTAAGCTTTTGTGTTGTAATAGGTTATCTTTGATGATCTTTTATGTTTCTTGAATTAATATACTGGCATACATATTACTGATGTCAAATTAATTAATTAATTAATTGATTTTGAAGGTTGTAGTTTTATATTTTTAGTGGCAATGCAGAAGTCTATGGAATTTTTAACTGAATTATTACTGTAAAAGGTGTAATATTTTCTCAAAAAACTATGAATAAATTGGGATGTTTTATAAGTTGTGCTCTTTCTATAATTAATTACTGGTCTAATGGGTAAACCATTTTTTACGAATTTTTGGTTAAGCTCTAGAAATAGGCAATTTAGGATTCATAGTGGTATATTTAGATATATCACTGGTATTGAGTATAATAATGCTTTTCAAGATCTGTTTGAAATTTTTTTTTTCTGTATTGAATTGGATCTTTAATGAATTTTTTGAATGTAGCATCTGAAAAGAATTCTTCACTTTTTTCTATGAACCGATATTCCTTTTTATACATTATCATAGTAGCATCACCTTTATCAGCCTTAGTTAGTAACTTAAGTTTCTTTTTTTTTTTGTGTGTGAGGTTTTGAGAGATTGTATTAAACGATGCAAAACTATTCAGTATATTTTCTTCAAAAACTTCAGAGAGTTTTTAAATATTGTATTTTATTTCTTTTTGTTTTCCTGTAGACATTTTAGATATGGCTTGCTTTATCCTCCTACTGTGGTGATGGATTTTTAAAAATTTCATTAGTTGAAAGCTAATTATGTTTTACTTGACTGCGATATTCAAATTCTTTTTTCACCAAAATGGGAATCTGTAAGGTTTTTGCTATAAGAGAATTAGAGTAATCAATGGTGGTGATGTTAGCCAGGTTGTTTGAAGTGGCCGTGGCCTTAATTAAGGTACAGCCCCAGCATTTGCCTGGTGTGAAAATGAGAAACCACAGAAAACCATCTTCAAGGCTGGCGACAGTGGGATTCGAACCCACTATCTCCCAGATGCAAGCTCACAGCCGCACGCCTCTAACCGCATGGCCAACTCGCCCGGTGATTTGCTTTTGAAGGGAATACTATTTCAGGGAGAGCACCAAAGACAATACAGTCAAATGTACGGTACACTATAAAGTTTAGAGTTAGAAATGAATTTTTCCTATAGAGAAATTTCATTTCATTTTTTAATCTCTAATTCTATTAGTTTTTTGAGTTTGTTGTGCCACGGTGATGGGCAAATTTTCTTTTGAACTAAATTTAGAAATTTTTTGTATAATGTTATTAAGTATACACTGTTTTTTAAGAAGTTAATGCCCTTGCCAATCATTTGCAATTTTAGTCTTTAAGTCATACATGTGTTGGAAAGTTTGCTTGCCTGGTTGGGGTGACAACTACAATGGATGAATTTCATCTTATTGGTAGGCTTATTAGTAGGCTATATAAAGATTTACAATAAAAACACTGTACCTGTGTCTAAAATTTGCTATAAAAAGTAATAATTATTTCTATTTTAAAATACACTAGCTGATGTACCTGTGCTTCGCTACGGAATTCTACACTGTATACAGAATTCTACATTAAGTAGTGTAAACGTTGTGGGTAAGATTGCATTAAATTGCATAGCTCTTAACATTATCCCAGAAACACGACGGGAAAGTCACCATATATCATCTCTCGTGTGAAAACTGGGTTAGGGATTATTCATTGTAATAGCAGAACCACTTGCCTACTGCCAGTCACAATCGAGTAGGGCAGTTTTCATTATAATGGCAGACACTCACTCTCCACCTGCCTTTTTACATCCTCAGAAAGACTGTCTTTATGGTTTTCCCAACTGAAATCAACATAGGTCATTTCATTACAATGAAGTCAGTAGGAATGTCGTGATTAAAAGCAATGCTATCATATGAAATACTCGATCAAAAGAAAAAAATTGCACATTTTCTCACTTTTAACAAACAGTACTACGTTGCCAATCTAACAGTCAAAGTTTCAGATCTGGAATGACCAGGCCACAGACAGCCATGAATACTCCTCCGTCACTGTTCCTGTAAGTGTGTACGTTACCATTCGCTAATAATAATAATAATAATATTCCAATCAGTGCCTCAAAGTAGGGATCGAATAGCTGGAATACTATGATGAACCAGTGTGTTACATAGCAATAGTATCAGAAAATATATGAACCAGAGGAATGGCATCCTAAAGAAGAAAGTTACTTAACTCCCCAGCTAGTTCCTGACAATATTCAGGCAGGCTTTTATACTCGGGTCGCAGCAGTAATCCCATCTATCGGAGATGAATGGCAGCAGAAGAGAAAGCATTTCACAAAAAACAATGGCCAATGTAATTTTATGAGCTTTCGATACTGTAGGCCTTTACATTTACTTTTCTTCCGACTCTGTGATATTAGGGCATAATACCAATATAATGGTCTGTTATTGGACATTATAAATTTTCCAGCTAACTCATTCTTGGTTGCCTGCGTTTCGCCCTCGTGTGCTAAGTTAGGCTCATCAGTTGGGACTTAGCACACCGCCCGGTTTTTGGGTGGTGTGCTTAAGTCCCAACTGACGAGCCTAACTTAGGGCGAAATGCAGGCAACCAAGAATGAGTTAGCTGGAAAATTTATAATGTCCAATAACGGACCATTATATTGGTATTATAAATTTACTCATTCAGGACAAATATTTTAGGTTCCCTATGGGAATCAACATCTACATCATATTAGGGCATTTTATGTAAAGGGAGTCTCCCTTTCTTTCATGTCTGCCTTTTGACTTATTCTTCAAGCGATCATTTCTTTAAGGTTTCTTCTCAATTTTATAATCATCTTCGCAATTTTCCTTGATGATATGAACCGACGACCATGCATTTTTACACCTTAAGACAATCATAACAAAAGCCATCGCCAGTTAATACGACTGAACAATATTTCCATGTCAGCAATGCTCGGCATTGATACGGATTAAGCAACAAAAATCCAAATTCATGAATATCTCTGTTATAATAGCCGATGCGGTAAAAATGTATAAGACAAATTATCGGAAATTTAGTTCTATATAACTTTCATTATGTAGTATTTATGGATAGGACCACTATACATAAATATTTGAGAATTAAATGTTAGGCTTTCCCCTAAACTACCATTTTACTCAGAGTGAATAAAATTATTTATAGCCTAGATTGTAGTGGGTTCATTCCCTGACACACCAATTTTCATTAAATTCTCTTCAGCCGTTTTCTCGTGATGTACGTACGTACGTATATACATACATACATACATACATACATACATATGGAAAACTAAAAAGTGAATTTCCTTTTTACTGTGGACACGATCAATACAGAAATACTATTATTTTTAAACTGTGAGTTATGTACAGATAAAACTCTTATTTTATATATATAGATGTTAACGAGAACATGGCTGCCAGTAATCCAGATATACGCTTCACCAACTCTATTCGCTGGTAAAACAACCGAGAGTTAAATGCTCACATGAATAGTTTTTTCTCACAGATACATAAAATGTGGTTGAATAAAACTTATAATATTACTTAGAAATATGGATTGATCATAAAATAAACACACTAAATATCAATAAAAAATTATAACTGAATTTGTTATAAGCAGATCACAAACTGTATTTCTTTATAAAATCAATTCTACTATCTCCATTATCTTCTTGACAATACTTAAATTAATATTTAACAAAATAGTAATATTACCTGTAATTTTATTTACTTGTCCCTGATTCAATTTTTAATATTTACCATATATCACAATTAATTATGTTCAACAAAGAAAATAATTCGGCACAGATTCGGTCCAATTTTCTTGTTAAAAACTAGAAAAATAGTTATAAATATAATCAGTAGAAAAATAATAGAAAAATTATGGAAGAGTAAGAGTAAGAATATCAGATGGATCACAGAACTTAAAGAAGACATGAGAGAGTTACATATTACAACAGAAGATTTAAAATACAAAACAAAGATATTGTTCAAGATATTGAAAGATAAACACACTGGACTATAGACAAAAATCAACAAGCAGGAAGAGTGATTCTAGAAGCAGAAAGAAAATTACATTCAGAAAGGATGAAACAGTATTGGGCTGACAAAAAGAAGAAAAACCTCCATACATCTGAGTAAAGTAGTCCTATGTTGGCTAAACAATTTAAATAAATATATAAATTTTGCAATATATTAAACTATGTAAAACTTTGTTCCAACACTAAATTTGGAGTTATTGCAGAAAAGAAAAAAAAAAAAAAGAAAAAATCTGAGTTTATAATTCTTGAAGTGTTTTGTGTTAATTAAAGGAAACAGAAATATTTTGAGGATATAGACATGTAAAAATTTTATATACAGTATGTATACATTTTAAAATGTAATATGTTGAAAAGGTTTGAAAATCAAAACCAAGATTGTATTTAATTGCATAAAATTGTACAAATTTCCCACCAAAATTTAAAGTTGAACATCTGAACTTGAATTTTATTTTCAATATTTTATTTGTTTTATTTATATGCATAAATAAAATTATTCCATGCAACTATGTGATTAATAAGCTGATAAAATATTTTTAATTTTTTTCAGTACTCTAGAAATTTTGAAAAAAGCAGGAACATAAAAGCACTCATATCTTTATATCTGAGAACTTTTTCAACCACACAACACTAATAACTAGGCTAAAAAACTGAAAACAAATATTATGTTTAAAGATGAAAGAAGTCCTTTTTAATATCAATACAAGCACTGAAAAGAACTTTTTGCAAAAATCACATCTTTTGAAAATGGGCAAAAGGACCTTGTCGTGTACCGACCTCCCACGGACTCGAACCGGCGGACTGCCAGGTGGAAGGCAGCCGGGATTCGCAGCCGAGTCTAGAGCTCAAGGTGTCAGAGGAGATTAATTAGTGTTAGAATAATGATAGTCATCGACATGAGACACCTTGTAGTACTTGAGTAACTGTATAATAAGTATAATAATTATAGTTAGATTTAATAATTGGAAAGCAGAAGGAAGCCTTCAGCTAAGTATTGGAGAGCAGTTTGCGAAACGCGCTCGCTTACAAAAGTTGTTGACTAAGAGCGGAGACTTGTTGATCACAACAAGGTATTTACTGTGTATCGACAAACAGAGCTAGTATGGCAGCGGGCCGCCTGATGCCCGACAAAAGGAACAAAGCCCAGTACACGGCCAGTCAAGGCCATTACAGATGCGCTTTAGGAAAACAAGGAAAGATGAGGATAAAGTATGACAGAAGACAGTAGTGCCTAGGTAGCAGCACTTACTGTGACAACTATTGAGAATAGCCACTTGAGGGCGCTAGTGACTGGATGATCAGTTTAGCAATGCCCGTAAGACCCAAGGAGGTAGGGATAGAACTTTGAGTTCAGGAGCGGAGATATAACCCCTGGCCAAGATGGCGCGGGGCCTTCTTCCAGCCAGTAGTTCGTACTTGTCAGAACGAGATTCTTTTCGAGCATAGCCCAAGTGCCGTAGGGCAAGATTCAGATAGACGCGTAGGCGCGTGGAACAAGCTCGCTCTCTCTACAGATCATTACATTCACACTTGTAAATATACTGTACATAGTAGTTTTAGTGTCCTCAGTAATAAAGGACAGAGAAATAACTTCTTCTTTTATTTCGGGAGTTGCGGGACGAGTCATACCTACAAATTACCTCCCTACATTCCGCTCGGCAGGACAGGTAATACTTCAACATCCAACGGCCTGGTGACCAACCTACGAGAACGTCTCTCAGGACAGATAGGTCACGACAGGCTCGTATAAAAATTTGGTGTCAGGTAGTGCACGGTCCCGAGTTCGATCCTCGAACAGTGTCAACTCACCGAAATAACGTGAGAGAACCGCGACTTCGTAGAAGATTGTCCGTAAGAGAACCGCGACTTCGCAGAAGATTTCCGTGTGAGAAAATCGCGACTTCGCAGAAGATTGTCCGAACCGCGCTACCGTGTAGTTCCGTTCGTGTGCCGCGCATCGCAGAAGAGGAGCATCACTACCGCAGCCTACTAAGCCAGCCCAGCAGAGGGGTAGCAGTCCAGTAGCAGACAACGCCATCCGGTGGAGACGCAGCAATATAGCCGACTACTCATCCAGCCCAGCAGTGAAGCAGCATTGCAGATTAAGGTAAGCTGAATATTTATTTCAAATGGCACGACAGAATAGTTCAGTACCAGCAGACCAAGGCACTGAGATGCTTGACGAGGTGGAATCAGTAAGTATGAGTGGGCCTTTTGTTACAGTAGTAGAAGGACATCGCCTCATTGGACGAGAGTTTGATGGCAGTCAACCAGATAGATTGCATGAGTTCATAGCTAATGTAGATGCTGCTGTTCGTATGATTAAGGATGAGGATCAAGAGTTGTTTTTCAAGTACATTTTAAGTAAGGTTACGGGCAGAGCCCGAGATAAATTATTGTACAGGCGTGTTATACATAATTGGGAGAAAGCCAAGCAGGCATTGATAGAATATTATGGCCAGCAAGGCACGTTAGATTTGTACATTTGTCAAATGTTCCAAACAGCGCAGGACCCGCGAGAATCAGTCGCACTTTGGGCACACAAAATAGAAACATTGTCAGCTTCTTTTAGAGAGGCAATACTTGAGGATGAATTAGAGGAGGATCGTGACGCGCAGTTGAAAATAACGAGAAAAATATGTGTTGCTAGTTTCATACAAGGGTTAGCCAACCCTCGAATACAAGCTAAGGTTCAGTCAGAAAAGGGCATTACTTTTGAGAGGGCCGTTGCACTTGCACAGCAGGAAGAAACTGTAATATTGTCAAAGAAGGCACGAGAGGGCCTACAACACAAACACAGCTCAGGATTTAGCAAGCGCAAACCAGAACAGGAGCGCAGTGCAGCACCAAAGTGGCATACTAAGCCAACACATGCTAGTGTTAGGGTGGTCTGCTACAATTGTAGCAAGGAAGGCCACATAGCAAAGAACTGTAAGAACACAGGAACGCAGGGGGCTCACACCACACAGACTGCTAGTTCCAACACAGCTACAGGAAGCACATTCAGTAAATTAAAATGTCGCTATTGTGGGAAGACAGGGCACATTGAACGTGAATGTAGAAAGAAACAAAGAGATAAGGAAACAGAGGTACGAGAAACAGTGCGCATAGTACGCACACAACCAAACGCAGTGACAGGTGAAAACAGAACTTGTTATCGTTGCGGCCAAAAAGGGCACATACAGGTGAATTGTCGACAAGGTGTACGCACACAAGGTGCACGCACTCAAGGTGCACACACTCAAGGTGCACATACTCCGGTGATGCGAATGGATAGCCGTAGGTGCTACTCATGTGGCCAACAGGGCCACATTCAGAGAAATTGTCGAAAAGCCCAAGGCAAGTCCACGGGCAATAGGGCCATGAAAGGCCAGACTCAGGGTGATCGC
Source organism: Anabrus simplex (assembly GCF_040414725.1). Lineage (NCBI taxonomy): Eukaryota > Metazoa > Arthropoda > Insecta > Orthoptera > Tettigoniidae > Anabrus > Anabrus simplex. The sequence goes on from NC_090265.1 coordinate 494,740,921, forward strand.
ATAGGGGGCAAGGCCGTAAGATACCGAGCCCAATGCGAACATTGTGATAAGTGGTCACATCGAACCCAAGACTGTTGGTTCAGAAAGAAGGGCGGCAGCACGCAAGCCACGAAAGCCTCCGCGGCTCAGGCGGCAAACTAGAACGGGCCCGTAGCAAGGGGACAGTTACGGAGGCCCGCAGACCAGAAGGTCCCAAGAATTCTGACGTAGAAGGCACGGTGCTGATCCAGGTTGCAAACCAAGGAAGACCGTTGAGATTTTTGATAGATACTGGGTCCGATGTCAGCCTAGTTAAGAGGCAATCGGTACCCAAGGAATGCCTGATTGACGGGAGCAAATCAATTGAATTAGTGGGTGTAAGTAAGGGAATAATTTACACACAAGGTACTGTACGTTTTGCCATTGGAAACACAAGTCACACATTTCATGTGGTAGGGAGTGATTTCCAATTAACACAGGATGGTATAGTTGGGCGAGACCTCCTGACAGATAGCGTGATTGACTATAGGGAAGGTCATGTCACCATAAGAGGGCGACAATACCCTATGGGGGCATGAGAGACGAAGGTGATCCGTCTCGAACCAAGGACCCAGAAGGTCGTTGTTATAGAAGAAGATCGAAATCTACCTTTAGGAATTATTGAGAAAGAAGAGGTGATACCAGGGGTGTACCTCGCAGGATGCCTAACCAAATCAGAGCGCCACGAAGCAGTGGTTAGCATGATGAATACCACTGAAAAGGCAGTGACTTTACACAGTCCACGAGTGCACATACAGGAGGTAGATAAGACCTGCCTAGCACAAGTGCGAAAGGTAGAGCAGAACAGTAGAGTGGCAAACGGAGAACCGGCCACCCAGAAGCCCCGATCACAGCGGGTGATAGACTGTTTGCGAGTTGATCACCTCACGCAGGTAGATAAGGAAGGGATATACGCCATCTGTGCTGAGTACAATGATATCTACCATCTTGAGGGAGACAAACTAACTCACACTGATGTACTACAGCATGAGATCCCTACACCCCAAGATCAACCTCCAATTAATGTACGACCATATAGACTTCCCGAAGCACAGAAAGGGGAGATACAAGCTCAGATAGATAAGATGCTGAATGATGAAATTATCACACCTAGCACATCAGCCTGGAATGCGCCATTACTTTTAATTCCGAAGAAATTAGACGCCTCAGGGAAACAAAAATGGAGGGTCGTGATCGACTTTAGAAAATTGAACGAGATAACGATAGGAACCAGTTATCCCCTGCCATTAATTTCAGAACTGTTAGACGCCCTTGGCAAGGCGAGATACTTTTCAACTTTAGATCTCGCGAGTGGCTATCACCAGGTGTTGTTGAAGCCTGAAGACAGGCCAAAGACAGCATTCTCTGCGCTAGGACGCAAGTACGAATTCAGGAAAATGCCCATGGGTTTGATGGCCGCGCCAGCCACGTTTAAGAGGCTGATGAACAACGTGCTCACAGGGCTAACGGGTATAAAATGTCTGTGTTACCTGGATGACGTCATTGTGTACGGGAGTTCAATCCAGGAGCACAACGCGAAGCTAAGGGACGTATTTCAAAGGCTGAGAGAGAACACGCTGAAACTCCAGCCAGATAAGTGTGAATTTCTAAGAACCGAAGTAGCGTTCCTAGGACATGTAATCACGGACGAAGGTGTCTTACCAGACCCACGTAAAGTACAGGCCGTTAAGGACTTTCCGAGGCCTACCACTAGCCGCCAGATCAAGCAGTTCTGTGGACTGAGTGGGTACTATAGGAAGTTCATACCTAACTACAGCAAAATCGCGAAACCGCTGTATCAGTTAGTGAAGAAGGACGTTCCCTTTGTATGGGGAGACGATCAGGAACAAGCGTTCCAGATACTAAAGCAAAAGTTAATTGAGGAACCTATATTGCAGTATCCGGATTTTGAAAAACCATTCGTTGTTACCACTGATGCGAGCAACGAAGCGGTTGGGGCAGTATTGTCACAAGGACCTATCGGGAAAGACCTTCCAATTGCCTATGCAAGTAGAACGCTTAACAAAGCAGAAATGAATTACAGCGTAACTGAGAATGAATTGTTGGCAATAGTGTGGGCAGTAAAGTATTTCAGACCATATTTGTTTGGTAGAAAATTCACTGTTGTGACAGACCATAAGCCGTTGAAGTGGGTCTTCAACGTGCAAGATCCGTCTTCACGCCTGCTAAAGTTCAGGCTGAAGCTGGCGGAATACGACTTCGACGTCGTATATAAGCAGGGCAAACAGAACTGCAATGCAGATGCCCTGAGTAGGAATCCCACTGAACCCAAGTGCCAAGCGCGAGTGGTTAACTCGGCTCAGCACAGGTCTCACTCAGAGACAACAGTAGAAACTCAGGCCTCAGACGAGAATAGGGAGGAGGTACTGTCTTCAAAACCCGAGGACGCTACGGCAGAGGGAATTGAAGCGGACGGTAGCGAGGTTTCCGAGGACGCTAACGCAGAGGAGAATTCGCACGAAGGTAGCTTATCTGAGGAAGAGAACGAATTAGGCGAAGCTGAAAAGCTAGCCATTTTGAAAGAATGTCATGATTCTTTGGTGGGAGGCCACCAAGGAATAGCGCGCACGTACGCCAGGGTACGTGAACGAATTCAGTGGAAGGGCATGAAAGGGGACATTGAGCGCTATGTACGCACATGTCCCTCCTGCCAAAAGAATAAAGGGACCAGACCAGACGTCAGGGCTCCCATGAGAATTACGGATACCCCGAACACAGTCTTTGAGAAAATATCCCTAGACGTAGTTGGACCTCTTCCGTTGACAGAGGCAGGAAACAGGTACATAAGAACCGTTTGAAATTGTACTTGTAGATGTGTGAAATGAGAACTGGGAAGCGAATGTATTCACAGATAGAAAGGTAACGCATATCCCGTCTTTACCTTGCAGGTAGACAGCAAATATGGCGCGAATGCTAGGATTGTTGTCCATCGTAGTAGCAGTGATAGTCGTGACGTCACACCGCTACAGAATAGCCGGAGAAGTACTGGATGTCAAGGTGACACCATATGAGAGTACTCCAGGGGCATACTTCGACAATCAGGTTGAGATACAGTTATACCATACGGAATGGACACTAGTTACCTATGTAAATCTGAATAAATTAAGTGATGTATTTTCAAATATAAAGAGACACATACACTGGACTCAATTAATATGTACACAGTTAGAAAGAAGTACTAATCTAATATGTCAACAGGATGTTAGAATGCTAAGTGCACAATTAGAGAGAATTAAGGAATCGAAGGAATTAATTGCGAGGATTACTAAACCAATAGGGGAAACGGATAACACTAGGCGAAAACGAGGCCTAATTAATGCAGTAGGTTCCATCGCAAAGGCATTATTTGGAACATTGAGTCAAGATGATGCCGATAAATATGAGTCAAAAATTAGTGAGTTAGAGCAGGAACAGCTTTCAATCATGAAAATTGCAAAAGACCAGATGATAGTAGTAAAATCAACATTGCAATCTATGAACAGCACCATTTACGATGTCACAGCAATGAGCAGAAATTAACTCAAAACATTGCAGAAATTAGATCTTATCTTGCCAATAGCACGCTTCAGATTACAGAAGCACTTAAGCAAGTAGAATTAGAAAACTCAGTGAATAGGCATTTAATTGAGATTGAAGGCCTTCTCATACAACTGTATGAGCATTACAGTGTTGTATTATCAGGTATAATGAATGCTCAGGTAGGAGTCATTCAGGTGCAAATAATTTCACCAGATGATATTATTAAAGGTTATAAGAAAGCTCAGGGAGATTTCCCTAAAGGATTGTCCTTGCCATTTGATTTAAAATCAGCTTACGGCTACTTGATTTACAAGGTAGCCACAGTGGAAGTGTTCGCCAACAAAAATTATCTAGTGTACGTCATCAAGACACCCCTTACAGATAGGGTAACTTATACAATGTTTCACATGATTCCATTCCCCACATATATGAAGAGTAATCCACACCATTTTGTTTATCTTCAAAAGACCAAGGACTATATCCTTATGGACAAAGAGAAACAAACTTATGTTCAGTTAGATAAAAATCAGGTAAATCAATGTAAGGTAATAACACCCAGTTGGAGACTATGTCATGTTAAATTCCCTATTAATACAGTGTACACTCAAAAGAGTTGTGCTGTCCAGCTTATTTTAGGAGTTAGTCAAATTCCAGATAATTGTGATAAAAGAGTACTTCCTGTTCAACAGCTCATGTGGATACCTATCAGAGCTAACAGATATATATACATATCCCCAGAAGAAGTTAAAGTAACATGTATGTGTAAGGATACCGCCAGTGATATCAGTTTAACAGGCACTGGTATTCTTGTTTTAACTGCAGGTTGCACAGTGTATGGGCCACATAATAAAATACAATGTGTAGGTGAAGTGAACACTACACAAAGTAAAGACTTTGTACCAGAAGTCACACTTGATTATGACTGTTGTGAACAAATAGGTAGTGAAATCAAGTTAGAACAGATACCCGAAATGAATAAGTTGTCCTTAAATAATTTGCTAAATCACATTAACGATTTACACTGGGCTACCCATAAGACACAAGAAGTGGAAGATATGGTGAGACAAAAAGAAGAACTGCAAATAAAATGGTCTATCAGCATATTAATGTGTACAGATATATTGTGTGGATAGTTGTTGGTATCACAAGTTTAATTTTAATTTGTTATTGTTGTAATTGTTGCTGTCCGAAACTAGGGTTTCCAGCAAAGAGATGGTTTGATGATGCACGGGCTCATTGCCCTAATATATGTATAAAACAAACGGTAATCACGAAGGGAGATAAGGTTAAGACTTCAGATGAGGATTTAACTATATTCCAACGTCCCAGGCGGATCCGGGGACGCTCGGAGATGTCTGAGAAGATCATGGAATTACACTCCAGGCCTGCTGGGGGATGCCCTAGTATGCCTGTGAGATCTATAGAAGTAATAGAAATAGACGCAAGTGATAATCAGAGTAGAGAACAACCTTCCCCTTCACCACAGGGTCGCCGATCCTTACGTACCGGCAACATCAGAGTATAAATAGTGTAGGACAGAAATGGACGCAACGTATGGTTGCGTCCATTTCTTCCCTAAGGGGGGAGATGTCGTGTACCGACCTCCCACAGACTCGAACCGGCGGACTGCCAGGTGGAAGGCAGCCGGGATTTGCAGCCGAGTCTAGAGCTCAAGGTGTCAGAGGAGATTAATTAGTGTTAGAATAATGATAGTCATCGACATGAGACACCTTGTAGTACTTGAGTAACTGTATAATAAGTATAATAATTATAGTTAGATTTAATAATTGGAAAGCAGAAGGAAGCCTTCAGCTAAGTATTGGAGAGCAGTTTGCGAAACGCGCTCGCTTACAAAAGTTGTTGACTAAGAGCGGAGACTTGTTGATCACAACAAGGTATTTACTGTGTATCGACAAACAGAGCTAGTATGGCAGCGGGCCGCCTGATGCCCGACAAAAGGAACAAAGCCCAGTACACGGCCAGTCAAGGCCATTACAGATGCGCTTTAGGAAAACAAGGAAAGATGAGGATAAAGTATGACAGAAGACAGTAGTGCCTAGGTAGCAGCACTTACTGTGACAACTATTGAGAATAGCCACTTGAGGGCGCTAGTGACTGGATGATCAGTTTAGCAATGCCCGTAAGACCCAAGGAGGTAGGGATAGAACTTTGAGTTCAGGAGCGGAGATATAACCCCTGGCCAAGATGGCGCGGGGCCTTCTTCCAGCCAGTAGTTCGTACTTGTCAGAACGAGATTCTTTTCGAGCATAGCCCAAGTGCCGTAGGGCAAGATTCAGATAGACGCGTAGGCGCGTGGAACAAGCTCGCTCTCTCTACAGATCATTACATTCACACTTGTAAATATACTGTACATAGTAGTTTTAGTGTCCTCAGTAATAAAGGACAGAGAAATAACTTCTTCTTTTATTTCGGGAGTTGCGGGACGAGTCATACCTACAAATTACCTCCCTACATTCCGCTCGGCAGGACAGGTAATACTTCAACATCCAACGGCCTGGTGACCAACCTACGAGAACGTCTCTCAGGACAGATAGGTCACGACAACCTACTTGAAAATAATTTTTTAGCATTTCAAACAACATTCAAGTACTCAGACAGCTTTACACATGAGGGCTAGAGTTCTACTTCTACTATCCAGCTCGTTTGGTTATGGGACAAACCTGCTGCTAGAATGGTCTGAACAGACTCAAACCAGATTCACTGCTACTAAGTCAAATTGGATTACATTTGAACAGTGAGCAGCGTGTCAACCTAAATTCGAAACTTGATAACAGGCTCGGTATACTAGACACTCAGTGGGTGATCAAACTTCAAGTTGTTGCACTGTTTTTTCTTTACGTGTGTGCGTTTACAGTTACTGTACAACAACAATGCGTGGAGAACCATCGAATATGGCAACAGTGCACTACTGAGCAAGTCACTTGAATTTCAGAGTTTCTGAGCTGCTCGATCTGTTCAGACTCGTTTCTGCTCACTGTGATAAGACAGCAAGGACAGTTTGGTAGGCTCATTTATTAGGTTGATCACCTTTTCGAGGTTGGTCCTTTTGAACACTCATTGAACAGACTGGACTCGTTCAGAGCTTCCTGCTTAAACAGACTGGAGTGGGACCCATTTCTTGCAAATGAGTTTGAACAAGTATAAATGTCATTTAGTACATCTCTAGCGGGGCACTTTTGACCACTTTACCTGGCTACAGCTGATCATGAAGCTTTTCCACCTGGACATAAATTTGGAAAAGACAGGCACCTAACAGAGAAATCAGAATATTCATTTTTAAAGTATGCATCTACTGAGAAAGAAATACTGGTGGATGAATATATGATTCCATATTTTGGAAGGCATGGGTGCAAGCAATTCATTCATGAAAACCCATACAATTCAGATTCAACGCATGGGCAGCTTGGATCTGATTGGTATACTGTGTTCAGTTTGACTTACATCATGGTAGAAGAAGCAAAGAGAAATGATTTGAATTTGGGTGAGTCTGTTGTATTGTGGGAAGTATGAAGATATACAAAAGAGGAGAATATGAATCACGAGTAGACACATGAAATAACTACCGCCATTCATTGGAATGATAACAATGTTGTAACTTTTCTTTCTAATGACTGTGTAGTCGGACCTGTATATAATGTTCGGAGATATTCAGCAGGAAAAAAAAAAAAAAAAAAAAAAAAAAAAAAAGGCCAAATGTGGGGAAGAAGTACAAGATATTCATGGGAGCAGTGGATCAAATGAATCAGAATATAGCACTGTGCCAAACAAACATCAGGGACAAGAAATGGCACGTTCCAGTTTACTTTTGGATGCTGGAGGCAACAATGAACAATGCTTGGTTACTAGCTCACTTTTATTTCAATTTGCTTTACATCGCACCGACACAGGTAGGTCTTATAGCAACGATGGGATAGGAAAGGGCTAGGAGTGGGAAGGAAGTGGCCGTGGCCTTAATTAAGGTACAGCCCCAGCATTTGCCTGGTGTGAAAATGGGAAACCACGGAAAATCATCTTCAGGGCTGCTGACAGTGGGGTTGGAACCCACTATCTCCCGGATGCAAGCTCACAACTGCACGGCCAACTCGCCCGGTCTAGCTCACTGCAGGGGCATAACAATGGACATTCTGACTTTTCATCGAGAGGATGTACATGGAATAATTCATAAGTACAGGACACCTCCATCATCTCCAGGGCCCATGAACTGTCTATGCAGGAAAATTGGCGATGCCCCCAAGCTGTAAAAATGGTGGTCATTTGCTTGTCACAGACTGTAATCTTGAAAGTTGCAGAACACTTCACCACAACAAGTGCTTTTACAATTTCCATACATAGAAAGTTATATCTCAAGGGTGGCCAGAACTGCATATGTAATTACAACATGTACTCTGTAATTTTTGAGTTTTCAGTCAGTTGTATTACATGTTATTTTCATCTTAGCGAATTACTAAAAAAAAAACTTAATTTACCACAGTTATAGACCACTAATCAGAAATTCCCAAAACATTAATTGCACACAAACCTAAGTCACTTCAGTGTTTATAATGAGACAGTGTCGACATATTCAGCATCCTTTTAATGTATTACATCGGTTTTCTTATTAATTTATCATTTAACATCAAACTTAAATGCCAACTATGTTTAACTGAAAGCAATTTCTTTGAATAAAGAGGAGTGCATATTGTGTGTCCTTATGTGCCCACTGGGTAGTTAACGATCCATCTGGATAAACCCCTTTCCATTAAAAGAGCAAAAACCTTTATACCACAGTAAATAATAGAATATAATGACATTACTATCCAATGTAGGAAAAAAAATTGTTACAGACAAAAATGGTTTTTAACCACGAGCTTCAGAAATTAAGAAACAAAAAAGGACCACACTATCATAACCACTAGGGATCGGATCTTTAAGCACTAAACCCAATTAAAATATGCATGCATTTATGCAATAAAAATGTACAAAATATGCATTCAAAATTGAAAAATATGCGCTTACGAATAAGCCAATTTTATTCACTCACTATACACATATATCATTCACTACAAAAAGAAGCATCACAATAGATGACTGCAAGTTTTCAGTGTTTTCTGGAGACAAATTAGACCTATTGTCTGTCAAAATAAGTTTATAGGCCAAGAATGACGTTCTACATCCACTGAAGAGATGGGATGAAATGTATACACGTTACGAACATTCATCTGGCTTCGACACCCAGATTCCACTCAATTGTTTGAATCTTATTTAGTCCTGGGTTCAAGTTTATCATCTTTTCTAACATGCATTTAATTTTCTTTCCAACTTCACCTGGAACGGAATTCAATGAAGAAGTAGCTTTCTGAAAGAGGTCAAGTGAGTCATGGAGGCATGCACCAGTACATTCTAAGCTCTCAATGCTTTTTCAAAAGTGAAGAAAAATGTGTATGGATGAAATTCACATCTTGATAGACAGAATCACTTTCAGAAAAAACTTTGCTTCACAGACACATGCACTATCATCTTCAAGTTTTGTAATGGCTACTTTTACTTGATTGAAATTCTCCTGATAAAATGAAACTTCACATAACGATGTTTCCCACCTAGTTAGGACAGGATTCGGTGACAAAGTAGCTTCAAGCAGGCAATCTCTGTAGAACTGGACAAAGGCTGATGATTTTAGAAACACCCTTTTCCACTTTCAATTAAATCATTAACAGCTGGAAATTATGTGCGTATTTCTTCTGCAATATGGTGCAATCAGTGTGCTAAGCAGATAATGAGTATAAGATTGGATTAAAATACTTGTAGGGCTTTTGCTGTCTTCAACATATAAGCAACTGAATCTATGACCATTACAAGCACCTTGCAGCAATTACTTTCAGTTTCAGTTGGCCACAGTAGTCTGAGAGAATCATTTACAAATCTTGCTTTTGTATTATTGTTAGTTTTCTCCAGCACTTTTTCATGCAAGAAGATGAGGTTTGCCTACTTACCAACTAGTATGAAATTCGCTATATACCAGCCTCATTTATCAGTTGTTTCATGCACCGATATTCAGATACAGTGCCTTCCAATGTCACAAAAGACTGAGTCCACAGTTGATTCATACCAAGGAGGTAGATAGTTTTTCTAAGAGTTGATTCATCTGGGATATTTTGGAATGTCCCACTCCATCCCTTTCTTGAAATAGCCAGGCAGCATGCTTGCATAAAATACTGTTATCTCATTCTCCGTTACTCAGAAAGTTCCGTACAAGGGATGTCCAACACACAGGCAAACAATTTTGTTCAAGATGTTTTATATTATACTCAATTTCAAAAGTATGTGCTGAAACATGCTGTTATGTTTAGAATCTAAAATATGCATTTGTATACACATTTACAAAAAATCTGGTCCCTAATCATAACATACATGGTAAAAGGACATAAGGTGCCCATCTGATATGATAAAACTATATTTCAGTTTTACAGTAAGTTCCATACAACTGAGTTATGACTTAAATGTTTATCTACATTAATTTTTCAGTTATAAATTTCTATAATAGGGTGGGAAGAACAGAGCCTTCGTGGCTCAGACGGCAGCATGTCGGCCTCTCACCGCTGGATACCGTGGTTCAAATCCCAGTCACTCCATGTGAGATTTGTCCTGGACAGGTTTTTCTCCAGGTACTCCAGTTTTCCCTGTCATCTTTCATTCCATCAACACTCTCCATTATCATATCATAGCGTTTATCAGTCATTAATATCACCTTGGGAGTGGCGACCCCATTGTAATAACAGCCTATATCTGGTTCATTCATTACATCCCTGACCTGGTGAAAGACTGGAAAACAGGCTGTAGGTTTTCATTTGCAAGGGAAGAACAATAGTGGAATAAATTAGTAGCTCAAGTCTTTACATTTCCCCAAGTAGATGATGATGGAATTTTGAACAAATATAACAGGTAGGGAAGTCTATTTGATAGCAAATCTAACATGCTGAAATATACAGTAAAAATGAAAATCATACAAAGTAAACACCATGTGGGAAGAATACTAGATAAAATCTTAAAAGTGAAAATTTGCAATACTTTACAAGAGAAATTGACAACACACTGTACATTTAAACGTAGATAAGAAATTTGAGATGATAAACACAACAAATATCATTCAAATAGCCAGTTTGATGTACTACTGAATGTTCAAGAAAGGCTTAACCCAACTGACCTTTCAAAATATAAAAGATTTTGATGAATGATGTGAATGAATGAGTCCAAAGTACTTCACAATGTAACTGAAGAAAAATGTACCAGGAAATAACTGCATAATGATCTATTTTTTTAAAGCTCTAAAACAGGTAACTTTGAGAAAGGATGGTGATGAGGGAGAGTCTTGAAAACAATGTTTCTACTCATTTTTGAGAGGTTCCTTTGAATATCTCCTGTCCAACTCATCTTACGTGTTTTCTTCCTCCAATCTAACCTCTCAAGGTATCAGGTGTCCTTGACTTTCTTGCCTTTATTAGTCTAAATCAACTTGAAACAAACAATTCATTCTTTTGAGGTGTCGACTCTTTTCTCTCCACCAACATGACTCATAATTTTCATATTCCATGCTTTAATAAATACTGCAAAACTAAAATATTACAGTGTAAAGAATAAAGCAGACAGACAGCTGATTACAAGATTGTGGTCATATAACAGTTAGTTGGTTAGTTTGTTTGTATGAAAAAAAAAACATGGCACAACAGCCCTGAAGGGCCATGGCCTATCAAGCAACCGCTGCTCAGCTCGAAGGCGTGCAGATTAAGAGGTGTCGTGTGGGGAGTACGATGAATCCTCTCAGCCGTTATTCTTGGCTTCCTAGACCGGGGTATATGTATGTATGAAGAATCTATAATTGTGACAAGGCAAGAACTTGTGTATTACAGTATACTAGCAGTATATATATTTATTTATTTTGCTACTTTTAGATGATGACCTTAATGTTTACAATGAAGCAAATTATTACCAACCAAAAGAAGAAAATCATATTACATTTTAAAAAATAGTTTTCAACCGAGCAAATGTCTTCAAACTCCAAACAATGTTATATTATTTTGTTACTCTTTTAAAATCGCAAAAAGTTGTTACAGTCAAGTGAAATATAATTTGGCAAATGGAACCGACTCCAAATACACTATCCATACTTGCTCAAAAATCGATTGATGAGCCAAATGTACGAAGCAGGTTAGCAGATACCCTCTTCTGAATGATCAAAATGAGACTTGTATTTTCACAGAACTGTTGAGACGTGAGGTAATATAATACACAATCAAATCACATTATTATGACCACCTGCTAGAAGTACCATCTGCAGTGCATAGCCCATGAAGCAAGTATATAATGCGACTAACAGGCTGACTGAACACATTAATGCGACTAACACGCTGACTGAACACATTGCACTTCCTGCTGCCATAGGTAAGGGAAGTATATAATGCGACTGACAGGCTGATTGAACACATTGCACTTTCTGCTGCCGTAGGTGGCACTGTTGGGAATAACCATTGTAGAAATTGTGGAACTCCAAGCGCCAATGATGTCCAAGGTGAATGTTGACTGCGGCAGTACATGAAGGCTGACTAAGAGGTTCCAGTGGATCAGCTCGCCATCCAAATGAACCAGAGGCATCCAGACATGTTTCTACCACAACAGATCAGCGAACCCTTCTGTGGAGGAACCCATGCTAACATAGGTGCATAGACATAAACTATTGAAATTTGCTCAACAGTATGGCAACTAGACCAGTGCAGACTGGCGATGAGTAGTCTTCTCCGATGAGTCACGTTTTCAGCTGTATCGAATGGAAGGACGTCAGTGTATTCGGGGAGAGATGTTGGAGCTTGCAACCATTGCTGGAGAACACAAGGTGGTAGGGGCAGTGTTATGGTCTGGGGAATGTTATAGATAGCATTCTCTAGGTTCCATCATCTATGCGGAAGGCACTCTAGATCAATTTGATTATGAATCCATCAACTGCAATCACATTCACCTGTACCGACTATTGTCTTTCCTCGGGAGGATAGAATCTACCTGCACGATAATGCATCTTACCACATAGCTAAAAGTACTGCATGTGGCTTAGAGCATGATCAAAATTTTAACGATCTTCCCTGACCTCCAAACAGCCCCGATCTCAATCCAACTGAACAACAGAGGGACCACCTTGATCATCATGTTTACTGTTTGTCTCCTCCACCATGCACCCTTCAAAAGTTGTGGGACGCACTGTAGACACCATAGCTCTGGATACCTGTAGAGACTTATCAGCACTGACTGAGTCATTGCCAGCATGTCCATCTGTTCTCTGTGCTGCAAAGGATACTAGCAGATAGTCATAATAATGTGATTCAACGGTGTAAAGACATTAGATTTTTATTAGTAATATTTTATATGCTGCCTACGGTAATCGAAGTAGTTAAAAGAAATGGAAAGAGGAAAGATTAAATTTATTGGGAATATCATAAGGCATAATATCTTCATCACCGATATATTCAAAGTGTTACAGAAAAGAATGAGAGGTCAACCTATGAAGAGGGGCTTGAAAGACGCTAGCAACAGAATGGGATGTGAAGTTACACAATTTTGAAATAGACAGCACAAGATAGAGGAGAATGGCTGCATTAACAAAGCTTTGGGTGATACGCATTAAGACAAGTAAGTACTTACCACTTGTGGATTTGAATTTTCAACTTATAGCCGCATGCATAAGAGCAAGTAGGAAGTCAACTCGTGCGTGACATCACCCAGTGGTGTGGAGACAAGCAAACATTCATTTCTGGAAGTACTTGCTCCAGTATAGTACGCATAAAGATTGAATAGTGATAGTTTATACTCAGAAATCAACGAGTTACCTCTGCAGTTCTCTCACGAGAAATTATAAGGGCTACGTGCATGATGGAGTATTTTATGGATGTTCCAGGAAGAAGGAAGACCTATAAAAAACATTCAGACTCTGATATCTGTAATTACAAAGAACTTTATAGGTTTGAAAAGGTCAAATGTGCATTGGATGGCACAGTATTTACTGGATGAAAATGATGGAACAACAAGGCCGTGAATAAGCAATGAAGAAAAGATAAGTGTTTTTTGCCCTCCATTAGCGATCCTGGTTTTGGAATGTCGTGGCTGAAGACAAGGTATTAATCAAGTACAGTATGCTGTACAATTTCCAATGTTTCGATTGCAACTGAAGCTGAAGCTAGTTACTGGATAAAGCTCTGCAGGCTGCCAAAATTCAGTGGCAGGAAACTATTTCCCTCAAGCTATAGGGACTGCTAACTGCACACATGTTCTTATAAGAAAAGGCCACATCAGCACGGTGATAAACATATTTATAGCAAAAGGGTACCCATCATAATATGTGACCTGGTTCAGTGCACAATTCTCAAAAATCTGATTCTGATTTTAAATTAACTGGTGTGTTCCCTTGTTTTTTCTTTTTCAAATCTGTTTTTTATATTATGCATTTTTTTAACATTTTGGATTATTTTTTATATGTGATCTTCAGATAATTTGATCCCAAATTTATATTTTGTTTTCTGGATGATCACCTGCAATACTGCTGCTTCTTTTGATAGAACATACAGTAGCTGAGATTTTGAAAACAGAATGGTTTATAACATTAATAAATTAATGAAATCTGCCTGAACTTCAGTACCGTCCTCCTCCATAGTGACTTAACGCTTAATGGTTATATTCTGGGAACTATAATTTGATGTTAAATGTACTTGTAACCTCACCTCATTAAGCCTCAGTTCTGAGAAGCTGTGTGTTGGCAAGCATCAGGCGTTATTGAGAACATTGAGTAAAGACTAGTGCAATGCAGCGAGACGTTATGCACATCATTTATCAGTTGACTGTTTCCCATCTTCCACTAGCGAGAAGGAACTCCAAGCAAGCATTTCACTTTAGGTCATGAATAAATGAAGGTATAATTTTATAAAAGATTGTCATGTTAAAAAAAGACAGATAAAACTTGACAACGTCTATGCCAAGTATGTTTCCTCTTTCACACCACTTTCAGAGTTATACCACTATAGTGATGACCATTATACAAGTAAATGCTCCAACGTCTGAGAAGATAAATGATTGAAATGTTGAAATATAACATAAATCTCTCAAATTACTAACAAGTTGAATCATACAGATATAACTTTTGTAATTGGTGACTTTAATGCCAAGATAGGTCAATGACAGCATCCAAACCAAGGAGGAGATTATGGTCTTGGAGTGAACAATGAAAGAGGTGGTAAGTCATTGTGAATTTTGTCAGAACAACCTAGTAATAACAAACACATAGTTAAAATTAATGAAGCACCAATTGAACTATTAGACTGTACTAGAAGATCTTTTAGAAATTCAGAGATGATTTAAATTCCATCAAACCTGCAACAGCATACCCTGGTGCTGACATTGGATCAGACCACACCACTAGTTACTGATATGAAGTTACATTTGAAGCTAATACAGTATGTTCTGGATGTAAAATTGAAAGATCAGACCACTTCAGAATTAAATGGACAAACATTAATGCAAATTTAAACCAAATGAGCAATAATGAGGTGAGCATTCTAGAAGGACCATTTTGACAAAAAAAACTGTCTTTACAAGTAATGAACTTCATTCCGGTTCTGTATTGACTTTAAATATCTAAAACAAAATTCTAAAGGAATTTTATTGTATAAAGTCCACATATTCAATACAAGTTTGCCATTTAATAAAAAGGTCTGTCTAAAAAAATAGAAAAGATTTATTGCTGAATTGCTTCTAATGCATCTATATATTTAAATCACTAGGCTGATTTTTGTAACATCGATTTTGAGAGAACAGCTGAACGGACTGACACCGTAAAGCATTCTGACGAAAGCTCTTGGCCTGTAGAATTGCAGAGCATCTTTAAATGTGGTAACAATAGGGTTCTCTTTAACTTAATTGATTATTTTTGCTGCGACTTGGTGAGATTTGAGGTATATAAATTATTTACTAAAAAAGGTAAGTCACCAACTGTACAGGAACTGTTAAAACATTTTAAAAGTGTGTGCGGCTTTCCATATGAAAATATTCTACAATAGCTGTTAACAAAACTTGGGTTGGTCGGTTCAGTTTCTGTATTCTGAGGAAAAAACAGATTGTAATGGAAAAATAATGTTAGTCCAAATCTGAGTGCCAGTGTATGCCAACTTTGGCGTGAAGGAACTGGAACAATCAGTCCCGAGAACTGATCTGCTTTTATTCAACACACCGTTAAGATAGAAGAGAAGTAGGCCTACATGAAACACAACACGGATAGCAACTAAGACAGATTTGCAATTCACCTAGGAGACAATGATGACAATGAACAGAGGTAAGGTAAATAATGCTTTTTTATTTTTTTAAATAGCCAAGTTTGTCAGCTATTTTGTTTCCGAACTACAAGTTGAGAATTAATAATAATAATAATAATAATAATAATAATAATAATAATAATAATAATAATAATAATAATAATAATGTAGAGTGAAATTTTATATAAACAAATCGATTATGCAATGGAATTTTGCACACCCTTTTGATCCAAAGTTTTCTTAAAAGGTAATTTTTTAAAAAATTTTTTTTTGCTAGTTGCTTTACGTCGCACCGACACAGATAGGTCTTATGGCGATGATGTGACAGGAATGGCCTAGGAATTGGAAGGAATCGGCTGTGGCCTTAATTAAGGTACAGCCCCAGCATTTACCTGGTGTGAAAAAGGGAAACCATGGAAAACCATTTTCAGGGCTGCCGACAGTGATGTTCGAACCCACTATCTCCCGGACGCGAGCTCACTTAAAAGGTAAAAGACGAACAGGGTTAGAGAGAGAACATGAAATGACCCATAGTCCTCAGAATTTAACCTTTTCGTATGCTATGCCTTAGGTTGTGGGGTCGAATCCCAGTGCTATCAGCTGACATTTGTGGGTGCTTAAATGAGAGAAGGCCGTGTGAGTGGATTTATTTACTTACATTAAAGATCACCTTCAGTGCAAAATTTCAGCATCACAGGGTTTCTAAAGCTGCAGTAGTTAATAGGTTCATAAAAGTAATATTTTAATAGACCTACTATGTTATGAATTTAAGTTTAGTATTTTAAAAGACCTGCTATTTAAATGCTGGGCTGAGTGGCTCAGACAATTGAGGCGCTGGTCCTCTAAACCCAACTTGGCAGGCTTGATCCTGGCCCAGTGGGATGGTATATGGAGGTTCTTGAATACATCAGCCTCATGTTGGTCGATTTTCTGGCACGTAAAAGAACGCCTGTGGGGCTGAATTCTGGCACTTGGGCATCTCCAAAAACTGTAAAAGTAGTTGGTGGGACATAAAAATCAACAATGGTATGTATAAATAGCTGATAGTGATCCATTACGGGTACTTGAAAGTTCTTTGTCAAAATTATTTTCCAATTCTTTCTTTCTTCTTCCTTCCAACATCTGTTTGCCTGGTGCAGTTCTTTATATGATGCCCAGTGACAACCTGTGCATCTGGGCGAGGGATGATGATGACCCGGTGTCAGCACATAGCCTACTCCTGTTGAATAACACTAAGGGGTCTGCTCAAGGCTTTACGTACCCATCCAATGGATGAATCACTATCAACAGTGTCACATGCACTCACTCTATATGAACTCTGCACAGAGGTTTGGAATTGAATCCAGGCTTAAGGCACACAATCCAGTGATTAGAAATTGTATACCACCATCTACCTTCCTACCCTGCCGGTCAACATTCTGGTTGTGACATTTTTTTTCACCAATGGGATGTAACTGGCTAACCATGGTGTTAGACCCTATAGACTTGATGCCTAAACGATCATGGCCACCAGGCAGACTTATCATTTCAATTATCCAATAGGATAATTCATTTGTCATCTTACTCTGAATATGTATCACTTATTTTGCACTTCTAAGGTTTGTTAAACGTGAACAATCTGTTGTCTATAGTTGAGATTAGTAAGAATCTTTTCCATCAAAATAATAGTAAGATTGAATGTAGATGTACAGATTTATGACTGTCGAGCCGACACTGTACGACATGGGGTGCTGAAAGGACTTTTCTCCATGCACCTCAAAAATCTGACTGCCTCTGCCGGGTTTGAACCCGCAATCTCAAGATGGGGAGGCAAACACTCTACCACTCATTCTTAGAGGGTGCTTACTGATGATCATTTGAGAGCAGAATTCAGGCAAAAAGCTATTCTTTTTTCTGTAGTGATTATTTAAAATTGATAGACTGGGGAATTTTATACCATGTATTTATTTAGTGGTTGTATTTTTTGTGTATGAATTTTGGAATTATTTAATTATGATATGGCAATAAGATTGGTTGTCGTAAAAAATTGATGTAATAATTAGGAAACACCCTATACCACACACGCCAGATCGGGATGGAATGTTTCCGGTTTCATCATATTGCATCAATTTCGACGTTTCTGGATGCTACTCGGTGTTCCTTATCAGATTTTATTCCTGGGCCCCTATTGGTCATTATAAAATTAATTGTGATTGGCGGACAAAGGAAAATACGGACGCTCATTGGTCGTTTTACTGTTTCCTAATTTCCGGAGAAGAGCTCGTGGGTAACGCCAAGCTTGGCTGAGCCGTTTTGTCTGTTTGACCAGTGAAGGGAAAGGTTGCCTTCTTCAGGTGACGGGTCTTCTTGGCTCCTCCAACAGGTACGCACTTAGTTGTTTTTCATCTTTCAGGTTATCTTCAAATGTAGTGTTCCGTTTAATTTCTTTTGCCGGAGCTTACTTGTTTTTTCCTTCAATTGCCAAAATTTCAGTGAAATGACAGCCTACCGGCAAGTCATATCAGAGTTGTGTTAAGAGACAGTTCCCATTTCTTTTCTTGATTTTGTAAATTAGATATTCAACGCCTTCGATGTAATCATAAAATGTAAATTTCCCCTTAGGACTGTCTCACTTATCCCGTTTCATCTTAGTGTATTCCCATTTAGGACGGGCACCCTTTCTCAGAAGTGTTTTTGAGGGGGTTGCCTCCTAAAGGTGCCCTGCACTAGGATATATATTTTATATGTTGTTTCCCTTTCTTGCATGTACATACTCATGACTGTATTATATTACTTTACTTTTCTTTCATCAGTATTATGTGATTTAAATGTTTCACCATGAACAGTGGAACACTGTGCGAGATGTTCAGACCTAAAGTTAAATAGGTAAAATTTTACCCTCAGGGTAAATTGTAATTATTTTTAATAACCAGTTTCGATTTTTAAAGGTATTTTGTTTGATTATTTGCACTTGAATTTGAATATAAATTGTTAAGTAAACTTATGAATTTAAAATTACCTTTGATTTTGCTTCTTCAGCATTGCCAATACCTTTCACCGCCTGGATATGGTTCCCAGTCGTTTCCCAATTATCCTTTCTTAGTCGTCATGTTAGTTAACCTGTTCGTTGTGTTCACTGTGTTTAAAGTGCTTACGGTTTTAATTTCACACACGTTATTATCATGTCTCTTTGTGTTAATTTGTGTTGGTGTATAACAAGGTTATTGCACAATGGTAGCAAATATTATTACTATTATTAATCGTAGCCGTTTATATACCTGGAGGTTACATTTTCCTTCACACATGTGCACACGCTTGAGATTACATATTTAGGTTTATCATGAGTGAACAGGTCTAAATAAAGATGTTTCATAATGTCTAAAAATGCCCATTTTGATATTAGAGCCTATTTGTAAGTTCATGTTACTTTTCAAAATATTTGCGAGCCTATTTGTACGTTCATGTTACTTTTTTACATATTTGCATCTGTTGGGGTTTTTCTTCTTAACCACCTATACTGCCTAGATTCCAAGATGGAGAAAAACAAATTCCTTTTTTCCTGCCATCAGCTAGCAGTGAACGATACAACAGGGAAAGAATCCTAAAATTCCTCCTTTCACCAAAATAGCAACAGCATATCTTCTTCGGTACTGGAAATCAGTGTATTCAGAATCAATTGTATGCATAACTTTAACTGCACAGGCTAATGCCAAAAATAAAATCATCAAAAGCTTTGCTAATTCATCGAAGTATTTACGAATTTTTATATTACTTGTGGGATGGCAAGATTATTTTTTGTCAAGTTTGCAACAGGGAGGTACATAAATACAACTACTTTCTCTAAAATCTGACCGAAACTTGCATTAAATTTCACAAATAACATTCACAAGGTGCTGCTCGTAAAGCAAACGCAGACCAGAAACATTCAGTGAAGTGGATGCTGCTGATGCAGAATTCCGAGGTTTCACCTAGTAACTTAAATGTGAGTTTATAAAGCTCATTTATGTCACGCATTTATAGCAGCAAATATTCTATTTAAAACTTTAAAGAACACGCATTTCAGAAACTTTCTCCAAAAATACTGCCACCAGTCAATTCTATCACAGTCGTCACTTCGTAACAGTTATTTGGAACCTGCCTAGGAAGAAGCTATCTCTAGGATCAAAGAAGTTCTTAAAGATTCTTATTTATGGATCTCTACTAACAAAAATCCAGACAGCCTTGGATGTTATGTCGCCAACTTGATGGTTGGAAAGCAGAATTCTAATGCGCCTTCCAGAGTTTATTTAGTGAGGACATGGTGGAGGTGGTGGTGTTCACGGTTTTAAGAGGAAGTACAACTGGGCAACCATCCTCTCTGAATACTAATCAGAACAAAAATGGAAGAGGTCTGACACATCAAAGAATGAAGGTATTGGCAAAAGAAAGGGAAGGACCACAAAGGGAATTTAAATGAAACAATCCCTAGGCCTCGTAAACGTAACAGTGCTGGGTAAGAGCTGACCAAGGGAGGTCAAACAGGAAAGATGAAAGTGAGGAGCAACGCCAGATTCAACTAGTACTGCATAGCTGCCAACTCATACTCCTAAGCTGAGAGCCCCTAAGGTCCCCCTTTAGCAGCCTGTTACAATGGGCAGGGGATATAGTGAATGTATTCTACTCCCCAACCCAGAGGGGGTAAAGAGGACACAGTGGCTCATTTTGTGAATTCTGATCTAAAGATGCTAATGAAGATACAGTGCTAATAGTCTCGACAGCCCCTGCCATGTGTAATGTGCATACTTATTTTTTTTTTTTAAACCATGGCACAACAGCCCCAAAGGACCTTGGCCTACCAAGCGACCTCTGCTCAGCCCGAAGGCTGCAGATTTTGAGGTGTCGTGTGGTAAGCACAGCAAATCCTCTTGGCAGTTATTCTTGGTTTTCTAGATCGGGGCAGCTATCTCACCGTCACATAGCTTCTCAAATGTAATCATGTAGGCTGAGGGGACCTCAAACCAGCCCTCAGATTCAGGTAAAAAGACCTGGCTGGGAAATGAACCTGGGGCCTCTGGATATTTGTGTGTATTTTTTTTTCCTCTTGTTCATGTGACCTACTAGGCATGTGGACTACATGGAGTAACAGAACAAATCTGAATGGAATTTCCAATAAAGGAATAAACTTATCTCTTCTGTGAAGAAAGTGTTCACAAAAGCTTCATTAAGAGTGCAAGCTTTTTAGCAGAAACTTCCAGACTTTCTTCTTCCTCTAGAACCTGTCCTCACTCATTGGGTAACATGGCTTGAGGAGCAGCTGACTACTAAGAGAGAATATTTTGAATACATTAAAGATAATGTTGGAATCTTAGAATGATGCATTTGTGTATCCAAAGCCAACAAACCTGTTAATGACTATTAAACAAAAAATACCTAGTGTACAGTATATAAAAACTCGCTTTATATTCATTGCAAACTTGGTTACTGGTCTTGAAAGCAATGAGAAGCCTCTCCATGAACACCTTGAGCTAATGAACATGGAAAAGCAGAAGCTTCCTGAAGCACTGTAAGTGCTAGAAAAAACACTGGACTGAAGACATTAATCGCTGTCGCTCACATTTTAATGGGAAAGAACAACAAAGGTGGAACAAAGGTGGAACTGAATTACCAGTCTGTCTCATTCCATACATTAAATATAGTCCCGTTTCTTCAGTCGATGTAGAATGCTCTTTTTTGGGGCTTATAAATTAATTATGAATTATGAATACCGTAACTTCTCCACAGAAAACCTAGAAAAAGTGCCTGTCATCCATTGTGAAGCAAAGTACGGGAACAGTGATGAATAAAAACACTGTATAGCAAATTCAATCTGTGTGTGGACACATTCAAAGTGTGAAATATTTTAGTTTAGCTTTTCACGTTCATTAACTAAATGTGGTACCTTGTTATGGTAGAATTTTTTAAAAGTAAATTATTAGTACTGTACTTATTTTACATTTTATACAACCTAATTGTAAGAACCTATTTTAAGCACCCACATTTCAGATGTAAAAATTTAGCTATCTAAAGGTTATATAGTGACATAATCTGGGTTTAATATCTCATCAAAGGAAACCAGAGAAAATAATATTTTTGAACCACTGTTCAACACCATTTCTTGCTACAGGTACCATCAGCACTTGGTGCAGATCAATGTCCACTATACTGCCCTAGGGATTATCATAATTTTACATGAAAATAATAGTACATGATCCAATTTCACAATTAAAAAGTATGATTCTAGAGAGATCAAAACAAACTAAACAATTTTGATAAAGGGATTGCATTAAAACAGTCAACTGAAAGTTCCGACCAGTAAAAAGAATCATCAGTAGTTTGGAAATCAACGTCATCTTCTGAACATATACAAACTGAATAATCAGTAAGATTCAAAAATACTACTCTTGTGCAGTATATCATACTATCTGTGTGTCCTGTGTGTTAAGCTTAATGGCTTCTACTGGGCATTAACACTTTGCAATATTTACAGGACAGATTTTAAATTACAAGCAGATAGATGCTCACTTTAACTAACTAAAATATGCAGTATCTTTCAGAAATGTATGGTGAGTGAATTATGCAATATTCTTTGAATCATTTGAATAAAATACTTCAACAAACAAACAAGCAAACAAATTTTACAATGGTATTTGGTTCTTGTACTCCACAACATGAAGTTCCTTAAATTTTCAAGATTTTTGCAGGTCAGTCTGTCCCATTCTGCGAAAATAAATTTCACACGATCTTCAAGAGCATTCATACCAAATTTTAGTCCATCACATTCTTGATGAATATTTAAAAGTTGCTCCATTAGTATACAAAGTATTTTTCTTTTGAAAGTTCACGACTTCAAATATTATGCTGAAGGTTCTTGAAATACTTGCAGAGTGGAATAAATAAAATAATTACTCTAGCAGCCTTAGCCTGTAGCTATCCCAACAGGACTCTGGAAACAGAGGAACATCATCATTGAACTACACAAGTCATTCACATCCATACTCTACTACAGGAAGTCACAGCAACAAACCATATGAGTCTTCAGTGCCTACATCTTTTCAAGTATTTTCTTTTTATGTCATAATTTACTTTTATGATGTGTACTACAACTAGTTTCAAAAGGCAAGTGTTGCTCTGCTCATAACCAGTATACAGTCCTATAATAATATAAATAAAATAGATTTATAGCTGAACTTTCTGGTATGATAGTAGTAATAATAGTCATCAGAATACAGGCTACTTAGTTGTCTACAGGGCAATTTCACTCATGACGAACATTTTGCTCGATTTCTCCTGGCAAGTAAACTACACTTGGAAAGAACTATTCTGAAAATATGCCGGGCTAAGTGGCTCAGACAGCTGAGGCGCTGGCCCTCTGATCCCAACTTGATAGGTTCGCTCCTGGCTCAGTCTGGTGGTATTTGAAGGTGCTCAAATATGTCAGCGTCATGTTGGCAGAGTTACTGGCATGTACTGGAAACAAGATTGTGGCAACTTTTTTTTTTTATGAAAATGGGGCATCTCACCCCTGTGACCTTGGACACACGTCGCACAGTCAATGCTGAATGGTATGTGAATGACTGTCTTCCCAAAGTCCTCGCCACTTGGAGGTCACAGCACCCAAAGTCCAAGAGTGGGCACCTTCTTCTGCATCACGACAATGCATCTGCACACAGGGCTGCCAGAACAATGGACTTTTTGGAAAGGGAAAAAGTGCGAGTGTTAACTCATCGCCCCTATTCACCCGATCTGGCCCCATGTGACTTCTTTCTGTTCCCTAAGACCAAGGAAAAAATATGTGGGCAGCGGTTTTCGCGTCAGATGAAGAGGCCATTGCAGCGTACTAAGAGTGTACTAAGTGACATCCCTAAAG
The DNA here is from genome assembly GCF_040414725.1 of Anabrus simplex. NCBI lineage: Eukaryota > Metazoa > Arthropoda > Insecta > Orthoptera > Tettigoniidae > Anabrus > Anabrus simplex. The sequence goes on from NC_090265.1 coordinate 494,764,684, forward strand.
AAGCTTGGACTGAAACGTTTTCTAAGTGGTTTCAGAGATTGGAAAAATGTATATGTGCTAATGGAGAGTATTTTGAAAAGTTGTAATTGTTGTTTTGCAGATACATTTTTTTCTCACACTCTGCTAAAAACTTTCAGCATAGCCCTCGTAAAAGAAGTCTTGTGGGACAACATTCTGACAAGTCAGCATCTCCGTAAACTGTCAAAAGTAGTTAGTGGGATGTAAAAATAACATCATTATTATTTCTGAAAATGATAAGTTTATTAAATTACCATGTAAGATGAATTTATTGCTCATTAAATGCACATGCTTATAGAACAGCCCGTGTAAACATTATTTTTATGAATATGGTGCTCAAAATAAGACATCTGAAACTCAGAGTACCAGATGCTATACATAATATCCTGCAAGCCTTTATATAAGTGATAATTAAGCAACTCAAATAATAGCCTCTTACTAAGAGAAGGCTGACCAATAAACATGAGAATTCATGCCCTTGTGGTTACATTGCCAAGAAATGTTTATAAAATTGCTCACTACATATGATATTTATGCTTGTGCATTTCTATTACAGTTTAACGCAAGTTCACTCAAATAGGGACTTCAGATATATGACAATCCTACTTTAACTGTAGAAAAATGTGCAGTCTAGTAGTTGTAATAGCATAATTACATTTTATTTCAAAGTGGATAAACTCTCAAAAAAAAATTTTTAAACATGTAAATTTTAAGAATAAGGTATATTTTTGCTTTAATCTCATAAAATTTGTAAAACAATATGGCTATAGAATTAACTGAAACAACTTTATTAAAGCATAACGTTAAAATATGGTATGCTGCTTGATTTTGAACTATTTATTGCATGTTAAAAACACTAAAATATGTTAGTATGTTGTCTGATGTGCCACAGAAGTCATGTTCGTGTGTCACCTTGAAGACATTGGTGTTTGCTAATGATGTAACCATCTGGGGAGAGACAGAGGTAGAGATACAAACTAGGCTGGATGAATGTGTAACCAAGTTCAAATAGTATTAGATAAAAGTTAGCACAACAAAAACTATTGCTCTGAAGAGTAGGAAAGATACTGGCTGGCATATAAAGCTTGAAGGTGGAAACATTCAATGTGTACAGGTATCCGAATACCTAGGCAGCACGATTTTCAGTGATGATGGCACAATAAAATCATGAAACATTCAATCAAATGGATTTACATGTAATGCAATCTAATACCTAAATGAAGTCAAATGAGGGGTTTCATGATGATTTTAAAGGAATATATAACCAATGCCACACAAGACAGTAAAAATAATAAATAAGATCTAAATTGACAAGCTAATCAGTAAAATTATGCCATCCCTGCCCTAGACTTTCTTCTAAAATTTTGTTTCGGAATTCAGTTGTATGACAAAATAGGAATAAAAGCATTCAAATAAATATACATATCAGATTATGATGGTCATGGTTTGTGGTGTATGTTACTGTAGTTGCATCTTCCGTGAACCAAGGGCAACAGCATAGTAGCCTAGTAAGTGGTCCTAAGAGTTGCTATGGGATCCAAACCAAAGCAAACCAAACCCCATGGCACTACAGTCCTTGAAGGACCTTGGGCTACCAAGCGACCGCTGCTCAGCCCGAAGGCCTGCAGATTACGAGGTGTCGTGTAGTCAGCACGACAAATCCTCTCGACCGCTATTCTCGGCTTTCTAGACCGGGGCCGCTACCTCACCGTCAGATAGCTCCTCAATTCTAATCACGTAGGCTGAGTGGACCTCAAACCAGCCCTCAGGTCCACGTAAAAATCCCTGACCTGGCCAGGAATTGAACCCGGAGCCTCCGGGAAAGAGGCAAGCACGCCACCCCTACACCATGGGGCCAGCTATGGGTTAGGGAGGGAAATCTTGGACATACTTCGAGTCATGGCCCTCCTTGTACTCAGGCAGCAAGGACTATAAAACGCCGTAATGGTCCCTAACCAAGTAAAGGAGATTCTCATTGGGACTTAGTGTAAGTAGGGTAGCATTCTACTTCACAGAAATTACCATGCTTAGAATATTTTAAGCAAGCCTCAGGCCTATGGGACTCCTACGAAGCATCTGAATGTGCTAGGAGTCAATGGTGTTCAGGTAAGGGAGATAATAAGGAAGAAGTAAGTCTTCCTAACAGGTATCAAAAGAGGAAGGAAAGAGTATGGGGTGGGACTGTTCATTAGGAAAACAATAGCACACAACATACAGAAGCTTCTGTTATGCATTTAAATGAACGAATGATGAGAACAGATTTAGCAGTTGGAGGATACAGGACGAGAAATGTTTCAGTATATTTGCTGCGTGCCAGAACAGGCGAGGATGAAGTAAACAAGTTTTATGAAGCACTGAGTAATGTCGTAGTCGGGATCAACAGAAAAGACAGGATAGTGCTAATGGGTTATCTTAATGCTAGAATGGGAAACAGAACTGAAGGATAAGAGACAGTGATGGGTAAATGTGGGGAATATATGGAAGCTAATAGGAATAGGAAACTTTTACTGAACTTCTGTGCTAGTGTGGGATTAGCAGTTATGAATTCGATCTTGAAGAATAAGGCTATTCACCGCTACATGTGGAGCGCAGGTGCAAGAGATACATAAGACTATATCATAACCAACTTTGACTTCAGGAAATCTGTTGGGAATGTGCAGGTATTCCAGGCATTTTTCAATGATACAGACGTCTATCTGCTCTGCAGTGAACTCAGTATGACTAGGTGTAGGATAGAGAAAGCAAAATCTGTCTGCAAACAAGTAAGGGTCTGATGCAGATACGGAATTGTTCATAGATGAAAGAAACAGAGCAAAACAAGTTGTGTGGAGTCCAAGAAGAAATCATTGTAAGATTTTGGTAACCTGCAGAGGCTTGGTCAAAGGGTACAGAAACTTTTCTGGACTGTAATAAAGAATCTTACAGTGAGGGAAAAGGTATACGGATAGTGTTTTGGGTAAATCAAGTGAACTCCCTGTAGATCCAAGAGAATCAGAAGGCAGATGGAAGGAATATGTTAAAAATATTCTCAATATAAAGGGAAATCTATCTGTTGAAGTCACAAACAATTGAGTTCATAGCCAGGAGACCAACGATGGCAGTGAAATTACGCACAAGGAAATGGAAAGGATGGTACTTTGTATTAAAGCAGCACGAACAGACAAAAGGGATTATGGTATCGGGGGAGGTTATAATTGGTAATTAAAAGCCTTATGTTGATAATTAGGCTGGTAAAACAAGTTCCTGGTTCAAGGTAGTTACAAGGGTTACTGCACTTTTGTTGTTCATTTGTTCAAAGGTATTAAGTAGCAGGGATGGATTCGGTTGGGTGGAAATGTAGTAGGCAGTTTGGCATATGCCAATGACTTAGTCTTAAATGCAGACTGTGCTGAAGGCCTGCAAATCTAACATCTTGAAATCTGAAAAAAGGTGCAGTGAGTATATGACATGACAATCAGCATTTCCAAGACTAAATTGATGCTGGTAGGAAAGAAACCTAAGAGGATCAGATGTCCAGCCAAGAATACAAAATTGGAACAGGTAATCACTGGATCTAGAAGGAAAGTAAGGAAAGTGTACAACAGAAGACCATTTAGCTCAGAGCATATAAATAATTTCATACATATATACACTAATACCAGGATAATTGGTCCATTATTGGACATTATAAATTTTCCGGCTTACGCATTCCTCGTTGCCAGCACTTCGCCCTAGTGTGCTAAGTTGGACTCATACTTTCTTCCAGGGAAAATGGATGAAAAATCTCAACAATTACGGTATGTTAGAAGGGAAGGAACCAGCCATCTGACAATCTACACTAATGTTCATAAAAAACAGAACACCTTGAAAGACTAGAGATAGGAAGTTCATATTCACAGGACATGTTCATTAGTATGTTCTGCAGAAACGATTAGCATTTCAGTCACCAAGGTTCAGCATGTGTCCTGTTGCCTAGTACGCACTGGTTCCTTCATGGGCACTGATAACTTGTTCCACGCGTGATGGTATCGATGCGTATAAGGAGCGAATGGCGTCCTGGGGTATAGCCATCCGTGCTGCATTCACCTGGTTTCACAGTTCATCTTTGGTGGTCATTGGGTCACAGCGCTGCACTCGTCGTTTCACCATATCCCACACATTTTCGATTGGCGGCAAGTCCGGTTATCGGGCAGGCCAGGGCAACAGTCTCGACATCTTGTGATAGCAAAAAGGCACGTGTTCATGCAGCAACATGTGGTCGCGCATTGTCCTGCTGAAATATGGCATCTGGGGTGTCGTGCAGAAAGGGTATGGCTACGGGTCGCAGGATGTCATTCACGTAGGTCAAATTTGTCATAGAACCCTGAACATGCACCAACTGTGATTTATGATTGTACCCAATAGCACCCCGCACCATAAGGCCTTGAGTTGGCGCTGTATGTCTTGTGCGAATGCAGTCACTGTGATGCCTCTCCCCCTGTCTGCGGCAAACCAAAATGCGGACATCATTTTCAAATAAACAGAACCTGGATTTGTCTGAAAACACTATCTGCTTCCATTCCTGTCCCCAGTGATGTCATTCCATACACTATTGCAGTCTAGCATGTTTATGTACATTAGTAAAAAGTAGACAGAGAAGTGAATGATGCGCCGGTATCGCAAACCGTAATAAACAGCGATGGACTGTCACCCCTGATAGTGTACGATGTGTAACACTGTTGCGCCAGAGCCGAGGAGGAGGCAGATCTGTCCTGCAATGCCATTCGGATGAGGAGTCTTTCTCGGGGGGGGTCTGGGGGATGCGACCAGATCCATCTCATCGTGTTCTACTGCCTTCTGTGAACCATTCTGTACACACTCGTTGCACTGCCAACACACTTCGTTCCACATGAGCAGCAATTTCCCGTATGGATGCATGATGTTCTCTCATGCCAATAATGTGCCCTCTTTCAAACTCACTCATTTGATGGTACGGTTCTCGCCATTACCTTCCGTTTATAGCGACGAGAACCGCAGACACATTTTACCAGTCGGTGGTGGTGAGCCGAGATATCGATGTGGACCTTGAACATGAGGGCCGACATGGTTCAAATGCTAATCATTTCTTCACAACATACTGATTGATTGATGATTGTTGTTTAAAGGGGCCTAACATCTAGGTCATCGGCCCCTAATGGTACGAAATGAGACGAAATGGAATGATTAAAAGTCTAAAATTCTCCACTGACCAGAATTCAAAAGAGTGAGAACGAAGAATGAATGGATGGACATGAATTTAAAACAATCAGTGGATGCGACCGGCAAGGTCTCACATTCACATAAACTGACGTGACAAAATAGTATTACTGACCAAGGGACTACTACTATAGCATAACACAATCGATTATGCGTGCAGTCAACAGGGCGTCCTAAATCGAAGTTATCGGCCCCTCATAACGGTACTGATCGCTAGCAAAGTAGAACCATGGTATTTGTTTTGTTGCGGTACTAATCAAAAGCAGCAGAGACTTGCGGTATTCCACACATTATTGTACTACTCAGAGCTTATGAAATCCGACATAGAAGACAGACCTATGTTTTTCTCACTTTGCGGCACCATTTACAGGCAACGCAAACCTATGGTGTTCATCACATAAGAGTACTAACCACAGGGACCTCTCCCTATCCCGTGGTGTTCCTCATATAGTGGGTAGAACCATGGTAGCTATCATCCCATGGTCCTGCTCATATGGTGGTACTAATCACAGGTACTGCAAAAGCCGACCGCACGGTGCTCCTGTGTGCTACTAATCACAAACCAATTTCGTACCCAATGTAGTGGTACTACGCACAAGTAAAAGCAACCCTTGGTGTTCTCCGCGTGGTGGTACTAATCACAAGTAGTTTCATGGTTCTAATACAATCAACCCTTGGTCGCCCCTTTTAGTCACCTCTCACGACAGGCAGGGGATACCGTGGGTGTATTATTTGTCAGCCTCCCCCACCTACAGGGGGTGTGTGTTTGGTCCGCGAGAGGTATTTTATTTCCCTCAAGTCCGCCGGCAAGCCGGTTAGGACCCCCCTATCCGCCACCTGGGACGCACCACGTGGGAGTATCACCTCTCCCCCTGCTACGCCTGCGTAGCAGGTTCGTGGTCACAACATACTAATGTACATGTCCTGTGAATATGAACTTCCTATCTCTAGTCTTTCAAGGTGTTCTAGTATTTATGAACATCAGTATAGTTATAGCTAATGAATTAAATTATTGAAATGGGCACATACTTCATGAGCAGAATAGCTCAGCAATATATAATAACGTTAACAAGGATTATTCTCTCTTCCAAATTAGCCATAGAGAAATTCAAGAAAGAATTCAGAAATTCAAGAAAAATAGTTTGGAAGGGCCAGACAATATTGCTGGGGAGGTTCTAAAACTAGAAGGTAGAGCAATTATATGCTACTTGGAAATAGTATTTAATTACTACAACTATTGAAAAAAAATTCAAATTCTAGATGACTGGGAGAAAGTAACTGAAGTCCTGATTTTTAAGGAGGGGGGGGGGGGGGGCAGGAGGAGGGAGCAAATTGCTAAGGAACAACATGTATACAAATGAAACACCTTATTTCAGGATATCAAAGAGCAGAATGGGAGAGATGCTCATGGATTAATGACTGGCAACATAGATTCTTGTGCAAAAGCCAGATATTGTCGCTCTTTCAGGATATTAGCGAGTCACTAGGCAAAGATGTGCAAGTTGATGCTATTGTAACTGATTTTTCTAAAGCATTCAATGTAGTACCACATAACATTCTGATCTAAAAATTGGTGGAAACAAACACTGATAAAAGGATGGTCCCATGGATAAGATAATTTTTGGCACATGACACACAAAAAGTAAAAGTGAGAAGTAAATACTCTGATGAAGTTCCTGTAATGTTAGGAGTAGTACAGGATACTGTTATTGAACCACTTCTATTTATGGTGTTTATCAACAATCTGCTGTATGAAATTTGAAGTGACTCTGGACTATTTGCAGGTGATTGTACAGTATAATATACAGAAAAATATAAAACTCTGATAATAAGTTATTACAAGCCAATCTGATAGTACTGCATAAGTGGACACTATAACAAAATGAAAATAAATTCACAAAAATAATGGGGAAGAAATGTAGACAAGATGATTTTTAATACTGTCTTGGGTCAGATGCTCTTGTGGAGAGTGATTCATGCAAAAACCTAGGAATTCATGTTAAAGAAAAAAGAGATTGAAAATGGGACATTGAATTAGGAAGTATTATTTCTAAAGCATTCAAATAGAAGGGTGTAACTAAGAGTGCTAAATGGCTCCAGTACCCAGGCGAATGCGCTGGGATATTTATCACTTGTGAGGCCAGCCCTGCAATATACAGTTTTAAAAAAATGCTAGACGGACGAAACTGGTTCGAAAAGACGTAGAATTTAAAAAAAACTGATCCCAAGGATATATTCAATGGGGATAAATTTGGAATGCTGATCAAAACATCCGACACTCTCTAGTGAATGAAAGCTAAAACATTGCGTCCTGGAGTAGGAATGACTTGGACTAGGGAAAGGAAAGCAACCCACAGTGCAAAGATGAAGGAATACTGGGCTAAGAAGAAAGCTCACCAGAGTTAGGAACCACATGGTCCAAGGGACCTCAAAAACAAGAAGAAACCATTTATTTTCAGTTTTGACTCGTTAATTTTTAACTGTTAGGTTGTTCAGTCTGTTGAAACTAATTTATGAATAAATCAGATTATACCTGGAAAAACATATAATCTGTTAAAATATGGTTTTCTTTCCAGGTATTTTCTAAATTTTATTCATTCATAAATTTGTTTCGACAGGCTGAAGAACCTAACAATAAGGCGTAGAGAGAGATAGTGGGCTATGCCACATTTTGGTTGCATAGTTATATTATATTATGTATTTTCTATCAAATTTAAAAATGTTGTTCATCATAGTATGATTTTTTAGTTAGTTTATACACAAAAATGAAAATTCGTGTAACTGATGTGCGACAGTGAGCTATGCTGAACGTTATTTCCCTCAGGTCAATAGTGCAGCCGTTTGTAATCACATGATTATGGTTTACAACATGGCAGACTATGAGTGAGAGTCAGTTGCGACTGGCTGTGAAAAATCAAGAAAACGGAAGAGGAATGAAGACAATTGGAAAAAGACACAAGCCAATGTCAGAAGAAATCTAGGGTCAGAATATACTAGCTCTAAAACAAACAAGATTGTACCTGCAAAATGAAGTGGTAAAGGAAACTGTAACAAAGGTAGACAAGTCTAACCACAAATGGTGTAGTTTCCACATGCTCAGTTCAGATGAGAAAGACACTTTTTACTACATTCTATAATACTGGTGACTACAACCTCAAAAATGGTCCGGTTCCATGGCTAAATGGTTAGCGTGCTGCCCTTCGGTCACAGGGGTCCCGGGTTCAATTCCCAGCAGGGTTGGGAATTTTAACTTATCATCGGTTAATTTCTCTGGCACGGGGTGTATATGTTGTCTCCATTATCATTTCATCCTCATCACGACACGCAGGTTGCCTACGGGAGTCAAATAAAAAGACCTGAATCTGGTGAGCCGAAAATGTCCTCAGATACTCCCGGCACTAAAAGCCAACGCCATTTCATTTCATTTACCTCCAAATATGCATATTTATTTAGCCTTATCAGTCGTAATGAATGTGAAAGAGCATATGATGACAAAAGAAAAATAAGTAAGTAAACAAAAATTTTCATTCTTTTATTCTGTGAATAAAGAATGTATGTCTGTGAGGGTATGTTCCAAAGGGTTTGTGACATATTCAGAATTTCGAAAAGATGTCTGTGGACAGCTAGAAGGGACAGGAAAGAAAAATCTGCAGAGGATCAGCTTGATGAGTGCAGTGATAGTGACGATGTGAATGACAGACAAAACATAATATATTCTCCACATTTAGACAAAAGGGGCCAGCACAGAAAGCAGAAAGAGTAGTATTCAGAAGTTGAGAAAAGAGTGATTGAACATGAAGAAATTTCCCATGTATAATAGTCATTACACGAGAAAGAAGTCTACTAAGAAGTATATCCGATCAGTGAAAGTGGTAGCTGAGATGTGTAATTACATAAGGAAGAAAATGACAAAAATGAAATGAAAAGTGTTGCATATACTACATACAGAACTATATTTAATAGCTAATTTAATATATGTTTCAAGATGACGCATACAGACACATCCAAAGTATTTGATGCGTGGTTATCTAAAGACGACGCCTTCAAACCACTACACATTCGTTTGCATCAGTGTCGTGCTACACAGGCACACAGTTTCAGAATGACACACGCAGTGAAGACAGCAAGTATAGTTTGATAAGTTTAGACCTACAAAAAGCATTACAAATACCAAAACTGCCTACTGAAGTGGTGTTTCATTTACGCCAAGTTCCCTAATCGACAAATTTATGCAAAACACACGACAACCTGATGAGCGCGTTGCCTATCCAACAAATTTCTGAGTGTTACAGAATTCTATAGCCATTCTAAGAAAGATAACCAGATTATAAAATGATATACTGTATTACACAAATTTAAACTACCTACTGGTACACTTCTCATGGTCAGTGGATGAGCAGAATCACAAAAGCAGTGCAATACTTGTCCGCATGTAACTGTGGTGCACCACGGCAGACCATTCAACGTTTTAGGGAAGACTGCAGAAATAGAGCTAACGGAGGAGAGTATGAGGCATTCTTAATGCAAACCCGAATTCCATTAGATACATCCACTATGAAATTCAGTAGCTGATACATTGATATCTAAACATTCAATTCTCCATTCAAAACAACACTTCCATCATAAAACAATGCAAAATGCTAACATTACTAATGATAGAAAATGAGAAATTTATAATATATTCAATGCATTCCTATGCAATTAATTCACAGATGCATACAAACCATGTGAATACAGTTGTAATGTGGTTTGTATCTTTATTAATTGTATATTTGGGCCTACAGTTGGACAGCATTAAAGATTATTATTTCCCATTGCTTCAGTAAATCATTGTGAACTTAGCTTGTGGCTTTTCCTTCTGGTACCCTAATAAAGTATTTTGAGATATGTGGGTAAAATCTATCATCTCTGTTGATGATCTATGGGCAGTCTTTTATAATCTTTATATTCTTTTGCACCTAATTGTTCATTAGTATGATTATTTTAATAGAGCTTTATTGAATAAATGAACATATCTTTTCTTGGTGAAGGATTAAAGATGACAGCTTTTTTATCAAAGCTCATTATGGACAGATAATAATTTGTGACTGTGGAAGCCAATATTTTTTTTAAGTCGGTGATCTACTTCAGTCTCTACAAGTTACAGTTACCCACTCAAGTGAAATGCCAACAGTCTTCTATAAAGTCATACGAAACTGGACTTCAAATGCAAGTTACAGCTGATACCAAGTCTGTAACGAGTTGACACACTAACTTCTAACAACTATGCAGTAGTTTTCATGGGCATATGTCAGCAGAATTGAAGCATCTTTCAAGATAATATGAGCAAGAAATTTGATTAAAACTAGCAAAGAACAATGAATATACTTTGCACATATAGTTCTCAAACTAATTAAGAAACCACAAATGATATAAATGAAATTATTTTGTTCAGATATTAATTGCACTACGGTATCCTGTCATATACAGGACAGGCCAATCCAAGTGGGCAGCACCAGGCTTTTAGGGCTGAGAGCGAGCCTGGAGGGAGGGGGGGCTGGAAAGAGATGGAGAGGAGTGAGGAGTATTAAGGGCACATTTTACAAGACACAGAAAGAATTCAAGAATTGAAGCATAATCAAAAGCATGGGTCACTGTTACATTTTTACAAAAATTGTATTATTTGTGGAATAAAAGTCTATGATGCCTCTACCTATACACTTAGTTTTAGCTTATATAATAGAGGACATATCTATGCAGAAAATTCTGAAGTGAAATGTGCTTTGACAATGGTAGAACATGCAACGTGCCTGCTTCCCTCACGCCATGCTATAGCGATAACAGTGACAATCCATTCTGCAATACTCAGCCAGTGTTATTCTGTCTTTAGAAAGTGAATTTTTCTCATTATCAAAATGAATGTGCAATCTGATAATAGCAACGACTGTGAGCACCTATCACGAAGTGCCATAAAGATGACCAAGGACAGAAAAAGTAATACAAGAAAAATGGAAAGATTAAACCAAATTAAAATAAGTGAGTTAAATCCACCTTTTTCAATACAAATTAAATAGTGTTTATTAAATACACATTTAATGGGACTAGTTTCGACCTTTTTAAAGGTCATCTTCACTCATATCGCGTGTAGGACAAGGTATTTGAAACAGTTGTTTTAAAGATGGTCTTAAAACATGTTTGACACAATGAAAAAATGTTTTTAGAATTTCCTTAAAACACTTTTGTTCACTTAGCTGTGGGAATATATGTGAAGAAGAAGTCTTTTAGTATTCTTCGTAGTATTCAAGAACGTAGAAACAAGTCGAAATTCACAATCTTGATGAGGTATGGAATTGGGCATATGTGCATTAATGTTGTTGTAGTACAGAAGAAGTCTCTTGATATTCTTCGTATCATTGCGAAGTGTAGATACATTTTTACACTTTAAATCATTTATAATCTTGATGAGATGTAGATATGAGCATATATGCAATTCCATACCTCATCAAGATTGTGAATTTCGACTTGTTTCTACGTTCTTGAATACTACGAAGAATACTAAAAGACTTCTTCTTTACATATATTCCCACAGCTAAGTGAACAAAAGTGTTTTAAGGAAATTCTAAAAACCTTTTTTCATAGTGTCAAACTTCTGTTCTAAGACCATCTTTAAAACAACTGTGTTTCAAGTATGTTGTACTACATGCGATATGGCTGAAGATGACCTTTAAATAGGTCAAAACTAGTCCCATTAAATGTTTATTTAATAAAAACTATTTAATTTGTATTGAAAAGGTGGATTTAACTTGCTTATTTTAATTTGGTTTAATCAAAGTTCAATACAGACCCATAAAATTAAATTCATTTCTCCAAATGGAAAGATGTCAAGCAAAACTGGATGTGGCATAGTGGAATGGCTTACATCAACAAATGAGGCAAAAGTGTGCAGGAACATAGCATAATACCAAGGTATTTGCTTCAAATATTTGGTTTTTAATATATTTTCAGGCCCAAGTAATTTTTAATCATTCTTCATTACTTTGAGTAATAAACATGATAATAATGAGTAATGCATTTCTACATGTGCTATATTTATCTCACTGGTCTTTAAACAAGAATACATAATTATGTAATCAATTTTGTTTTTGAGAAAAGGTATCATCACTTTTATGGAACAAGAGCCTATGTTATTTTATATTAGGCATCCTGACTCAGCAAGCAACAATGGCTTTGGAGCGCATTTTCACATCATCATTTTCCCTTATCCAGCTGTAGCCGGGTAGAGGCAAATATGGTTCCCCTCCACTTTCTTCACTCTTTCCACCACTCCTACTCCAACACTGTGTCCCAATACAGGTTTCTTTCTACAATACTGCATTGGATTGTGTCCCATCTCAATCGTGGTTGCCCATGGCCTCTCCTTCCCTGCATTTGTATTTCCATCACCTTTGTTGGCATTCTTTCATCACTCATTCACTTTATGTGCCCAAATCATCTTAGTCAGCTCTTCTGTATTCTATCATTCATTTTTTCCCCCTCCATTTTCTTCCTGGATTTTCTCATTCCTCATTTTGGCTCTTCTACTCATCTGTATCATACTCCTCAAGAACTTCATTTCAGTTGCCTGCATTTGACTCTCATCCTTCTCTGTCATCGTCCAAGTTTCCGCACCATAAGTTGTTATAGGTACATAATACTTCTTCTACATAGTTTCCTTTGCTTCCATTGGCACATCCTTGTTCCATAAGATGTTTCTTACACTATGATAGAAACAGCTTCCAGCTTGAAACCTCTTACTAATCTCAGCATTCGGTCGAGCATTCTAGATTAATTCACTCCCCAGGTATTTGAATGTCTCCACTACTTCCAGGGGCTTGTCTGCAAGTCTAATCTGACCTTTCCCTTCTTTGTCCACTCTAGTCATAACAAGAGTTTTGCTCTTTTCTACACTTATTTTCAATCCACATTCTTCGATCTTCCCATCCACCAAATCCAACTGTTCTTGAACCTTCATGTCCTCTTCTCCCAAATCACAATATCATCTACAAATAACATGATGTTCATTTCTCTTCCTCCATACATTGCTTTTGCTGTTCTCATGCTGTCATCCATTACTATTGTAAACAGGATTGGCGATAGAACACTTCCCTGTCTCAGCCCACTAGTAATTTTGAACTAACTTGTCCTGCCAACTTGTGTTTGCATGCAACTACAACATTCCCTGTACATTGCCATGTGCAGGTAGCAGGTAGGGACCATCTTCGGAGGCAGCCCTACCCAGGGAGCGGGGCCCCTGCCTATGTGAGTCCCCAGAGCACACTGACCCAGTGTGTAACATCTGGTAAGGGTCCCAGCTCAGGGTTATGAGTGAAGACCTCAGCGGCATCTACGGCGGAGAAGGTGGACTTCATTACGGTGGAGCTGGCAGAAGGGGCAAATCCGTAGCGTCTGCACTACAGAGGAGCGGCTACGAAAGGAGTCTGTCTCCGTGTTAGGGGCGGCCTAATTTTGAACCTGGCAGTGGTATAAAATGCCTTTGGGTGCGGTGAGCCCATCGTAACAATAGAATATATGGATAAAGCATTTTCACAAAACTTGCAAAATGTAACAGACCCTTATTTGCAGTTACACTTTAATAACAAATACTGGCCTTTAAAAAATAATACAACAAAATAAAACTCTCTTTTTCTGCATTTAGGATGACACCAGACATTTCTTCGATTTCGCCAACTTAGTGATGCTAGAGAAAATTGAGCAGAATGAATGCAACATCGGACAAACATGACTTATATTCTTATTAAAGATAGGTTCATGACTGAGAATATGTGTTCGCAAAAGTATGTACAGCCATGCATTGTAGCCTAATTTGCATGCCAGTGCACAGATACACAGAAACTCTCTTCGTTCCAGGTTCTTATAAAATGCAAGAGAGCCATCTGGAATGTTATAATTACCTATCTTCCCAAACTGTGTTACAGTGAATCCTTACCAGTTCTCTTTGAAGATGGACTGAAGCCTGTTCAAAATTTACAGAAAAGGGTATCAAAAAAAGTTTAATTCAGGAGACATTTCTAAATCACAGTCAAATTGTTAAAGGACTTCACAGTTTAGAGTTACAATGGGACAAATCACATAGTTTTAAAGTTTTTTTTTTTTTTTTTTTTTTTTTTTTTTTTGCTAGTTGCTTTACGTCGCACCGACACAGATAGGTCTTATGGCGACGATGGGACAGGAAAGAGCTAGGAGTGGGAAGGAAGCGGCCGTGGCCTTAAGTAAGGTACAGCCCCAGCATGTGCCTGGTGTGAAAATGGGAAACCACGGAAAACCATTTTCAGGACTGCCAACAGTGGGGTTCGAACCTACTATCTCCCGAATACTGGATACTGGCCGCAATCCTTTTCCTGTAAAAGTTTTTCGAACAGTGAAAGTTCCATCTTAAAAGCACGAATTCTGCACCATGTAGCACCAAACAACATATTTTTTGCCTTGTAAAGAAACACTTAAATCATATAAATGGTTTGTAATATCACCTAAAAAAGCAAAGTCAGCACTTGGCAGACAGAGGGCTGCATTAGGGCTCCCTACCCATCAAACCCTGAACTGAAATGGCCTACAGAATGATAAGCCAATGAATGGGCTCTTTATAAGTGTCCGCTAGTATTATGTATGGTCTCCTTGTAAGGTAAACACTGTTGCAAAACTACGTGGCATGAACTCGAGATTCAATGAGCCATGGGGGAATAAGTTACCACTTCTCGATAAAGGCAATGAATCTCCATTCAGGGTACCCAACCACAACGTTCCTCTGTCCAGTTTCTATAGGCTGCACAGTGTCGTGCTGTTAATGGGATACACATACCTATGGGCCTACACGAATACAGGTCATCCACATGACAACTATTATGAGCTTCAGGATGTCACCCTGTGCCTGCCCCGTACTTGTTTGACAGCAACACTGCAGAGGCCCTGCATTCTCACATCCGTACCAATGGGCTGTTAGTAGTAAGAGATAATGGTTATTTGTTGTTGTAGTAGCTTATGGACAACCTTGACTTCTGCAAACACTTACTGTCATTGAAAATGATTTCATAGCCTGGAAAATATTCTTTTGACTCCAGTGGCTTGTGCTGCCTCACCTTGTGTCTCCCTAGCTTCCATCCCTCCTATGGCTCTCTAAGACATCAATTCTGGTAAACGACATCATTGTAGTATTTACATCTCTAAAATAACTAATATTAATTGAAGAAAAAAG
This sequence comes from Anabrus simplex, assembly GCF_040414725.1. Lineage (NCBI taxonomy): Eukaryota > Metazoa > Arthropoda > Insecta > Orthoptera > Tettigoniidae > Anabrus > Anabrus simplex. The sequence goes on from NC_090265.1 coordinate 494,780,144, forward strand.
GGATACCACAAGATCCCCTAACCCAATATATTATGACATCACCAGTGCAAAGTTAACATCAAGTATACATGAATCAAATTTTCATCTTCTCAGAGCAATAGAATATGATTGCAATTGATACTGTTGCTGACAATATATCATTTGCAGACTACATTCCTGTATCACCCTTTTTATGGCAGTACACACATATATATTTCCAACTAACCGATGTTCATTAAAGCAGCTGATTTATATGATAAGCTGCAAAAAAACAAAAAAAACAATAAACATGAGAAGTTTCATCATGTTTTGCGAGTAATTATTCATGTACACACGATGAGACACTTCAAAATTACTAATTATTTTATAACTGCAGGGAACAGAAAATAGGCACCAGAGACTCAATAGGTAAATTAGAAAATGCTAGCAGGCATTCCAATTTTCTAAGCACAATAGTGCACTGCAAGATAATGAACACTACAAAGTATTGAATTTCATAATTATTTACATATTATTTTTTAACCGAAAAATATTTATTGCTGTCTAAAATACCATGTATTTCCAAATAAGGAGTTATGTACACCAACACCGAACATTTAGCTCTCGTGGTGTTTGTACATTCTATAGAAAATGAAAGGAAACTAAACCAAGTCACCATGCAAAGGTGAATAACACCGAACAGATAACTTCTTGAAGAAATATAATTTAAACTGATCTGCTGAATATCAAGTGAAAATATATTGTTTAAACAGACAGATGTACTACATTTTAAAGTTTTACGTAAACATAACACCAAAACTAAAGCTGTTTTACTATTTGACAGAAAGAAACTAGAATGGTTATTAATATTCTAAAAGCTAAATGTTTACAGATCACACTGCTACTACACATGGCGTGCAGTGTACAGCTTAGTCTTACATTCTTACCTCAGCATTTTTTAACTTTAATTTTACTCTGTAATGCAGTGTGGTCATAGGAACCCCATGATGGCGAGCACAAGCCCTAATTGAGTTGAACTTGCCCGTTCGGAAATCCTCCACAGCTTGATCAAGTGCTTTAGGAGAATATTGCTTGTGCGGAGGTCTCATAGACAAGAAGTGGGCATAGTTCTGTGCAGCCCTCAGGTCTACAGTTGACAGCGAACTGGCCGTGATGGGAGGGAAAATATTTCCCAACAACTTGTTGACAACTGCTTGTGGTAAAGGTTGAAGGACCAAGGATTTGTAGTAATGGTAATATCAAGGAAGAAAGGATGAGGTAGAGAGAGAGAAAAAATGTTTTATTAATTTAAGTAATACTGGGTAAAACTTCAGCTATAAAATGCATCTTCATGCAGATAAGTGTTCTTAAATATTATACTACTATAAGCTTCTTTTTTATGAGTATATAGAATTAAAAATATACTGCCATGCACTGTTACTCCTCTTTAGCATAACAGAATGTACAGTTAAGAAAAACACAGATTTTGCCATGGAAAAATATCTAGAACATTAACGAAAAGAAACAAGAATTCCGATACAACATGCTTTAATGTTTAAATAATTACACTCTTTCGTGAGAAGAACATTGTAGAAGAAACTTAATGTAACAATGATAAATTAATTAAAAGATTTAAAGGATGAATATTTCTAATACAGTAGTAGGTTTAGCTAGAGGATGGATTTTTAAAATGAAATGTCATATTTTATCTGTAAGTCAGAAAATCATGGGAATAAAAAATGCTTACGTTTGAAGACAGAAGAATTACAATGAAAAGGCAAAACAATTCATATTTCTTAATATTTTCGAAAAAAAATTGTATTCATATGCAAAATTGATATACTGTATTACCTCATGTTTTGGAATGTTCCATTTTTCCCTAACACACCCTAATGATTATTTAAAACTGGACTTGTAATTTCTATGAGAAAGGGTATAATAATATTTACACATAATGCGTTTCTAGCCAAGCAGGAGTCTTGCTATAACTTCAAGAACATTCCTGCAACAAAAGGTGCTCAAAATGAAGGATTTCCACAGTTAGAATAAGTCTACCTGATTGTCCCTCTCACCTTATTTGATACATACTTTGAGGTTATCTTGCAGTTGCTCTTTTGCTGTAGTGAAGTAATTAGTGGAAGTCAAGATGCCCAAAGCTACAGAGAGAGACTTGATATCAGAAATTATGGGCTTTAAAATGGACGAGATTGATTTGAACTTACTGCAATAAGATTGTTTTTATTTAATTGTCCGATGATTTTATAAATGCAAAAATTTACTGCAACTATGCTAAAATTCTGTAATCACTTGGCAGTGTCAGAAGCGAGGTTTAACAGATCATTATGACTACAGGGATAAGAATGCAGCATAGAATGTTTTAATATTATTAATAATAAAACCCCATGGCGCATCAGCCCCAAAGAGCCATGGCCTACCAAGCGACCACTGCTCAGCCCTGCTTAAATATATTTATATAAATGTTTCTTTCTTCTTTTCCTTTTGTATGTATGTGTTATAGCAAGAATTGCATTCAACAACCTACTAATGGAATTGAAAACTAAAACTGTATTTTGAAAAATAAAATTAAAAAAAAAGGATATATGCAGTGAATCTACTCTTAGAAAAGGAAGGATGAAGTTTCTTTTAAGATATTAAATTTTTATAGTGCTACATCTTACTACCCCAATGAAACCAATTCTCATTTTTTCTGCCTGTCCTATTTTTATCTTTTATAAATATTGTCCTGATTTTTACTGAAGTAATATCCGTATCAAACCAAAAATGTGCTTCAAAAAATGTGCCAACTTCTTTTAACCTCTTAGATCGGTTCAACGTAAACGTGAACGAACTTTACTAGCTGCCATCTGTTGGCTGTTAATGCAAACTATTAGCACAGTTTGAAGCAAAGGGGGTGTGTGTCCTTGGAGTGAACCTTTTTTCAATGATATTGTACAGTGGGGCATCAAGTTAACTTTGCTGCCCTACGATAAGCTGACAGTAACTGGTACACTTGTCTGAAACAAGATTAAGATTAGACAAAAGCAGTGGTGAGACTGAGTCAAGTGACTATAACTGTGTCAGCGAGGACGATTATGCATAATTTGAAAGCAGTTATCAAGGGAATAATGAGAGAATAGTGAGGGTGTTAGTGATGAACAACTTGAGTGGTCATGTGGTCATGTAACTTGTAACTGCTGATTCACGATATGCACCAGCATAAATCCCATGAATGTGGTCAAACTAAGGTGCCTCATACAGTATACTACACAGTCCATAAAATCCCAACTAGACTTGATAAAAGCCCTGGTGCAACAAACAAAAACTTCCACCTTCTCCATCACAAGAAGATCCCTCTCACTGAAAAGAGCAAATCTCACAAAGAACATGATGAGGAAGGAGACAGCTATTGGTGTCCAGGCTGCGATATGGGCCCGTGTTTTGAAACTCACATCAGAACATTCCACACTCAACTGGACTTCTACGAGGGTGAGTAATTCAGTTGGATTGATTAATTTGCTCAACATTAAATATTTACAATGTTGTAATTGTTTGCTGGCACAATATGTGGACAAGAACTGCACAAAATTAGAATAAGACTGAACGAGTAGTTTAGAAGATATTACAATGTCTGGGTTAGCATGTAAAATGGCGGTAACTTGCTAGAATTAATTACCGCTGTAGGGTTAAACCTACTGTATGGTACTGGCTTGAGGGGTTAAGGTGTTGCAGAATTTAATATCCACATAACATGAAATTTAGTCTAAATCAAGGACACTGGCAAAGTAGTGAAATAAATGTCCGATGCTACCTGAACCACAATTCTGATAAGTAATTGTTAATTGACAAATTGCTTTCCTGCTAATATCAAATGCATTCCATTTCAGCATGCAAACTTAAAGTTAGAAAGCTTTAATTAAATTAGTTGCATTCAGCTGAACGTTCAGTTTTGTTCAATCTTTTAAAACTACTTCAGACTTTCAAAATCAGGAAATATATAAGAGGCAATAATGTATGGATTATGGTGACTAGAGGACTGATGCCTTAGAAACATATTGTATTACCAACATGATAGTTGAAAACATGGCCTCCAAGGACCTAGAAAAGCTGCATATACTGACATCACAGATGCTGGATAAGATTAATACTTAAACTATGACCGGGCGAGTTGGCCGTGCGCGTAGAGGCGCGCGGCTGTGAGCTTGCATCCGGGAGATAGTAGGTTCGAATCCCACTATCGGCAGCCCTGAAAATGGTTTTCCGTGGTTTCCCATTTTCACACCAGGCAAATGCTGGGGCTGTACCTTAATTAAGGCCACGGCCGCTTCCTTCCAACTCCTAAGCCTTTCCTATCCCATCGTCGCCATAAGACCTATCTGTGTCGGTGCGACGTAAAGCAACTAGCAAAAAAAAAAAACTTTAACTATGACTTGCTTCATACATTGTTCTCTCCGTGATTAAAATATATATATTTTTTAAATTCCAGGTTAGCGCAGCTGCAAAATGAGTCTGTTCTCCAAATTAGGGGCAGCCTCATTGAAACCCAGCAGTTACGTATAGAAGGTCTGCGTGTGGCGAGCCCACTGCAATAACAATTCATATGAAGCACTGAAGTGGATCATGACACAGAGAGGGTGAAATGAAGATCAATGAACCACAGCCTGACCCACAAGCTCTCTGGACAAGGGCAACAGAAGAAGAATTAATTTAATATGGAACTTGACTTCCTGTAGTTACCATTATGAAATCTACATTGCTTCAGTCAGTATGCCAAGTCACTTGAAAAAATGTGAAGTTATATTTAATGAAGTTTTTAAAAATCTCTAGGGATTACATTCAGCAAGATTCATCACATTCAAATATAGATACTTTTCTCAAATTTATATTGTAGATTTAGATTCCTAGGCCCCTCTTTTAGCATAATCATCGATTTGGAAACTGCATTTGTCATTTTTCACAACTACAGTCCAGTCCTGAAAATAGTTTGCACAAAAACATTTGAACAATTTTAGTTTTTTTGATATGAAGCAACAGCAATCCCCCACCCCCTTTTTCTCTAAAAGATTTGTAAAACAGAAGGAAGTTCATGCTGGAACCAATGCTTTACAAACACATTCTTTACTTTCTAATTTGCATTCCAGAACGATTGAGGTATGATGAAGTGAGAAACAGAGACTGAGTAAGAGAGAAAGAGAGAGAGAGAGAGAGAGAGAGAGAGGTTCGTTGCCACTAAAATTCATACCCCCCCTTCCTCCAAATCAGAAAATGTATACATTTTCATTCGAACGTAGTTTGTACTGAATGCAAATTATGTGCAGAAATACTTTTATTTTTGGCTTTTATTAATACTGATCATGTGATATCTATTTTAACAAATTCATGCCCATGAAGAAATTCATTTCAATAACTACGAAACTGTAGAAGATGGAGTTGCTGTAAACGAACCAGAACAGTTCCCACACAAATACATTCTAGCTGCACAACATTTACTTGTAAAGGGATCAGTTGTGACTGATCTATTTGGGTGCATATGGGTATTGTGGTCTACAGGAAAGTAATAAATGTTAATATTAAATATATTTCTGTGAGCCTCCATGGCTCAGGCGGCAGCTCACCAGCCTCTCATCGCTGGGTTCCGTGGTTCAAATCCCAGTCACTCCATGTGAGATCTGTGCTGGACAAAGCAGGGGCAGGACAGGTTTTTCTCCAGGTACTCCAGTTTTCCCTGGCATATTTCATCCCAGCAACACTCTCCAATATCATTTCATTTCATCTGTCATTCATTAATTATTGCCCCAGAGTAGTGTGACAGGCTTCGGCAGCCGGCACAATTCTTATCCTCGCCGCTATATGGGGCCTTCATTCATTCCATTCATTCCATTCCTTACCCGGTCGAATGACTGGAAACAGGCTGTGGATTTTCATTTTCAAATATATTTCTGTTAAGTTTCTTTTTATTTTCCAAAGTAATCTTAATGTTCCATACTGCAGTGTAGAGTTAGGTAATGATTGTTTCTGTATTTTGTGCTTCGGCTGTACAGTATTTACGAAGTTTGGTACTTTAACAGTGGCAACACTGCTGCAGAGACGCCATGCAACAGAACCTAATAATGTCACTGATAGCACACGTTAGTTACATACCTACCTTACCTCAGAGCACATGGATTATCCCCTCCCACATTATGTGCATGCGAATCGCCAAGAGGAGCAGAGCTTCATGTTAGCTGGCGGTGGTCTAAGGCAGTGTCCACTATTAAGTTGAAAGAAGACATATGATGGTTCAGCCTTTCAATACTATTAAAATATGAAATGTAAGTTTTACATTCCTATTTAATTTATAATTGGTACCGGTTTCGACCAGTATTCTTGGTCATAATCAGCCGATCATAAATAAGTATAAAAGACAATGCACACGTAAATAAAATGTGAAGTTTAAATAATTCTGTCAGCTGCTGTTTGTGAAGCACTAAAACACTTTAAGCAGCACTGTGTGTTGAAATTTCAGCCAATTACAAATAAGTATAAAAGATGATGCACAAGTAAACAAAATGTGAAGATTAAATAATTCTGTCAGATGCTGTTTATAAAGCACTATAACACTTTACACTTTAGGGAGCACTGTGTGTTGAAATTGCAATGTTATGAAGAAGTCTAGAATCAAATAAGTATTTTTCAGTTGCAGTTCATGAGGCACTGTATAATTTTAGGGGTCAGCACTTCGTGTTGATAGTTTCGAAAATATTGAAGAAGTCGTAGATCAAATACGTAAATGTAGTACGGAGGAAGTTCTTGAGGAGTAGCAAGACATATGTGCTGATCGGCACTGTGCTTCCAAAAGTTTGTGGAAATTCGATAAATTTAAAATTTTAAAAAGTTCAAGTATCAAGCCTTTAAATGCTGATATGAGTGAAATAGTACAATATAGTTGTGTATTATTTGTCGAAAGAAATATATCCAAGTTAAAGAAATTTGTTAGATTCTTGAAGTTATTGAAACATATCACAATAGAAAAAACAATTGTGATAAGAAACAATACTAAAAAGCATAAAATTGGAACAGTTGAGGAACGTAATGACATAGCGTTATATCTTGAAGGTAAGAGTTGAGGTCGATCTTAGAATAGCGTGATGTATAAATTTGAAAGTTAGAGTGGTCTAAATCATTAGAGATGTTAGAAAATATAATTCAATTAGGAGAGGGAAAAAAGAAGGTAAAAAAGAAAGAAAAAGTTGAAGTAGAAAAATAATGATTAAAATAAAGGAGGAAATAGGGAAATAAACGGGGTGGGGTAGTAGTTTAAGGTGGGTCAGGTGGATGGGTTATAGGAAGCGGAAAATGTCGTTATGAACTATATAAGACCTGGAATATTGAATTTGGGTTTGTAAATTCGCATTTTTGAAAAAGCGGATAAGGAAGTTGAATAAAAAATATTAGGTTTTCAGAAATGTCATTTAAATTTAAATTTACCTGTGCATTGTCTTTTATACTTATTTGTGGTCGGCTAATGATGACCAAGAATACTGGTCGAAACTGGTACCAATTATAATTAAATAGGAATGTAAAACTTACATTTCTTATTTTAATAGTATTGAAAGGTTGAACCATCATATATCTTCTTTCAACTTCATAGTGAATTCACTTCAATATGGAACACTATGAAATTCTTATCTCTTAAGGCAGTGTTATCATGATGTTTTCAAAACAGAAACAATGGATTTGGAATAAGATTGAATATGCCAGAGATCATGCAGCACATCAGAGTCATAAAGGTCTTCATGAGGCTTGCGGGGAATCTGCATTGCCTTGCAGAACACTGGCACGGTGGGTAAAATCCTTCAACGAGGGACGCTAAAATGTGGCAGACATGCGTCGGCCAGGTTATCTTAGAGTCAGTGAAAAAGTGCATACTCTTGCCGCATTACTGGACACTGATTGACACCGTACAATTTGTGAGCTGGCCTGTGACACCGAATTAGTGCATGCGACTGTGCTTCACATACTGAAGGAACACCTGGGCATCAGAAAAATTGCATCATGATGGGTTCCACGTGATGATGACAATGCTGCTCATAACCCGTTGGAGTGCTATGAGCGTGAAGGAGAGACTTTCTTACGCTGTATCATTGCACTGGATAAGAAATGGGCCAAATCGTATGAGCCACAACTGAAACACCAATCGAATTAATGGCGTCATTACAGGTCACCACGAAGATCGAAAGTTCGTCAGAACCCCAGCACTGTGAAAGTTATGGTAATTCTCATGTACGACTGTGATGGTATTGCAAGCAATCATCCGCATTTTCCGTATCGATGTTATACACTTAAAAGAATTAAAAACACAACAGTTCCACCTAATCAATACTGTTTATTTGCTTAAGGCAAATTAAAAACTTTAGGGCATGTTTAGTCTACTTTGTAGACATCTTCAGCTTATGTTTAGGCTTATTACATAATTAAAAGGACACATTCCTCTTATCTTAATGTTAAAATACACATTAAAAACCTTTAAAAATTAAACTTAATTATACTAGGTGATGGTGTTATCGTAATGCGTTATATTCCTCCACAGCAGACCATCAATGCTTGAACACAACCTGCGACCAGCTTTGAGAAAGAAGCGGCGATACTTTCTGCCGAACCCATCCATCACTTTGCATGACAACGCATGGCTACATACAGCGCACAAGCTGTGGCTGATTTGTTCAGTCGACGGTACTAGAAATTGCTGTAGCATCCACCATACTCCCGGATTTAAGACCTTGTGACTAGTAATGGACAGACTGAGGCGGGGTCTTGAGATTTCTCGAGACTAGCGCAGGCATCATTTCTTGCAAGAAATTGAAAATCTGATCCTGACAGCCCCGCTGTGGTCTGAAACCACACTGGGTTTTCACCCAACCTCCTCTCAACCACTGATAGCACCCTCCCTTCCAAGATTCCAGTGAATACTTTGCCTAGTGTAGTAATCAATGAGATACCTCAACAGTTGTTGCAATCCTTCCTGTTCCCTTGCTTATAGATAGGTGCAGGTATCGCTTTTATCCAATATGAGGGTACCTTACCAATACTCCATGCTAATCTTATTACTCTATGAAGCCATTTCATCCCTGCCTTCCCACTATACTTCACCATTTCAGATCTAATTTCATCTATTCCTGCTTCTTTATGACAATGTAGTTTATTTACCATCCTCTCCGCTTCATCAAGCGTAACTTCACTATCATCACTACCCTCCTCCCCATGAGCTCGGTTCGCGACATCACCAGGAAAATTTCCTTTTACACTGAGAGGATTTTCAAAATATTTCTTCCACCTATCCAGTGATTCCCTGGGATCTATTATGACTTCACTTTAATTACCCAAAACACTATTCATTTCCTTTTTCCCTTCCTTTTGAAGATTCTTTATTACTGTCCACAAAGGTTTCCCTGCTGCTGGACATAGCCTTTCCAGGTTATTACCAAAATATTCCCATGACTTCTTTTTGGTTTCAACAACTACTTGTTTCATTCTGTTTCTTTCATCTATGTCTGCATCAGTCCTTATTTGGAGCCATTTCTGATATGCCTTCTTTTTACGTTTACAAGCTGCTCCCACTTCATCATTCCACCAAGATATTCGCTTTTTCCCATCTTTACACACAGTTGTTCCTAGGCATTCCCTTGCTGTTTCTACTACAGCATCCCTGTATGCCACCCATTCTCTTTCTATATCCTGAACCTGCTTACTGCACACTGTTCGGAACTTCTCACTAACCATATCAATGTTCTTCTGTCTAATTTCCTCGTCCTGGAGATTTTCTACCCTTATTTGTTTTCAGACAGATTTCACTTTTATTCTAGGCTTAGAAATACCGAGTTAACTACAGATCAGATAGTGGTCGTTATCATAAAAAAATCCCTGGAAAACCCATACATTCCTAACAGATTTTCTGAATTCAAAGTCGGTTAAGATATAGTCTTATAGTCTATTATGGATCTAGTACCCCTAACCTCCCATGTGTAGCGGTGAATAGCCTTATGCTTGAAGAATGTATTCATAACTCCTAAACCCATACTAGCACAGAAGTCCAGCAAACGCTTCCAATTCCTATTAGCTTCCATATCTTCCCCTCATTTAACAATCACCCTTTCGTATCCTTCACTTTTATTTCCAACTCGTGCATTGAAATCATCCATTAGCACTATCCTGTCCTTGATGTTGACCCTAACTATGATGTCACCACTCAATGCTTCATAAAACTTGTCAATTTCATCCTCACTGCACCCTCACATGATGAATACACTGAGACAATTCTCATACTAATTCCTCCAACTGCCAAATCTACCCACATCATTCACTCATTTACGTGCATAACAGAAACAATGTTGCGTGCAATAGTATTTCTGAAGAACAGCCCTATCCCACACTCTGCTCTTTCCTTTTTTAATACAAGTCTAGTATACTTTATAATCTCCTATATCTTCCTCATTATCTCCCCTTACCCGAATATCACTTACTCCTAGTACGCCCAGATGCATCCTCTTTGCTGACTCAGCCAGTTCTTCTTTCTTTCTTTCTTTCTTTCTTTCTTTCTTTCTTTCTTTCTTTCTTTCTTCCTTCCTTCCATAAGCCCCATTAATATTGATATCTCCTCATCAAATTCCTTTTTTTTTTTTTTTTGCTAGTTGTTTTACGTCGCACCGACACAGATAGGTCTTACTGCGACGATGGGACAGGAAAGGGCTAGGAGTGGGAAGGAAGCGGCCGTGGCCTTAATTAAGGTACAGCCCCAGCATTTGCCTGGTGTGAAAATGGGAAACCACGGAAAACCATTTTCAGGGCTGCCGACAGTGGGGTTCGAACCTACTATCTCCCGAATACTTGATACTGGCCGCACTTAAATTCCATTTTATTCACCAAGTTGTTTCCCAGGAGTCCCTCGCCTGTCAAATGGGAGTGGAACTCCATCACTCCTATCGGTCCAAGGCTTCCTTAAAATGTTCTGAGCTTGGTAAATTCTTTGAAGCAGGATGCTGGCCTTAGGTTAGGGACCACGGTGTATTGTTTAGTCCTAGCCGCCTGAGCGCAAGGAGGGCCATGACTCAGAATATGTCTGAGATGCCCTCTCCCATTCTGTAGCAACTGGTATCCCAGACTCTCAGGACCACTTACTAGGCCACTCTGCCGTTGCCCATGGTTCACAAACTAGGACGTGACTACAGTAACCTACACCATGAAACATGAGAAAGTAATACTGAAGAAAAATTTCCAAGAGGTCCTTATGATGTGATTATTTTACAAAACATGCTTATTAGTAGTTTATAAAAAATAATACTATGAACTTCATTGTAATGTTAAATTATCACTACAGTTCAAATGTTAAGGAAAAGGTCATATTTATTTTATGGGCTTATTTTACCAGAAATATGAAAAATAAGTGTGAATGCTGGTTCTCCGACCCCCACAAAGCAATTTTATGTTGCTTATAAGTGAACATTTTTGCAATCTTAATTGTTTTGGTCATATTGTGCTCATTTTGGTGATATAGGTCATATCTGGTTATATTTTGAATATGTTTGCTTAAACTGAAGCGTTGTTTATAACAAGGTACATGTTATATGCGTCGAGTTTCAAACACAGTATTTATGAATACTGCAGTAGATATATTTTTCTTTCTTTTGCTGGAACAGACAGGTTTAGAAGACATGATTCCGACAAAGTGCTGCTATAAAGACTTCTCATTGAGGAGGATGTCAATTCAGCAGATATATTGAGTTCAAAAGTAATTAACAAACAAGAAAATTCCATGTTTTCCTTCACCCAGTTCATTATTTTCTTTTCTTTTATTCATTTACAATTTGCTTTACGTTGCGCCGACATAGGTAGGCCTTACAGCGATGATGGGATAGGAAAGGGCTAGGAGTGGGAAGGAAGCGGCCGTGGCCTTAATTAAGTTACAGCCCCAACATTTGCCAGGTGTGAAAATGGGAAGCCACAGAAAACCCATCTTCAGTGCTGCCAACAGTGGGGTTCGAACCCACTATCTCTCGAATGCAGAGCTTGATTCTATGGCTGTAGCGCGTAGCAGTAAATGTGTAAAATTTAGAAATTCTGTGAAAGAGTTTGGTGAAGAGATCTTCAGTACTGATAGAAGTTCAAGTAATGGCAGTAAAGCGATTTAATGCAAGTGAACATTGAATATTTTAAGATACTGTAGCTCTTATCGGTTTGGATGATTTAATGTGTCTGATGTAGTATCGCTTATCACTTTTTGGTATGGTAGACTTTTAATGTTAGTAATACTCTTGAAATTTAGGGATAGGTATCAAATACAATACAAAAGTCGTATTTTACCTTCTTTCGGTTCAGCTAGTTTTTAGGGCATGTTTGCTTGCATATTTTGTACTTCTTTAGGTATGAACTTCTGAACCTTTATCATCACTCACTCTATTACAGACAAAAATATATTCTGTAAATGATTTCTACAAATTCTGTATTTTTAAACTGAGAAATAATTGTAACATATTTCTATCTAGGTAACATATATATATATATAGAAAGAGAGAGAGAGAGAGAGAGAGAGAGAGCATTTTGATGTATTTAAGAAGTTCAACGGAGTTGTTATGAATAGAAACAAGTCTCTATTTTCAACCAAAAGACATATATATATATAGTTAGAGTGGTCCTTATATGGGAGGTTACACAAAAATCTAGGAGTGACACTTGGGACAGATCTCTTACTTTCAAGAAGCACTGCATGAACTGCAAGTCAAAGGTGTCCACCAGGAACAATCTCCTCAAGAAACTCATCGGATCACAGTGGGGGAGTCATGCTGATATCATCCGAACTTCTGCAATGGCGCTATATTATTCGGCTGCAGAGTTTCCCTGTCTTGTTTGGGGTATAGTTTCATGCATGGCAAACAGGTGGATGTAGCTCTTAATGAAACCTGTAGATTTATAACAGGCCACTTGAAATCCACTCCTGTTAAAAGGCTTTACCACCTCGCAGAAATAGCACCCCCTCTTATTTGAAGAGAAATAGCTGCCAATAAGCAAGGAATGAAAGTGGAGCAGGAAAGAACCCATCTTTTACATGGGTACGAATCACACCCACAATGACTGAAATCCAGGAAGAGCTTCCTTAGAACATCAAAGGAACTTAGAACCACTGCTGAGAAAGTTAGGCTACAACTATGAAAGACTGGTTGGAGAAGAATTTCAGAAACTTTGCCTGGCTATGATGACTAATGGCTTAATTGAAAGTTCCTGAATAGATTGAGATCTGGAGTGGGCAGATCAAAGATTAATTTAGCAAGATGGGGCTACTCTGATAAGAATGATATTCAACGTGAATGTGGATAAGTCCAGAATGTACAACATTTGCTGCAATGCCAGCTGTGTCCAGCCTCCTGTACTTAAGAAGACCTTCATTACAGTCAGAGTATTGTCTCCAGTCATCTTGCACATATCTTTGGCATTAAGGTAGGAAATGTTTACATTCTGAATTTCTAAATATTAATAAATGTTTTCATGCCAAGAAACAGGATCCATACTTAAGAAATCCATATCTAACTTTTTCAATATGTCAAAACTTGTGACTGAAATGAACTCGTCAATTCCCTTACCTGTGGAAGAGATTTAAAATGTAATCTGTTACTATAGATTTTGATGTATTCTGAATAATTCATGCAAAACTGCTATATTTAATTGTATAGAAATATCTACGTGAAAAACTTACCCAAAAGTTTTGTAACTGTACCAGAAAGAACAGTGTGCCTCCTTTCTTTTCCCAAGGTTTCCCGCTTCAGATTTCTAACCATACATCTTTTTTGTGCAATTGCTAACCTTGTCATCAAATGGTGACATCATACAAATCTCTTCGTTTAAAACCGTAAGTGCTGATAGGACTTCTTTAGAACACATGAAGACACCATTAAATTTCCTTTTTCATACTGATTTAACTATTTTAACAAGCGCAAGTCACTGTAATGTGCTCCAATTGCTGGTGAATTAAAAAACCACCCCTTTGCAAACAAATGTTCCTTAGGCCATCCAATTCACTGACACTGAAGGACAAATGAGAATGAAATGAAAGAGGAATATCTTTAATAAATAAATTCATGTGGCCATCTTGCATGATGCAAAGCTCCAGGTGGCCTTAGTTTTAGATTCAAGTACTGTATACAGTTGCCCCCCAAAATCATGATGTACAACTCTCTCAGTGGTTTTCAGAAAAAAAGATAAGTGCTGCTTCAATTCCAACACCGCTGAAAGCAATCTATAAATGTTCTGTCCATCTTCATAATTTGCTTTTGCTATGGTATTCCACTTTTCTTTGAGAAATGCTACATCGGGGCGAAATGCCACTTAGGGTAACTCATTTTCAAATACATTCCGCAACAATAGCTTGTACATGTGATGACAGCAAGGGAATAACAACATATCTCTTCCTGATAACTGTTCCAGCAAAAGTAACAACTCCACTGAAACGACCTGTGTTGGATGCAGTGGTATCGCAACAAAGAATTTGGATCTCCTCGTCTAGTCTCCTAATTTTTATGGCACTCCAAACTGCCTGTAAGTGTTCTTTTCCACTAGAATTAGGTAATGCAGGTGCACCAATTAATTATTCCTAATTTTCATAAGTTATGATGACTGGTGGTCTTTTAGTTCTTGAATCCCTGACATTTAACGGCAGTACCAGCTTACAGTCCCAGTGAACAGTCACAGAAGTTTGATTTTTCTCTTTAAACAAATATTTATTATATTCTGCTGGTTTATTTCTGAATTGTTCTCGATATCTTTGAATTAAATTACCATTAAGTGCTAAGGCCTCACCTGTAACTTAAAGGATGAACACAGCATGTCTTTGACTTAAATGACATCTGTCTAAAACAGCTACTGTACTGGTTTTGATGTCAAAAAACACTTTTGTCCACGTTTCTTTTCCTTTCATGAATTTGCCTTCCTTACATGTCCAGTTGCATCACAGCCAGAAAATGAAGCTGAGCTCGTGGAAGTTTCTGTAAAAATGTGATTACCATCAGTGTCACTCACTTCAGTTGATTCGTCGGACGAATCAATACAGCAGTAATCTCCAGAAACTGTGAACCGTTAACATCTTCATCTTTTCCTCCTCTTTCAGCCAACACCTCTAAAATAATCTCTAAGACCAGGCTCTCTTTGATGCAATAAGAAAAAGTTTATCCTCTTCTATCATGTTCAAAGCATTAGCAACATCAGAGAGATTATTTAGATTTGCAACAAACTTACACTCTCGTTCTTTATGGGTAATTTGTCCTTCTGAGGGCACATTTCTTTGCAGATTGCACCACTGTGATTGCAGATCTAATACATATATATATTTGGTACAGTGAGGTAAAGCTCCTGTGGGAATCAATGATGATGATGATTGTTGTTTAAAGGGGCCTAACATCGAGGTCATCGGCCCCTAACCTGTGGGAATCCTAGCCTTCCCAAGAAATATTACACATTCATGTGCAACTAAATCAGCACTCTCACTGACAACCAATTTCATCTTGCAAATGTTATAAAACAAGACTGACAAAACTTGCCCATCAGGTGGTAATTTATGTCCACTGATCTGGTGTTTAACTTCACCAACTACATAAATAAATGTGTCACTACTTCTTAAACTACTCGCTACGATGTAAATGAAGATTCACAGCATTATCAGATTGAAGCTGACACTCCACCGAACGAAGACAGGAGTCAAGCACATGCATATGAAGGAAAGAGACAACATGACGCAACTTCCAGGCCACTGCACAACAGGTTCCTCATCTTATATTTCAACAAAATAAGTATTAAAATTAGGGGGTGTGCGCAAAGATATTCACAAGCTGAGAAATAAGGACCACTCTAATAAAGATATATACAATCACATATATAAAATATATTAAAATAAGATCATGTTGTTCTCTGGCCTGTAGCCAATTCTAAGATGGCCAGAGCATTGACCTGGTAACAATAGAATCTCAACCCCTAGCTCTGGCTTGGAAAATAGCGGGAATCTAACAAATACCATGCACAGAAGTCCAAGTTCCTCCTGTAGTTCACTTGGTGTTTGGCTGTCGATTACGCCTACAACACTTGTTTATCTTGTTCAAACTTTATGGTTTCAACACTAATAAATGCTCATAATCCCATTATTGAACACTTCCAGATCAACTGAAAATTGCCAAAGTCCCTGAGTGGAAGCAACTGTTTAGAGATGATAGGAACAAAAGTGTCAATATATTTCTCCTTTCACTTACTTATCTCATTTGAATTAACACTTGGAGTGTTAACAAAAGATGCTCAGGTTTTTTTTCCCTTACAGTAGAAACAATCTTTCAGCATAAGATTTACTAACTGCTTGCATCTGTTTGGGATGATGAAGTCCTTGTTCAGATACTGATATGTTTTTATGTATTCTAAAAAGCAAGAAAGCAATTTCCCTATCAGAGGATCCATGGATGTATCTCACTATCGCTCTTCTTATCATGACGTGAAGCATGTGATGGACATCATTATGATGCAGTTACAAGAATTACATACCTTTCATATCATTCACTTTTGAATGAATCGTAAAATCCTACAAACAGCCATGACAGATTTAGAGAACACTAACTCCAAATTTTTCAGCATCTTAATAGCATTTGCTACAATATAGAAAGATAGCAACTAACTATCATTCTTCAATGTTTTGGTTACGAGAAATGGCCTCTGCTTATCCCACTCAGTCCTCAGGAAGAAAAAAAAACAAAAAAAAACACACACACATGTATCTGAACATGGACTCAATACTTATCCCAAGCAGAAGCAAGCAAAAAAGAATACTCTTATTACACAATGAGTTTGTGTAAATCCTACCTTTACTATAAGAAAACTTCATAGGACTGGGCACTCCCAAGCAAACAGTTACAGCAGGGAATACATCTTACAAGCCTTCCACCTCTCACACCACCGTCCAAAGAAAACTCCAGATCAAGAGAGGAATACAACAGCCTATATCTAGAGAATCCTTCATATTATGAATTCAAAACCACCACACCAGCATCTATAAATAATAATGCCATTGTTAAATGTGATCATTATTTAAATTGGCGATTTAAACGGTGATCTGTTCGGTGTTATACAACTATTTTCATCATTATTTAAAGTAGCAGTTTAATTGGTGAACTATTAGGTACTATACATTCTATTGTCATCATTATTTAAAGTAGTGGTCTAACTGGTGAACATTTGGGTGCTACACATCTGTTGACAAATAGTTAAGCTATACTGGTGGACTGTTAGGTGTTACACATACTATCATAATTATTTAATACGTCGAGTGCCAAGGAACCCCATCTGGGTATGCAAGAGCACTCAATTTATTGAACGTCATATCCCCCATATGGGGTCGTACGTTTGTTTGAAATTAAGAACTGTGCGAACTAATTTGGGTGCTCAGTACGTGCATTTTTTGAAACTGTATAAAGCCTCTTCCTGCCATCTGTTGACCATCCATTTAAATAAGTGCACAGGCTCATATTATGAACAAGCTAACTAGTCTCTCATAATCAACGACATAAATAACGCGGCCATTTGCCGTTTGCCTACCTGTTGCTCATTGTTGGCAAAATACCAGAATCTCAAGACTAAATTAATTCTGTTTCTGATCATAACACTATGAGCAACTTTCGTATAGAAAACAGTCTTATCACTCCAGTAACATATGAGGGCACGAGTGTGTGTACAATTCATAATTATCAATACAAACCTGTTTGGGATCACACTATCAGATCAAATATGCATAATTTAGATCAAATATACATAATTAAGTTAACCTAATAGGCCTATATCATAAATATATCCTTGTTTCAGTGATCACTTACTTGGTTAAACCTGTGAATGTTTTGGCACCAGGGAGTAACTCTGTGCTATTAGTTCACGGCACTAGACGACAATCCCACAAATTTTGGTCTGGCACTCAACGCGTTAAAGTAGTGGCAGGATGAATAGAACAAAAAAAAAATAGTATGACGACTGGTGGTGGCTGATATGTTCCTTCACTAAGTGACACTAGTGCAGCTAATTGGGACACAGCTGACAATGAATATTGAATATTAAATGGGATGTGCAGTGATTTAATTCAGAATTTCATCATAAATAAATAATAAATGATGTAAACCCATTTGAATAAATAATGTATTCATTATTGTGGTGTTTCAGGATTGTATACTAAATTTATGGACCCCTGACAGTGTTTATTTACAATATGTGTGCGATACAAAATAAGGTATAATGGCCCTTGGTTTGAAAGAAATTGGTGAAAAATGCATAGAAAATATTGTACAATTAGTAAGGACATAACTTCAAAAATTGGCTCATCAGTAAATTTATGAATATCTCAAACATTTGAGTGTCTATTTGAACTTCAGCAGTTTTCCACCAAGACTGCAAATCACATTCAGTTGCAATAATTAGCTATAACCTAAAACAAAAAACAAAAAAAAGATGCTACACTGTTAAATAATAAACATATTAAACCTCTACTGGCTGCCACATAATATTCAGCAGCGCTACAGCCAAGAGAGGAGTAATCTAGTATGGAATAAAGATGAGTAGAAAGAACATCTGATCTGGTTGACTAACGTTGATATGAAATTTTTTTTCTAATGACGTTCTGGGAAGAATACTTTGGAAGATTTGGAAAATTTTGTGGGACTGCTGTAGGATCCAGTTTTCATCACTTGTCTCAGAATTTCCACTTGTTAACCATTAATAATGAAACTGTCACAATTTTGGATAAGTTTGGCTGCAAAATGCAGATCATGGTCACAACCTTTTATCATTTAAAGGCAGATCTTGGAGAACAGAACTGATCTCTTGGCAGTGAAAAGAAAGGTCATCTTTCATTTAACTCTTGATCACAAACTGAACTACAATCCGGGAAATATCCAGTTGTATGCATATCCATGTGTGGTAGTTATTTGAAATGTATGCTGAAGTATGCATCCTACTTCTTCTGTACAAGAGTATCTTGTACTTTCCCCTTCACAAAAAGGTAACACCAAATATTCAGCTTATTTACTATTACCAAAAAAAAGATGGCAGAATGTTTATAAACACACTGCCACTTTAAGCTGACAAAATGTACTCCTCCTTGGTTTCATGACGACAGCAGCATGCAGTGCTAGGAGTGGGAAGGAAGTAACCTGCCTTATAACACAAGATTCAGCGTGATTCATTACACCAAATCATTTCTATTCATCCTGATAGTGATAAAACTCGTGAACTGCTATATGTTATACATCTATTTGGATTATCAATATTCAATCCTGCAGAGCTAGTCTACATTCTTTAACAGAGACTGCCTAGACCTAACCTCTTTAGTACCTTCACAGCCTGCCTCTTGACATGGTAGCATGCCAGCAGTTTCAGTTTTGCCAGCAGAAAGCAATGAGCGAGTAGTTACGCAGTTTGGGTCACGTAGCTGTCAGCTTGCTTTCAGGAGATAGGGGTTTGAATCCTACTGTCAGCAAACATGAAGATGGTTTTCCGTGGTTTCCTATTTTCACACTACGCAAATGCTGGGGCTATACCTTAACTAAGGCAATGTACTGCTTCCATCCCACTTCTAGCACTTTCATATTCCATCGTAACCGTAAGACTTATCTGTGTCGGTGCGACTTAAAGCAAATTGCCACGCAAAAAAATGGCAAAGAAGCCACTGTTGAGTGATAGGGTTTTGAAGGCCTGCTGCGAGCTTTCCTGTTATCATTGTTGCAAGAGGTAAGAATTTCCTTGCATGTATGTTTTTATAAATAACCTCTGTTTATTGAATAAAATATCATTTCATTGTGAATATATGGAATACAATCTTTGTTTATTTATTTATTTTATGTTATAAAAGTAAAAACTTGTCATGCACAGGAATAATCTTTATTAAACACCTTATCTTGCTGAATTCAGCTGACAGACTTACATTCCCTGTGTGTTGGGGCAGGCTCCTTCCAAAATTATTACGCTACTGGAAATAATTATCCTCTTCATGACAATGTGATAAGTAATTCATTTGAGAGTATAATTTCCTCTGACTTTCATTTTCCAGGTTTGTACAGTTTACAATGCAACATTCGTGAAAAAAAAAATGCTCTAAGCTTCTTCAGGTAATGACGCACTTCTTCCTGTGTGTTTCACTCCCGGTAAATGAGTGACAATGTTGAGGGTTTGAGTACATGAGTTTTTAAGAGGAGGAATTTTTGTTCATTTTGTAACACCATTCTCTCCTGTCATGGTCAAACTGTTCAGAAAGAGGTAGATCATCATTACAAATATTTCCTACTTCTTCATTAGTGCTCTGTCCCATATCACTGTTAGAGTCTACTACTTCTACTTCAGCCTCACACTCACTAAAAATTCCTCCTCTTCCACAGACAGTAAAAGAGATACCACCCTTGTCCCATACTCTTCATTATACATTTCAGCGATAAGGGATTGACTGAATGAATTCCTAACATGATTACACAAGTAACTCATTGGCTACACTCAAGTAACTCATTGGCTACACTCAGCAATGCTGCTGGTGTACTTCCGACAAACCGGGCTGATGGTGTAGGGTTCAACGGGACACTTTATTGGACCACTTGACAATAATCCTTTTTTCTAAGAATAAACACCCTTCACTACAATGCCACTGACCTCAGACAGAAGGAAAGGAAAGTGAGGAGAGGTATGTGACAGCCAAGGTCTCGGACTGCAAATCAAGTTTGAAAAGACCGAAATGATGCCGACCTTCAAAATTGAAACACCAGCCATTCACCTAGACAATGGCAAACAAATTAAGACTGTGAATAAGTTTAAGTATCTTGGGGAAATTATAACCTGGAACACAAAAGAGAAAACATCGATCGACAGCAGAACATCTAAACTGAAAACAGCACAGCGAATCACCTGGCCAACTTAGAATCATCAGGACAATCATTGTTAAAAAAACACCAAGTTGATGGCCAATGGAGATTAGTACCTAATGAAATGGTATATCGTAAAACCAAATCAATAATAGATACAATGCCGAAAAGGAGAATTGCCTTTTCTTTTGTCATGTATTCAGACTGCCAGAAACCTGACTAGTGAAGCAGTTATTTAGTTACTTCTGGAAAAATAAAACAAAGAACTCTTCGTTCACAGAGATCATGAATGATTTAGAAAAATTAAATTTATCAATGCTCCAAATTGAAGGCAGAGTAGAGATGAGGATTCTAAGGAATAAACACTTACGATTTAAACTCACAACATTTGAACGAAGGAAGTACACCATTACTGACAACCAAAGGACAGCCAGGTCCGACAGGATGAAGAAATTTTGGGAGTGTAAGAAGAAGCCGAAAAGCTGACTCTATTTAATACTGTTAGATTTAAATATATATGATGGGGTGCAAACTATGTAAAAAAAGAAACACACATTCAAATGGTGCATTCAAAATAAATTAAAGTACGTAAAACATCCTGAAATAACGTCTTTATTTCTAATAAATGCACCACTGATGTCTAACATGACTTTTTCTCAACTTTTATAGACAGTTCTCAGCACAAGCTTTCATGTCCTAAAAATGAACATGACCTCGACAGAGTTAGAACAGTGGTTTAACTGGTAAATTCCTGTATTATATATCTACTGTCACCATTATTTGAAATAGTGGTTTAACTCGTGGACTGTTGTGTATTATACACCTACTGTCAACCTGGGCTCAATCAAGAGAGGCCAGATTCCGTCTGTCACAAGCCAGGACAAATGGGAAGTGATAAAAGGAGTAATACCTCTTTAAAACACTTTGGTCTAGCTGGCCCAGCTGGTAGCACCTTAAAGGCCCTCTGATAATGATACCGGTACAGCAAAGATCTTAACAGCACTTTTGGTAGAGAAGAAGACTTTTGGTGCACCATAGCTGGTGGATGAAGCAACCTGTCTTTTCTGTACAAAATGAAGAAGGAAGCCTCCTGCCTTGAGGGGAAGAGCAATCTTCAGAGGCTCAGGAAGTTAATCCTAAATGAACTTCTTTTATATTAGGCCAAATGAGCAGAGGAATAATGTTCTGTTGCTTCCGAAACTAAGTAAGAGTCTTAGATGAATACTAAATCAAATGTAGACACCATTTCTTGTGTCCCAGGAATAAATGACCATTTTTTTGGAATCCAGTACTCATCCTGGAAATGCAAGATGATTTACTAATGGAAGATCCACCACTCAAAATGGACTTAATTATAGAAACAAACACAAGAGTGGAAATCCTAAATATGTTTATATAATGAGATAAGAGCTAAGAGGATGGAATGGAGGAACATACATATAATAAATATAAAAGGGCTGAGCAAGACAAAATAGAAGGGGACAAACTCAAGCAAGTTGAAAAGAAGTTACAACTTGTGCTAGGATGGTATTAGCACGGAGGCAAGGAATGGGAAAGGTTCAGTGATGCACAAAGATACTGAGGCCATCACAGGTGGTTTTTTTGTTGTAAATAAAAAACCCCATCGAAACCAGAGTAAATCTAGGAAAAATCAGATCCACAATAATTCAAATATATGTCCCATAGCAAGAATGCAATGATGATAACAAGGAAGATTTCCTTGAAGACCTGGAAGACCAAGTACAAGAAGATAACATCATGCTAACTGGGGATCTGAATGCTCAACTTGAATCAGATAGATCTGACTACGAGAAGGCTATGAAGTAAGAAATACAGAGAGTGTGTATGTCCTGGACTTCTGTGTAAGAAATAACCTTCTAATAAGTACTTTCTTCAAGAAACGAGACAGTTATAAGATAAGTAGATACAGCTGGGATGGAAGATCTAAAACAGTTATTGATTCTGTGGTAATGGACTGTATCACTATTAACCTATCTAAAGCTTTTGCTAAGGTAGATCATAGTAGACTGCTGATGAAAATGAGGGCTACTGGACTAGAAAAAAGAGTGGTTGAATGGGTGGCTAAATTTCTAGAAAATATAACTCAGAGAAAGTGAAGCACTATCTGAACATATAACAATTAAGAGGGGGGGAAAAAGAGGGGTGAGTGGCACATGGCAGTATTACTGAACTTTATGTTCTCTTATGTATATAAATGATACGAGTAAAGAACAGGAATCACTGATAAGGTATTTTGCAAGTAATACTGTATAGAGTAATAAACAAGTTGCAGGATTGTAAACGACTGCAAAAGGACCTCGACAATGTTGGAAGATTGACAGCCGATGATGATATGATGTATGGTGGTAAACGGGATGTAAAGTCAGGTTGTATATTTCGCCAAGAGGAAAAGTCCACTAAGTTTCACTTACTGTGTTAATGGATCACTGTAACTACTTCATGTTAACAAATTGGAAATGGCACCTGTAGAAACTACGGACGTGTTATTTTCACTGCTGCCGATGGAGCTCTAAGAATATACGGGTACATGTTTTCATTGTGGCAAAAACATAGAAGCCGCCATTTCAGCAAGCCGTGACTTCATCAGAATACCATTGGATGCTTCTAGTAAGCATAAAATATAAAATAATTGTCAAGAGCTCTTCTTTCAAGGCATTCAAATGAAATGGCGTATGGCTTTTAGTGCCGGGAGATCTCAGAACAGGTTTGGCTCGCCAGGTGCAGGTCTTTCGATTTGTGCATTGTATTTTTGTTTGTATTCGTTTCCATTTTGCTGTTAATGTAACCCTATGACGTTTGTGAGCGTAATGTCATTCCTTCACATCTCGGGGTTGCATTGCACCAGTCTACCAGGTGATCGAATACTTTTTGTAAAGAAGTGATCAATGCTGAAGCTAAGACCGTATCATCCGCGTACTGGTATATCTTTACGCCCTCTGTCTTCAATGCCTGTACCACGTTGTATGTAGCAATTAAGTGGGATTAGTGGGGCCCCTTGCAGGACACCTGCCACCTGGTCGATCACACTGGAGACTGTGAGTGAATTGCCAAACTCAATACAGTTTCTCGATAGTATATTTTTCACTAATCGTAAAAGAGTTCTCCTCTCCTGTGAGTTGTTCAAGTTTCGTTATTAGTTTTGTTCTGCTGATTGATTCAAATGCTTTGGTATAGTCAATGAAGATAACGTGTAGCTCCCCTCTTGGATGTGGAAGAGGTTCATGTATGTCATTTTGTAGACATTCTACTGCTTGGATTGTCGATCGACATTTTGTAAAACCAAACTATTCTTTTGGGATACACTTGTCCACTAAGGCTGTCAGTTTCTGCTTTTAAGCAACGTACATTCCAACGTTGAACCTCTGTAGGAGTCAGGATTACTCGGGGTCCCCTCCTCCTTTATACAGCATTTTAACTCTTGAAATCTTCCACTTGCCTGGACTTTTCTCCTGCTGGAGACTAAATCTGCTCTCAAAATCGGGAGATGAGTCTCTGCGATCAGGAGAGAGAGAGAGAAAGGACCAAAAATAGGGAGTCTCCCACTTAAATACAGGAAGCTGGCACGTCTGATATATTCCATCTACATTAAATCAGAATATAATTGATCATTTAATGACAAACATAACCAAAATAGTTACAGTTGACATAAAAGAACAAACAGAATGAGTAGTCACTGCACATAAAATAACCTCAATATTAGAAAAGGAGATCATAAAACAAATAATAATAATAATAATAATAATAATAATAATCGTATGGCCTCAGCTACCGTGTGCAGACATTTCAATTTGACGCCATCTGGCTGTCTGCTCGTCAATTTCGACGTTCCGTTTTACTCTAGGTCCCCACTAGATGGCAGACCGAGTAAACCGAAACTCTCTTGGGCGTCTATGGCTGAGATTTAATGAATTTTGTCGGGTAAACACCAAATGTGTCACCAGAGATCTTTTGGGGGAGAAGCACAAGCTCTTTACCTACAATGATAGAACAAAGGTTCAGATCATAAAATAAAAATTATGTTCGCATTTCACTACCGGACAATAGAGCCTAGACTATGAAATTCAATATGGACTATAACATTTAATAAAAATTGTGACTGGTAACAGTTTTAATTATTCATAAATTCACAGTCACAGAAAAGGCCTATTTAAAACATGGTTATGTTTAAGATTCTGTCTAGATTTTATGGTCCAAGTTTTGCATCTAAACAGTAAGATCGAGAAGACAAGTGAGTGGGCTAGTTTTATTTTGCATTCATTGTTATTGTTCCATGTCGCAGCAAAATGCAAGACTTTATTTCCTTTTCACACATACCAGTATCCTCGACTATTGAACTTGGATAAGAAAACTGATAAGACACTTTGGAGGTTGTTTAGATGCTGTGACAGCTGAATCACTGCACCCTTGCTGATGATCATCGGTTCTGTCTTGCTCAAATTAACCTCCATACAAGGATTGTGACTTTCTTGTTGTTTATGATCCATTAGCTCGGAAAGATCCCATACACTGCTCACTGAAAATGTGTTGTACGCAAAACTAGACTATTGATTCTCTTCCCACCAGTCGACAATTCTTCTCCTCCGTTGTCTAGAGCATGCCTCACTATATATTTAGTGTAGATGTTAAATAGCTGAGGTGATAAGATGTTTCCTTGTCTTGCACCTTTGGAAACCTTGAAAGTTGATGATTATTCATAATCAACTTTGGCCAAGCTGTTACTGTACAAGCACCTTATAAATAAAATGAGATGGAATTCCCAGTGCTTCTAGAACAAACCACATCATCTACAAAATGCAATCAAAGGCCTTTTGGTAGTCAATGAAGCACAGAAACAAGGAAATGTTGAATTCTCGTGCATTCTTAACCAACTGACGAATATTTAGAATCTGTTCTATAGTCCCTCTTTACTTTACAAAGCCAGTCTGTTCAGACAGGAGCTGATATTTAACATGAGGCTTCATATGCTCATTATTTTATAACATGCAGCAAGATTTCAGTTGCATGTAGTGTGAGCAAAATGGTTCAGTAATTACCATAATTCCATGAAATGGTGTGAAGATGGAAGTGAGCCAGTCTTGCGTCCATACACAATTGTCATACCTTGCTGCAGATTAAGTGCATTAAACATTTCTTCTTCTCCCATTTTATTAAATATTTCTACACCGGGCGAGTTGGCCATGCACTTAGGGGTGCGCAGCAGTGAGTTTGCATCTGGGAGATAGTTGGTTCAAACCCCAGTGTCAACAGCCCTGAAGATGGTTTTCCGTGGTTTACCATTTTTACACCAGGCAAATGCTGGGGCTATACCTTAATTAAGGCCACAGCCGCTTCCTTCCCACCCCTAGCCCTTTCCTATCCCATCGGCGCAATAAGATCTATCTGCGTTGGTGCGACATAAAACAAATTGTAAAAATTAAAAAAATTAAAATATCATTTCCCCAGAGATGCCATCAGTTTCTGGTGCTCTATGGCTTTTCAGGTATTTAATGAGATACCAAGAAAGAAGAATTATCTACAATCTGTACAAAATTCAGTCTGTAGTGATAAGAATCAAGGGATTTAAAAAAAAGCAGCAGCAATCCAGAAAGGAATGGGGCAAGGCTGAAGTTATACCCCCTTCCTTTCAATGTTTATGTAGAACAGGTGATAAAGGAAATCAAAGAGGAATTTGAAAAGAGAATCAAAATCCAAGGAGAGATAATCAAAACCCTGAGATTTGCCAATGACAGTTATTTTATCTGGGTCTGCAGAAGATCTGGAGAAATTACTGAATGGTATGGACAGAGTCTCGGGGAAGCAGTACAAGATGAAAATAGGTAGGACCAAAACAAGAGTAATGGAGCGGTTGAACAAAGTCAGGCGATGCAGGAAATCTTAGATTAGGAAATGAAGTCTTGAAGGAAGTAGATGAATATTGTTACTTGGGTATTAAAATAATTAACAATGGCAGAAGTAAGGAAGACATAAAATGCAGACTAGTACACGCAAGGGAGGCCTTTCTTAAGAAGAGAAATTTGCCAACTTCAAACACTGATACAGGAATTAGAAAGATGTTTTTGTTTTTGTTCTTTTAAGACTTCTGTTTGGAGCGTGGCACTGTATGGAAGTGAAACATGGACGATAACTAGCTCAGAAAGAAGAATAGAAGCTTTTCAAATGTGATGTTACAGAAGAATGCTGAAGGTGAGATGGGCAGATTGAATCACAAATGAAAAGTCAAACCGGTGAGAGGAGATCGATTTGATGAGAAGAAGAGAGAGAATGATAGAACACATTTTAAAACAACCAGGATTTGTTCATTTGGTTTTTGAGGGAAGTGTAGGTAATAAGAACGGAAGGGGTAGGTCAAGGTATGAATATAACAAGCAGATTGAAGCAGATGTAGGATGTAGTCGTTGCGTAGAAATGAAAAGGTTAGCACAGCATAGGGTGGCATGGAGGCTGCATCAAACCAGTCTTATAGACTGGTGACTCAAAACAACAACTGCTTCTTCTACTTCTCTTCCCAGTACTGAAGGCTCTGGTTCTGAATCAGACTGGTTAGGGATTTAGTTATTGTAGACATTCAGTTATTGTAGACATTAATTTTAGTCTCATCTGCATAAAGATTTTCGTAGTACCTTTACCACCTTTCGATAGCTAGTTGTTTCCCTACAACCTACGAACTGGGTTTGAAGAGACAGGTCATTTTCTTGACCTTCATAAAAATATGAAAATATCAGAATTGACTATGCTGCTTATGTTATTCCAGTTTCTCCACAGATTTCACTAATCTGATTTACTTTAACAAGTATACATTACTATTGAATCTGAAATTGCAAACATTCATCAGTTATATCACTGTTTCTTTTTAGCCTTTTCTTTCCTTCTATTAGCCTCACGGCTTTAGTGCTTACCCATGGCTTAGGGGATAATGTTTTCCTTAGTAGCACTGCTCACAGTGCTCTTCAGGTCGCACCATACTACTGTCTGCAGTCATATAGAGCTGTATCATTAATTTTCATTTCCCTTACTTTTGCTGTGACTGAGTTTCAGTCCGATTCTCTTTTGCTGATCTTGAATTACGTGAGTAAAACTGTATCATTTTTGTTTAAAAAATAACTTTCTGAATATTAAAGCCTCCCTCGCCACAGTATCTTTGCCTCAGTTCAAAGGCAACTAATCCCCCAAACATATCACACCTGTGCTTGTATTGTATCTGCAGCTGCTTCATTCACATCTCCTTTATGTTGGTGATGGTCTCCAATGCTACTGTGAGGTGTTAAATATCATTTTTCTTTTATCTGGACGCTTCCAAGAATTGCCAAATTTACAATGCTCCCTGTTGTCTCATCCTTCATTATACTGGCATCATACTGATCTCCCAAAGGAATACACTGGGTTTTCTTCCTGTACAATGATAAGAAGAAACAGAAACTTAGTAACAATGTACTATGGGCCTAATTATGACAATAGAATCTGTAGCCTATATCTCTGTATATCTCATTGTTTTCAGGTAGAGTTGAGTGAATGATAATGGGCAGAAAAGGAACAGGGATTTTGTGTAAAACAGAATTTACCTCACTGTGCTGATGTAATGGATGGGAAACACATTGTTCAGCAAGCACTATTCAATAGTGCAAGTTTATATTTTAACTTCAAGCACAATTTTAGCCTTGTTCTCCTAGCATTAGTATTTATTTCTGTTGACATCGTGTCAGAAACATACATTATACACTGACTGCCAAGGACAGAATACAGATGCCAGAATGTTCAGGAACACAGCATTATAAGACTTCCTCAAAAATAGCAGATTGTCACTGCCAGAAGGGAAACCATTACCTGACAGACAGAATTCTGTGGCATATGTTATAGTTGCATATGAAACACTTCCACTGACGAGGATTATTATGAAGCTATTTTCAGGGTCATTTGTGCAAGGGTCTCGAGAAAAAGCATTTAACTACAGACTTTCAAGGGCTCATACTGTGGTTCAGAATGTCTTCTGAATCCTCTCTTCAGTGTTGAGGGTGTTCGGCTCCATGGCTAAATGGTTAGCGTGCTGGCCTTTGGCCCATAGGGTCCCAGGTTCAGTTCTGGCAGGGTTGGGCATTTTACCCTTAATTGGTTAATGTGTTAAAAGTTTTCTCTCGAGTGTTTATGATGTCTTCAACATTCGAAATCATCTCAAGTAAGGCCCCATTCTCACAGACATGCAGGTTGACTATAGGCCGTCTACTAGAAAAAGACTGCACCAGGCCTTTCCAGAGGCTATACACCATTATTATTATTATTATTATTTAGGGTTTTCAGAAAACCTGTGCCAATTAGAGTGGATACCACAATGTCTGTAGTTATGGCAAGCACTACTTTCTTCAGTTAGTCCCGGTCATTTCTGGGGTTGCAGGAGCCACCCAGGCTCATTTTGGTTTTGGCCAGGGATTTAAGACAGGATGCCCTTCCTGCCGCCAGGTGATTCTTGAGATGAAAATCTCAACCCAGGATCAACTGGATTCAAACCTCAGCCTCCCAGTGGAAAGCCAGAGCAGCTAAGCCACTGAGCTTATATATATATATGTACCACACATGCATGCACGCGCGTGCGTGCGCGCGCGCGCGCACACACACACACACACCCGTGGTTATAGCAAGCACTATTTTACGTAAGGGGCTGCCTGGCCGAGGCGGTAAAGGCGTGCTCGGCTCGCCCGGAAGGACGTGGGTTCGAATCCCCGTCAGGAAGTCGTAAAATTTAAGAAATGAGATTTCCACTTCCGGAGGTGCATATGGCCCTGAGGTTCACTCAGCCTACACCAAAAATGAGTACCAGGGTAATTCCTGGGGGCAAAGGCGGCCGGGCGTAGAGCTAACCACTCTACCCCATCAAGTGCCGAGGTTACGGATAGTGGAAGCCTTTACCTTCCACCCCTCCAAGGGCCTTCATGGCCTGTAGGGAGATGACTTTGCTTTGACTTTGCTTTTTACTATTTTACGTAACTTTCTTAGATGAAGCACTGCATCAAGAGCTATATATTCTTCACTACTGTCATTGAAGATACAGGCACTGGTACTACTGTCCTTGAAATATGGAGAAAAGAAGGAAAAGCAGAGGATTTTATATGTAACTATTATTACAGTTTTGGGAGACGCCAAGATACCCAAGTTTTGACCTGCTGAAATTTCTTTAAGATGAATTTACCCGTGTGAGATTATGGAGGATCCCAAGAAAGAACCCTTTTAAAGCAAAGAAAGTGCGAGAAGAGTTTTCAGATTTTTTTTTTTTTTTTTGCTAGGGGCTTTACGTCGCACCGACACAGATAGGTCTTATGGCGACGATGGGATAGGAAAGGCTTAGGAGTTGGAAGGAAGCGGCCGTGGCCTTAATTAAGGTACAGCCCCAGCATTTGCCTGGTGTGAAAATGGGAAACCACGGAAAACCATTTTCAGGGCTGCCGATAGTGGGATTCGAACCTACTATCTCCCGGATGCAAGCTCACAGCCGCGCGCCTCTACGCGCACGGCCAACTCGCCCGGTTGATTTCTTTAAATAGGACAGTTAAATATTAAAGTCTCCCTTGCCACAGTATCTTTGTCTCAGTTCAAAGGCAACTAATTCCCCAAACATATCACACCGTGCTTGTATTGCATCTGCAGCTGCTTCATTCACATCTCCTTTATGTTGGTGATAGCCTCCAATGCTATTGTGAGGTGCTTAATCTCATTTTTCTTTTATTTAGACGCTTCATAGAATTGCCAAATTGCCAAATTGGCAGAAAAACATATGCCAGGTTATGTTAGGTTTTGTTCTGACTTTGAAGAAGATCGTTATGAAGTTAGGTTAAGTAGGTTTAGGTGCTTACATACTGTTCTCATTTTTTTATTAGTGCAACTAACAACATTTTACAAAATATATTTCTTGTGTGTTATTTTGAAGTGATTATTCTTACCTCTGGAGAAGGCAGAATGCTGCAGATTTCATTACACATATTTCCTCCCCTCATCATACGCAATACTTCAAAAGCAAACCACTTCGAAGTACAAACTTCGTCCACTCCACTCCCTGACTTCCTACTTTTCTGCACTTCCTGATGATACTGAGAATGGAGTGAGGCTATTTGCTTCTCTATGGATTCCTGGGAACAACTGGACATAACCGCCAGTTCCCGGAAACTGTCTGCCTTCTTCACCCTAACGCATTATTCCTTTTACAAGATATCCCGCAAAGAAAGCCTTTCTAATATAGAATTAATGAAGTGCAGAGTGATTTCCTTGCTCCACTCTGTTCCGTTCCGGACTAACATAACTGTGAAATATTCCACCGAGAGAATAACGCATGAACAATGCGGTATTTGTAATGTTTTAGATATTGGGGCTATTGGCTGTTATCTTACCATGTTTCATAAGACGTGGTGTTTAAGCCATCTGTTGCCATGGGAGGAGTACAGAAATTGCCGAAGATCTACCGACGCCTTCAAAAACAATTAATTGACTTAACAACATTCTGAGTTAATAAATAAATTCAACTGGTATATGAAATAATATGCATGTCAATTTCATTAACATGTTGTTTGTTAAATGTTGATCAGTGGAGAGACAGCTTTACAGAGTACCAATAATAAAAACGAGTTTGTGGGAAGGAGCCAGGTAGAGAGGAAGGTATAGGGTGAGAGAGAAAATTAATAAATACAAAAAGATACAGAAGAGAACTTAAGATTACATTTTCTTTAAGGCACTGCAGCTTCATTCTTTGTAGCACTCCCTAATAGAAGGGCACTTCTGTTTGAGACGCTCACGAAAGCGTCTCTGTCTCTCTCTTGCCAAATCTCGTTGCCTTTGCTTTTGTTCAGGTGTCTGTAACTTTCCCTTCACTGATGAGTAAGATTTATACACATTTAATGATGGTCTCACTATGCCAAATGAAGAAACAGGCTGGTACACATTTGATGGCACATTAAATGTTACATTCTGATTAGTCACTGTTGATGTTGACTGTAAGTCTGGAATACGTTGAGAAACTGATGGCAGAGGGATATGACCTTCACGAATAGTCACAGGAGGCTGGCATTCCCCTGATGCTGGTTGTATTAAATTGTAACCAATTTCTGTTCGAGGAAGACCTCTCTTGCTTCTACTTTCAATCGGCACTGCTGTCACATCTGCCCATCTTGCCCCTGTATTGAAACCAGGATTTGTCTTAGACGAATACAATCTCCATAAAAACATACCACATAAAATTCTGAAAGAAAAGGAAATTCTTAGAAGTCATCCTACCAGCATCAAATAAATAAAAGTTAGCAAAATCGACTTTCAGTCCATTAGGTTGTGTTATGTACATTTAGTACGTGTTGAAGAGATGTTAAGTACAGAACAAAAATGGCCAACCGGATACCAGTGG
The DNA here is from genome assembly GCF_040414725.1 of Anabrus simplex. Classification (NCBI taxonomy): domain Eukaryota; kingdom Metazoa; phylum Arthropoda; class Insecta; order Orthoptera; family Tettigoniidae; genus Anabrus; species Anabrus simplex. The sequence goes on from NC_090265.1 coordinate 494,812,379, forward strand.
GTTCCAATCCTACAACCTACCGATTTTGATTGTGGGTTCGGATCTCACTGGTGTCTGGTTGGCCATTTTTGTTCTGTACTTAACATCTGTTCAACACGTACTAAATGTACATAACACGACCTAATAGGTTGAAAGTCTATTTTGATCACAATGTGGTCGTGGGAATTCAATATTCAAATAAAATATTACAATATGCTATCTAGAACTACAGGGTCAATTTTGGCAAGCACGCCAAGCATTTCAGAGACTGCTTACTGGCGGTCAAGCCCATTGTAGCCCTGCTGTTGCCTATGTACAGCTGACTGCACAGCAAAGAAAGAAAGAAAGAAAGAAAGAAAGAAAGAAAGAAAAGAAAAGAAAAGGAAAGAAAGAAAGAAAGAAAGAAAGGAGAAAAATGAAACGTTAAATGTACAGCACTCGCTTCTTACACAAGGTGCTAGAAATGCTGTCCCTTGATTTGTATGCAATGCTGACATAATTGTGGATAAAGTTGCTGTTGATTCAATGCAGATGGTCTTCAGAAATTAATGACATTTTGAGGTGAATATCTTGTTTTAATTGGCAGATTTCCTGGCACGTAAAAGAACTACTGAGGGACAAAATTCTGACACCTCAACAGTTCTGAAAATCTTAAAAGTAGTTAGTGGGACATAATAAAACCTACAACATTACTACTAGCATTATTATTGTTTAACTCCTTAGTGTGAAGGTTTGTTCTGAACATTAAAAGAAATAAGTTTCATAATGATAGATCCGTATTGAACTGTGATTACAATAGAGTAAAATAATATATTATTATTGGTCCACCTTTTCAATACAAAATGAAAATTACATAGGGACTAGTTTCGACCTAGTAATAGGTCATCATCAGCCTGAAGTAAGTCAAAGATCGAAGAAAACACAAACAATGTAAACACAAGTACAGTCTCTTTAAAGGTACATACCAAGTGGGAAGTTGAGTAGAGATATATTAAAAATAATAACTCATCCAAATTGACGAAGCACTGAGCGGAATTTATGTAAAGTTCGGTGCGCCGTATATTATAAAAGACCACTGTGCACTAAATGATGCAATAAAGAAGAATAGTAGGTTGAATGCCGGCTTCTTCTTAGCTGTTGTATAATCGAAGAAGATTACGTCGTGTTTTATAAGGTATTGATAGACGTCAAAATACATGGATGTTGGAAGGCTCTTCAGGTTTTTTGAACATGGCAATAGTTGCGTGTGGAGGCTTAGGAAACCAGAGAAGCGTTATATTAAGTTAAAAAATAGAGATCCTTAAAAAAGTCCCGTGCGTTGTATAAATTGTGGAAATGGAAATCGAAAAAACTTGGTTCTTGAGCGATAATGTTGTTCATTCAGAGATCGATTGAAAATAAAGAATCGTAACATAGTCTTCTCAAGATGTTCATAAACCAGAATTAATAGACGATGCGAAGTATGATGCTAGGAGAAAGCTCTTCTGCTTCTGGAATCTTGAAGGACGATGGATGTTTCACGAGGTGGAGCAACATATATGGAGTTAAATAAAGGTGGAAATAAATTCGCAGTTCAATGCGGACCATAAATTTGATTCTGAATAAAAGACAGTAAGATTTTTTTTTAATATGTCAAAAGGAAAACTCAAGCGTGATGTGATGAGCTGAAGAGAGAAACGGAGGTAGGAAAGGATCAAAGGAAATTTTGAGGAGGTGAGGGAAGAAAAATGAAGGCAGGAGAAGAATATATAATTTTTATTTTTTATTATTTTTTTTAGCTGAAGAGAGAAACGGAGGTAGGTAAGGATCAAAGGAATTTTTTTTTTTTTTAGCTGAAGAGTGAAACGGAGGTAGGTAAGGATCAACGGTTTTTTTTATATCTGAAGAGAGAAACGAAGGTAGGTAAGGATCAAAGGATTTTTTTATTTAGCTGAAGAGAGAAACGAAGGTAGGTAAGGATCAAAGGAATTTTTTTTTTAGGTGAAGGAAGGAAAATAAAGGTCGGAGATTTTTTTTTTTTTGGAGGTGAAGGAAGGAAAATAAAGGTCTGAGAATTTTTTTTTTTAAGGTGGGGCTGAGGGATGTGGGAATATGGAAGAATGATTAAGAAAAGTGCTAAAAACAGAATGAACAATCGGACCTTTAATATTAGATTTTGATTGTCTGAAAAGTTGAATTAGCAGGTCAAAAAGAATGTTTGATTTTTCGGAAATGTCATTGAGATTGAAATTGGGATTGAAATATTGGTCTAAATTAATAAAGCAATTCTCTGTTATGTTAAGGAGGGGTCCTTTATTCATAATTTTGAGAATTGTCATATCTTGTTTAATGTCAGTAAATTTATGATTACAATCATTCATGTGCTGAACAACTGCAGAAAATTTATTGTGTTTTTGGGCATTGACATGTTCAAGGTATCGTATTTTAAAGTTTCTTCCTGTTTGTCCGATATAAGAAGAATTGCAGCTGTTGCATTTGAACCTATATACACCAGATTTTGAAAAAGGGTCAGTTCTATTAATAGATGATGAGTTGTGTAAGACATTAGCGTTATTATTGTTGGTTTTGAAAGAGATTTTAACATCATATTTTTTAAAAACGTTAGTGACCTTGTAAATATCTTTATTGAACGTGAAGGTAGAAAATGAAGAAATTTTTGGTTTTTCTTTTTTCAGAGTGGTTAAAGGACAATGTTTGTATTTATTGATAATACTTTCAATGAAAGAACTATTGTAACCATTGAGTTTTGCGATCATACGGATATTGTTCAATTCTTTTTTAAGATCACATTCTGACATTGGGACCGTATAGGCTCGATGAACCATACTATTATAAGCAGCTCTTTTATGGATTTGTGGATGATAGGAAACTTGATGAATAGTGGAAGATGTTTGGGTAGGCTTTCTGAAGATGTTGAATTTTAAGGAATATAGATGCCTAATGATGGTTAAGTCTAAAAAATTTATTCTTTGTTCAGATTCAGATTCGAGCGTAAATTTTATGTGTGGGTCGATATTATTAAGGCTGATAAGAGTAGAAGCTGCGTCTGTTGTGCTTTCATCTAGAATTACCAAAGTATCATCAACATATCTAGCCCAAAAAAGAATATTAATGAAGTTATTATTATTATCAATTTTAGTATGTTCTAAAAAATCTAAGTAGACAGTAAGATTTTTTTTTTTTAATATGTCAAAAGGAAAACTCAAGCGTGATGTGATGAGCTGAAGAGAGAAACGGAGGTAGGAAAGGATCAAAGGAAATTTTGAGGAGGTGAGGGAAGAAAAATGAAGGCAGGAGAAGAATATATAATTTTTTTATTTTTTATTATTTTTTTTAGCTGAAGAGAGAAACGGAGGTAGGTAAGGATCAAAGGAATTTTTTTTTTTTTAGCTGAAGAGTGAAACGGAGGTAGGTAAGGATCAACGGTTTTTTTTTATATCTGAAGAGAGAAACGAAGGTAGGTAAGGATCAAAGGATTTTTTTATTTAGCTGAAGAGAGAAACGAAGGTAGGTAAGGATCAAAGGAATTTTTTTTTTAGGTGAAGGAAGGAAAATAAAGGTCGGAGATTTTTTTTTTTTTTGGAGGTGAAGGAAGGAAAATAAAGGTCTGAGAATTTTTTTTTTTTTTTTAAGGTGGGGCTGAGGGATGTGGGAATATGGAAGAATGATTAAGAAAAGTGCTAAAAACAGAATGAACAATCGGACCTTTAATATTAGATTTTGATTGTCTGAAAAGTTGAATTAGCAGGTCAAAGCACAGCTGAGTCTCGCTCGAACAATGTGAACAGTTTCTCTTCATCTGTTACCTTCCCAGGCAAAGGCTGCAGTATTTTGGTAATATACTGAAGACTTAACTGTTGATGATGCTTGTTGTTTAAAGGGGCCTAACATCAAAGGTCATCGGCCCAATGTTAACTGTTCGTGAACAGGTCAGTCCTATAATGTGGTTTGCACGAATATTGCACAGTGCCCTGATGTTGTTTTAAAGTGGAACTGGGTGTGTTAATCTTGAATTTGTGGATGACCAATACATGGTTCTGAGAGTTGATTAATGCATTTAAACTAAACCAGGCCTTGTTAGAAAAGAAAACCATCTATTGGTCATTTCACCATCATGAACCTAATTTTAAAAAATTATTTTTCGCTCACGTAGATTCAGTTAAGGTACTGGGAGGTTTTTGTACAGTTAATAATTTTGTGGTAATGTGCACAATGTTGGACTTACTCCAGTTTACTGAGCCAAACAACAGATATTTCTCATATGACCATTCAAAGTTTGTATGGATTGTCCAACTTCTGCTCTTTAAGCACTGTGTGCTGAAAAGACTTTTTGCCAGGCTGAGTAGAATAAGACGATAGAGTGCTGGCTGGCCTTCTGAGCTCAAGTTGACAGGTTCACTCCCAGCTCAGTCCAGTAGTATATCGAAGTGATCAAATACATCAGCTTCGTGTTAGTAAATTTACCGGCATTTCTGCAGAACAAAATTACATCACCTCAGCGTCTCCAAAAACAGTAAAAAGTACTAAGTGGGTCATAAAAACAAAAACATAAGATCCTTTGCCGGGCTGAGTGGCTCAGACGGTTGAGGCGCTAGCCTTCTGACCCCAACTTGGCAGGTTCGATCCTGGCCTAGTCCGGTGGTATCTGAAGGTGCTAAAATACGTCAGCCTCGTGTCAGTAGATTTACTGGCACAGAAAAGAACTCTTGCGGGAATAAAGCCCGGCACCTCAACGTCTCCAAAAACCGTAAAAGTAGTTAGTGGGATGTAAAGCAAATAGCATTATTATCATCATTTAAAAGATTATTATTATTTAAAAGATCCTTTCCTGTCGAAGAACACACCTGCTTCTTTACAGCCCTATGAATTGTGCTTCTGCTTGAAACTCAAGCACATGAGAATTTGCATGCAAATTTGTTTTGAACTGATTCAGTATTAACTTAGGTTTTTCACATAACTCCCTCACTCCACAGTGAAATTCACAAGTTCCAATTACACACAAACAAATTACAGCATACTGGTGCTAGTTATAACAAGTAATAACACATGTCACAGTTAATATAAATTATTTTTTACTGATAAGTGAACAAATACTACAATGAGAAAATAGTTCAAAAAGTATCGGCACAGCGCTCCAAGTTCTTGGGGCACATAGCACTCTCTTGTGGCCTAGTGAGCTGTTAAGTCTACTTGCCAAATTCAGACCTGTATTTCGAAATTAGGATACCATTCTAGAAAGACATGAAAGCAGGGTTAAGACTTAGGAACGTTTATAAGACAACATACTCTCATCATACATATTCATCACAGAATACAATTATCCCAGTACCATATGTCCTCTTTGTTCTGCAAAGCGAATAACTGAATTATGGATTTATCATCAATTACTGCATAATTTCACTTGCAGTGCCACAATTCTTTTGTTTGCTTTTTTCTAAAATAAACTGTTTATACTTAGCAGAAAAATTTTATATTGTAATATGTTCACATATTTTCATCAGCAGTATCTGATGAAGCAGCAAAGACAGCATTTCAATTTCAGACTAATCTGCATATGAATAATAATAGTGATAATAATATACCTAGTATAGCCATACATACTGTCACAAATTGGTTTTTTTTATAACTGGAATATGGTTTGAGATTTTTAAACTTCCTTTTAATTTGTTATAGACACACAAATTACACGCCATTTGAACAAGTCAGTCTTCATAACGTCCACTGTTAGCACGCACGCAGGCATGAAGTCTCTTTGGACAGTCATCTATCGCAGAACAGACAGTATCAATCAGGAAAACTGACACTGCAGCCATCAAGGAACGCTTCAACTTTTCAAACCTAGGACACCTTTTCTTGCAGACCATTGTTCTCACACTGTGAGGTCTACCAACCCTCGTGCGATCTTTCACAGTGTCTGTCTCGGTAAATCATCGCAGTGTCCAGTAGAAGAACCTGTAATATTTTTAGGAAACCAACGCAGACCATTAATATGATTATTAGTGCATGGAGTGCCTAATTCTGAACGTCTGCAACTTCGAACTCAGTATCAGCGAGGCACGGCCTACAGTAGGTGAGAACTTGACTGTAACAGCAGTGTAACTTTATACTCTAAACTTTTCATCCACTTCTAAAGAAATTTCTAAGTTGTAACATTCAAACACTTTAACATATTACGTTGCTTGCTTGAAAACACAAGTGTTATACTTTGTTCAATGGGTCATATTATTTTTGTGCCGAGTGCTACAGAACTGTCAGTAAACAATATAACTTACAATTTGATGAGACAGGTTTACGTATTTGAACTTTTGCAAGTGACCAGCTATTTAGGACTCTGTTTCTTAAAATTATGTGCCCATTATTTCACGTAAAGGAACATAGACTGTGCAACTGAGCATTAATACTTTATGGTGTGCGAGCTAGGCAGTACAGACTGTTTCTTGAATATTACATGCCCATTATTTCTTGTGAGGGAACACAGACTGTGTGAACATTACGACTTTATTGTGTGCGAGACAGCATGTACAGGCTCTGTTTAAAATTCACGAACTGTATTCAAACTTACAGTTGGGAACACAGTGCCTTCAGCAGTTGGACAGTGACGGTTCAATCGCATTGTTAAGTGGAACCTTGGTTCGAATACCACAAGTGAAACTTCCCTACGATGTTACACTTGTTAATCATGAACTGACAGTGCTATAACACACGAAGTGACGTGAACAATTTGACGCCACATGCATAGACTTCACCAACGTATCATCGTGTGAACTTCCATCATTTTTCTTCTTCTTCTTCTTCTTCTTCTTCTTCTTGGTGGGGGGTTGGGTTCTGTGAATATCACCCAGTCACTATGTCTTTGTATTGAAAACACTTGTCTTAAAAAGCGTAAGTCTTATTGCTACCTTCTACTTACAACGTGAGATATGTAGAACATCCAATAGTGCCGAATAATATGAGTACCGCACACTCATTTAGAGTTCTTGAACTTATTCACACGTACATAACCAAATGCAGTTCACAGTAGAAATGAAAAGCATAGTATAAAAATAAAAAGATATGAACGACTTAACATTACAAATGTATCTTTGAGGCATCAATAAACTTATTTAATATATCGATTAGGGTAGGAGTGAGTGCTGATAGTAAACATGAGATACTAGTAGGAAGGGGAATAGACAAATTCACTAGGCGAGTCATGAATAGATCAAGAAGTTAGTATAAATAACCACTCATCGATACGGTCATGAAATGGACAACTTGTAATCATGAATAGATGACGAGAAGAAGCAAATTCTGGACATTGAAACAAAATGTGGTTGCTGTCTCCATTGGGTTGGCCACACACACACATGAAGAGAGATTAGAAAAATGGAAACGGAACTTATACAGTGGAGTAAGCGCATGATTGAAACGGAGACGTATTATGTTCGTGATATGCCGATGAGTATATGAACCATAAAAATACCAGGGTTTATGAGGAATTGTAGGCTGGATTTGATTTTTTTTTTTTTTTTAATGCCTTTTGTACAAGTAGAGTGCTGCCATTCGTCTTGCCACGAAAGATAGGCTGCATTTCAGATTACAGGGAGGTAGTCGAGTGGAGGAAATGCCACTGTAATTGGTTCAGTGAGTTGTTTACCCGCTACCTTAGCTCGCTCATTGCCATGAATAGCTTAATCACCGGGAATCCACACTAATGTTATATACACTCCAGTGTTCAGGTTGGTACAAGAAGTATTTCACGCTATATAAATACCAATTATAGTAGTTCTTGTGAGATGCTAAGGCTTGTATTACACTTTTAGCGTCCGAGTAAACAGTATGCTTGGCCTGTCTGATCGCGAATATTTCGGCAGAAAATATGCAAAAACGGTAAATGAAACTTTTCACCGATACTTTTCACTCTTTTTGACTCAGATGGACGACAAAAATTTTGTGCTAATGGCAAAAAATTCATTACAGATATTGGGTATATAGGGAATACTGGGTAGAAAAAGTAGGCTATTATAAGGAAGGGAATACATGCAGAGTTTTGGCAAACATAAAATCTCATCTCTCTGTTTGCTCAACATTTTGTATGCTTGATATAGGGCAGAAGTTCATTCACCTCGCGGAGGAAGATGTGTATAATACTCATGGAGAAGTTGTAATTTTGGAATTAAAGGACACTGTGCCAAAACAAATTTCTTTAGGAGGTACTTACAAGTAAGTGATCTTCTTCGTATCCACAGCGGATATTCGCCCGTTTCGACCAATAAAGCATTCGTGGGTGAGGTTTTTAGTGCTCCTATACATACTCGTAGCGCTTGATATTGAATGGTATTTAAATGTGCTGAAGTTGAAGGGGCAGCCACATCTATAAAAAAATGCACAATAATCCATTATAGATCACACCGTAGCGCGATAAAGCGATAGGGCCGTTAATGCATCCACTCCCCAGCTTCTACACGTAACTGTACGAAGGATTTTAATGTACCCATCTGTTTTTTGCCGAATCGCAGAGATATGCTTCTTGCACGTAAGCTTATGAACCTTATGATCAAGTATGATGCCAAGATATGTATGTTGGGTAGAGAAAGAGACTATAAATTCATCAAACATTAATGGAGAGTGGTCATACGTCCTCTTATGAGTAAAAATCAATCGCTGTACATTTGGAAATAGACAGAATTAAGCCATGGTTATCTAACCACATTATGTCACCACTCATCACTCGGGTTATAATCCTCCTGCACTCAGGTATGCTCTCATGGGAGATATATATACTGCGAAATCGTCCGCATAAGCCAAGAGTCTCGCACATGGTAAATTGATCCATTCTAATTCTCGCATATACAAAGCAAACAGAACACCACTTAAAATGTCTCCCTGTGGTAACCCATTCGAGGATTGTTGATGTGTCAATTTAATGATAAGGGTGCGATATGTAAGTAACTGATTTAAGAGTGATATAAACCTATTCGGGAAACCTTCCGAAGCAAGTTGTTCCCATAGCAAATGTAGTGGAACCGAGTCATATGCACCCCTGATATTAAAAAATAAAAATAAAAGCGATCGTACTATGTTTTCTATGTCGGGCTAACAGAAGGTCAATGATGAGGATATTAATTGGGTTTTGTGTGCTTTGTCCTTTGAAGAATGCATATTGCGATTTCAGAATGAGATTGTAATATTCCATAGTCCAAACCAAGAGTTGTAATAATATTTTTAAGAAGGTTTTTCTTACATACAAACCCAGTACAATTCCCTGATAATGCACTGGGTCAGTAGGCGTCTTACCAGGTTTAAGTATTGGTATTAAATGAAATATATTCCATTGTGTGGGAATATGAGCGGAAGCTAAAATATCATTGAAATATGAAAGCAGTACCTTTGGGGCCGAATAAAGCAACAGTTGAAGCATTGTGAACATTATTGAATCTGGGCCTGGGGAAGAACTATAAGTAGATGAAAGTGTCATAGTCAATTCATTTAAGAGAATGGGTTTTAGTAGTATGGTATACTAAGTAGGTTTGGAAATGGTAAGGTGAGAAAAGAAAAGGGAACTGTATAATCTGGTGCAAGGGAATTGAGGAAGGGAGATAGGATATCTCGAGGTATGGGTTGGTGTGTGTTATTTTGGGCCACAGGAGTAAGAGTGCGAGTTGCGTTCCACAAAGAGGAAACCTATATGCGGGAATTCAGACATCTCCAAGCTATACGTCTTTTCTCATGAAATATTTGTTTTACTCTAGCAATATGTCTCTTTAAACATAGATAATTTTGTAATGTCATTTCTTTTTGATACGTTTGAAATAAAAAATTTCGTCTTAATACTAATTGGTGGCACTCACTATCCCACCAACGTATATATTGAAAAGGGAGAGAATACATGGGAGCACAAGGTTTGCAAGGATGAAAAGTATGTATATAGTTATTAAGGATAGAATAGAGTAAATCGTACGTGAGATTAGAATTCTGTAGATTACTAGTTTGATTCTGAAGGAATGTACAGTAGATTTGCTTATCGAAATTGCGAAACGAGCGGATATTGCTATTGGGCTGAGTCACTCTCTGCGACAAACGGGGTTTACCAATACCGTGTGTAATATATAATGGATAATAATCGCAAGAATACGTGTCTGAAAGTGTATGCCATGTAATTATGGAAGCCATATGGGACTGACATAAAGTTAAATCCACTGCACTGGGAGGTGTACCAGACGGGGATATGCGCATTGGTGATCCAGCATTGAAAATTATGAAATCATGCTGCTGAGACTAGAAAAGGAGGCGTAATCTCCGTGTAGTATCATGCTCGCTTCCCCATAAAGTATGGTGGCAATTAAAATCTCCAAATTTGACAAAGTGATCTAAAGAATCAAATTGACTAAAAAATTGTGACCATTGATATGCTGTGATGTAAACCTCTGGAGGACAATATACGTATATTAATCAAGTGAATATCATTGTGCTTAATTCCTATCCCAAATGTATGGGGAATGTGATATGTTAAAGGTGAAATATAGTAGGATAAAGTATTTTAAATGAAGATCGCTATTCCAGCACTACCAGGCCCATCTTGACGTTCCAGATTGAAACCCGGGAGATGAAATGTAGTAGAATTTGAAAACCATGTTTCTTGAATAATTATTATATTAGAAAAAGTTTCTCGAATTAATAATTGTAACTCGTATTTTTTTTTTGGAACTATGCTTCTTGCATTCCACTGTAAAATGCGAATCATATAATGCCAACAACGAGCTATTCGGTCTCTTAATTGATGGATTAATTGATGTGTGAAATATGCAATTCTCGTCCTAAAATTTTATGAATTTCCTGCTGTAGGTCATCCTTTTGCTGATGTAAGAGATATGCTTGTGGCGGTGCTGGATTACTAGTACCTGTATTCTGCGGAGCGGTAGAGGTAGAAGGGGAAGGTACAGACGGGGTTGCCTGAGGTGGTAAAAAATACAGGTCCCTGTGAGGGAATTCTCTCGTTTTGTAACAGTGCCATGTATCCCTCCTTATCAAAGCCTGGAGCAGGAGTCGGTCTAGTAGATTTCATTACAATTTGAGTGAATTTTCTTTTTTCCAGGATTTTCTGTAGGGAGAGGTGGGGAGGGGTTGTTCTGAGAAAGAGGTGGGAAATGTTGTGGGTGCTGCTGCGGATACCAAACTGGTAGTGCAACTTTCGCTTCATCAAAAGAAAGACATTCTATACTCATCACTTTTTTCACTGCCTGTCGATATTTATGCTCAAGAAACACAAATGAACCAGTCGAATGGTCTCCCTTGCAATGTGCACATTTCTGAAATTGTTCTGTACACCGATTAGTAGTATGCACAAGTGAACATTTTCCGCATCTGAAAAACTGTGCTTTAAACTGTTTCACTGTGTGACCACATCTTTGGCATTTCCGGCAGATAAGTGGAGCAAAAATGAAAGGTTCAACCTGTAAATAAACACTAAAAAGAGACACGTGTTGTGACAGATTCTGCGTGTGGAAAATGATTTTAACAGACCCTGTAGGAAAGTATTTGATTTGATCATTATTTACCACCCGACGTTTGAGTCTTTGTACAGATTTAATATGTGCTAGAATGCTATCTTCTGTTAGTTCTTTATCTACATCACGGATAAGGCCAACGCATAATACATTTCAAGGCGGGATGTACGCTTTGAGCTTTAGAGTGTCAAGAATAGAATGGTGCAGAAAATCATCAGCCTGTGCGGCATAGTCTCTTGCAATCGGTTTCTTCCTTTACATGTAATGGATTTCACATACAGAACATTATCATGAAAGTGTCGACCTAGCGCCATGGGGTGTAACTGTCCTCCAAGATTCTTATTATCTGTAGATTCAACATACACGATGAATGGGTCATAATGGGACGGGGTATAGAATTCCCGCCTCTACTTGGACGCTAGAGGAGTTACCGACTTGACTACGCTGTTGGAGAGGTGTTTGATCGTTATTAGTTTGTTGAGCTGTAGAGTTTTGAGGCGATTCCTCGTTCATGGGTATCTCCACTTCCTGATTTACCATTAAATGTTCACCCACGATTTGTCCACCTCTCCCCACTGAAGGCGGCCATCCTACACATGAATAATTAGCAACCGATATAGAATGCGTAAAATCACATAATATCACAACTGTAAAGATATTACTCGAATCACACAAGGCGCACAAGAGAACAACCTGCCTGGTTCACTGACCACATGCAACTCGAAGAATAAGCTTCGTTTGCATTCAAATATCAAATTTTGATGCTATGCAAGTTCCATTTGACAAGGATTTCACGACATAACAGGGAATTTATTTACATTTGCCAATAATAATAAAAGTTAGTGTGGCCTACTATACAACATTTATTCAACTGCAATTCCCTCTCTGTACACTGTCCTGCTCTAAGACCGCGCACACGCCCTGCATACTTCTCATGCTCGATCACGCATGTGATTAAGTGCGTGTCTGTTACTGGTACAGTATATAGGTCAGACCGGAAGAAATTTCGTTACAAGGTATCGGGAACATACCAGGGCTACTACATACAGTATAATAGATTCTCGGCCACAAGTGATCACATGACACACTACAATCAAATGTTTACAAACACAATGACCATGACCTTAATATCTTGAAAACTTTAAATAAAGGCCATTTATTGAATATATTGAATATATACAGGAAAATTTTCATTTATTTAGATCAGAGAAACAATTCGACAGGTAATATAAACGATCTTTCTGAGAAGATTAACATCTTATATGAAGAACTGATTAAAGTGAAAGAAAGAAACATCAAACTTTTAACACGTCATAAGCCCTTCCACTTTTCCTCCATACTCCCCACTCAATGAAGCTACTACTTGCTTGGATTCAGTTAGACCTATACCTCAGCAGAGACAAGTCCTCGATGTATCAGGCCAATAACAAGAAAGTAAGTAACGTAATTTGAATCATATATACGAGGGTCGAGTCATAAGTCAAGGCACCTATTTTTTTTTTCTCGCAAACAGGAGACAACACTGAAAATCTAAGATACGCATTTGGAATTTATGTCAATTAAGTAGTAAAACAACTAATAATTTATGGTCCTTGCTCCGAACATTTAAAAAACCTAAGAAAATGTTCCAAACAATATTTCAAGACACACTGGTGGGCCATAATTTTGCCCAGAAAAAGTTTCCTACATGCCAATAATCTACTAACACGGGTCTCTTGCAGTAAAACTCCATGTCAACCCACTGCAAAAGATCCCACAATCTTGACCATAGGATGCAAGAACCTAAGCAACTACAGTACACTGTTTGTCCGGATCATTAGAAAGAGGTTTAATATATTCAAAATGCTCTTTAGAAGGAAAAAGGAGGAAACATTTTGAAGATGATAGTAAATTTTAAAAATATTTTCTAATTTAAAACATAAACCCAACTGCACAACTACTACAGACGATGGCACTTGAAAAGACACCCATCAACCCTTGAGGTGCAGGAAACACGTTCAAGAAACCAGATGGAAAGAAATGGTGGTTGAGAATCAGGAGAAAGATAAAATATTCTATTCTCTGAGAGAGAGAGACTGGGGGGGGGGGGTTTGTGTTATATTGCATGAGCAAACCAAACCAAACCCCATTGCACTACAGCCCTTGAAGGGCCTTGGCCTACCAAGCGACCACTGCTCAGCCCAAAAGCCTGCAGATTACGAGGTGTCGTGTGGTCAGCACGACAAATCCTCTTGGCCATTATTCTTGGCTTTCTAGACCGGGGCCGCTATCTCACCCTCAGATAGCTCCTCAATTCTGATCACGTAGGCTGAGTGGACCTCGAACCAACCCTCAGGTCCTGGTAAAAATCCTTGACCTGGCCAGGAATCGAACCCGGGGCCTTCGGGTAAGAGGCAGGCACGTTACCCCTACACCATAGCACCGGCTTTATTGCATGAACAGGGAACAGAAAAGGTACCAGAAGTGAAGAGAATGAATAGTAGGTTGATGAAACTAAAATTTGTTGTGTAAAGTAGGATACAGAATTTTATATCTGCCTATGGCCCACAAATTCGATATTACGATGAGGAAAGGGAACAGTTTATTGAAGAACTAGAAGGGACAAAAAATGAAATACCAAAGTGAGAATTTCTCATAATTGAGAAAGATTTAAATGGGCGTGTGGGGCAGGAAAGTGATGGGCATGAAGAACATCGAAGATTTGGGTAGGGTGAAAGAAATTAAGAAAGCAGCAGAATATTGAAGATGAGACAGAGTTTAGAACTAGGGTTTTAAAACACTATTTTTATTTTTAAGACAGAAGAGCATACAATTACGTAAAACTGTGTGAAATATGTTAGCTAGATGGATGATATCCTAGCACCGGAGAGTGAAAAGGCACGAGTAAGGGACTGCAAGGTTATACCAGGAGAAGCATGTGTTATGTGGCACAGGTTGCCGGTAATGGATATCACTAAGAAGGAGATCCAAATAAAATGACTGAAAAGGTTAAGAGAATGGGACCTAAAAGAGGAGGGGAGAAAAATACACTAAGAGGTTCATGGACAGAAGGAGGTATGGGTCAGAGCTACTGGAGTTGATGAGAAGTGTACCCAGATAAAGGAAACATTGATGAATACAAAAGGAAAAGTAGTAGGCATCATAAGTGGTGGAAAGAAGATATAAACAATGTTCTGAGGAGAAAGAAAGCTGCATTTAAGAAGCGGAAATGAGATGAATAGAAGATGACAGGCATATACATATCAACAAAGAGGCTGAAACAAAGGTAAGCAAAATGAACGACGAAGCGACATAAAACACGCTGGGAACCAGGGATGGTGAAGAATGTGTGCATGATCGAGAAGATTTACAAGATGTAAATAGCCTGGCTGGCACAGAGTTTCAAGTACAAAGGAAGAAGTGTGGCAGGCTATCAAGGTATGGGAATTGGTAAAGCACGTGACCATCAGGCGTGAACATCAAATTGGTGAAACTCTTATGAGAAGGAGTGGACTGGGTGCTGGACTTTTGCTGAAGTCTGAGCTGAAGAGAATGTCTGCAAAGACAGGAGAATGAGCTAAATCACACCAATTTACAAGCAGAGAAGTGATTTATTACTATGTAGCAATTATCAAGTTGTTAAGCTAATGGAACACCTAATTACTGGAAATATGGGAAAGAGTAAATGATGCAAGATAGAGAAAGATGATTACTGTAAATGAACATCAGTATGGATTTGTGAAAGGAAAGGGAAAGCTGGATCCAGTATTTATCATCAGACAGTTGCAAGAGACAAGACTGGAAAGAAATCAGAAACTGTATTGTGTTTATTTGAATCTTGAAAAGGATTATTATTATTATTATTATTATTATTATTATTATTATTATTATTATTATTATTATTATTATTATTATTAATTAATGTTATTTGTTTTACGAACCACTAACTACTCTTTTATGGTTTTCCGGAGATGCCCAGGTGCCGGAATTTAGTCCCGCAGGAGTTCTTTTACGTGCCAATAAATCTACCAACACGAGGCTGACGTATTTGAGCACCTTCAAATACCACTGGACCGAGCCAGGATCGAACCTGCCAAGTTGGGGTCAGAAGGCCAGCGCCTTAAATCGTCTGAGCCACTCAGCCCGGCTTTATTATTATTTATTGCAATGGAAGGACAGGATTGGAAAGGACAATCATCATCATCATCATCATCCTAAACCATCTCCACTTTCCCGGGTATGGTATATGAGCCTCCTCCATCTCATCCTGTCCTTGAACCATTCTTCCTCCACCAACTTGTCCCAATCATGACCTCTCAGCAATACATCACTCTTAACTAAATCTATCCATTTCCTTCGTGGCCTTCCCACAGGTCGTCTTCCTTCTACCTTTCTGACAAATTCCTTCCTTGCAGTTCTGTTTACTGGCATCCTCTTCATGTGACCAAACCACTTCAGTCTTGATATCTGAATCTTATAGAGGAGAGAATCATCTATTCCTACTTCTTTAATTTTCTCATTCCTAATCTTGTCTTTGCTGGTTTTCTGGATCATAGTGCGTAGGAATTTCATTTCAGTTGCCTGAAGTTTGGAATTATCTCTATTGGTCAGTGTTGTGGTTTCGAGACTGTATGTAAGAACTGGTGTACAATAGGACTTGTACAATGTCATTTTTGTTTTCATGGGTATTTGCTCATCCCACAGCAGGTGTCTTACCTGGTGGTAAAATTGTGTTGCCTTATTGAGTCGATTGTTCACCTCATGTTTTGCTAGGTTGTCATTTGATATAACGCTACCCAAGTATTTGAAAACTGGAACGCTGTCCAGTTGAGCTTCATTTAACATGACTATTGGTTCTGCTCCTTCCCCATACACTTTCATCACCACCGTCTTGGTCTTGCTGATGTTTAAACCAGATTTCTTAAACTCCTCATTCCAGCTTTGTATTCTCTCTCCCAATTCCTCTTCTGAGTCACTCCAGATCGCATCATCATCTGCAAATGTGAAGGCTTTGATATCTCCATGTTCTTTCCTTTTAATAGATTTCATTACTACATCCATTACAATAATAAACAGAAGTGGTGACAATGAGCTGCCCTGCTGCACTCCTCTCTTTGTTTCAAACCAGTCTGACAAACCACATCCTACTGTTCTCACTATACAACATTTTCACTTTGTCTATGAGGCTGGCTCGCACTTGAAGTTCTTTCATGCATTGCCAAATTCTTTCCCTTGGTACACTATTGTATGCTTTCTCAATGTCCAAAAATATTAGAAATAAAGGCTTGTTCTTCTCCCAGTATTTTTCCATTAGCATCCTAATTGCAAATATAAGGTCTATAGTTGACCTTCCTGGTCTGAAATCATACTGCTCTTCTTCCAAAATTGGCTCAACATTATCTCTGATTCTGGTCTCTATTATTTTTTCCAATATTTTCAGGACATGAGACAGTAGTGTGATACCACGGTAATTAGTACATTTTCGTCGACTTCCTTTCTTGAACAGAGGTACAATGATGCCCATCTTCCAGTCCTCAGGAATAGTATTTTCCTCCACCGAGCTCGATAGCTGCAGTCGCTTAAGTGCGGCCAGTATCCAGTATTCGGGAGATAGTAGGTTCGAACCCCACTGTCGGCAGCCCTGAGGATGGTTTTCCGTGGTTTCCCATTTTCACACCAGGCAAATGCTGGGGCTGTACCTTAATTAAGGCCACGGCCGCTTCCTTCCCAGTCCTAGCCCTTTCCTGTCCCATCGTCGCCATAAGACATATCTGTGTCGGTGCGACGTAAAGCCAATAGCAAAAAAAAGTATTTTCCTCCCATATCTTGTTGAGCAGTCTGTAGAGCCACTGGATTCCTGGAATTCTCGCTGCTTTCAGCATATCTGCACTTAGTTCATACATGCCCACTGCCTTTCCTTTCTTCATGCTCGAGCGCTCTTTCAACCTCAAGCCATGTAATTGGTGGTTCAGTTGTGGTTCCTCGGCTCTCCTCTATCCATTGTTATGTTTTCTGTATCTCCATTCAGCAGCTTTTCGAAATAGATCTTGAGTTCTTGTTTAATTTCTCCCTCTTCTTGTGCCAGAGTTCCATCATCACGTTCTATTGCTTTTATGGTCTCTTGATCCCTTCGCTTGTTTTTCACTACTCTGTATAGCAATGGAAAGGACAAAAATGGAGAAATTATTGCAGGAGATCCCTGACCTGGAAGGTGGTGGTGGTGGTGGTGGTGGTGGTGGTGGTACTTCAACAAAGGAATAAAAGATGTGAATGAAAAACTGCAATTGATGAAAATTAATCCATTTGAAATATTATTTTGCGTTTATGAGCAAAACACAAAGTCAAATATCTTACGTCTAAGAAACAAGAGGTTTAAAAACTTTTCAGTCATTTCTTGCCAATATCAGCTCTTAAAATGTGAACAAGAAGAATAGAAGATTGTCAGAAGTTGGAAACCGAAACAGAAGACAGAGAGGGAGAGACACAGGCAAACAAGACGTTTCTCAATCACAAATGAAGATATTTTCAGAGAAATCCAACTGCTTTAGCAAGGAAAAGCAGCAGGAAGTGATCAAATTACTGGGGAGGTATTAAAGACAATGGGGTGGTACATAGTGCCTTATTTAAAATTTATCTTTGACTATGTCATAAATAATAGTGTAATACCAAAGGAATGGAAGGAATCTATAATAATACCAATTTATAAAGGAAAGGGTGATAAAAGGAAACCAGAGAACTAAAGACCAATTAGTCTGACCAGTATAGTTTACTGGAGAGTTTAATATCAAAGTACATCAGAGGGATATGTGATGATAAAAATTGGTTCATGAGGAGCCAGTATGGATTTAGAAAGAAATTTTCTTGTGAGGCACAAGTGGTGGCATTTCAGCAGGACATATCAGATCAGTTGGATTCAGGAGGCCAGTTAGATTGCATAGCCATACATCTTTCCAAAGCCTTTGATAGAGTGGAACATGGAATATTATTAAAGAAATTGGAGGGAATAGGATTGGACGTAAGGGTTACACGTTGGATAAAAACATTTCTAAATTCAAGGGTTCAGAAAGTCAAAGTAGGAAATAATGTATCGCAGGAAGAGAAAGTTTGGAAGAGAATTGCACAGGGTAGTATAATCGGTCCGTTACTTTTCTTAATATACGCAAATGATTTAGGGAATAATATAACATTAAAAATAAGATTGTATGCAGATGACATAATTGTTTATAGGGAAATAAATAACATTGAGGATTGTTCAGAATTACAAAGGGACCTTGAGAGTATCCAACAATGGGTTGAAGAAAATAATATGAAGGTTAATGGAGGCAAATCAACTGTTACAACATTTACAAACAGGAGTTTTAAAACTGAATTTGAATATACTTTGGATCAGGTAGTTATCCCAAAAGATGACAAGTGCAAATACCTAGGTGTGAGATTTGAAAGTAATTTGCACTGGAAGGGTCATATGGATGACATTGTTGGGAAAGCATACAGATCGTTACATGTCATAATGAGGCTACTTAAAGGATCCAACAAAGAATTAAAAGACAAAAGTTACTTAAGTATGGTTTGTCCATTATTGGAATATGCAAACAGTGTTTGGGATCCTCACCAAGAATACCTAATAAAAGAAATAGATAGTGTCCAGAAGAAAGCAGGAAGATTTGTAATAGAGGATTTCAGGAGAAAAAGTAGTGTATCAGAAATATTAAAGGAACTTGGGTGGGAAACTTTAAGTAAGAGAAGGGAGTAAACTAGACTTATAGGATTATATAGAGCCTAGACAGGAGAAGTAGCATCGGGAGATATCCGTGAGAGGCTTTAGTTGGAAAATAATTATATCGGCAGGACTGACCACAAGTATAAAATTAAAAGGAATTTTAGCAGAAGCGATTGGGGTAAATTTTCGTTCATTGGGAAGGGCGTGAAGGAGTGGAACAGTTTACCAGGGGTAGTGTTTGATCCTTTTCCAAAATCTGCACAGATATTCAAGAAGAGAATAAACAGCAACAGAGAAAATAAATGAAATGTTAGAGGGCATTCAACCAGTGCCGGTTATTGTAAATAAAAAAATGTGTGAACAAATTAATTCCATCCCCTGGTCTAAGGAGTTTGGACAGCCAAAGTAGGGGACCCGTTGTATAGTATTATTTGAAATAATTCCACATACTAATTCCACATACTGTATATGAGTTGACTATATTTGTAAGTACAGGAGATATTATAAGTAGAATTTTGTAAACAATATAAATTTATTAAGGATGAGCTGTGTGTTTAATAGAAAAAATTGTTGGCGTAAATTGTATAATATTGTATACTAGGAAAATTTTCTTCTCTTGTTAATTTAAAATTTAGTGCTTGACAATAATGTATTTTAGTGTACCATTTGCCACCGAGGTAGACACCTCATTTGCAAATAAAGAGATTTTGATTTTTGATTTGATATTTATTTTTAAAATTATGCAACAGGTTTGTTAGAGTATCTAGAATAGTGCTGTCTACGTATCTGAAATTGTATTAAAGTATTTTGCCTGAATGAAATTCCTCAAGACTTGTCAAGGAAATGCAAATTTAAAACACACTGTAATGAAATTGATCTTGTATGACTTAATAGATATTGTCAGTGAAAACAAAATTTCACACAAGGCAGTGCAAAAATTTTCAAAAACTGACGTAATGTGTTTGCTTGTAAACCACGATATTATGAAGAAAAGAAGCTCTCTCACAACTATACTAGAAACAGACTTCATACTGGCTTAGTTTCACAAATCTCTGCAGCAGTTTTAAGAAGAAACTTATCTTTTAACTATTCACATAAATACTCTTGTGACATCTAGCATTCTTATATTGGGAGTAACACTTAACCCACCCCATGCAATGAATTTCAGCATAATCTACACAGGTAGCGTTGTATGAATATTATCAGAATGCTGAACAAGTAACGTTATGTACAACTTTCTTAGCAAGATTAAAGATGGCACTTGAGAGGAGGATGTTTAAGCCCAACAGCTTATATGCCAGTACTCAGAATTAAATTTATTTACAATGTATATTGCTACTTCAATACACAAATCAGTGAATAATGAAAATATGTAGCTCAATTTAAAATAGCAAACATTACGAACAAATAATACAGACCCCCCTCCCTCTCTGTGTTATGTTATGCAGGTATGAGATGCATTGCCCATGCAAACAAGTATACATTAAGACAAGAAATGCACAAATAAAATAATTGTGATCAAGGCAGTGGTAACAAAACTTTATAACAATACATGCTGGCTTTCAAAGCAAGTTAAAAATAATTATTGCAACATATAAAAAATTAACAGAATTTGAGTAAGATAAAGCTTACAATTTTAATTATTGATATTTACTTATCTTCCAAAGTGCTTCAATTTCTACACAGCTGCTTCAATCACTTTTGAGTCTGTAAGACCTTGGCTTCATCCAGACAACACATTCAGAATAATCAACATCAGTTCAAAACTTCCAGCAGGTCTTGTGCAGTACTGACAGAATTAAAATGATCTTATCCAAATAACCGAAACATGTACCAAAATTGTGATCCATAGTCGTTTCTGAGATAGCATGTCACATTAAGGGAGAAGTATTTAAAAATCTGATGCTCTATCATGTGCAATAATGGTATGAATAAGTGTAGTTAATCCTCTATAATGGAACCCAGATTTTTCACAACAAAGCATATGTGCATACACATCTGAGTGTGCACACATACAGTACATGCACTTACTGAATAATTTCATGTATTACATTTGTTTTATACAATTACTCCTACAATTACATCTAGCATTAGGATTACAATTCATCGTGAGTCTTGCGTGTACTTATGCTCTACTTAAACTAGTTTTAAAACTTGAATGGGTTCAGTTTAAAGTTCAAGGTAGAAATTCCAATTTCATGACACTTAATGTGGTAGTTACACCTATGTATGTCAACTAGTGAATAACATGTATTCCACTTCAAAGTTAATAATTTTGAATCATTCCATTATATTTCCAAACAAGCAAACTAGCACAATGATAACACAGATACTGTGAAAACTGAAAATCAGCATTTTCATTCATTTAGGAACTATGAAATGTGTATATACTCTATAAAAAATAGAACACAAAACCTTAAAAAGATTATCTGAAGTTTGAAAAGTTAGTTAGCATCAGCATTTAAACAGAACTTCATATGGCTTCTTCAACAATACTACGAGATAATAAGAGCACATTGTGCAACATTCTGCCAGTGTAATTCTCAAAATCTGACAAATACACAACACTAAGAGCTTAAGCCGTGGAGATGAAATAAACATATATAGCAGCGAATTTAATATTTACTTGTCCAAATACAAATAACTTGTTGAATAAAAAATTTACAAAACCTTTTTTTAAATCTGTAATACTCAAAGTGCTGCAATATCATTATATGAAATGAAATGTCGTATGGCTTTCTTTAGTGCCGGGATATCCCAGGACGGGTTCGGCTCGCCAGGTGCAGGTCCTTCTATTTGACACCCGTAGGTGACCTGCGCGTCGTGATGAGGATGAAATGATGATGAAGACAGCACATACACCCAGCCCCCGTGCCATTGGAATTAACCAATTATGGTTAAAATCCCCGACCCGGCCGGGAATCGAACCCAGGACCCTCTGAACCAAAGGCCAGTACGCTGACCGTTCAGCCAACGAGTCGGACATATCATTATATAATGTAGTAGTAGTAGTAGTAGTAGTAGTAGTAGTAGTAGTAGTAGTAGTAGTATATTTCTTTAAACAGATGAGTTCTCAAGACCTTCATATATCTATCTGAACGCTGTATTACAAATTTCAGGAATCACTGCCGTTTTGATGTGAGGTCGCTGGCGAAAGTGTTCACATATTCAGTGATCTCCAATTGGTTTATGAAGGCTAAAGTGTTTACAAGAAGCACATGAAGGTGGAGCATATGATGTGACATGTATGTGTTAGGAGTAGGTGCCCATAGGAGTGGAGCAAGGATGGGATCAAGACAAGAAAGTCACCTACAAAGACAGTCAGCCAGCATAAAATATAATTCCCCCCTCCCTAGTACATGTAAGGTTGTTCACTTCAAACGCAGTCAGTCTGAAAAATGTGAAATTTTATAGAATGGTCAAAATACAATAATATCAGTAATAATTCTTTCTCAGTCCCATTAATTATTCTCAAAATGTCACTTTTGTTCCAGGGAAATTACAATTCTCCTTCACTAAATTAAATTTTCATTCCCTTTAATTATTCTCAAAGAGTCACTTTTGTTCCAGGGGAATTACAATTCTCCAAAGTGCATTAAATTTTGTACAGTTGGAATTTATATCTTCTCTTCACAATCAAGAATGATACGGGAACCACTGACGTGTGAAATTCGGCAAGACCGATTTTCTTAGGACATGGTCGTCACTTCCCCGGGCTTTGAATTTGTGTTCCATCGTAATAATAATAATAATAATAATAATAATAATAATAATAATAATAATAATAATGTTATTGATTTTATGTCCCAGCAACTACTTTTACGGTTTTCTGAGACGCTGAGGTGCCGAAATTTTGTCCTGCAGGAGTTCTTTACCAACACACAAGGCTGGCGTATTTGAGCACCTTCAAATACCAACTGGACAGAGCCAGGATCGAACCTGTCAAGATGAGCTTGAAAGGCCTGCACTCTATCATCTGAGCTACTCAGCCTGGCTAGCTCATCCTTTTCAGTCCCATCACACTCTGGGGCAATATTTTGGATAGAATTCTCAATCTAACGCACAGCTATTGCTGCTCATGCACTTGCTTTATTGAGAGGTAAAATTTAAACCTCTGTTATTAACAAAATTTAGCACATTAAAAATTATATTCCTGCTCTGAGAATGTATAATGTCCCTTGATATGGTTCTCCGAGGCAGTGTCTCCATCATTCACTAGACAGTGAATTACAACTTGACTGCATTAAGTGAAAGCACTCCGAGTCATGTCCAGAGGTACAACAGATCGAGTATCATTAATGAGTACGTATCCTTCCATCTGAAACCTCAGTTAACAAAATGCGCACTTCAGTAGCATGAATTTGTTGGCTGTGTAAGGCAGCACCAGACACCCGAATACAGTTTGCAATATACCCACCAGGCTCATATGGTCTTTCTCATGCATAGCTTGCAAATGAATTGCCACATCACACATCACCTTGCATTAGCAGTGCCATTGGGCAGCATAGTAACTCCCCAGAGCAAGAGCAACCTAAACAAACAATGTTTTCACAGGTCTCCACTGGCAATGATTCATGCAACAGGTAGTAGATTCCTGAATACCAATGCAGATTGTTGTCCTTCCATTCATTCCTAATGTTCTTCTGAATCTGTGATATGCATTACCTCTTTAACTATCCAATAGACGGATATCGTACATCACAGCTCTCAGAATTTTGCTTTTTAAGCTGAAAATTGGATGGGTGAAAATGCTCATATTAAAACAAAATAACTTTATCAGCAAAGTCTACACAAAACCTTCTAAAATGAAAGTGACTGTTAAATATCTAAGTGGATATGTTAATGTAATTGCAGAACAATTTGCAATTATCAAATTCTTACACATCCAGATTCGAGTTCAAATTAATTTCATGGAGGACTTAAATACCATTCATAACATTGGTAAAAAGAATGGATACAATAGGAATTTTATTTTTTATTGAAAAAATAATAAAGTAAAACATCGTCATTTGTCTAACTCATCTAGAGAAAAGCAGCAAAAACTACTATCTCTAATTTTACTTTTGACAGTGATGATATATATATATATATATATATATATATACACCAAATAAATATCTAATATTTTTATGAAGTATGATCATAGAATAGCCTATTACAATAATAATAATAATAATAATAATAATAATAATAATAATAATAATAACAACAACAACAATAATGCCATCATTTTCTATAATGCACATTCACTCAACAAACAGAATAAGTTTTCAAAAGCAGGAGTGTATAAACACAAATGCAGTAAGTGTGAAGCCTCATACATTGGTCAAACGGATAGAAGATTTTCGACATGCTATTTGGAACATGTCATTGCTAGCTCTTTCAGACCGTGTACGCACAAATGTGCAACTCCCCCTCTCCATCAGGACCTTCCCCCTTCCCTCTCGTTCCTTTCCATTTGAATCTCACAACAGTTAGTCTGAAGAACACACAACAATAGGCCACACACCTCAAGCTGTATTGAGAGGTAAGTCTCATATAACCTATGCCATCTAACTAACACATTCTCTCATTCAATTCATTAATTTAATTTTATCTAATTTATTCAGGTTAACTTCATGGGCACCACAATGAATTGCAAATTTTATACCAGACACAATGTATCTGTCTTAACCACATCTTCATGTGCCGTCCTGACAATGTCCAACATCATTTCAGCATGATTTAACAAGCACCACGAGAGCATCTCATTTTATTACCTTGATTGATGATGAAACAACATCTAACAGTTCTCCATTAGAAGTGGTTATTTACAGTGGTGTCCAATGGCTTGCATGGCTAACACCACTCAAATAGGTTTGGTTATGAACTACAGGATCAACTTTTACCAGTTCCCATTTACTATTGAATTATTAATGATTAGATGTTCTGTGTATATAAATTAATACTTGAAATATTCTCAATGATGAGCATACTCAAGAAGTTAGAACCTAGTTTATTTTCAAATTTAATCATTATTTCATCCCAGTTTTTTAATGTCAATTTGTATATATTTGTTTCATTTGTTTTATGTCAATTGTGTGCATGTACATTTGTTTAGTTATTAGATGTTTTACATTAAGGCTGAAGATGGCCAGCCCCGGCCGAAACTAGTCCCTAATTAATTAATGTAAATTAGAATATTACATAATGTAGTATTTGAAAGGTGGACCATTACTACATTAATTTAATAATTATGTTGTATTTACAATTCAATACGAATCAGAATCATGAAGTTTATAACCTATGATATAATACTATTAGCAATGTCACACATGACAAAATTTGACTAGTGGACTTCATATTCACTAATTATAGTATTATAGCTGCCTTTGTGGATCAGTGGTAGAGTGTCAGCCTCCGGATCCCAAGATAGCAGGTTCAAACCCGGCAGAGGTAGTTGGATTTCTGAAGAGCGAAAAAAAGGCCATTCGATAATCCATGACGTATGATGTCGGCATGTAAAACAAGATCTCTGGTGACAAATTTGGTGTTTACCCGACAAAATTCATTAAAATCTCAGCCATAAACGCCCAAGAGAGTTTCGGTTTACTCGGTTTGCCATCTAGTAGGCCTAGAGTAAAACAGAATGTCAAAATTGAGGAGCAGGCAGCCAGATGGCGTCAAACTGAAATGTCTGCACACGGTAGCTGGGGCCATACGATTATTATTATTATTATTATTATTATTATTATTATTATTATTATTATTATTATTATTATTGTTGTTGTTGTTGTTGTTGTTGAAAATGAAAACCTACAACCTGTTTTCCAGTCATTGACCGGGTCAGGGATGTAATGAATGAAGCAGATATAGGCTATTAGTACGATGGGGTCACCACTCTCAAAGTGATTTTTATTAATGACTGATAGATGGAATGGAGAGTGTTGCTAGAATGAAAGTTGACAGGGAAAACCGGAGTACCCGAAGAAAAACCTGTCCTGCCTCCGCTTTGTCCAGCACAAATCACACATGGAGTGACCGGGATTTGAACCACGGTATCCAGCGGTGAGAGGCTGATGCGCTGCCATCTGAGCTACGGAGGCTCTGTTGTTGTTGTTGTTGTTGTTGTTGTTGTTACTATAGTATCATACACTGAGAGATTTTTTGCCTCTTTTGTAAAATAATTTTTAATATGATTGTATATTATATTTTTAAAGAGTTAATTTGATTGTATTTGCACTATATAGTGTCAATTTTAATCTATGGCTGACGATGACCCATAATGGGGTCGAAACCGGTCCCACTGTATAAGTGATTCGACATCATATTAAATGGTATTTAATAGGTAGGCCTTCATTTTAATTTCTTATTAATGTGCAGTTGGAGACAATTCAAAACAACTGTAATAGATACAGGAAATCGTCATCTGATACAAGAATACAAGAGAGTTTTTAAAAAACACATGGACTGATGAAATCCTTGATTTGATCGATCAACAGAGGCTGGTAAAAACCACGAACCGGGATAAGTATAAGGAACTCCAGACCAAAATCTGCAAAATGATTAAAAGGGCAAAAACTGAATAGCTGGGTAATCAGTGTAAAGACGTAGAAGAATATGAATCTGAGCATGACAATTTGAACATGCACAAAAAGGTTAAAGAAACTGCAGAGTTACATACCAGAAGGACAAATGGACTTTTAGAAAACAATCATGGGAAGGTTATCAATGAACATAAAGAAAAACTGGGAAAGTCTATGTGACCAATCTTTTCCATGATAATAGGGGACCATGTCCTTCTGTTTGTAATACAGATGAAAGGCGCCAGGAAGTAAAATATGCACTCAAGAATTGCAAAAACAGAAAAGCACCTGGGACCTGATTGTATACATTTACAAATGTTAAAAATACTTTTTAAAAAAAAGAACAATCATAGCAATGGATCCCCTTCTGACTGGTTGAAATCAACTGTCATCCCTATTCCAAAGAAAGCAATAGCTAAATCTCATGGAGATTACAGAATCATAAGCTGGCAAGACCTGGTGTTTACAGTGCGCTACGTCTTCTGGTATGGGCTGGAGCAATTTTGTTACTTCCACTGATCTGTCTCAGCCTTATCCTTGGCTTTGACAATATGAAAGTGACCAAAGTATGAGCAATGCTAGTAATGCCATTCCTTACACTGCCAGTCCCTGCTATGAATGGCTTGAAAATGTTGGTCATAGAGTCAGTTGGTGCATGCATTTCAATGGGCTTGGCAGACTGATATGCAATAGCACCTTCTGGCTCAATGAGGAAAGCAACGGGGAAACTACCGTACTCCTCATTTCCCCCGTACGCCTTTTCAGTCACGCCTAGGCCACCTACGACAGTTAATGGTGGAGTTGTTTACGATCCAACCAGCCTTTGGGCTGAGGACTGAACATATATACAAGCCTAATGAGCCATGTTCCAAAATCTTTCTTTTGCAGGTAGTTCATGAATGTCTTACTCAAAATTAGTTTTGGCAGGCTAAAGAACTGAACAGTTATGAAACGAAAGTAATATGAGTATATGCAAGAATATACAAGAAATGTGAATCATACATAGGTAGTGCCCAGTTTGGATTCCGTAATGGATTTGGCACCAGAGAGGCATTGTGGGGTTGCAGGTTTTGGTGCAAAGATGCATAGATATGTCTGTGGATGTATATGCTTGTTTTATCAATTATGAGAAAGCTTTTGACCATGTAAACCATGAAACATTGCTGCATGTACTACATGATATTGGCATGGATGGTAGAAATATCCGAATTATTGTCAACCTGAATTGGAATCTGACCACATCAGTTAAGGTTGACAACACAAACACCTGTGCTATTGAAATAAAGCAAGGAGTGAGGGAAGGTTGGGTTCTATCTCCACTTCTCTTTGATTTCTACTTTGAAAGAATATTTTCTGAAGCACTGGAAGGCAAACAGGACGGCATCGTTGTTAATGGGATAACAATAAACAATCTGTGATATGCAGATGATACTGTTCTGCTTGCAACAAGCACTGAAGATCTGCTGACATTACTGAACTGTGTGGTCAAACACAGTGCTGTAGCAGGTCTGCATTTAAACAAGAAAAAAACCAAAGTAATGGTCATAAGCAAACACGTCATTCAATCTGTTAACTTGACAGTAGCTGGCACATCACCGGGGCAAGTCCAATGGTTTAAGTATCTCAGCAGCGGACTTATCACAGCTGGAACAATGCTGTTGAAACTAGGGCCCAGATTGAATAGGCAAGAACTGCATTCAAGAGAACGAGCTAACTTCACTGTGTAACAGGGACTTCAAGATCAATTTCAGTCTCCATTTACCTTGGTGTATTTTCTGTCTTATGTTATTGTGCAAAAACACTGTAACAGACAACACCACCGAAAAAAATTTGATCCGTTGAGACGTGGTACTACTGATCCTGTATTGACAGAATACGTAACACTGAAGTACTACAATGCCTGAACAAAGAGCCAGAGGTCATGTACAACATCAAAAAGGAAAAAAAACTTGAGTACTTTGGCCATATCACTCGAAATGATAAATATAGACTCCTTCAGCTTATCTTACAAGATAAAACTGAAGGAAGGAGAAGATCTCAGCTATGGAATCTACAAGAATGGTATGGGCTCAGTACCCCCACTCTTTTCCGAGTTGCCGAGAACAAGAACCAGATCGCCCTGATGACAGCTGACATCCAGCGAGGATATGGTACAACAAGAAGTTGACTAATAATGAGCAGAAAAGAAAATTGTCATCGTGGCCTAAAAATATTCCAACACACAGCCTCCTCTGTATTACCTTAACTTTGCTGTGGAACAGTAAATAAGATTAAAGATCCTCTGTAATTGGATATATAAAGCTTCCAATGTTTACATTTGCAGTTAGAACAGACAACTTGCTGAGTGTACAACTGGTTCAGGTCTAATAGCATTCCAGAAATAAGAGATTACATTTTTCATCTTCTGAATGGAAAAGTTACAAAAATGAAATTAGATGAAAAAAAAATTAACCATCTTGATCAATCTTGCAAGGAATTTGCACAGCAAAGAGTTCTACATTCACGCAAATTCAGCCATCACAAAACAGTAGGCCCTTCTCTTTCCAAGGCAACAAGGAAAAATAAGGCACAAATGTTACTTTTAGGTGGAGTGTGTTTTTAAGCACTTAGCATAACAACTTTCAACTGCAGAGGTGGGCAGTGAGGTTTTTCAGCCAATCTTAATAAATTTTCCATTCACATTTTTATAGCATTCTCATACTGCCACCTAATCTTAGTTAAGTGTATTTTGTGCAACAGTACTTTTAATATAAAAATAATACTAAAGAAGATACGTAGGTGGACCAAAAGGTTAGTTGCACTAACGCGCCGCAGCAGCGCGTTGTGTGTCGCAAACATGGGCACAGCAGAAAAAGGGACAGACACTGCCCACACGTCTGTTAGGCAGGTCGCTGTGGTGTCTCGTCTAGTATTGTGTGAATAGCGGCCAAATGCAATGGCGTGTCAACTGGACGTTCACTCCAAATATGAGGTGCGTGCGAAAATCCGATTCCTATGGGCCAAAAGGAAGAATTGCACGGACATTCATCGTGAAATTAGTGCTGTGTATGGGGAGCAGGCCATTTCCTGGCAAGGTATCGTAAAGTGGTGTCAGCAATTCAAAGCCGGACGCACGTATATCACGGACAACCATCACGAAGGCAGGCCCGCAACGTCCAGGACCCGTGCAAAGGTCAACAGTGCGAATGCGATCATTTGACAGAACCGGCACATTAAACTGAGAGAAATCGCGATGCAGCTGAACATGTCGTATGGCTATGTGTTCACCATTGTTAATGGTAATTCTAAATTCCCATGGAGGGAATTAGATATTTTTCCACCAATAGAGCATATCAGACTGTGCCACATAAGAGGCTTCTGATAAGTTCACCTGCATACACCCCAGCATAAGTGGGTAGGGTCTGACACATCCCACTCTGACGAGTCTAGTGTCAGGCCTAAGACGAAATGCTGGTTAATATATATATATATTTTTTTTTTTTTTTTTTTTTTTTTTTGCTAGTTGCTTTACGTCGCACCAACACAGATAGGTCTTATAGCGACGATGGGACAGGGAAGGGCTAGGAGTAGGAAGGAAGCGGCCGTGGCCTTAATTAAGGTACAGCCCCAGCATTTGCCTGGTGTGAAAATGGGAAACCACGGAAAACCATTTTCAGAGCTGCCGACAGTGGGGTTCGAACCTACTATCTCCCGAATACTGGATACTGGCCGCACTTAAGCGACTGCAGCTATCGAGCTCGGTGCTGGTTAATAGAGCAAACGACTGAAAAGCCATACATCTAATTTTTGATCTGATTCACCATTGTTCACGAGGACCTTGGATATCGTAAGTTGTGTCAAAGACGGGTCCCACGTCTTCTCACCGATGAGCACAAGGGACAACGTTACCAATCCTCCCTGGCATTTTTGCAACGCTATGCCGCAGACGGCAATGGGTTTCTGCGGCACAAGTGACGAAACGTGGGTCCAACACTTCACCCCCCGAAACGAAGCGAACATCAATGGAATGGGTGCACCCCTCATCACCACAACGAAAGAAGGCCAAGGTTCAACCTTCAGCCGGTAAGGTTATGGTGACAGTGTTCTTTGACATGGAGGGTTTGCTGCACGTGGAATTCATGCCGAAAGGGACTACGATCAACGCGTTGTCATATTGTCAAACGTTGACCGGTTGCATAAAGCGATTAAAGAAAAGCGCCGAGGGAAATTGAACGCCGGTGTGATTTTGTTGCACGATAACGCAACACCTCACAAGGACTGCCAAACGAGAGAACTGCTTGCAGCGTTTCAAGTGGGAGGTCTGGCAACATCCACCCTACAGTCCCGACCTAGCGCCATGTGACTCATCTGTTCGGTAAGCTCAAAACGGAGCTCGGTGGTCGAAGTTTCCAGACCAATGAGGAGGTGAAGGCCACTGCCTCCGAGTGGTTGCAGAACACTGGAGGAAATTTCTATGCATCCGGTATCGACAAGTTGGTTGTGCGTTCGCAGAAATGTTTGGAGTCTCTTGGAAACTATGTGGAAAAGTGACGTTACAGTGTATGTCGTTATAGTCATGTTGCTGTTGTATAGGTGTATAACTGGGAAGTGCAACTTATTTTCTGATCTGCCCTCGTATTAAGCTGCACTTTTAACATAAAAATAATACTAAAGAAGTTATTAAACTATGCAAGTTTGTAGTTTTACTAATGTATCAGCCTCCTATCAATCGATTTACCAGCATATAAAAGAACTCTGGTGGGACAAAAATTTGACACTGTGGTATCTCCGAAAACCGTACAGGAGCAGTTAGTGGGATATAAAATTAATATTACTATTAACTACCGCATGGTCACCTCATAAACATAATTCAATTTTGCTTGTTATATTTGTTTGTTTGTTTGTAAGACTCTCCAAGCAGCTACCCTAGTAGAGTATACTAAAAATCATTTACATATTTAAAGAAGAGTCACATATATTTATTATCTGACCAAAAATATAGGTTTGGCCTAATAAAACTGAATGGTGCGCAATATATTTTACAAGAAAATAATATATCCTTAAGTCGAAAAAGGTTTAAACCTGGTTAGTAGATCCTGCTTGGAAACGTAAGGCTAGATGTATCATGTACGCTGAACCTTGCAGAGTGTCTAAGTATAGCCACAGAGTACTTTATAATGCAGGTGATGATTCTGTCTTGCAATTCTTTTTCCAGTTTGTATTTCATCCCCCATGTTACCAACATCCTCACGCAAAGGAACAGGCCTGTCACAATAATCTACTTCAGACTGTATGAGGTGGTGATTATTATTTTAAGAGGAAATAACAGACTGCATGACTGAAGGAAATAAAAAAGGGCAGTTAAAGGCCTTTGACAACATGGGGCATGAACACTTAAGAATGCCCTCTCATCCCTTGCCCTACCATCAGAACTTACTGGCCTAATAATGGCACTACAAACCAATTAATACCACTCAAATAGAACCCCATCACAAGAAGACCCTTTTATAAAATTTAGGCTAGAGATTGAAAATAAAAAGCTTCAATTTCTGGATTTGACTATCAAAAGGAAAGAAACAACCTCTCATTCTTGATTTTCAAAAAGCCAACTCGAACTTTAAATACTATTCGGAAAGATTCACACCACCATGAAGTACACAGAAGAAGTTCTTTTCTAAGCATGTTGTCTTTGAGTCACGTAGCTATCAGCTTGCATTCAGGAGATAGTGGGTTTGAACTCCATTGTCAGCAGCCCTGAAGATGGTTTTCTATGCTTACCCGATTTTCACACTAGACAAATGCTGAGGCTGTACCTTAGTTAAGGCCACAGTCGCTTCCTTTCCACTCCTATCCCATCACTGCCCTAAGGCCTTTCTGTCAGTGTGACATAAAGCAAATTGTGAAGTGATGTCATGTTAGAATTTGGCTCACAATCTAGATTAGAAATTATATACTACTACCTCTCCTACTCTGCCGCCCAATATTCTGATGGTGTATCTAACAGAAGTTTAAATCTCGTTAATCAACCAGATGATGCATTAAATTAGTCTGCAAATGCAGACTTTGCCTGGCGCATATTACACAAGTTACCCACTTGCCTTCTGCTTATTTCTGTTGAAATCATTCTAAATTTATCCAGTTCTCTGCTGGATGATGTTTTCATTAATTTCTGCTTTGACAAACCCCTGAATGAGTCGGAGCAACTCATAAAAATTATAGTTTTGTCTTTGTTTTCTTGACATCCTGATAGCTGCAACCATGCCGTAAGTCTGAGGATACTTTGTAGAAC
The DNA here is from genome assembly GCF_040414725.1 of Anabrus simplex. Taxonomy (NCBI): domain Eukaryota; kingdom Metazoa; phylum Arthropoda; class Insecta; order Orthoptera; family Tettigoniidae; genus Anabrus; species Anabrus simplex. Next base: position 494,845,376 of record NC_090265.1, read on the forward strand.
TGCCTTTCAAGTTTACACATTATTTCCAGCTTCTGTCCTATCACTAACTAACATTTTTTTGGTACCAACAGAAACCAATGAATAATACTGTGTACTGTTAGCACTTGCTTACTAAACTGTATTCCAGCACAATGAAGGCCAATACTCTGTACGTCAACTGTTTAAGAGGTAAAAGGCTGCGAGCCACTAGTGACTTAAAAAGTTTTTGGGCTTGGAACTTTTCTCAAGTTGTTGATTTTTATTTTTTGGTGATCCATCGTGGATAATCCACCCGCAAATAATTAAGTCTACTGTATAAGGAAATCTAAAATTAGATTTGCAGATGATACTGTTATTATATCTGAGCCTGCAAAGTATCTGAAGAAATTACTGAAGGGTACGGATACAGTCTAGAAAGAGCATAAGAACAAATACATCTAAATCTAAAACAAAACTACAGGAGTATGGTCGAAAGATGTCATATGATACAAGAAAATCTCCATCAGGAAATGAATATTGCTATTTCAATAACAAAATGTGAAATGAAGGCAGCAAGACATAAAATTAAAAAAAAAAAAACTAGCCCAAGAAACGAAGGCTTCTTAAGAAAAGAAAACTATTTGGGATGAGCATGATTAGCCACAGTAGAAAGATTTTCCCCAAAACGGTTGTGAGGAGTGTAGCAATGGATGGAGATGAAACTGACAATAACTGGTGCAGAAAGACAATAGCCTTACAGGTATGTTACCACAGAATGTTGAAGGTAAGTTGGGTAGTTACATCACAAAACACAGAGATGCTGAATTAAGGTGGAGAAAAGAAAATTATTTGATGTAATTTGACCAGAAGAAGAGAAGTTGGTAGGACACATCTTCAGACACCCATGACACCAAGACACATGGCTAGTGCATTTAGCCGAGGCCTAGGACCTAGGAAAGGTTTTCTTTCCCCTCCCCGAAGTGGAGGGGTGGGTTAACTAGAAAGTAACGTCTTCTCTCTGGCTAGGATGCCACTGCATAGGCTACTTATTATTAACTATACGGAGGTGGGGATAAATCTTAAATTACAAGGAAACTTATCTCGCAAGAAGAGGTAATGAATGCTTGAGACGACATTTATTTATTTGAAGAGGTGTTATTTTATCGTTATTATCTCCCCTTATTTTGGTAAATATTCTGAGGGGAAAAAAAAGTGATTTCATGCATGTTTTTTCACCCTGAAAACATTTTAAAAATGTACGTGTTGCAGATCCAAGATATAATGAGTTAGATACAAGTATTACAATAGGAACCCAAGGGGCAAGCGGGAGCAGTGAACGTGTGCACACAAGAGAGGTATACTTAGAGCCACAGGTAGTGCCACTGCACTATGAGAGACTTTGTCTCTTTTACAAAAACTGATGCCTGCTGGCCATCAGATGATACAGATTATGATTCCCTAAGGAAACCTGAAATACACTGACTGACAGAGCAAATGCAACACCAAGAAGGAGTGGTCAGAACTTTATGCCAATTGCAGGGTAGACTGACGTCACTGAGGTATGCTCATGATGTGAAATGCGCCGCTGTGCTGCGCACGTAGCGAACGATAAATGGGACACGGCGTTGGCGAATGGCCCACTTCGTACCGTGATTTCTCAGCCGACTGTCATTGTAGAACGTGTTGTCGTGTGCCACAGGACACGTGTATAGTTAAGAATGCCAGGCCGCCGTCAACGGAGGCATTTCCAGCAGACAGACGACTTTACGAGGGGTATGGTGATCGGGCTGAGAAGGGCAGGTTGGTCGCTTCGTCAAATCGCAGCCGATACCCATAGGGATGTGTCCACGGTGCAGCGCCTGTGGCGAAGATGGTTGGCGCAGGGACATGTGGCACGTGCGAGGGGTCCAGGCGCAGCTCGAGTGACGTCAGCACGCGAGGATCGGCGAATCCGCCGCCAAGCGGTGGCAGCCCCGCACGCCACGTCAACCGCCATTCTTCAGCATGTGCAAGACACCCTGGCTGTTCCAATATCGACCAGAACAATTTCCCGTCGATTGGTTGAAGGAGGCCTGCACTCCCGGCGTCCGCTCAGAAGACTACCATTGACGCCACAGCATAGACGTGCACGCCTGGCATGGTGCCGGGCTAGAGCGACTTGGATGAGGGAATGGCGGAACGTCGTGTTCTCCGATGAGTCACGCTTCTGTTCTGTCAGTGATAGTCACCGCAGACGAGTGTGGCGTCGGCGTGGAGAAAGGTCAAATCCGGCAGTAACTGTGGAGCGCCCTACCGCTAGACAACGCGGCATCACGGTTTGGGGCGCTACTGCGTATGATTCCACGTCACCTCTAGTGCGTATTCAAGGCACGTTAAATGCCCACCGCTACGTGCAGCATGTGCTGCGGCCGGTGGCACTCCCGTACCTTCAGGGGCTGCCCAATGCTCTGTTTCAGCAGGATAATGCCCGCCCACACACTGCTCGCATCTCCCAACAGGCTCTACGAGGTGTACAGATGCTTCCGTGGCCAGCGTACTCTCCGGATCTCTCACCAATCGAACACGTGTGGGATCTCATTGGACGCCGTTTGCAAACTCTGCCCCAGCCTCGTACGGACGACCAACTGTGGCAAATGGTTGACAGAGAATGGAGAACCATCCCTCAGGACACCATCCGCACTCTTATTGACTCTGTACCTCGACGTGTTTCTGCGTGCATCGCCGCTCGCGGTGGTCCTACATCCTACTGAATCGATGCCGTGCGCATTGTGTAACCTGCATATCGGTTTGAAATAAACATCAATTATTCGTCCGTGCCGTCTCTGTTTTTTCCCCAACTTTCATCCCTTTCGAACCACTCCTTCTTGGTGTTGCATTTGCTCTGTCAGTCAGTGTATTTGTCCTGATAGAGTAAATTCAGAATTTCAATATAACTGGTTCATTATTGGAAATAATTTTTCCAGCTAACTCATTCTTGGTTTCCAGCTTTGCCAGGTTGTACTAGGCAAGTGTCTTGGTAGGTGTACTGGTTACCAACTGATGAGCCCAAATAGACAAACTGAGGTGAAATGCTGGCAACCAAGAATAAGTTAGCTGGAAAATTTATAATTTCCAATAATGGACCAATTATATAGGAATTAATTATCCATGTTCCACATAAAATTTCAATCCTCTTCCATTTGTGCCCATGGTGTCAACTATTGTGACATACATGAAACATATTTTGTTAACATTCTCTAACGTTTTATGGAAAAATCATGAACAGGTGATGGTACCGATTCGAACACTAATAAATATATTACATTTGTAGACACTAAAAGTATCCATTTTATAGAGATCTGTGAGCGGTAAATACAATTACTTGAAAAGACATTTTCCAAAAGTAAGCGAAGCACCTTAACTTCACAGAGGATATAAAGCATCTGAGAAAAAGGAGTTCAGTGCAAAACTACCAATTCAGAAGAATAAATCACGAGAAATGGTGTGTGCTGTTTATTCACACTTTCCATTCTGCATAAAGCAGTAAACAAACTTTACTACCTGGAACACAATTTCAATAATTCGATAATAGTAGAGGCATATCCATAATTCAATACAGACCGAAGATTCACCACAGAAAAAAATACAAGGAAAATCACACTACTACAGTAAAATTAACCTTCAATGAACAAATCAGACTACCCTAAAAAAAAGCATGTATACCTTCAGCAAACACACCAGCAGTACAAGGAAATACTAAATAAGAAACATTGAACACAAACAATTAAGAAAGAACGGTCCAGGTGCACTTATATTTGAGGCTATCAGCGCAACTGTGGCCTAACAAACATGTCTAAATGAGTGTGATGTTGGCCTATAATAGCCCTTTCTGGTATTGGACAAACATACTGTTGGCAGTATACGGCTTTGGTCACTTTATAGACACAGAGTTTAGGCCATAAAGGGTTATTATTGGGGGATATCACAAGTCATCCAAAAAAATGTTTGTTAGGCCACTACTGCACTGATAGCCTCATTTAGCCATACAAAGCCTTGTTAACACATGAAATACAACTCAGTCTTTGGAAAAAATATTCCTCCCCATGTTTACGACAATGTCAGAATAAGTGGCTCTTCAATCTGGCACCTGAACATCCTTACTAAACAGCTTTCATCGTAATACTGTCTCAAAAAGTTGGCAAAGACCTTGTATCTCTCAACTTCATTACCAAGCTAACCAAGATTAAATCTTCCTTTCTTGAGTTGGTAAACTGTATTTCAAATTCTTGCAGTCAATTAAACCAAAGAAGCATTTGTGTTGTATTAGGAAAATACAGAAGTAAGATAATCGGTTGGTGCATGCATTTCAATAGGCTTGGCAGACTGATATGTAATTAGCAACTTCTGGCTCAGTGAGGAAAACAACAGGGAAACTTTGTAATTTCTTAAGTTTTAAATGAAGCAACATATAAACCATGTAAGATAGTTCACAAAAACAGTTGAAGAGGCAAAATATGTTCATATTTATTTGTATTGAATAGGTTGAACTATCTTATTTATTATTTCAATTTCATTGTGATACATACGGAACATTATGAAATTTTTATCTTTAAATATAAACCATGTGTTATGATTTATATGGGGGTGGGGGTGGGGATGGGGATGGGGGGTACAAAACATATCAATCAATCACTACTGATCCGCACCCAGGGTAGTCGTCCAGGTGGCAGATTCCCCATCCGTTGCCCTCCCAGCCCTCTCCCAAATGACCGCAAAGAAATTGGAAATCCACTGAACATCCCCCCCGATAAGTCACTCCAATCCCCAACTCCCCCACCCATACTCTAAACAAATACTTGCCCCAATCTGTCCTCCTGAACTCCAACCCCATCTTCACACTGCGATCCTTCCCACCTTTAATGACACCACTCAAATATATTTGTCTACTGATGTCATTCCACGCCATCTCTCCACTGACAGCACGGAACATACCACTTAATACCAATATAAATGGTCCATTTTTGGACATAATAAATTTTCCAGCTAACTCATTCCTGGTTGCCAGCGTTTCGCCCCCGTGTGCTAGGTTGGGCTCATCAGTTGGTACCTAGCACACCTACCAAGACGCATGGCTAGTGCATACCATGGAGGCCACTGCGTAGGCTACTTGGAGCCACCAGCAGTGCCAAAGCACTTTGAGTGACTTTGTCTCATTACCAAAAACTCCATGCCTGCTTGGCCTCTCCTACCCTGCCACCTAATATTCTGATGGTAAAATGTTTTTTCCGACAGGACTCGAACTGCTTAACCACATTATCAGACAGTAAGACTTCACACCTGGTCTGATGGCCAAGCAAACATCAATCTTAACACATTCGACTTTCGCTCCTTCAAGCCAGATAAATATGACTACAGACAGCTGAACACCCTTCCTTGTTCCACAGCTACTTAAAGAAGACTGTTGTCTTATCTTAACATACAAAATTAACATCTTTAACAGTCTAGCAGCTTTACTTTTTTCTTATCCTCCAATAGGAGTATTCAAGGAAACACATTTCTACCTCATTACAGAGATTGAAATGTTTATCGCTCCACCCTCAACAGATTTTGGGTGCACTGACTCAGCACTCCAGACAGTGTAATCTTGTGAACTTGTGACATGCAGCTTGATACTACAGTTTTAACCAAGGACATTCTTGTAATTTTATGTTAGACAAACACCTACATTGATATCCTCTTTTTACGATTTGTAAGAACAATCAGGATCCTGATTATTCACCTTAGAGGTTTGAGTTTGAAGCTGATGATGCCCTAAAAATGAGTGAAACATGCCCCTTGTAACCTTTTATGATAAGATTTAATTCTTAATTTACTGAATCTCTTTGTATTGAACAGGTGGATATTAAAATAACACTTTTAACATACTTTGTATTCACGTACATTTCAATACGGACCTAACATGAGAATTATAACATGTAAGTTGTATGTTCCGAGCTGTCAGTAGAGAGATGGCGTGGAATGACATCAGTAGTCAAATAAGTTTGAGTGGTGTCATTAAAGGTAGGAAAGATCACAATATGAAGATAAAGTTGGAATTCAAGAGGACAAATTGGGGCAAATATTTGTTTATAGGAAGGAGAGTTAGGGATTGGAATAACTTACCAAGGGAAATGTTCAATAAATTTCCAATTTCTTTGTGATCACTTAAGAAAAGGCTAGGAAAACAACAGATAGGGAATCTGCCACCTGGGCAACGGCCCTAAATGCAGATCAGTAGTGATTGTTTGATACTGTACTGTAGACTTATACAACATCAACAAATCAACCTACACCTATATAACATCGATGAATACTGAATGCATACTTTTCAATCAACTCCAAATATCAATTCTAATGATTATACAATTATTTGAAGATTGCAGAAGTATTTACTTGTATTTATTCCATATTTGCACACCTAAACTTTAGAAATATAGCTTTAATGAGGCTCTGTTCAAGGATAATTTTACATTACTGCATATGAAATCTCTTCTTGGTCAAATTGTTTATTTCTACTGCATATGAAATCTCTATACTGTGAGATGGATATAAGAGATATGATGGCCATAATTGAAGTTCCAACATGTTTGGTAGGTTACCAGCAACGTTTTAAATTCCAATGAAGAATATACCTAACACAATTCAGGTAATTGCTACCATACACAGTTGTTCAAGAAGTACCTCGCCCACTGTTAACCACAAAATTAACACCTACACATATCAACTGATACTATTTCTCGTAACATGGGAAAATGCAATGATCTAGGAAGTCAGATTAGGGGAATCCAACCAATCTGTCAATGTAAGACTGAGAATTTATAATGATAAAAGGTGAAAAAGAGGAGCAGTGGTAACATCTATCTATATAAGAGTTTTGTCTGTACATTGCTCAAAATTTGAAAATAATGGTATTTCTGTATCAGTCATGTCCATAGTAACAAGGAAATGCATTTTTTAATTTTCCGTAATTTCTGTCTGTCTGTCTGTCTGTCTGTAAGTACATGCATCACGAGAAAACGGCTGAAGAGAATTTAATGAAAATCGGTATGTAAAGTCTGGGAAAACGTCGCTACAATCTAGGCCATAAATAATCTTTTTCACGCTGAGAGAAATGGTAGTTTAGGGGAAGGCCTAAAATTTAATTCTCAAATATTTATATTATTAGTGGTCCTATCTTAATGAAAACCAGTATGTAAAATTCTAAAATTAGTTGCTACAATATAAACTATAAATAACCTTATTCACTCTGAAAAAAATGGTAGTTTAAGGGAAGGCCTAAAATTTCATTCGCAAATATTTATGTTATTAGTGGTCCTATCTTAATTAAAATAGGTATGCAAAGTCGGCTAAGTCGCTACAATCTACATCATAAATAATCTTATTCACAATGAGAAAAATGGTAGTTTAGGGGAAGGCCTAAAATTTAATTCTCAAATATTTGTTATTAGTTGCCCCATCGTAAATAAAATCGGTACGCAAAGTCGGGGAATAAGTCGGTACATTATAGGCCATAAATAACTTTATTACCGGGCGAGTTGGCCGTGCGCGTAGAGGCGCTCGGCTGTGAGCTTGCATCCGGGAGATAGTAGGTTCGAATCCCACTATCGGCAGCCCTGAAAATGGTTTTCCGTGGTTTCCCATTTTCACACCAGGCAAATGCTGGGGCTGTACCTTAATTAAGGCCACGGCCCCTTCCTTCCAACTCCTAGGCCTTTCCTATCCCATCGTCGCCATAAGACCTATCTGTGTCGGTGCGACGTAAAGCCCCTAGCAAAAAAAAAAATAACTTTATTCACGCTGAGCGAAATGGTAGTTTAGAGGAAGGCCCTAAATTTAATTCTCGAATATTTGTTATTAGTGTTCTTATGGACAATTACTATATAAATAAAGTTACATAGTATTAAATTTCCGATCATTTATATCTTATACATTTTGACCGTATGATAACGGAGATATTCATGAATATGGATTTTTGTTGCTAAGATCATATCAGCGCCGTCACGAGAAAATGGGTAAACAGAATTTAATGAAAATCGGTATGTAAAGTTGGGGATTAAGGAACTACAGTCTATGCTATAATTAATTTTATAAGACGGCCTTATATTACAGAGTCGAAAGAAAACTGAATGTGAAGGACTACAATACAGAAAGCTCATATCATTGATCAACAATAACATTACATTGGCCATTGTTTGTTGTGATTTGCTTTGTATCTCTGTTGCCATTCATCGTCTGGCTCCATGGCTAAATGGTTAGCGTGCTGGCCTTTGGTCACAGGGGTCCTGGGTTCGATTCCCGGTAGGGTCTTTCTGAGAATCCCGTAGCGAAGCACGGGTACATCAGCTAGTTCAAAATAAAATATCAAGCATCTGAGAATCTGTGCCAACTTTTTGTGTAGCAAGGAAGGGTAACCTCATTAGATACTACATTCATGCACTATTTTCTTCTTTTCGTCCAATAAGAAGTTCCCAGTCAATTTGCAGGTTTTATCTGAATGAAAAAAATAATGAACTGGAGGACATCCTGGAGCAGGGGAACTGAATTTCATATTCAGTAAAACTTCTAAGGTGTAATAAACCTCTTAATCTAATAACCTATTGGTTTAATAATGAGCACAGTATAACCCTCAAAGCAATAGGATTTAATAAAATGGAAATAAATTACATTTTAACTTCCTACAAGACAAAATAACTGCAAAACTCATGGCACATATGATTATTGAAGTAAAATGAAATGCCTACCTTTCCTACGAATCTAAAAGAAGTGAACTACAGTATGTAGTCTTACACTGATTAAAAATCTGCAGTACTGAGGGAGTTATCGATTACCAAATGAATAAATAAATAAATAAATAAATAAATAAATAAATAAAAAACAAACAGCAAAACCCCAACACCACTTTATTACGAGATTACCCTTCCTTTAATAACAAAAGTCTGAAATTTTCTGTACATTACCTGTTGCAGCTTTGTCAACAGGTTGACCGACGGCTGGAATCATTCCTGATGGACCAGGTTGATCCAGAACTGATTGACGTACTGCTTCGTCACGAGTGTTGCCATCTGAATCATCCTTTGGAAAAGAAAGGGAATTATTACAAAATTTAACAATATGAGGCTCAATGCAGCCCCAACTGTAATAAGTTTTGTGTATGAGACTGTATTTGCCATTCGGTTAAATTACAAACCAATCTAAATAGCAAATATACTGCCTTTGCACTATATCTTTGTTGCTGCATAATCGTTGCATTTCAAAGAACGTGAATGGTCTGGTTGCAGTCAGAGCTTCTATTCCTATTACCAAGCCCCCCCCACAATGTGGAGGAAAATCTTATGTACATGAACAGAAGCACTAACAGCAACCAGACCATTCAGTTTCTTAGAAATGCAATGGTCACACAGTGGAAGAGATATGTGACAACAGTACCTAATGCAGTTCGAACTTCATAAACCAAAAAAAAAAAAAAAATGCAAACACTAAATTTGTACTCAAATGATTTCAGATAAGGCAAAGTCTTACATCACATCACAGGAACAAACTTAAATGAACTTTCTGAAAGATGCACTGATAACAAAAAATAATATTTTTGTAAATGTTAATTTACACCTAGTGTTTTTCTCATTTTTGTTGTACCTTCAATCAGTACAACTTCTTGTTTACTGCTTAGCTGTATGTACCATACGGTTGGGGCAGTGACATTTTTTTTTTTTCCTATTAGATTTATGTCATACCAACAGTCGGGTCTTACGATGATGATGGGATAGGAAAGGCCTAGGATTGTGAAGGAAGGGACCATGGCCGTAATTAAGGTACAGCACCAGCTTTTACTGGTGTGAAAATGGGAAACCACGAAAAATTATCTTCATGGCTCCTAACAGCAGGGTTCGAGTCCAGATAGAGATACAGTATAATGTGCTACGTTGTGTGATATTTTGTGGGAAAAAATGGCAATAGAGAAAACTGGGGTATGTACCACCAAATCTTCATGGACAACCAAAGAAGATCCTGTGTGACAGCAGTAAAATATCCTGCACCTTTGAGATTGCAAATAAGAATAAAATTAAATTAATAATATTTAAAAATATTTGCCATATGATTTCTTATGTTTGAAAAGTTTTTGTGTTCCAAATGCTGTCACTTGCTATAAAACAACACCAGATTTTAGTTCTTACTACACAAGTCAACAACTTCCTCTTCACCTTCATGTTTGTCCTATTGATGCCAGATCCGCTTACAGGATCTTCAATTGTCAGTTTACACGACTTAACACATCAATGATATTTCTATGAGCCTTTCTCATGTCAGCTGTCGCAGTGCCAATACTGTTTTGGCCAGCCCCTTGGTTGATGGCTGTCAACTTTCAGGTTCATAGCATCCAGCCTGCATTTACTCATGACTGCATTTTATTACCAATACTGCCATCTAATTGTACATAGGATTCTTGATATATGAAGACTGTATTCTTGGTCAAGTCCTTAGTACTGACTTGATGTTGGCTTCTGGGCTAGTTACAAAGATACTCTGTTGTCTTCTTATTGAGATGAAGACCTAATTGGCAGAAACATCATTCTAGGTTACTCCTTTAAAAGTGTTTGTGAGCATGACATTATCAGCACAGCTGAGCTTTGGATTGCAGATCTTGAGTGATTGTGTCCGTGAGGACAAAAAGAGAAATGATAGTGCTGAGCCCTTGTGTACACTAAGGTTTCTGGAAAGCTCTCCAAAATACCTACAGCAAATCTCACTCACTCACTCACTGGTGAGCAGCTCAGATACAGCACTATCACACAGCACATACCAGATCAGTTGACGTGTAATACCAAAGTTTTCAAGGTCAAGAGTGGGTTTTTATGCAAATTTCTCAAATTCTTGTTAAAAAATGTTGGAAAAATTTGTGTTTAAGGTTAGAAACGTACAGAGAATTTTGTGATTTTTCCTTTCAAAAGTAAACATAATGTAATACCATACATAAGCTTCAAATAGCATTCATCTTGTAATCCTACTGTATTCACAATACTCATATGGAACACTGGTAGCATCATTTTTGAGGTCAACATATCTTCAGCTGTTCTTTTATATTTATTGCATACTGAATTAAAAAATATAACTCATTTTGCTTGGTCAGGTCAGGTTTTGATATCGCATTTTTAGGAAAAAGTCATATATTAGACATAAATTGACTTATAACTATGAAACCGTGCTTTATTGCTTCGAATCAGTTCGAATCAGACTTAAATTTGCCCACCAAATTGAGATTTTAAAATTCCCTGACATTTCACTGTTTTCCTGACACAAAAACCATTTTTTTCCTGACATGCGATGACTAAAAATAAAATTAGAAATTAAGATTCCAGCTATGACAGAGATATTGAAATACATTTTTAAAAATTAACATCCTAAACACAAATGAGCAATTAAGGTGGATATTAAATTTCAAAACTTGAAGTTTAATTTAATCAAATTAAGTTCATTTTCAGATTAAAAATTCAATACCATTTCTGCTTTAGTTAGGAAATTTCTCATCTATAGACACCAAAGACTGTCGAGCTTCTGCCATAGCCCTCCTGTTCTTTTCTAATTCTTTCAGGAACAAAGTGAACAAAGTGGCCTTCCTCTCTCTTTTTTCTTTTTTTTTTTTTTTTTTTTTTTTTTTTTGCTAGTGGCTTTACGTCGCACCAACAAGGATAGGTCTTACGGCAACGATGGGACAGGAAAGGGCTAGGACTGGGAAGGAAGCGGCAGTGGCCTTAATTAAGGTACAGCCCCAACATTTGCCTGGTGTGAAAATGGGAAACCAGGGAAAACCATCTTCAGGGCTGCCGACAATGAGGTTCGAACCCACTATCTCCCGAATACTGGATACTGGCCGCACTTAAGCGACTACAGCTATCGAGCTCAGTATTAGATCATTTACGTTCCTAACAGAAACTATGTTGCATTCAATAGCATTCATGATGAACAGTCCTACACCACACTCTGCCCTTCCCTTTGCTTAACACTTGTCAAGTACACTTTATATTCTCCCATCTCTTCCTCGTTACCTCCCCTTACCCAAATATCATTAACTCCTAACATATCCAGATGCATCCTCTTTGCTGACTCAGTCAGTTTCTCTTTTTTTCTTCCTTAAGCCCCATTAATACTAACAGCTCCCCATCGAATTCCATTTTGGTCGCCAAGTTGTTTCCACAGAGTCCCTCGCCTGTCAAATGGGAATGGGACTCCTTTACTCCCATAGGTCTGAGGTTTGCTTAAAATGTTCTGAGCGTTTTAGGTGAAAATTCTGTGAAGCAGAAAGGTACCCTTACTTACATGTAATCAAAATGAGGATCTCTCCTCTAGCAGGTTAGGGACCACCGGTGGAATGCATAGTCCTAGCGGCTGAACACAAGGAGGGCCGTGACTCAGAATGTCTCCGAGATGCCCACTCCCATGACAGAGCAACTGGTATCCCGATCCTCATGACCACTTACTAGGCCATTCAGCCGTTGTGCGTGGTTCACAAACTAGGACGTGACTACAGTAACCCCACACCACAAACTATAAGTATGGTACATGGCTTTTTTTTTAAATTCCACCTTTGTATTATCCTAAATACATAAGAGAAAGTTTCTCTGACATAATACTATTAATGTGCATGAATTTTATAAGCAGGTTAGACTTAAAGCGAGTTTATAACCTACTGTAACTATGAGTCTCTCAGTCCACCAGATGCTTAATCTGACACAATGAATAAAAGATTTCAACATGACTATTCCAAAAGATCTATGGATCATTTATGTCCTAAATTCATTGCAAGTTTGCATGGCATGTTGTCTAATGCCTTTCATAGACTGCTGTTGTTTCCACCTTCTTCAGACTGACGATGTTTCATGCACAGACAAGATTGGCCACCAACAGTTACATCGAACACAAAGTTATGACCACCGATACTTTGCATTATTGCTTGTCTACACGGTTATGTGGCAGAAGCGACCATGCCGGATGTGACCACGCTAATATCGAGCCGCTAGCGCCGAGTGGGTTAAGCATCGTGCAGCATGCGACCAATCTGTCAATCAGTCAGTCACTGCTGTTGTCTATTTAGGGAATCGCTGATGTGGCAGATTGCCTATCGGTTGTTTACCTAGTCTTTTCTTAAGTAATTTCAAAGTATTTGGAAATGAATAGAACATTTCCCTTGGTAAATTATTCCAAGTCCGCCTCTGTAGTGTAGTGGTTAGTGAGATTAGCTGCCACCCCCCGGAGGCCCGGGTTCAATTCCCGGCTCTGCCACTAAATTAGAGAAGTGGTACGAGGACTGGAACATGATCCACTCAGCCTCTTGAGATCAACCGAGTAGAAGGGGGTTCGATTCCCTCCTCAGCCACCCTTGAAGTGGTTTCCCGTGGTTTCCTCACTTCTCCTCCAGGCAAATGCCGAGATGGTACCTAACTCAAGGCCACGGCCGCTTCCTTCCCTCTTTCTTGTCTACCCCTTCCAATCTTCCCATCCCCTCACAAGGCCCATGTTCAGCATAGCAAGTGAGGCCACCTGGGCGAGGTATTGGTCCTCCTTCCCAGTTGTACCCAAGACCCAAAGTCTCACGCTCCAGGACACTGCCCTTGAGGTGGTAGAGGTGGGACCCCTCGCTGAGTCCGAGGGAAAAAGCAACCCTAGAGAGTAAACGGATTAAGAAAGAAAGAAAGAAAGAAAGAAAGAAAGAAAGAAAGAAAAAAGAAATTCTTATAAACGAATATTTGCTTTAATTTGTCCTCTTCAATTCCAACTTCATCTTCATATTGTGATCTTTCCTACTTTTAAAAGCACCACTCAAACTTATTCGTCTACTAATGTCATTCCATGCCATCTCTCCACTGATAGCTCGGAACATACCGCTCGTCTCCTTTCTCCCAACGGTGCAAGATACAGACCTGCAAATTACGCTATTGTGATCCTCACTCCAAGATCTACTGTGTTAATTTGGTGCATCAGTTACCTTCCATGTTGTATATATGCCCTACTGTAATGTGGTTTCATTATGTAACATGACCTCACGAAACTTCAAAGTATCTGAATAAATGCTACCACTTCTTAAGATTACCTTGAACGTTTTCAAATTTTATTTTTTAGCGCATGCCTTTTAGTGCTGAGAGTGTCTGAGGACATGTTCAGCTCGCCAGATCTACAGCTCCTTTTCCTGGTACACTCCATGGGGGTGAGCTATATGTACTACTGCGTTGTCTGTGGGTGTAATTGTAATTGTACGGGCTAGGAATGGGAAGAAAGTGGTGGTGGCTATGAGAAAGGTACCATCCCGGCATTTAGCTGAAAATGGAAATTGGAAACCATTAAAAACCATATTCGAGGATGGCCGACAGGGGATTCGACCTAGCCATCTCCCTAAATAGCCATAACAGGCAGTGCCGTAACGCACTGAGATAACCTGTTTGGTAGCTTTTCCCAGATACGGAAACGCAGCTCTATATATGGGCATGTAAGGAAAAATGTAAACGCACCACCATATTTCATGTTGTAAAAAAACTACCTGTTTCGCGCAGTAAATTCTTCAAAAGCATTGCTCTGTCATTTCTGTTTCCCGAACATCCAGGAACTGAACTTCATGATCCTCAAGAACTGTGTTTATAGATAAGGTAATTGTAAAACAAATATAATCACTGGGCTGAGTGGCTCGGGCGGTTAAAGCGCTGGCCTTCTGACCCCAACTTGGCTCAGTCCCGCGGTATTTGAAGGTGCACATAAAAGAACTATGCGTAAAATTAGTTAGTGGTACATAAAGCCATAAACATTATTATAATTATTATTATTACTTACAAACATAATCCTCGTTCAAATATAACTGAACTTGTGTTACTGGAGTATTCAGTATAGAATTACCTGTCTGTACATTTTCTCCGCATTTTTAATTTTTTTTGCTTTACGTCGCATCGACACAGAGAGGTCTTATGGTGATGATGAAACAGGAAAGGGCTAGGACTGGGAAGGAAACAGCCGTAGCCTTAATTAAGGTACAGCCCCCATCATTTGCTTGGGGTGAAAACGGGAAACCAAAGAAACCATCTTCAGGGTTGCCGACAGTGGGGTTCGAACCCACTATCTCCCGAATACTGGATAGTGGCCGCACTTAAGCGACTGCAGCTATCGAGCTTGGTTTTGACCTTAAAATGTGTATTACATTATTTATGAGTATGACCCATCTATGCTTTCTCTTGGGGAGGAATATCTCTATTTATGACATTCCAAGCTATACATTACACTGATTTAGTTTTCAACGAGTTCTTGAGTTGGTTTTAGACATTACCTTTGTGTGTGATCTAATGTATGCATGTTTTATTTGAACTTTCGTCAGAGAAATATACTCAATGATTATTTATAAACCTTTCATGCAGTCATCGGGATTGTTCTCCGTAAAAATTTATATTGGCTGTATTTACTGTTTTCCATGTATTTTCCATGGCTAAATGGTTGGCGTGTTCACCTTTAAGTCACAAGGGTCCGGGGTTCTATTCCCGGCTCGGGGGCTGGGTGTATGTGTCATCTTCACCACCATTTTATCCTCATCACGACGCGCCTACGAGCATCAAATCAAAAGACCTGCGAGCCGAACATGTCCTCGTCACTCCCGGCACTAAAAGCCATACGCCATTTCATTGTTCTAAATTTTTCTTACTGATGACTAATTCAGCGTACATAATTAAATGCCGTGCACAGTTTGTGGTTATAGTAATTCGCTATTTGAACAGAACAAAGGACAATTTCATTCCAAACCCAGTAAGGAGTGCTATAAATGTTTGGCCTATTTTCTAACCTTTTTCTGTTCTTACCTTATCTTGGATGATTAAATTAAAATTGGGCTGTTATCACCGGTCGAATCCACACGATTACAGATTGTGCGGTCGCTAGTGGCACGTTCACATCTGGCATGACACTGCCTACTTACAGGAATGCCGAACCTATGACACGCGTGCCACTAAGTGACAAGCGAACACGATTTCTGTGGCACGTCAGACAACATACTGTCCCCTTCAAAATTGGTAAAAATCATTTATTGGAAAATATTTTATTTCTACTGTGTGTTGAAATAATATTTCGTGAACCAGGAAGGGAATTTTATCACATCGAGCTGACTGAGCGAGATATGCCAGGTGGCTGGGAATTCCACTCAAGGACAAACGGGGGGAGAACGCAGATACAGCTAGCCAAATAACCTTCAAATCAGCCGTGAATGCCACGTGACCAGGCAGAATGTATGTCAAGTGCTCGATCGATAATTGTGAAGGTGCGTGACGTCTGACTATGGCAGCCAATCAAGCGATTAATTTGGTGCAAAGTTAATAAATTAACCAATCGCTTATGAGGAAAGGACGCTCCTCTGTCTTAAGACAGTGAATAATGGATTTTCCTAGGGAAAATTTACTCAAAAATTTCTACCTCTGAACACGTCGAGTGGAGAATTACTCTAGCTTCAACTACAGCCGGAAGAAGACGTACTTCGCTTACTGAGGAGAATTACTCTA
The DNA here is from genome assembly GCF_040414725.1 of Anabrus simplex. NCBI lineage: Eukaryota > Metazoa > Arthropoda > Insecta > Orthoptera > Tettigoniidae > Anabrus > Anabrus simplex. The sequence goes on from NC_090265.1 coordinate 494,861,869, forward strand.
GCTTCAACCACGGACGGAAGAAGACGCACTTCGCTTGCTGAGGGAACTTCGTCATTCAGAGCCTACAACTTATAACAACTGCAGTTCAGATATTTTCGGATCCCACCTATAATTCAACGGATTTCAAAAGTTAAGTTTCTTTACCATCTTATCAGACATCGGTGTGAGTTTTGGACCTTGTCTTAGACGTGATTTTTAGTTTCAGCTTCACAAGAAGTTCCATAGAAGAGATCACCGGTTCGAGTCCAAGTCAGGATGCCAGTCTTCTTTCTTGGTGGATGGTGTGACTTCCAGCGCCCTAGCATGTCTCCAATGCACGAGTAAAATGTAAGGCAGTCCAGGCAAGCGTGACCAGGATCGATGGTGCGTAATGTGGTAATGCACTAGGTCATCAGCCCGAGTTCTACAGCCGACAGTCACCACCAAGTAATATTTAAACTTTGTTATTCTTTCTTTCCTTTTGTAATGTAATTGTAATGACATAGCCTCTACTTATTTGTTTAGAAATTTTCTATTAGTTAGAGTTGGCGAACGAAATGGAATTCGATGGGGAGCTATCAATATTAATGGGGCTTATGGAAGAAAGAAGGTAGAACTTGCTGAGTCAGCAAAGAAGATGCATCTGGATGTGCTAGGAGTAAGTGATATTCGGGTAAGGGGAGATAAGGAGGAAGAGATAGGAGATTATAAAGTGTACTTGACGGGTGTTAGAAAGGGAAGGGCAGAGTCTGGGGTAGGGCTCTTTATCAGGAATACCATTGCACGCAACATAGTTTCTGTTAGGCACGTAAGTGAGCGAATGATGTGGGTAGATTTGTCAGTGGGAGGAATTAGGACAAGAATTGTGTCCGTGTATTCACCATGTGAGGGTGCAGATGAGGATGAAGTTGACAAGTTTTATGAAGCATTGAGTGACATCGTGGTCAGGGTCAACAGCAAGGATAGAATAGTGCTAATGGGCGATTTCAATGCGAGAGTTGGGAATAGAACTGAAGGATACGAAAGGGTGATTGGTAAATGTGGGGAAGATATGGAAGCTAATGGGAATGGGAAGCGTTTGCTGGACTTCTGTGCTAGTATGGGTTTAGCTGTTACGAATACATTCTTCAAGCATAAGGCTATTCACCGCTACACATGGGAGGCTAGGGGTACCAGATCCATAATAGATTATATCTTAACAGACTTTGAATTCAGGAAATCTTTTAGGAATGTACGAGTTTTTCGGGGATTTTTCGATGATACAGACCATTATCTGATCTGTAGTGAACTAAGTATCTCTAGGCCTTGGGTAGAGAAAGTGAAATCTGTCTGCAAACGAATAAGGGTAGAAAATCTCCAGGACGAGGAAATTAGACAGAAGTACATGGATATGATTAGTGAGAAGTTTCGAACAGTAGACAGTAAGCAGGTTCAGGATATAGAAAGTGAATGGGTGGCATACAGGGATGCTGTAGTAGAAACAGCAAGGGAATGCCTAGGAACAACTGTGTGTAAAGATGGGAAAAGGCGAACATCTTGGTGGAATGATGAAGTGAGAGCAGCCTGTAAACGTAAAAAGAAGGCTTATCAGAAATGGCTCCAAACAAGGGCCGAGGCAGACAGGGATTTGTACGTAGATGAAAGAAACAGAGCGAAACAAATAGTTGTTGAATCCAAAAAGAAGTCATGGCAAGATTTTGGTAATAACCTGGAAAGGCTAGGTCAAGCAGCAGGGAAACCTTTCTGGACAGTAATAAAGAATCTTAGGAAGGGAGGGAAAAAAGAAATGAACAGTGTTTTGAGTAATTCAGGTGAACTCATAACAGATCCCAGGGAATCACTGGAGAGGTGGAGGGAATATTTTGATCATCTTCTCAATGTAAAAGGAAATCATCATGGTGGTGTTGCAAACAGTCAAGCTCATGGGGAGGAGGAAAATGATGTTGGTGAAATTATGCTTGAGGAAGTGGAAAGGATAGTAAATAAACTCCATTGTCATAAGGCAGCAGGTATAGATGAAATTAGACCTGAAATGGTGAAGTATAGTGGGAAGGCAGGGATGAAATGGCTTCATAGAGTAGTCAAATTAGCGTGGAGTGTTGGTAAGGTACCTTCAGATTGGACAAAAGCAGTAATTGCACCTATCTATAAGCAAGGGAACAGGAAGGATTGCAACAACTATCGAGGTATCTCATTGATTAGTATACCAGGCAAAGTATTCACAGGCATCTTGGAAGGGAGGGTGCGATCAGTCGTTGAGAGGAAGTTGGATGAAAACCAGTGTGGTTTCAGGCCACAGAGAGGCTGTCAGGATCAGATTTTCAGTATGCGCCAGGTAATTGAAAAATGCTACGAGAGGAATAGGCAGTTGTGTTTATGTTTCGTAGATCTAGAGAAAGCATATGACAGGGTACCGAGGGAAAAGATGTTCGCTATACTGGGGGACTATGGAATTAAAGGTAGATTATTAAAATCAATCAAAGGCATTTATGTTGACAATTGGGCTTCAGTGAGAATTGATGGTAGAATGAGTTCTTGGTTCAGGGTACTTACAGGAGTTAGACAAGGCTGTAATCTTTCACCTTTGCTGTTTGTAGTCTACATGGATCATATGCTGAAAGGTATAAAATGGCAGGGAGGGATTCAGTTAGGTGGAAATGTAGTAAGCAGCCTGGCCTATGCTGACGACTTGGTCTTAATGGCAGACTGTGCCGAAAGCCTGCAGTCTAACATCTTGGAACTTGAAAATAGGTGCAATGAGTATGGTATGAAAATTAGCCTCTCGAAGACTAAATTGATGTCAGTAGGTAAGAAATCCAACAGAATTGAATGTCAGATTGGTGATACAAAGCTAGAACAGGTCGATAATTTCAAGTATTTAGGTTGTGTGTTTTCTCGGGATGGTAATATAGTAAGTGAGATTGAATCAAGGTGTAGTAAAGCTAATGCAGTGAGCTCGCAGTTGCGATCAGCAGTATTCTGTAAGAAGGAAGTCAGCTCCCAGACGAAACTATCTTTACATCGGTGTGTTTTCAGACCAACTTTGCTTTATGGGAGCGAAAGCTGGGTGGACTCAGGATATCTTATTCATAAGTTAGAAGTAACAGACATGAAAGTAGCAAGAATGATTGCTGGTACAAACAGGTGGGAACAATGGCAAGAGGGAACTCGGAATAAGGAGATAAAGGCTAATTTAGGAATGAACTCGATGAATGAAGCTGTACGCATAAACCGGCTTCGGTGGTGGGGTCATGTGAGGCGAATGGAGGAGGATAGGTTACCTAGGAGAATAATGGACTCTGTTATGGAGGGTAAGAGAAGTAGAGGGAGACCAAGACGACGATGGTTAGACTCTGTTTCTAACGATTTAAAGATAAGAGGTATAGAACTAAATGAGGCCACAACACTAGTTGCAAATCGAGGATTGTGGCGACGTTTAGTAAATTCGCAGAGGCTTGCAGACTGAACGCTGAAAGGCATAACGGTCTATAATGATAATGTATGTATGTATGTTCTTTCTTGGTGATGGTAGATTGAGGATGTGTGAATATTTGAACCTATTAGTTTGTTTGAGTGGATGTCTTCGAGAAGTGTTTCAACTGTCCCGAGTTCATTGTGGCAGGAGAAATAAATGTAGAATGACCCCAACGTTAAACTAGGACTATTTGAATATATTTTGACTTAAAATGAGATCAAATGGGACAGTAATTTCGTGGATTCTATTATGTCAGAGTTCATTCTTCAATGATGCGACGTATGGTTGAGTTTTATGTGCAATAGAGTCATCTAAAATATTATTGTGCAGTAGCTTCCGCACGTATGATCTTGCGCGGCCAGGGAAAATAATAATAATAATAATAAAAATAATTTAACTAGATTATCGCGTAAAAGAACACCTAAGGTCATGAGCATAATATTAGTTATTATTGGAAATGGTTGATGTGCGCTCATTTATTGTAATTTAGGCCTGGGAAATGGCAGTATCTGACCGATACAATTTTTTATATATTTGCTGTGTTGTGATGATAAGTTGACTGATAGATGGATATTATTGAATTCAGCAGTCGAGCTGTGCATCCATTAGTGAGTCAATTTAAGAATAGGATATGTTACTTGATGTAATTTCTTTGTGTGAGTGCAGATTAATCGAGAATCATAATTATAGTGGAGAAGTAAAAATAAATATCGTAGCTCATGAACCGTGTGCGCGGAATGTTAATTCTGGCCTATGTTTAAGCGATTTTATCGATGATTTTTGGATGATTTTGTGTTCGTAAATTTTCTCTGAACATCGTCGTATAACTGTGTTTCTTAAAAAAATGACAACCATTACTCTGTCACATTTCCAGTTGATGAGAGGAGGTCACCATGATAGTGTCATCATGAGAATAACTTTCCTAACCTTGTCTAAACATAAAAATTAATAGTCAAGGGCTAGCGTTCGTGTAAATATGTATATAATATTCCCGTGTATCTTTGTGTGAGTGTAGTGTGTGTGAGATTTGACTGTACTTTGCTTAATGTAAGTTTCCAATCCATATTTGTGATGATGCTCTTCGTTATTTCATGAAATTTTTGGCCTAATTTACGCCAACTTTAGTGGTTCACCATTCGAATGAATTTCAACCTTTAGTGAATTTTATTCATTTTAAGGAAGAATAGAATCTTATTTAACGAATACACATAAATGAGTATAGGCCATGTCAGTGGATTGAACTCACAAAAATTAAATTGTAAGTGTCAATTAATTAATTATTTCAATTAATGGATAAACAGCGATTGACATGAGGTCAAGTTCCGAGCCATTATGTGAAAAGCAACTACTAAATAATTATAAAGTTGAGTTTATTAATTAATTTAAAGGTCAAGGAAGACGATTTAACCGTAATTTTACGAGAGAAAAATTTTTATTTAATTTTCAAAGAGGAATGAAAATGATCATTTTCAAACTTGTTTAAAATCAAATCTATGAAGGAAGGAACTTTAATTTCAAGTTATTAAATCATCAATGGGAGAGATCATCTCAAATCAATTATTATTAATTATTTAATTAATTTTCCGCTAAAATTATAAATATTATATTTGCAGATTCAGCCATTTGCTGTTTGGTTTTTCAATGAAGTGTCTATGTGACTACGACATGAAAGAAGATAAATCAGATAAACAAAATACCTAGATTTTGTAAATTATTGTGAAGTTTATGAAGAGCAGTAGTTGTAATAAATGTGTAAAACCTATTTAGTTTTCTCTCATTTGCCACTAGTTCATCATCTATCCCTGCACTTTAAAATTTTCGCACAGCCGATAAGCGAACGATCTGCACCCTGGAGATCTTCGCTCACCGGCCGAGCTGAGCCCGGCATGACGGGTGCAGGTATAGATTTGGCGGCCAACGTGTTAAGGCCCGATTTATTGGCTGTACCAATAAAAGAACTCGATCTTGTAGTCCAGAATTTGGATGCAAACAAGATGCGGTGGCAAATTAAAAATTTCAGGTTTATTTTGTGACATTTATTAGCCCAAATTTTTGTGGCGAACTACGCTCATGTTAAAGGTTAGGAAGGGCCTTGGTGCTATATTAGAAACAAAATCTGGAAGATATTTTCAAAATTTATCCTTTTGCGGTAGATTTCCGCATAGTTTGGACCTAAATTATAAGATATTATTTTATGCAATAATAATCTTCTTTTATGACTGTGAATTCAATCCACACGTGACTGTCGATCTGAACTCGGGTATTAGACCATCGAACCTGGTCCGTTCAATGTCTGAACTGCTAGTTGTCTCAAATTAGAATGGGTACTGTTACTATGGAGGACCTTCGTAGGCTCCTAGAGGTAGTGACTGCGGACTTGAAGGACAGTTTAAACGAAAACAATAACTTATTGAAACAGGAATTAAATGAAAACAATAACTTATTGAAACAAGAATTAAATGAAAACAATAACTTACTGAAACAGGAGTTAAAACGTGAGCTAGGTGAGAACAATGAATTGTTAAAACGTGAGATTAGTGAGAATGTGAATGCTCAATTAGGACTTAAACTAACGGAGAATAATGCTCAACTAGAACGCAAATTAACCGAAAATAACACTCAGTTGGAACTTACACTAACAGGAAAACTGAATGCAGGACAGGATAAACTCAAACAAGATCTTAAGGGTGCTCTGGAGGAAATTCAAGCTAGGACGGATGAAAACTTAGAGAAACTGCACATGGACGTTAAATTATTTAACGGAAAATTAGCGTCGGTCCAGAGCGAGTTGGTGTCCGTTAAGCAAAAATTTTCTAACCTGAAAGGGGAAATTCAAGCCGGAATCGATAGCTCTATGTCAGCTATGTCAAATGAGTTTAGCGAAAGGCTAGCCAAAGTACAGACAGGAATACTGCATGGACTAGATCAATACAAGGACGAAGTAAAGGGAAATTTTAGGACCATTGAAGAGAAAATTAGTGACAATGCCGAGGACTTGTCTGCGACTAAAACCGCATGGAGCAGGAAGTTCACCGAAATCTATGAAACGGTAAAACAGGTGGAGAAGGGCGTAATAGCCGAGATTAAGGTAGCCCAAGTCACTAATTCGGAGCGACTCGAATACTTTTATGAGACAATCGAGGAGACCCAGCAGAGTCTTAAAACAATGAAAACATCCGTGGATAAGGAAATAAGTGAAGTTAGAACCAGTTCAGAAGTCTACAAACAGGAATTACAGGGAGAAATACAGGAGCTTACCAAGGAACTAAAGCTACTCAAGTTACAAGGAGAGAGTAATAACATTGTAGCTAATTCTCTGTTAGAACGGCAGGGACAACTGGAGAAACGGGTATCCGAGGAAGTTCAATTCTCAACTCCCAAGACCGATGAAAGAGTAATTCTAAACGTTCCCGGAAACACCACCAACCCATTTTTAGAGCCTGTTAGAGGGGAAACGAGTCAACTGAACACTTCTGGTCAAACCCAAATCGTGAATATAATACGATTGCATGAGGATCACCCAAAGAAATTCAATAATGTAAAAGGAATAACCCCCAAGAGTTTTATTAACGAATTGCAGGAGTTCTTCCGAGATAATAAAATCCCTGTGGAACGTCAGCTACGAGTAACCGAGAGATACCTGGAAAACTCAGTGTTGACGTGGTTTACAGCCTTCCGATACTCGTTTGACGATTTTGAAGGTTTTAAAAGGGCATTTTTAGAGAAGTACTGGAACTCAGATATTCAGGACCAACTTAAGACAGAACTGTACGCTAAGAAATATGCACAATCCACACCCACGCGCTTCTCAGAATTTTTTTCAAGTCAATTACGCAAATTGCGTGAGCTCGACGCACCACCTACAGAAACTGAGCTCATAAAGGTCATAGTAAGACAGCTGCCTGCGGATATCCAAAGAATTATGATAGCCTCGAACGTCCAGACGGCAATTCAAGCGGAGGCTATTCTCAGACAGTTAGATATGACATCCAGGGAGCCGTCTAGGCGAAGTACAAACCCAGAGCAACAGGTGTTCCATGCAACTGTCAATCGACCAGACGACAGGAACCTTGCCAGCCAAGGGAGAAACCGGAATCGCGAAAATGAAGAAAGACCGTCTAGGGATCGTTCTCCAAGACCAGGCTATAGGAACGAAAGAGAATGGAATTACTACCGGCGGAACAATCGGAGAAGGCCGTATGAAAATAATAGAGATAGCTGGAGAAGAGAACCCAACGACCGCAGATTCGAAACCCGGAAGAGGAACTGGAGGCAAGAAGAGCGTGAAAAATATCTCCGCGAGCTCCAACAATCCAACCAAGAACGACGCAAATGGGACCGTGCTATCCACGACCAAGACGTCAATCCTGACATGGTCGGCGCCGAGAGCCTAGAATATCAGAGAGCCAAAGAAAAGGAAGAAAGGGAACGTCCTGAAAGAGAAGAACAGAGTCAGGGCGCTATTAAAAAAAAAAAACAATCCCTGAACTAACGGGAGATAGCCTGAATTCTAGCCCTTGTACTGTCAATAAGACACGAGAATGGATAATAGTGCAGATTGATTCCTGGATGACAAAGTCGGAAGATCTACTAGAAGAAAATATGGATACAAATAGAGTTTGTACGAGGACATTGCCGATAATTTTAGCCCGAGTATGTGGTGTTAAAGTAAAATGCTTGGTCGACACAGGGTCCACCATCAGTGTCATCTCCAATTCGTTTCTAAATGACTTGAACGAAAGATATAACATTCCGATTATTCCAGTGTCTCATGTAAAAATAAAGGGAATTATTCCGGATAAAACTGTAGCATGTAGACAACAAACTTTACTGGATGTTGAAATTGGTAATTCAAAATTTCAAAATATTTTCCTGGCCATGTCAAATATAAAATTCAATATCATCCTTGGGGTGGATTTCTTAACTACTTATCAGGCCAACATCGATCTTAATTTAAATCAAATACTATTTCGGTCAGATGAAACAATTGAAACAGTCATGGTTAACCCATCAGAAATAGCTGATCAGAGTGTGTTCCAAATTAGTAACGCCTATGCACCGTGGGAATCTGAAGACCAGGAGGCCACTGAAGAAGTTCACCAGGCCCTGGACAATATAATAGAAGAGGGCGATAGTACAACACACCCGTACGATCTTATAAATTCCAAGGCTGGACAAGCATTAGGAACAGAGAAAGAGAGAGGCCAGCTCCGAGATCTACTGCTGAAATATAAATCGCTGTTCGATGACAAACCAGGCCAGATTCCTGATTTTAAATACTCACTGGTAGCTACAGATTGGACCCCATTTAAGAAGAAACCCTATCCGATCCCAGAAAAATTTCACTCTCGTGTGGCAAAGACCAAAGAGATGCTATCAAATCATGTCAAACTAGGATATCCCAATTTCAAGAAACCTTTTATCCTACAAACAGATGCATCAGGAGTCGGAATTGGGGCCGTACTGTTTCAGGAAGACGAGAGGAATCCCGAGGACAAGATCTACCTAGCCTTTGTCAGTAGAAAATTGCGCAGCCACGAGAAACACTATTCAGTAACAGAGTTAGAGATGCTATCTATCGTCTATGCCTTAAAATACTGGCAGAAAATTATCTATGGGTTCGAGATAATTATTAGGACAGACCACAAAGCACTAATATTCATGCTAAAGGCCACAATGGCGTCTGAGCGCATTTTTAGATGGACCATGTTCGTACAACAATTTAACATCAAATTAGAGCACTGTTCAGGGAAGAGTAACATGCTAGCTGACTGTTTGAGTCGTAATCCCAACGAGGAAATTTTACAAGTCAACCAACTGGAATTAATTCCCGAAGATCACGAGTTTTTGAGGAAATTGAGATACATAAAACAAGCTCAAAAGCGAGATGGTAACTTGAGGCCTATTATTGACTTTCTAGAAAATAAAACTAAACCTAAGGACCCTGGGTACAGAAAGATAAGAAGGAAAGCGTCCCGGTATCAATACTTAGATGGTACTTTATTTAAATTTGTGGATACAGCGAAATCGAAACTGAGAGTACTAGTACCTTCTAAATTACGCGAGCCATTGATATGGCATGCTCACAGAATCACGGGCCATGGTGGCATTGACAAGACACTAGCCACGATACAAGAAAAGTTTACGTGGGACAAACTCCGATCAACTGTGAGAAACATAGTCCGAACTTGTGACATTTGTCAGAGAGTGAAACCGAGCTCCCATCTGCTCCAACATAGTCCCATTCCGATCATTCCTTCTAGGCCAAAACAACTATACGCAATGGACCTATTTGGACCTGCTCCGACATCGAAGCGAGGCAACCGGCATATCATCGTCACCATCGACGTATTTTCAAAATACGTAACTTTGTACCCGATCCAGAAAGCGAACTCGAAATCAATAATTCGGCGCATCACTCGCAATCTGATTCCAGATATGGGCAAACCAGAGGCATTACTCACTAACCATGGGTCCCAATTTACATCCACAGAATTTCGTGAAGCCATGGAACAGCTTGGAATTAAACATATTCTGAATTCTATCCGCCATCCTTCAAGCAACCCGGCAGAAAGGGTAATGCAAGAGCTAGCTAAATTCTGTAGGATTTATTGTGGAAATACACATTGGTTATGGGTCGACGTTCTACCTATAATGATGGAGTGTTTGAACAATACTGTGCATGAGGCCACGTCACAAATCCCTGTTAGTCTCCATTTTAATCGACCACCAACCCGACCTTGGGATAACATCGTTCAATGCCCCGGTAACTTAAGGCCAACACTGGAGGAAAACATTCAAAAGGCTGCTATCTCATTACGGGAGCAAGCTGATCGCAGACAACGGAGAGTAAGAGAAAAAAAAATTTCCCGACCCCTGAGATTGAATGAATATGTTCTTTTAAAGAAACCAGCCATTTCGGAACCTACCAGCAAATTCTACGCGAAATTCGCACCTCTTTTCGTGGGTCCTTATAAAATTATCCGAGTATATGGGAACAATGCCTATAAAATTCAAAGTCTTGATAAGAGCTATGAGGGAATTCATAATGCCTCTAATTTACGAAGCTACAACTGCCCTAGACCAGTAAATGATGCCCAAGTCAACACCATAATGGAAGAAGAAACGTCATGGGATGCAAGTGAGGATGCAGTGTACCACCATGCATCGACCCAAGTCAACCTGCAAGAAGAAACCTGTAAGGAATGTCAAGAAATGCAGAGCACGATAATGAATCAACTTCGACTACTGGGCGCAGCACTAGAAGCGGACAACAGGAGGCTACGTGCCGGAACAAGAGCTAAAAATATGGCATAGAAGTGTAACACATGTTTACCACTCAAATTTTTCAGGGAACATGTTAAAGGTCTATTTCCAGCATTAATGATTTCATCTTCCGACTAAATCATTAACCAACCAAGGGAGAAAATGTCCCCTTCAAAATTGGTAAAAATCATTTATTGGAAAATATTTTATTTCTACTGTGTGTTGAAATAATATTTCGTGAACCAGGAAGGGAGTTTTATCACATCGAGTTGACTGAGCGAGATATGCCAGGTGGCTGGGAATTCCACTCAAGGACAAACGGGGGGAGAACGCAGATACAGCTAGCCAAATAACCTTCAAATCAGCCGTGAATGCCACGTGACCAGGCAGAATGTATGTCAAGTGCTCGATCGATAATTGTGAAGGTGCGTGACGTCTGACTATGGCAGCCAATCAAGCGATTAATTTGGTGCAAAGTTAATAAATTAACCAATCGCTTATGAGGAAAGGACGCTCCTCTGTCTTAAGACAGTGAATAATGGATTTTCCTAGGGAAAATTTACTCAAAAATTTCTACCTCTGAACACGTCGAGTGGAGAATTACTCTAGCTTCAACTACAGCCGGAAGAAGACGTACTTCGCTTACTGAGGAGAATTACTCTAGCTTCAACCACGGACGGAAGAAGACGCACTTCGCTTGCTGAGGGAACTTCGTCATTCAGAGCCTACAACTTATAACAACTGCAGTTCAGATATTTTCGGATCCCACCTATAATTCAACGGATTTCAAAAGTTAAGTTTCTTTACCATCTTATCAGACATCGGTGTGAGTTTTGGACCTTGTCTTAGACGTGATTTTTAGTTTCAGCTTCACAAGAAGTTCCATAGAAGAGATCACCGGTTCGAGTCCAAGTCAGGATGCCAGTCTTCTTTCTTGGTGGATGGTGTGATTTCCAGCGCCCTAGCATGTCTCCAATGCACGAGTAAAATGTAAGGCAGTCCAGGCAAGCGTGACCAGGATCGATGGTGCGTAATGTGGTAATGCACTAGGTCATCAGCCCGAGTTCTACAGCCGACAGTCACCACCAAGTAATATTTAAACTTTGTTATTCTTTCTTTCCTTTTGTAATGTAATTGTAATGACATAGCCTCTACTTATTTGTTTAGAAATTTTCTATTAGTCAGAGTTTTTCCATCTCTTCTTTCTTGGTGATGGTAGATTGAGGATGTGTGAATATTTGAACCTATTAGTTTGTTTGAGTGGATGTCTTCGAGAAGTGTTTCAACTGTCCCGAGTTCATTGTGGCAGGAGAAATAAATGTAGAATGACCCCAACGTTAAACTAGGACTATTTGAATATATTTTGACTTAAAATGAGATCAAATGGGACAGTAATTTCGTGGATTCTATTATGTCAGAGTTCATTCTTCAATGATGCGACGTATGGTTGAGTTTTATGTGCAATAGAGTCATCTAAAATATTATTGTGCAGTAGCTTCCGCACGTATGATCTTGCGCGGCCAGGGAAAATAATAATAATAATAAAAATAATTTAACTAGATTATCGCGTAAAAGAACACCTAAGGTCATGAGCATAATATTAGTTATTATTGGAAATGGTTGATGTGCGCTCATTTATTGTAATTTAGGCCTGGGAAATGGCAGTATCTGACCGATACAATTTTTTATATATTTGCTGTGTTGTGATGATAAGTTGACTGATAGATGGATATTGTTGAATTCAGCAGTCGAGCTGTGCATCCATTAGTGAGTCAGTTTAAGAATAGGATATGTTACTTGATGTAATTTCTTTGTGTGAGTGCAGATTAATCGAGAATCATAATTATAGTGGAGAAGTAAAAATAAATATCGTAGCTCATGAACCGTGTGCGCGGAATGTTAATTCTGGCCTATGTTTAAGCGATTTTATCGATGATTTTTGGATGATTTTGTGTTCGTAAATTTTCTCTGAACATCGTCGTATAACTGTGTTTCTTAAAAAAATGACAACCATTACTCTGTCACATTTCCAGTTGATGAGAGGAGGTCACCATGATAGTGTCATCATGAGAATAACTTTCCTAACCTTGTCTAAACATAAAAATTAATAGTCAAGGGCTAGCGTTCGTGTAAATATGTATATAATATTCCCGTGTATCTTTGTGTGAGTGTAGTGTGTGTGAGATTTGACTGTACTTTGCTTAATGTAAGTTTCCAATCCATATTTGTGATGATGCTCTTCGTTATTTCATGAAATTTTTGGCCTAATTTACGCCAACTTTAGTGGTTCACCATTCGAATGAATTTCAACCTTTAGTGAATTTTATTCATTTTAAGGAAGAATAGAATCTTATTTAACGAATACACATAAATGAGTATAGGCCATGTCAGTGGATTGAACTCACAAAAATTAAATTGTAAGTGTCAATTGATTAATTATTTCAATTAATGGATAAACAGCGATTGACATGAGGTCAAGTTCCGAGCCATTATGTGAAAAGCAACTACTAAATAATTATAAAGTTGAGTTTATTAATTAATTTAAAGGTCAAGGAAGACGATTTAACCGTAATTTTACGAGAGAAAAATTTTTATTTAATTTTCAAAGAGGAATGAAAATGATCATTTTCAAACTTGTTTAAAATCAAATCTATGAAGGAAGAAAGTTTAATTTCAAGTTATTAAATCATCAATGGGAGAGATCATCTCAAATCAATTATTATTAATTATTTAATTAATTTTCCGCTAAAATTATAAATATTATATTTGCAGATTCAGCCATTTGCTGTTTGGTTTTTCGATGAAGTGTCTATGTGACTACGACATGAAAGAAGATAAATCAGATAAACAAAATACCTAGATTTTGTAAATTATTGTGAAGTTTATGAAGAGCAGTAGTTGTAATAAATGTGTAAAACCTATTTAGTTTTCTCTCATTTGCCACTAGTTCATCATCTATCCCTGCACTTTAAAATTTTCGCACAGCCGATAAGCGAACGATCTGCACCCTGGAGATCTTCGCTCACCGGCCGAGCTGAGCCCGGCATGACGGGTGCAATACTAACATATTTTAATGTTTTTAACATGTAATAAATAGGTCAAAATCGAGCAACAAAGCATATTTTAACATTATAAAGTATGAAGTATGTCTCAATTATTTCTCTGGCCGTATTTTTTAAAATTTTATTAGGTTAAAGCAAAATAATACCTTATTCCTAAAATTTGCCTGTTTAAAAAATATAATTTCAGTTATGCTTCAGTTGAACGGATTTATATGTAATTCAACATAATGCCTAAATGAAATCAAATGAGGGGTTGCATGATGATTTTGAAGGAAAATACTGATGGCACACTAGACAGCAAAAAGTAATAAACAAGACCTTACACTGACAAGCTAGTCAGTAAACATTTGCCATCCTTGGTCTACACCATCACATTAATGAAGTTAGTTCATTGTCTTGTCCACTCTTATCATTATTTCCAATTAAACAAAAACAGAAGACGATTAATTCCCATGTTCATTATGCCCCAAATCGTGGTAAGCCTAACTCATTGATAACACATATATAAAAGCCAAATACCACTCACTGATCACGAAATCTCCAGATCCAGAAGACCTAGAAAGCTGAAATTAGGAACAAAGGTTCATCTTTTGCACTAAAGGTGCACTAAAACAAGGTTTTTTTAAAATTCAGCTTCTGCCCTAGATTTAGGATTTTTGCCACGATAGCATAGGCTAATATAAGCGAAAATCAAATTTGTTGTACAAGGAAGAGACAAAGCTCATTTTAAGTTTTATGACATGAGGAACAAACCTAGGCGAGCCCCTTCGGGACACCAAAGACCATGTTTTAAGGCCCTAAAATCAACCGTACCGAGTTCGATAGCTGCAGTCGCTTAAGTGCGGCCAGTATCCAGTATTCGGGAGATAGTGGGTTCGAAACCCACTGTCGGCAGCCCTGAGATGGTTTTCCGTGGTTTCCCATTTTCACACCAGGCAAATGCTCGGGCTGTACTACTTCTGCTTCCTTCCCACTCCTAGCCCTTTCCTGTCCCAACGTCACCATAAGACCTATCTGTGTCGGTGCAACATACAGCAACTTGTAAAAAATTAAAAAAATCAACCATATGAGATATTGGCAACACAATGCCACCGCTCTATGTCGAAGTGCTGTAGAGCAAATGTTGACAGACTCATGAATGAAGCGATTGGAAGCATTACAGCTTTCGCTTGGGAAGATTGCACAAGACATACAAAAAGATTGCACGAAGAAGATATTCTGTAAGAGAATTTGATGGTGCTCACTGTCAGTCGTTTCATTTACAACAATACGATCGGGCATGCTTCTGCATACTCCTGTCTCATTTGCAGGTAGAAAATCAGACGTGCTTCTGCATTCTATCAGACAACTCGATACTGTTCACTGAACTAACTTCTATTCCTCATATGCATTTTCTTTAATTCTTAACCTTTTCACTGCCATGTTTTGATGACCAGGTGAACCCTCTGGGCTAGGTTATTTTAAAGGAAAAAGGACTTTTACAGAGACACTTTTACAGATATTATTACTGGAATTCATATCAACCCATTAGCCTCGTTTCCCGATACAGAGTTGGGGATGAGGTGAGATGATATTTTATGGCATGTTTCTACGGCCAGATGGTGTTCCTGATGCCAACTATGGTTCAGGAGATAATGAAGATGAAATGAATGGTGGTGAATAAAAAAATGGATAAGGAATCGGAAGGAATCAGCTGTGGCCTACGAATAGGAACCTTCTAAGGTGGTCACCTCCGAGTAACCTCAGAAGAGATGGTGGGAAACGTGACATCTTGGGCAAATTTTAATATGCAACTTCAAACAATATCAACATGTTTTTTTTTTCTATGGCTACAAGTTAAAAACAAAAGAATTACACACAAAAACATAACTAAGTTACTTTTCATGCAGTATCTTCACAGTTGCTTCTGGTAAGACACTCGACATTTCAGCTGAATTATAATAAGCCATTTCAAACAATGTCAGCATGTCTTTATATTCCTACGTATTAAAAACAAACAAAATTTACACACACTAACATAACTAAGTTATGTTTTTTGCATCATCTTCACAGTTGCTTCCTTTGCCCACAGAGTTCCTTCTCAGAAAGCTACTTTTGATAACAGATCTCAGAGCAAGATAACATGTTTGTTTTTTTCATCAGGAAAGCAACATGAGTCCTTGTACTCATATCTGGTCGAAAGTCAGTGTGATTCTTACAAACAATACTGAATATTCACACAGTTGAAGCATTGCTGTGAGGTATCACCAAACCGGCAAGCATCACTTGAGGAAGAACTGAATATTTAATAATTACAGAAGCATCCTTCAGCTTTGAAAATTTAGCCCATGCTACAGCCATTGTTTCACAATCTGAAAATGTCTTCATTAATGGTTCTGCTTGGTAGGAAGCATTTCCACTTCCAGTTTGTCTTGGTCAGTGTTTTCAATTTTTTCAAAAATATTACTAATGAAAACAAAGTAGTTGCCCACGATGAAACATTCACTACTTTCTGCATGATTCATGAAAAAGGGAATCTGTCCAAAATATAGTTGCATGCTGTAGTGAAGAAATTTTTCACCAATCTGAAGAACTGTTTCATGTCTTCTCCAGATAAATTGCCAGCTTCACTTCCTTGCTTAACACGTTGGGTGCCACGTGACGCCATATGGTGTCACGCTGGTCTTCAAATTTGAGATGGTGTGACGCCATATGGCGGCACACTGGTCTTGAAATCAGAGTTGGCGTGATGCCATATGGCGGCACAGCAGAGTTTTGGGCGATGCGCTGTAGAAAATCAGCTGTGACATCTATGCCCGTAAAATTGGCACTACATGAAGTGCGAACTACAGGGTCTATTCTAGCTATGTATTGCTACTATGTGGCACCATATGGTGCCACAGTATTCTTCCCTAACCACTGACTGGCCCGTGATCATTCTTACAAGTGAAAGCGCCCCAGGTATTGCTTTTTCCTCGTTTACGTGCAATTATCATTCGGTTTGTATATACATACATACATTATCATTATAGACTGTTATGCCCTTCAGCGTTCAGTCTGCAAGCCTCTGAGAATTTACTAAACGTCGCCACAATCCTCGATTTGCAACTAGTGTTGTGGCCTCATTTAGTTCTATACCTCTTATCTTTAAATCGTTAGAAACAGAGTCTAACCATCGTCGTCTTGGTCTCCCTCTACTTCTCTTACCCTCCATAACAGAGTCCATTATTCTCCTAGGTAACCTATCCTCCTCAATTCGCCTCACATGACCCCACCAACGAAGCCGGTTTATGCGTACAGCTTCATCCATCGAGTTCATTCCTAAATTAGCCTTTATCTCCTCATTCCAAGTTCCCTCCTGCCATTGTTCCCACCGATTTGTACCAGCAATCATTCTTGCTACTTTCATGTCTGTTACTTCTAACTTATGAATAAGATATCCTGAGTCCACCCAGCTTTCGCTCCCATAAAGCAAAGTTGGTCTGAAAACAGACCGATGTAAAGATAGTTTCGTCTGGGAGCTGACTTCCTTCTTACAGAATACTGCTGATCGCAACTGCGAGCTCACTGCATTAGCTTTACTACACCTTGATTCAATCTCACTTACTATATTACCATCCTGGGAAAACACACAACCTAAATACTTGAAATTATCCACCTGTTCTAGCTTTGTATCACCAATCTGACATTCAATTCTGTTGGATTTCTTACCTACTGACATCAATTTAGTCTTCGAGAGGCTAATTTTCATACTCATTGCACCTATTTTCAAGTTCCAAGATGTTAGACTGCAGGCTTTCGGCACAGTCTGCCATTAAGACCAAGTCGTCAGCATAGGCCAGGCTGCTTACTACATTTCCACCTAACTGAATCCCTCCCTGCCATTTTATACCTTTCAGCATATGATCCATGTAAACTACAAACAGCAAAGGTGAAAGATTACAGCCTTGTCTAACTCCTGTAAGTACCCTGAACCAAGAACTCATTCTACCATCAATTCTCACTGAAGCCCAATTGTCAACATAAATGCCTTTGATTGATTTTAATAATCTACCTTTAATTCCATAGTCCCCCAGTATAGCGAACATCTTTTCCCTCGGTACCCTGTCATATGCTTTCTCTAGATCTACGAAACATAAACACAACTGCCTATTCCTCTCGTAGCATTTTTCAATTACCTGGCGCATACTGAAAATCTGATCCTGACAGCCTCTCTGTGGTCTGAAACCACACTGGTTTTCATCCAACTTCCTCTCAACGACTGATCGCACCCTCCCTTCCAAGATGCCTGTGAATACTTTGCCTGGTATACTAATCAATGAGATACCTCGATAGTTGTTGCAATCCTTCCTGTTCCCTTGCTTATTGATAGGTGCAATTACTGCTTTTGTCCAATCTAAAGGTACATTACCAACACTCCACACTAATTTGACTACTCTAGGAAGCCATTTCATCCCTGCCTTCCCACTATACTTCACCATTTCGGGTCTAATTTCATCTATTCCTGCTGCCTTATGACAATGGAGTTTATTTACTATCCTTTCCACTTCCTCAAGCATAATTTCACCAACATCATTTTCCTCCTCCCCATGAGCTTGACTGTTTGCAACACCACCATGATGATTTCCTTTTACATTGAGAAGATGTTCAAAATATTCCCTCGGTTTGTATAGCTGTGCAAAAATATAAAGAAATGGAAGATATTGGTAATATTCTTGGTAGAAATGGTGACTTACCAAGAAGACAATTAGTGAATTGGACATTTGTTAATTACTTATGGATTCTGATGGAGAGAAAGATGTAAAATGTTGATGACAGTGAATATAACACTAGTGACGTGAGTGCCCTGACATCATGATGAATGTATCAAGAGATGTGGAAGACAGTGGCGATACTGATAGTGACATTTATAGGTGGGGACAGTGCTGGTGCAAATGGTTTACACAATCATGTGAATAATGATGACTGTGGTCCTTGTGTAGGGACACAGAAAGACATTCCATTTACAAGCCAGGAGCATCTAAATCTTCAAACTGATACTTCTTCAGCCACAGGAGCACGCACATCAAGAATTTTGAATCGGTCTACAACTAACCCTCAAAAAGAATAAAGAGCAGACCGATGGCCACATGACCCTTTTAGTCGCCTTCTACGACAGGCAGGAATTACCTGTGGATTTATTCAACTCTTGCCATCCACAGGTGGTCCAACAGATGGTACCAAACCACAATCCGTGGCGGCGCCTAGGTCGTCCCTTTTCAGTTGCTTTTTACGACAGGTAGGGTATATACCGGGGGTGTATTCTTCATCTGCGTCCCACACCCACAGGGGGTAACAGTATGTAATGTAATATAAAGACTTGTTTTGCATTTCAGCAGGTTTTCATAAATATTGTGTTAGTTTGAATTATCACAAATTTGACATATTTGAAATTTGTGTTGTACATTCCATATACAACATCAAATAATTCTGTGACACCGTATGGCGTCACGCTATATTTTATGCTTAGTAAAAATTGATGTGACACCATATGACGTCACACATGACCTTGGTATGATGTGATAAAGTTTACTTAGTACATCATATTAATATATCCCAAGATTATATAAACAGCCTACAAGACGTATAATTGCTGTGGCACCAGCAGAATACTATTGAAATACATGCCTGGCACCAGTGGAATAGTGTGCTACAATCGGCTTGGTACTCAACGTGTTAATATGCTGTCTGGTTGTTAACTTCAGTCAAGATCGGAATTATCTTTCTGACAAATCCTGCTATTGAAGTTTATAGTGGTAATGCATTTCAAACTTCCTTCTAACTGCTATCCAAATCTTTTCAGTTTTCACATACCTCGCTATCAAATCCACCAACAATCCATTCAGGTAACTGGCCACTTTATGTACGGAGGGAGCTTCTACTTGCAACATGGTGATGTACTTTGTGAAAAACGGGGAGTAAGTTCTTCAGAAATAACAAGTAAAGTTTAGTGGCATCATTTTCCACTGCTGCGTTCACTGCAAGAAATTTGATATTGCTGGTTTCTTCCGACTACTTCTTCACCAACATCAAACAATTTCAATGGCTCAAACTATTGTAATACCCTGTTTATTGAATCAATAATAATAATAATAATAATAATAATAATAATGGTGTGGGGCCTCCGGAGGGGCCTGGTGCAGGTCTTTCGAGTTGACGCCATACAGGCGACCTGCACGTCTATGAGGATGGGATTCTACCTATCATGAATTCTCATGATGAAAACTGCAGATACACCCAGGCCCTGAGGCATCGGAATTAACCAGTGAAGGTTAAAATCTCCAACCCAGCCAGGAATCGAAGCCAGGGCCCCCTGGACCAAAGGCCAGCGTGTTAATCATTTAACCGTGGAGCCGGGCATTGGATCGGTGATAGATAGACATCTTGTGCTGAAATGTTTCAAAACGTTATGTCTTTTGAGCTCAGGTCCACTCATTTCCTGATATATGTTTATTTTTTCTTCTGGCGCTTCTTTCAAGAAATATATGTCTACTAACAATGTCTCTACATGTTCACTTGCTTCCAATGTTTTAGTAGTCTTCTGGGCAGCTGATTGAAGTATGTGACAAATACAGCCTCGTATAACCAATGAAGGGTTCTGCTGTTTCAAAAATGCCGACACTCCCTTAAATTTACCTACCACTGTATTTGCGTTGTGTATAGTTGCATGCTGTAGTGAAGAGAAAACAGTTTTCCCATTTCCGAATCTTGACCTCAATTTCTCTTTACAACACCTGATATATTTCTTCCCCAGTGTCATCATCACCAAAGCAAGCAGTAGAGTAACAATCTGGGCATTCTCCTCACAAAAATAAGTAAACACCAATGAATATAATTTGCAGTCATTATGATCATTACTACCATCAGTAGACAATGATTAAGGTCTACTGACTCAGACGTGCTTCTCACTATTGCAAATTTGGAAAACACCAAGACAAAATAATAGTGAAGGGACAGGGAAGGGAACTACCTACGTAAATCCTTAATGGCTGCCAACCAGGTATTACTTAATTGATAGCCAGTGTCCCTGTTGAAATTGTTCGTACGTTCCTCATCGCCAGATGTTTCATACCGAGCTCGATAGCTGCAGTCGCTTAAGTGCGGCCAATATCCAGTATTTGGGAGATAGTGGGTTTGTACCCCACTGTCGGCAGCCCTAAAGATGGT
Organism: Anabrus simplex; assembly: GCF_040414725.1. Classification (NCBI taxonomy): domain Eukaryota; kingdom Metazoa; phylum Arthropoda; class Insecta; order Orthoptera; family Tettigoniidae; genus Anabrus; species Anabrus simplex. The sequence goes on from NC_090265.1 coordinate 494,882,836, forward strand.
TTTCCGTGGTTTCCCATTTTCATACCAGGTAAATGCTGGGGCTGTACCTTAATTAAGGCCATGGCCGCATCCTTCCCACTCCTGGCCCCTCCCCGACCCATCGTCACCAAAGACCTATCTGTGTCGGTGCGACGTAAAGCAACTTGCAACAAAAAAAAAATGTTGTTTCATTCCAGGCTTGTCAATGTCATATGTTACGTACACATGTTATGTTATGTGACCCTTTGCCTGATTCTGATGGTTCCGCCAGCTTCCGCCTCAAACGCTGGCGCTGTATCGCGTCCGGGGAGGCATCTGGTGATGAATGAACATAACATTTCCACTTCTATTATAACGTCTAAATTCAACGCTCATTGTTTAAGAAGCCTTTCTCGTGGGCAGTCGAGATTTTCTTCTGATAACGCAGAGCAAAGCTCTCTGCAAAACTTAAAGAATTTCACCTTATTTTCTTGACAAGGCATAAGCCCAAAAGCCTATATCATGTCTTAAACAGTTTTCTTAAAAGAATTTTGAACAAATGCTACCTGAAAAATGCTTTTGAATGCTACTGTATAGTATCATTTCGGTACAATTTTTGGAATATTCTGTGGCACTTTGTAATGCTGTGCTATACACTCTGGTAACGACTGTTTTAAGTTATTATGAGAATGTTAATGCTGCTGTTACTTCATATTAAGAGTATCGTAAGTCAACTTGTGAAGGAGTTGTTTAACAATTTTTTATTATTGTTGTTGTTGTTGTTGTTGTTGTTATTATTTAGATAAATATACTTGCATCAACAGCATACCTTCAATTCTGTGGATGAAGCTAAAGATGTATTTGTAATGGTACCACCAATTATAAAATGAGACATAAACAACTCCTCATTTGCAGTAAATTACAGAATTTCTTGAAGAAAGAGAGAATAATTAAGAACACTTCTGTCTACAAGTTAAGGGATCTCTGAAATCCTTGAGAAAACATTGAGTCACGGTGATAATGTGCGGACTAAACTGCGAGTGGACAACATGGGAACATGCGACATACATTGCAAGATCTGTACGAGACCGATTTGTGTGCCTTGAACAGTCCATTGGACAGAGGTCTTTACAGATGAATGGATCAACCTTTCATCAGTACTTTTGCAGAAGCATGTGGATTCTATGTCAAGAAGATGTGCTCACAGATTTTCAACGAAATACGAAATTTGTACCTATCATCTCAATGTTTTTGGGCACAGCGGTTCCGACTGCAAATTGCATGGCCGGATTATCGGCGGATTAGAGCCGACCACATTCAGCACGAAGTGGGCTGGGAGATGAACGTCGCCCATAGCATCATTTCACAACTGTGAAGAGGATTCCAGGAAGGAGGAAACATGCAACAGTAGTATAGGCAAGGTCAACCACATGCTAAAATCCTGCATCAGGATAGTTATTTTTCCGTAAGTGCCTAAAGACATCGAATCAGCACAGACCTTGCAACAACCTCTAGGTCACGTATCTCCCGTTAGACTGTGTATAGTCTGATGTGAGAGAATTCTCTGTATGCTCGGCGTCACGCCAAATGTCCTGTTCACAGATGAATCGCGGTTTAGCCTGGGGAGTGATTCTAGCAATCTGCCCAACAGGTGTGCCCCTGGGACATGTTACTACCTGCCTATATTGAGGGGACCAATATGGTGGTGCCAGTTTTCTTGGCTGGGGAGGAAACACGTTAGGAGCATGTACACCACTGCATGTGTTCCTAGGGGTACTCTGATAGGTGTGGTCTATAAAGATGACATTCTGCAGCAGTATATACAAATTTTTTGTTGTGTATACGGACCTGCGTTCCATTTGATTCCGGCCCACACAGGACTGGCTTGGTGCACGAGTACCTGTAACGCAATGACATCGTGCATCTACAAGTGGCTGGCTAGCTCCCCAGACTTAAATGCAACTGAACATGCATGGAACACTCAAGGCTGAAAGATTGCCGCCCTAACATCGCCACCACAGACTATTGTTGACCTCCAGAGAGTGACTGTCCAATAATGGGGTGCAATACCGCAAGCCATGCTGGACAGCCGGATCCACAGTATGGGAAACTGTTTTGCATCCTGTAGTGCCATGCAAGGTTATCAAATCTTGTACTGACGTTCTGTATGCCAGTGGTGGAGGGACACCACACAAAGTAAGTACCACCCACTGTCCACGTCTGGTTTTCCTGTATACCTTGTTTCAGCATTATCGAGTCACAAGTCACATTATTGCCAGGGCAACTAAACTAAAAGGTTTAGTGCACACATTATCATAGTCCTGCATGTTTTTCCGTGGATCTTGATGATCCCTTATGGATATGAGTGTACATAGATAAAATGTTCACAACTTGCACCTCTCCAAAAAGTTTCTTTCATCCCTATCTCATTACATTGTCTTGCAAGAAACATGTTTAAATCCAGATATACACATACCTGATGCTCAAGGTTACCATAGTCATCATCTGGTCCATCAGCATCCAATTCAGTTTCAGGATAATTATCATCCATGTCAACTTCCTGTTTAATTGCTTTCTGAAAAGAAAAAGAAAGAATGTAACACTATCATATTTTCCAGACAACAGTACCAATGAGTAAATACACACAAAAAAGACAAGTAATAAGCACTAAGACCATAGAAGACATAGTTATCAAGCAGCAATTTGTTCATTCCTTAAGGAGACTGTTTCATTTCCATCACTGGAAGAAACAGGTAACACCCTAGACCTAAGTAATCAATACTGGGAGGTTGCTAACCATTGAGCTACAACAGATTATAACATATGAAACAATATAGTGCAAAAAAAAAAAAAAAAAGCAATTTTCCAGGCAAGACAAATGTCTGTCTAGAGCAACTGGACTACAAATCAGAGGAAGCAAGTTTTCACTTTAGTACCATAAAAAAAGTCTGGTCTGACAGAGATGATGATAGCTATCTTGCAACAAGCTGCAAAGGTGGGTCAATAGTTCAATAAAAATAAGACCAAGTACAGGCTGATGTCAAGATCTCAACAAAACAAGGTCCAATGATCTGCAGACAGAATGGACTTCCAATCAGTGGACAAATTCAAGTATCTGGAAACATGGTTCAACATATGTAACGAGGTGAACTTCGAGGTACAGAAGAGGATTCAGACAGGAAACAAGTGTTTCTTTAGCCTATGAAATTTGCTTTACACCGCACAGACACAGATACGTCTTATGGCAACAATGGGATAGGAAAGGGCTAGGAGAAGGAAGGAAATGGCCGTGGCTTTAATGATGGTACAGCCCGATCATTTGCCTGGTATGGCAATGGGAAACCACAGAAAACCATCTTCAGGGCTGCCGAAAGTGGGGTTCGAACCCTCTATCTCCCAGAGGCAAGCAAACCCTATGAAGTATATTAAAAATCTAAAGTAGTGATGGGTCACGCGATGCAAAGCTTTCTATGTATTCTGAGCAGCCAATGCAGTACATGTCTTGTAATGCTATATCCATGTTGTATAATGACGTCAGGCGCATGTGGTCTGTCTCTCGAACTGGTGCTGGGAAAAGTGATTCAAAGCTCTCAATGCATTCTGAGCAACCGATGCAGTCCATGCCGCGTAATCCTATCTTGAAGCTGTCATCAGAACATAATGTGCATGGGGTGTTATCCCTTGACTATACTTTGTCTACTAATTAACTAACGATGTTACGTCCACTTATTTATAATCTACTCGCAGTCAACTTACATACTTCCTGCATTTTACTTCTGTCCAGTCTGGCTCCATGGCTAAATGGTTAGCTTGCTGGACTTTGTTCCAAGGATCCCCGGGTTTGATTCCCGGCCATATTGCGTATTTTAACCATCATTGGTTAATTCCTATAGTTCAGGGACTGGGTGTATGAAATAGCAATGAAGACTGTGACGTGTTTTTCAAATGTAATTGAAACTATTTCTTTTATGCAATATCGAATAATGCAATAACTTTAAAAGAATGCAAAATATAATGGCATAAAGGTACTGATACTGCGCATGTATCTGAAAAGGAACTACTTTCCAGGGTAACGCCCCTTCTGGACTATCAATACTTTTATATAAGCATGGTAACAAATAGATAGTTTCTGTGTGAAGGATCATTCAAGACCAATTACAATCATCAGACCTGAATGCATGTATAGTACATATCTGATGAAATGGCCAGTAGGGAAAAATCTGATGTTCTTTATATTAAGATTGGTTTATATTACATGCATTCAAGCAGAAGAGATTTTATTTTCTATTGGTTATTTCGTATATTCAGGAATGTTACAGTAACTTCTATTAGCGATTTGGTTGTTTCTGCCGCGTTAATGATATACCTGATTACATGACAGACCATTTATATATATTTATTCACAGAATAAACACTTCCCCCATAAGAAGGTTGCCCATGAGGACAAAGTATACTAAATACATTTATGACTATATAAATGACTAGCTGATGTACCCGTGCTTCGCTACGGGATTCTCAGAAAGACTGACTTTGTGGTTTTCCTAACCTGAAATCAACATAGGTCATTACAAAAACGTAAGTATGAATGTAGCGATTAAAAGCAATGCTATCATATAAAATACTCGATCAAATGGAAAGCCGCACGTTTTATCACCTTTAACGAACAGTGCTGCGGTTAGATTGCGGTGCCAATCTAATAGTCCAAAGTTCCAGAGCTGGGATGACCAGGCCGCAGATTGCCATGAACACTCATCTGCCATTATTCTGCTAAATGTGCACATTGTTCATTCCAATCAGTGCCTCAGAGTAGGGATTGAATAGCCCGAATGCTATGATGATCCAGTGTGTTACGTACCAGTAGTATCAGAAAATTTATAAACCAGGGGAATGGCATGCTTAAGAAGAAAGTTATCTAACTCCCCAGCTACTTCCCATCAATATTCAGACAGGCTGTTACACTATGTACGACTGGGCGAGTTGACCGTGTGGTTAGAGGTGCGCAGCTGTGAGCTTGCATCCGAGAGATAGTGGATTCGAACCCGATTGTCGGCAGCGCTGAAGATGGTATTCCGTGGTTTCCCACTTTCACACCAGTCAAATGCTGGGCCTGTACCTTAATTAAGGCCTAAGGCACTCCTAGCCCTTTCCTATCCCATCGTCGCCATAAAACCTATCTATGTCGGTGCAACGTAAATCAAATAAAAAATACTCTGTACGCAGCAGTAATCCTATCTACCGGAGATGAGGGGCAACAGAAGACACAAAGCACATCACGACAAACAATGGTCAATGTAATGTTATTGTTGATCAATGTTATGAGCTTTCTATATTGTAGGCCTTCACATTTAGTTTTCTTTCGACTCTGTGATTTGTAAAATATTTTATACCATAAACTGTAGTTTCTTATTCTCCGACTTTACATACCAATTTTCATTAAATACTGTTTACCCATTTTCTCGTTACTCGGCGCTGATATGGACTTAGTAACAAAAATCCAAATTCATGAATATCTTTGTGATCATAGCCAGTACAGTAACAATGTATAAGACATGAATAATAGGAAATTTAATACTATATAACCTTAGTTATGTAGCATTCATCGATTAAACCTCTAATAAGAAATATTTGAGAATTACATTTTAGGCCTTCCCCTAAACTACCATTTCACTCAGCGTGAATAAAATAATTTACAGCCTAGACTATAGGGACTTATTTCCTGACTTTGCATACCGATTTTCATCAAGATAGGACTACTAATAACAATATTTGAGAATTAAATTTTAGGCCTTCCCCTAAACTACCATTTTTCTCAGCGTGAATACAATTATTGATAGCCTAGATTGTAGCAACTTATTCCCCAAGTTTGCATACCCATTTTCTTTAAAATACGACCACTAATAACATAAATAGTTGAGAATTCAATTTTAGGCCTTCCCCTAAACTACCATTTCACTCAGCGTGAGTAAACGATTTATAGCCTAGATTGTAGAGGCTCATCCCCCGACTTCACATACCGATTTTCAATAGACCACTAATAACATAAATAGTTGAGAATTCAATTTTAGGCCTTCCCCTAAACTACCATTTCACTCAGCGTGAACAAAATGATTTATAGCCTAGATTGCAGAGGCTCATCCCCCGACTTCACATACCGATTTTCATTAAATTCTCTTCAACCGTTTTCTCGTGATGGGTGTACATACATACATACATACATACATACATACATACATACATACATACAGACAGACAGAAATTACGGAAAAGTAAAAAATGCATTTTCTTGTTACTATGGACATGGCCGATACAGAAATACCATTATTTTCAAATTCTGAGCAATGTACAGACAAAACTCTTATTTTATATATAATTCTCAGTATGGATAATGAACCTTTCAAGTCTTTGAGAGCCATATTTTTTGTCAAAGACTCTGGCAGTTAGAATATGAGCAGAATTTTTCGTAGAACTTAAGACATTCACTGATCATGAGGCTTATAACCTCCATGTTATCCAGTCCGTATTCATGTCAATAGAAGGGAATAGTTGGTTCGTAAATGTTTTTCTTTTCCTCGTGTACTTCACTGGGCTGGTTAGTGTGCGACTCAAACCGAATTGTAGGATCAATAATATATCCATTGTTGTTATTTTTGAAAGCTATCATATCAATCCTACGGGTTCTGCCGTTCTCCACAATCCATGGATCTCTTCATGCACTGTGTAACCAGCGTCTCGCAATGACTGAGCGATGGAGGTTCGTATCGCATGATGTCCAGTAAGTCACAGGGTTTCACTGTAGGGATAGCATCTCAGGACATGAGAAAGGGTTTCTATCTCGTTTTGGCAATGCCGATGATGGTTACTGTCCTGGAACCTGCCTGGCATGGCTCGAACAGCTGCGACATTAGCAGTCATCTTTAGAGCATCACGCCAGTCACTGCAAGATAGGCCATCATGTAGTGTTATCCGCTGAAAGGTTGTTTTAAAATAAGATAACACCTTTTCCCTTTTGAGAAAGCTGACACCATTTTTTTGGAATTCCTGATCTCTCAGCAATTCTCATATTTTCTTGGAATCCAAAAGACCATTCCTGGAATTTAATAAGCTGACACAAGGTGAAATGCTCAGGTCTTGTAGGAATTTGTCACTCCCCTCAAAGAGATATCTACTTCCCAAAAGTAAGAGTTTCCATTTATTTGTAGGGTAACTACGGTACTTAATCTGTTGCAGGACAACTTCCCATTGTGATCGGAAAAATTCTAGACCTTTGAACTTTTGGTGTGTGTGTATCATACAGTCAGGTGTGTCAGCAGGAAGCTGGAGGATTTCTTTCAATGTGTATTTTATAATTTTGTCGTCTTTTCAGAAATTTCAGAGGAATACAGTTCAGCACAACTGTTTGAAATTAATGTTGGGAATATGGAAGGATTTACGACGAAAGTTCACTCCAAGATCTGATGGTCTCATCTTGCAATATCAATTTTATATCTCCACCGAAGACAGACATTAGGCCAACAATAAGCTGACCTTTAAATATGTTGATAAACACTGATTTAAATATATTGATGTTCAAGTCTATCTCCCTAAATCTTCTCATTGGTATTTCAGTCAGATCTAGTGCAGAAGCTTTGTCTTTACCAACAATAACAGTGTCATCGGCAAATCCCAGTATTGTGAGAAGTTTCAAACCTTCTACGAGTGGAAATCCATATTCCTTAGCAATTGATTCCTCTGACAGTTCATTCAGAATATGGTCCGCTGCGATATTACAAAGCATAGGTGACAATGGTGAACCTAGAAAAACATCGCTCCTCAGTTTTATGCTCTTAGTTCTCAAGTAGTTGGCTTCAATTTGGGTTGTATTGCCCTCTTGACGAAAGAGAATTGGCTTGAGAAGTTTAGATGGAGTGTTAGAATTTTTTAGGGCTCTTCTCAGATGGTCATGGCCAATGTTTCAAATACCTTTTGGATGTCGATGAAGCCTATGGTTGCATCAGTTTTCTTGTTCTTTGCCTAGGCCAGATTCGACTGTAGCAATGAAGTATTAGTTATCTACCATATTCGTCCTGGCTGAGGTCCGACTGAAACGTGATGCATCGAGAGTAGCGATGTCAGTCTCGAGTATCTCAAACAAGAGTCACACCCATCACTAATTCCTATTTTGTGTTCCTGTATCAGAGTTGCCGTATTGTGGTGGTCAAACCACTGACGGAGGTTCTGCGTCCAGGATAATCTTCACCCAAGTCCAAATTTTCCTTCTATCATAAATTCAGAAGATGGGACTGAAATCAACTTCTTTGCTGCATTTTGCAACAGTTAAAATTTCACGATTTCTCCGCACAGCAGAGTATCTTCTGCCTAGTGATGCGGTCCACCCAAGCAATCTTTTAACATTCTGCGATACATTCACATTTTGAATTTCGACAGTAGGTTCATTGACGAAGCCTTTAGTGTCCATCCTTCGACTACCGATAATACAACATTTCATGACACGCCAACGAGTTTTGAATCAAAGGTCACAGTTGCATACAAGGCATTAATTAGAGAAACACACTTCTTGCCATGCTGATTCTGGTTTTATCTTAACATCCAGATCATCATCATCATCATTATCTTGCACCAGCACAGTTTCACGGGTGCAGTGAACGAGTGCTCTCCATATACTTCTGTCTATGTAGACGTCTTCTTCCATAACTTGCTGCAAATCCAGACCTTGTCCAGCTACATCATTTCTAATCTGATCAATCCATCTCTTCCTTGGCCGACCTCTTGATCTTTTTCCTTCAACGTTCCTTCTCAAACCACACTCTAGCTGTTCATTGAGGGTCCATTCTTTTGAAATGACCAAACCGTTTCAGTCAGGCTCTCACTAAGGTGTTTTTTTTTGTTTTTTTTCACTTTGACAAGATGGTATATCTTATCATTTATTATTTTGTCCCTACTTGTTTTCTGAATCATAGTTCTTAAGAAGTTCATTTCCACTGCTTGTAGTTTGCTGATATTTCTATTGGTTTGGATGCAGTTTCTAGACTGTACTGCTACAAAGAAGCTCCTGTAGAGTATTTATTTTGATCTTAATGGAACTGGCTTATCCCAAAGTAGTTTCCTCACAAGATGATAAAACTGCGCTCTATTCTGTATTCTACTAGTGATTTCTGCAGATGGTCAGCTATTTGTTATTTACTACACTGCCAAGATAACGAAACTATTATACTGTGCCATTTCACCGTTCTATATTTGCATCAGTAGGAACAAAAATGGCGTTCAAGCCATTAAAAGGTCAATGTTAAAGCAACTAACATCGGTACGAACCGAAATGATGATCCTTTCAACCGGTAGTCACCGAAAGAACCATACTTAGAAGGCTGTGAGAAAAGAATGACAGAAGCGGATTATTTAAACCAATTATTAAGAAAAAAGAGACTTCCATTAGAACATTCTACACAATTCAGCACTACGGCAAGTAAGACGGAGTCGAGCAAAGAAAGAAGCCAGCTTATCTGATTTTAAGATCAAATATTGACGGAGAATAAAATCCGCGGCAGCCCGCTCAACGTCAACTTCATAGATTGAATAACTGCGCGAAATTTAAAGACCAGCAAAAAGGAGTTAGCAAGTCTGGTACAACAAATACGTCACGGCTGGACTTAGAAGTTTTATATTTGTCTGATACTGCACATCGTAAACAGCAAAGTCCAACTAGCTGTCAAGTGCATTTCTAATAAGCACGGAGAAATCGCATTCGCCCGGCAAGCGAGAGTTTTTACAAACAGTAGCACAGTTAGAACTACTATATCGAAACTAATCGTCCCAGAGCACATTTTATTCTGATATCATAGGCATTACGAAACGAAGATAAATTGCAAGATGACAACATTAACTAATACACTGTATTATTCTGTTCCTAACGTACCAGAGACCACTATGATGTTGTAAAAGACCAAGGCAGAGACTACTCCGACTATGGTGGCGCTTTACGAGGTTGATGACCCAGGAGGATTGAAAGTCGGCTGAGAAGACGAGATGGACCCGATTACCTAAAGCATCGCCCTCTACTATGACTGCGCTAATACGCCTTCTCATTCGCCCGGTCACACATGTAAACGAGCGAACACGGCGTAGTTACCAGTTCAGGCGCGTGGAGCGCTGAGAAGCTGGCATTAGTCTACTTGATGAAGCACGCTCAGTGATTATTGCTAAGAGTACTTGTGTAATTTTGAGCCTGTATTTACCTTATTTGGTTATTTCTTTGGTCGTGAACCGTTTTAATGTTTATGTACACAATATTGTTTACTGTTGTGTGCCTTAATGTAAGATGAAAAGCAGATTGGAAAGTGGGATTTTGTTTCATGAATTTCCTCTCAACGAACAACGTCATAAATGGCTAAATGTTATTTCAAGAAAGGATTCTTGCCGACTTTCAATTCAAGATCATCGAAACGATATGTTTGCCACGCCGAATAAAACCACACTTTCACGCTACGTAGCAGATATAAACTGCGAGACTGGAATGGTGACTCGTTGGCTGAACGGTCAGCGTACTGGCCTTCGGTTCAGAGGGTCCCGAGTTCGATTCCCGGCCGGGTCGGGGATTTAAACCTTAATTGGTTAATTCCAATGGCACTGGGGCTGGGTATATGTGTTGTCTTCATTATTTAATCCTCATCACGACGCGCAGGTCGCCTACAGGAGTCAATTAGAAAGACCTGTACCTGGCGAGCCGAACCCGTCCTGGGATATCCCAGCACTAAAAGCCATACGACATTTCATTACTGGAATGGTAACACTCTTAGTAAAGGAGTGTCTCTTAGCAGAAAGTCGGTGCCTAAATGGAACAGAGAGATTGTGATTGTTGGTAGTCCATCGAACAGCAGATGTTATATGACAAGAAACTCGACACCGTCTTTCGACAGAAAGACGCTTCATTCCACGTTGAGCGAATAAAAACTACTCAAGATGACCGTCATCCAAGCGAAAGTAGAAATCGAATTAACCTAGTTAATAACTTTTTCTGTTTTATAATTTCTGCTGTGTCTACAAAATAAAGGTTACAGCAGCATTTTTCTTCTTTAAGAGGCTTTTAGGAACAGAGCTGCACACTTTAACACTCAAAACAATAAAGGAAGTCGAAGCTTGCGGTTTTTTCGTGTTGCGCATTTTGAGTGACAATCATAAGACTAATGTTAGCATGATAAGAAGAATATCTTCTTCAAAACACATTAAACTGATGATCTGTCATCCTGTTGACAGTGAAATGCCTCTTCTTGCTTTCGACAAATGGCACATTCTGAAAAGTAAAAAATTATTTAGCCTACTCGAAAGATCTATGTTTTATGGTTCCCAGGATATAAATCGTGATTTTATCGAGAAACTGTATCAGATGCAATCAAATGAAACTGTGAAACCGGTTCATTTACATACAAAAACATCGAGCCGTCTAAGAAAATGAATGTCCTCCGCGCGAAATATATTTTTATGACTGAAGTAATAACAGCCCTATAATATTTAAAAGACGATTCGTATACAGATATGCACGATTTTTTAATGCAGGTACCACTGTCAAATACAAGTTATCGATAAAAGAATTGATTCGACATACGTGTCAGTAGCACAAATGTAGCAACATTGCAGCCGGACAACATGCTTGATTCTTTTGAGAAGACCAGCAGACCAACAGTGCTAATGGACTTGATTTACTCGTATAAAAGAGATTTTAAAACAGCAGGCTGCAGCACACATCTGATTTGCCACTGTGGATTTTGAAAGTTATTCATGATTTTGTATTGAAAGCACAACCATTTGTGCATAAAAATCCTGTTGCGTCTATGAGTGACTAGTTAGTGCCTGTGTTGCGTGAATTTCCTCACTTCACTTTTCCTGAAATCGGACATTCATAGTTGAGTGAAGTTATTTGCAAGTGTGCTATTCCTGTATTCTTAAATAACATAGCCACATCAATAACAGAGATCTTTGAAAGATTTAAACGCGAGAACGGGAAACAATTAAACAGAAAAGTGTGTGAATATATTTATTTCCTACAGTATTTACTACCTACCGTTAACATTATTTTGTACTGTTTTTCCGCTGCGGAAGGGTACGTTCTTCAAAGAAATTAACTTTATTAAGGTGTAAGGTGCGATTCAAATATGTTTATTGAGTGATTGGCTTTATATTTTAACAGAAATATACAAAACACTTCACGTGTGCTGTTATGAACAATCGTGTTTCAATGCCAGCGAAGCAGCGCTCGGTGGTAGAAATGGGAACTAGGCCCATATCGCTCATATTGCTGTATTGGGAAGGCGTATTAGCGCAGTCATAGTAGAGGGCGATGCCTAAAGCAGAACCATGGAGCGAGGCCTACCATTCCCGATGACCAACAGCGAGATGGCAAACAGGGCCCAATAAGCAAAGTTAAGTCCCCTATGAGTCGTTTTTCGTTAGTAGAAACCTTTATATTTTGGCTATGTGTTGATATGTTTTGTGACATTGTGCGTGCGTATATAATGAAGTGTAATTACATGGATGTAGGTATTCATCTGATGTTACTATCAATCCCATATTGTAGGCGTAATATACCAGTGAAAGCCGTTCGCAAATTTATCAATGTGGTGTGAGAGAAAGTAATAGATGTTTTTAATCGTTATCAGTGAAGTGTTAAAGTGTAATATGAATGTCAATATACATGTGTGATGGCTTTATCGGAATAGCAAGCTTAGAGATCGTATTTAGGGAATGTTTACGACGAAATATAGTAGTACAGCTTAGTATTATGATACACTTTTCTTTGACACTATGACGGTAAGGATAGTGTTTTTATATGTGAAGGTTATGGCACATATGCATCGTATTTAATGAGATGGGTGCTTGAAATGCATTGATATGGATATTACGTGATATTTGAAATGGTAAATGGTGAATGAAGTAATAATATAAGCGGATGTTAAGTTATGACGGCGATATTTATTTTTATTTGAGAGGTTGGTCATAGTAGTCTTCTGTGAGATGATATTGCGTGCAAATTATGCATTCTAAGGTATATATTGAAACGTACTGCTTTCAATTGCTGTTTTTATTCCCAGATACACAAAGTAGGTCAGGATACGATCTCAATGCCATCAACACAGTGTTGTTTGAGTATGTAGGATCATCAGATGAGCCAAAAGGCTAATAACGATAATATTTAGGCCTTCACTGAGTTATTTATGACCATTTTCAAGTACTCTCACACATGGTAACCTAATTCCTGATTTTATGTGAGTATGTTGACACATCACTGGTGACTTAGTCATTCATGTACGGATTTTTAGATGAAGGTAGAGTCTTCTAACATGCCAGTTTTTCCACTTGTGGTATAATTTGTTAGAAAGTTAATTAAATACACTTGGCAATGCTACATTCAGCCAGACACGCACTTAAATTGAATTTTAACCATGGATTAAGATAATTAAGTGAATTAACAACATAAGCCATATGATAGTATTAATTTGAAATCAATCACGACTTAGAGCGGACCTGAATTTGCTTATATGGAGATCAGATCTTATGAAACATGAAAAACAAAGTGAACTTTCAAGCATATTAGTTAACTGAAGTCCTCAGAAAACAGACATTGCTTTCCCATATGATTTTCTACTGTGTATGGACACAGATATTAGGTTTAGTACAAAGTGACATTCGTTTCACTAGTCATATTTGAGTTAAAGGTTAAATGACAGAATTTTAAGTAACTTTGAGGAGCAATTCAGCTCAGTGAGAAGAGATTCCAGATCTTAATGAATTATTTATTTGGCTATTTTCACTGCGTTCTACATTCTGTTTTAAAACTATAATCTGAAATGATGTATATAGTAATGAGTATAATTTTCTTTTCATTTTTAAATAATTGGATGCATCTAATTCTTACAACTCTATTTAGTATGTTTTATTTGATTAATATATTTTAATTTTTTCAATTGATTCTTCGAACATTATTTATATATGACTTAAATTTTCAACAGGCCAGGGTTAATGAATCGATAATTAGGGCCTAGATTTCAGCTACTTATTACGAGTTTTTCAAAACTTATTTTTCTTTATCTCAACTTAACTGTAACTGATTGGGATATCCATAATATTAGGAAGCTATCTACGTTGTGTGAGGCATTTTCTTAATATTTGGATTGAATAGTCAATAAAAGTTGAGTAGTGAAACTCCATAATTCTTTTAATGCCTACTTAGTATAAGAACTAGATGTAAGACTGCAATAACTAATTTTTTGATTGCGATTTCGTTGGCGACATATGCGAATCAGTTGAAATATCGTAGTAACCTGAAATTTGCGATTAATTTTGGCGACATGCGAGTATGGTATCCGACTGATAGCGTGTTGGAGACGTCCTTCTGCGTAGGTTGAGATTTACCATAGGCCAACGGCGTACTTTCTCAAGCGAAACCCACAACCCAGCAACATTAATCAGATAGAATCATTTATCATGAGCTAGTCTGTATCTCATGTATCCTCACCTGGACGCGGGAAAGGTGCAATACTGTACTTGTTCCAACTTTGATCCATGTAGAGTAATATTAGTACGGATGTTCTGCCGACTAACAGGCAACACTATCGTTTTCGACTTGCTTATCTTGAGACCAAATTGCTTGAATATAGCATTTCAGTAATTCGGCTTCTGTTGTACTTCAGCCTCACTATCATCCCAGATCACCACATCATCTCCAAAGGCAACAACTTTAAACTCAGAGTTGTTGTGAAGTCTCTTAACTCTTTTCCTTATTTCATCCATTACAATTATGAATAAAAGTGGCGATAGTGCGCTGTCTTGTTGTATACCCTGCCTAGTCTCAAATTACTCTGAATATCCATCCCCTACTTGGACACAACTCTGGAAATATTCATACAGCATTTTGGCTTCATTAATAAAAGCACAAGACATTCCTAGATTTTTGTCTCCGTACAGTGTCGTAAGCCTTCTCAATATCAGGGAAAATAAAGACGACGTCTTTCCCTTTTCCCCAGTGCTTCTCCATGATCATGTCCGGCTCCATGGCTAAATGGTTAGTGTGCTGGCCTTTAGTCAGAGGGGTCCCGGGTTCGATTCCCGGCGGGGTCTGGAATTTTAACCCTCAATGGTTAATTTCGCTGTTACGGGGGCTGGGTCTATGTGTCGTCTTCATCATCATTTCACACTCATCACGGCACGCAGGTCGCCTACGGGAGTCAAATCAAGACCTACACCTGGCGAGCCGAACACATCCTTGGGCACTCCCGGCACTAAAAACCATACGCCATTTCATTTCCATGATCATCCTTGCAGAAAATATCAGATATGTTGTTGCGGCAATCTGGACGATTGACTGATATGGCCTTGCAATAATATTTAACATGATTTAGCTGTCTTGATACTGCAACACGGCAGAAAGCAATGGAAAAACACAGCCGTAACTAACTCCCGAAGACATGCAGCTCTTTCTGTATGTATGTATGTATGTATGTATGTATGTATGTATGTATGTATGTATGTATGAATGATATACTGATGTTGGCTAACCCCGGGTAACATATTCTGGAAGTAAAATAGTCCACCGGGAGGGGATAATCATCAGGAACATGCTACTTGCTAGTAGCTTTACGTCGCACCGACACAAATAGGTCTTATGGCAACGATGTTATAGGAAAGGCCTAGGAGTTGGAAGGAAGCAGCTGCAACACTATTATTTACAGAAGAATGGAAAGACAAGTTGAAGCTGAGTTGGGAGAAGACAGTTTAGCTTCAGAAGAAATGTAGGAACGCATAAAGCAATCCTAACTTGACATCTGATCTTAAGTAGAATAAAATTAAGAAAGACAAATCCACGTACATGGCATTCGTAGATATAGAAAAGGCATTCGATAATGTTGACTGGATCAAGCTATTTGAGATTCTAGAAGGTGATAGGGATCAGATACCGAGAAAGAAAAATTATCTACAATCTGTACAAAAACCAGTCTGCAGTGATAAGAATCAAACGCTATGAAAAAGAAGCAGCAATCTAAAAAGATGTGAGGCAAGGCTGCAGTTTGTTCCCTCTTCTTTTCAATGTTTATATACAACAGGTGATAAAGGAAATCAAAGAGGAATTTAAGAAATGAATCACAATCCATGGAGAGGAAATAAAAACTCTGAGATTTGCCAATGATACTGTTAGTCTGTCCGAGTCAGCAGAAGATCTGGAGAAAATGCTCAATAGTATAGACAAAGGCTTAGACAAGGAGTACAGGATGGAAATAAATCCAAAACTAGAGTAATGGAGTGCAGTAGACTGAAGTGAGGTGATGCAGGAAATATAGTTTAGGAAGTGAAGTCTTAAGAAAAGTAGATGAATATTGTTACTTGGGTAGTAGAATAACTTATGATGGCAGAAATAAAGAGAACATAAAATGCAGACTAGTACACGCAAGAAGGCCTTTCTTAAGAAAAGAAATATGTTCACTTCGAACATTGTAGGAATTAGGAAATGTTTTGAAGAATTTCGTCTGGAGCGAGGCATTGTATGGAAGTGAAATATGGATGATAATTAGCTCAGAAAGAAAGAGTATAGAAGGTTTTAAAATGTAGTGTTACAGAAGAATGCTGAAGGTGAAATTGGTAGATCGAATCACAAATGAAGAGATACTGAATCAAAATTGGTGAGAGGAAAATGATTTGGCGAAATTTGCCCAGAAGAAGAGACAGAATGATAGGACACATCTTAAGGCACCCAACACTTGTTCAGTTAGTTTTAGAGGGAAGCGTAGGCGGGAAAAGCTATAGGGGTAGACCAAGGTATGAATATGAAAAGCAGATTAGAGTAGATGAAGTAGAAATGAAAAGGGTGGCATGGGCAGCTGAATCAAACCAGCTATGAACTGATGACCCATAAAGCATTATTATTATTATTATTATTATTATTATTATTATTATTGCTATTTGCTTTACGTCCCACTGACACAGATAGGTCTTATGGTGACGATGGGAGAGGAAAGACCTGGGAGTTGGAAGGAATCAGCCGTGGCCTTAATTATCGTACAGCCCCATCATTTGCCTGGCGTGAAAATGGGAAACCACGGAAAACCATTCAGGGCTGCCAACAGTGGGGTTCGAACCCACTATCTCCCAGATGCGAGCTCACAGCTGCGAGTCCCTAACCGCATGGCCACCTCGCCCGGTATTATTATTATTATTATTATTATTATTATTATTATTATTATTATAATACACGAATGTGAGTTATTTCTCTTTTAGTTTTGACTCTCTGACGAGAATTGTATCAGAACTGTTTTCAGTTTATTCATTACTAGAACATAGCCTATCTTCGACATTCAAAATTACTGTCTGTAAAGTAATTGGAAATTCTAAATGGACTATTAATATATCTTATGAATAAAAGTTACACTTTCCAGGTTTTACACAATATCTGAATGGAATCAAAACAGATATTATGTTTCCTTTAAACCATACTGAGTGCAGTTATAGCTTGGTGTTGTACTTTGAGTCTATGGGTTTGTGTATTTTGAGAAAGCAACGTACAACTGTTCAAAACACTGGAGTGGGGAGATTTATCCCAACTTTTAAGTCCTGTCCTGGTGATTTATTCAGTGTGACAGAGAAGGCTACATTTAGAGGATATTGTCTCCATTTAAAAATGAATGGTATACACAGATTCACAGGTACAAAATTTATTTTTGGAATAAAACACTTCCTTCCTGAAACTGAGCCCGTCTGAATTTTTGCGCGAACAATGTATTTGTATGGCTTCCGTAGATTCATTCTCGTTCCAATGCACAAACCAGATTTATTAACTTCATTAACATCATCGCACAGTACGGAGTCAATGCTAATGTACCTACGTTATTTGGTCACCTATCAAACTATTCAGAACCTACTGATTGAGGAAATTAACTTGTTCGTTTCTTGGGCAAAACAAATTGCTACTTTGGAAACAATGTGCTCTCACTTGGATGAAAAGAAGAACGAAGTGAATCTCGTATAATATTTTTTGAAATCCAGTTTTGTTGAATCTCGATAGTCCATTTGCCCTAGTTCTCCATTTCCGAGTTTTAGAAGCTGAACAGTGAAGTTAAATCAGGGCTATAAAGTAGACTATTTAAAACTTGACTGGATAACAGCTGTTCTTTAACAGTGAGGACTTACTTCCAAGGCACTGTCGGAAGTACGCACCAAGCAAAATCGCTTTTCTAGCAAAAGGTGATTTGTTGTTCATTATAAGTAGCTGATCTGCTGAAAGAGCGTAATGGGGAGCCATGGTTGCCTCATCCTATATGATTAACTTAGCCTGTCTCATTTACTTTGTACTCGTATCTTCTGACGTTATATTAGACGTAGAGGTCTGCGAATTTGGAGTCATTACTCTCTTTCCTGTGACTTAATTTTACACAATATTCATTTTCTCCAAACGTATGGTTTTTGCTTCTGTTGTTTGCCTCTGTAACTGCATATTTTATATTTCCCACTTTTGCCTTTGTTTACTCTTTGTGTGTTCCGCATGGAGTTTAAATACATTGGACCACGTAGAAAAGAGACGGTAGGTGTCACGAGACGGATGCGCAGTAGATTGGCGTGATCGTGACGTCACAGGACTCTCCCTCCTTTTACACTACGCATTGTCTGGCACGTTAATATCAGTCTATAAAAGATAAGTTATTCTTCGGTGTCGGTGTTTTCATTCTAAGCAGTGAAGTTCGGTGCATTGCTGTTCGTCTGCGGACTGCACATTGTTTCTTTAATTATTTAATTACTTTCGAGGCATGCGAATGTTTTAAAAGTCGTGAACTTGTGCGTATCGTTCATGAGTGAAGTGAATTCCAGTGTATATGTCTTGTCTGTGCAGTTAAAATGTCGTGCTGTGCGGTGCAGGCTGTAAAAACCATCCCAACAATGCAAAGAAACGTAAGTTGCCATTTTATACATTCCCAAAAGACCCAACTTTGTGCAAACAATGGGTGCATTTTTGTAAAAGAAAAGATGTTTTTAACTCTAAAATCGCACGTATATGCTCCGAACATTTTCTACCCTCTGATTTTGAAAGAGATTTACAATCTGAACTGTTAGGCCTTCTCTTCTAAGCGCTTATTGAAAAAAGGAACATTCCTTTTTAAAATATCCCCACGCTTTCTGCATCAACAGACAATTCAAAGATTCAGAGAGAAATACATGAGCCTAAAGGCGGGATTGTAAAACAGTTACACAAACACTAATAAACGAATCTGTAGAGGAATCAAGTGCGCTTTATGACCTTTCTCAGGAAGGACAAATCAACGAACAGTTACGCCAAAATAAAGACTACTTGCCCTTGAAGTGTGAATTAGTTTGTGTGATGGTCAAAAATGAAGAATTAAAAGAAAGAATAGAATTATTTAATGAAGATCTAAAAGGAGCCAAACACAAAATAATAAAGCTGGAGGAAATTAAGTTAAGCATCCAACAAACAAGTTCAAAGGTGTTTACAGAACAAATTTAGAGGAACAGGGTGTTATCCTGAATAAAACGTTCAAGCTGTTTCCATCAGCAAGAGGAAGACTGACTTACTACCTTTTCAAATAGGTTGTATGGTTTTCATCCGTAGTTTGCAGGGATTGTTTTGAAACCTAAAATCAGAAGAATATCAATATCTACTAGCATCGAAATGTAATTAACAAGTTTTAGAGTCATATTTTTCTATGATCAGAGGGTTAGGTGGGTTTTATGACCACCCCCTGCCCACAACAGTTACCCAGAGAATAACAAAAAACTGTTACTGAGCAAACGTGTGTATGACATAATTAAAACTGGAAACTACAACAGGAAAAAGTGTGAAACATTAACTGTAGATGTCCTCGACCCAGTAGACTGTGTAGTTACTAATGACACCATAGAATCAGTCGAAACTAACTTGGAAATTTTTGATTCATAGTATGAAGACTTTAATTGTATAGTTGAATCATCAACAGAGCAGTTTACTGAGCAGCACAATCTCGAAGATTGCTTACATAATGAAGATAAGGACTTTTTGAAAATGTTGGCGAGGTATATTGCATAGCGAATTATAAAATTCAAAAAAGAAATCGCCAGTAGCTCAATCTACAGAGGAAAACTGGAAAATGCGTTAGTATTAGGAACTCTGACTGGATCTTGGCTTTGTCTAGAGCAGGCCTAATAAATCCATCTCCCCAGTGGTTCGACATTGTTTGTGAACTAGAAAAAGATTTTCAAAGGTTCCACGGGAATGTTTTAAGGAAGTGCCCATCAATGATGAAGGAACTAATAGACATCATCAGACCTAAGTATAGAGAAGTCGACGACTTCCCTGTAACGTGCTTTGTAAGAGCACGTTCATTTATTAGAATGAAAGAACTGACTAAAAAATCGAAGATGAAAAACATTAAGTCCTGAAACGTAGACCTAAATTAATAGTAATGTTATTTTTGTTATGTAGTGTATTATTATTATTATTATTATTATTATTATTATTATTATTATTATTATTATTATTATTATTATTATTATTATTATTATTATTGCAAGGTATCTGTGGAACAGCAGAGGTGAAAGAAGGTGCGGGGGTGAACAGGTCTCAGAATACGAAATTAAAGTTAAGATAAAATTTAACAAGGTTATATTTTCTTAGCAAAATCAAGAAATAACAAGAACGGCAGGTACAGAGTAGCAAGGTAACAAATGTACAATTACAGTTTTCACAGGATTTGGGCTTCGAGCCCCGGACTCACAATTCTTGAGCAATTAGCCCAACTTTACCCAAAAAACAAGATTCGACAAAGGGGCAGAAGACCCCAATCATGTTCAGAAGCACTTGCTCCCAATTACAAGGTAAAGCCTCCTCGAGGCACCCAAAATCAATTTCAAAAGAGCGATCCGCTCTCAAAGTTTAAGCCTAACAAAGGCCACACCAAACTCAACTTTCAAGCTGTCCTCCAAGGACATAGACACAGGGGTAAAAGATACCCAACCTACTGAGGCCTATTAAGTGAAGAAACAAATATTACATGGCCTCGACAATACCAATTTGAGAGGAGGCGAAGCTGCACTCCTAATACATTTTGTTTAAAACCTACTTGGCACTAGGCCGTTAATGCAAGGGCTAATCCCATACTAAGGAGGTGACTTATACGAGAAGACAATTTACATTACGCTAGACAGGAAGAAACGGTAGAGAAAGTAAGTTCACCTCGAAGCAAAATGAGTGGGAGCTCGAGAGGGTTAAGCACTCTCTATCCCAATTTGTAGTTAAAACAGAAAAAGTTGATACCGAGTGTCTTTACATTTTAAAGGAAAGTTACATGGAAAAGGCTTCGGACCTGCCCCGAGAGTTAAACTGCTGAGCTAGCAAGAAAAGAAGTTATTAAAAGGCCATTACCTTGTGGTTGAACTGCTGCCCGAAGAAAGAGGCGCTTCCCGTCCCCTGCTACGTACTTTACACACAGAAAGATGTTACTGAAGTGGCGCGGAGACCCGAAAATCAGCAGTTTATATACTCTCGCGGAAAGTTCGAGGCGTTTCAAGAATGAGAACACCCTCCCACAAGAATTTTATTGGTTAGGGTTAAGCAACATATCCAAGTTGAAGAAGATACACCTGATTGGTCATAAATTAATTAAAGAAATTCGGGATTGGCTAAATTCAAACCTGGCGGAAGGAAGGGGTTAATATTGCCAACATAAACAATAACTGAAAGAAATTTAACAAAGAACAAACTTATAAACTCAAAATTTCTTCAAACACATAGTTCTTTCACTTCGCACTAGGGTGCATAATTGTATTTCTTCAGTAGTGCCATCTGGCAGAGAATGTTCACAATTCTTACTACAGGCAAAACAAAAATATATCGAAAACGACCCAGTTCAGAAACTTCAAAATTTACAAGTAGTGACATCTTCTGAGAAACTTGAAAATTTACGCAGTAGATAAAGTTCAGACTTCCTCCAGTAGAGGAGTTTCAACTGGCGCAAAGTTTGAATTAGCGGCATGGAGGTGTACCACCCGGTACAATTATTATTATTATTATTATTATTATTATTATTATTATTATTATTATTATTATTGTTATAGATTTTTGTTAGTAATAAGTTAAAACAAACAATAATGTTAGTACAGTAATTACTATTTTCAGGAAAGTAACAACATGCAGTATTTAATCTTGTGTATTTTATTTAGATTTTTATTGGTTAACATTATTTGTTGATTGTTAAGCTTTGATTTAGTTTAATCTGTATGTATATATGGTACTTATTTTGAATTCTTTCAGGGAATTGGGAACTGTAAATACCAACATTTCCGGTATATTCGAATATTTAAAAAATATTTTAAAACATAGCAAAAAGTCTCACTATTCTGGCTTTCAAAGTAGGTCTGCAATATTTTACGAAAGCACACAAACAAAATAATACAAAGAATAATTTTATGCAATATGTGAAAATATTATAACGTAAACGTATTTGTGATAAGGAGATAAGCGGGGCGCGCGGCAAACTGATTTGCAGTAAATTACAGCGCTTGGCAGACTAGAGTCCGCTGACGTCACATGCTCCTGGATGGCTATTCGTGACGCCTACCGTCTCTCTTTTAGTTACTGTGCGTTGGATGGACGGCTCATTAAAAATGTATTAATTTAACACACGAAATTCGTACAACCAAGACCAACTACAATGTATCAGACCTTAATGCAGCTATCGATATTAGACAAAATGGCACCGCATTCAGTTTGTTCAAATGTAAACATGAGCATGTGTGAAGCATCAGTTTAGTTTTTTCTGTTGGTTTAGTTTCATAAGGAAACGTTAGTGCAGTGATGCTTTTTTTGCCATTTTGTTTTAAAACTAATATGATATATTAGGACGTGTAGATAATATTGTGTGCCTGGATGTAATTCATATTAAAGCAATGAACTCACATCAAAACAAGTGTACTCGTCGTGATGATTTTGTAGTCACAAATAATTCATTAGAGTGCATTAAAACACTCGAGGATAAATTTTCATTACAGAGAATGTTTCTCGTATACTTGAAGGGGTGTTTTTTTATAAGGCCAAAACTCTGTGTTGGTGCCTATCCCAGTACATTTCACAATTACGACACCTTTTGAGGCTTTTAAAAGTGAGGTTATAACACGTAATAAGCTATTTATTTTATCTGTGAATGAAGATTATATTCTCTTTGTTAAATTAGAGGACAAGATATCGGCTGATATACTGTCATCCACAGTACCTATTTACGTTGCCAACGATTGGGGTCTCAATGTGCTTTATATGAAAATGCATATGCCACCAAGGTACAGCCCCAGCATTTGCCTGGTGTGAAAATGGAAAACCACGGAAAACCATCTTCAGGGCTGCCGACAGTGGGACTCAAACCCACAATCTCCCCAATCCAAGCTCACAGCTTTAACTGCACGGCCAACTCGCCCGGTTTGTGATTTATTGGGGCAGTTCCATATGGTTGTCATGTTCTGAGGCAGGGGTTCCATTCCCACTGCAGTAAAGCCAATGTAGTTGTAAGTTTTAGGGGTATTTGTGTTTGTTTATATTCCGTAAGGCCTTTCGCTACAGATTTATCATTAGGGTGATTTATTAACGTAGAATTTCCATGTTGGTGGAATATACTA
The DNA here is from genome assembly GCF_040414725.1 of Anabrus simplex. Lineage (NCBI taxonomy): Eukaryota > Metazoa > Arthropoda > Insecta > Orthoptera > Tettigoniidae > Anabrus > Anabrus simplex. Next base: position 494,906,422 of record NC_090265.1, read on the forward strand.
ATGAGACAGCAGGTTGTTTGTGAGATTGAATTTTTTAAAATTGGATTTACTCATGTCTGTATTAGATCAGATATACTTGTTCGGTCCATGTCCGGTTCGTGGTTGTAATTGTAGGGATGATTTAGCAAAAGGATGATTTAATAAATTCGATTTAATAAATTTGATAAATTTAATGATTTAATTGATGTAACTTAATTTGTAAAGGGTAACACAAGCCAACTTTATTTTTGGAATGTCAGTAATTTATTAACGAAACCCCATAAGAGGTAATTAAAATGAAATGATATGTAATAATTTATGTCAGTAAAGTTTCTGTTACAACCAAGCCGTAAAGACAGATCCTAAAATTATGTAATGAAGCTTCAAACACTCGATATGTATTTTTCTTTGGAGTTAGAGATTAAGATAGAGTGTTTTATGTCAGATTTAATGAGTGGAATTGAATTTTTAGAATAACCGATTTAACAAATTTTATAAATGAAGCATTTGTGCTTATCGAGAAATGATACTCTGAAGATATAACTGACTTTGTATTACATATATACATACATACATTACATACATACATACATACATACATACATACATACATACATACATACATACATACATTCATTATCATTATAGACTGTTATGTATTTCAGCGTTCAGTCTGCAAGCCTCTAAGAATTTACTAAACGTCGCCACAATCCTCGATTTGCAACTAGTGTTGTGGCCTCATTTAGTTCTATACCTCTTATCTTTAAATCGTTAAAAACCTAGTCCAACCATCGTCGTCTTGGTCTCCCTCTACTTCTCTTACCCTCCATAGCAGAGTCTATTATACTCCTAGGTAACCTATCCCCCTCTATTCGCCTCACATGACCCCACCACCAAAGCCGGTTTATGCGTACAGCTTCATCCATCGAGTTCATTCCTACATTAGCCTTTATATCCTCATTCCGAGTACCCCCCTGCCATTGTTCCCACCTGTTTGTACCAGCAATCATTCTTGCTACTTTCATGCCTGTTACTTCTAACTTATGAATAAGATATCCTGAGTCCACCCAGCTTTCACTCCCGTAAAGCAAAGTTGGTCTGAAAACAGACCGATGTAAAAATAGTTTCGTCTGGGAGCTGACTTCCTTCTTACAGAATACCGCTGATCGCAACTGCGAGCTCACTGCATTAGCTTTACTACACCTTGATTCAATCTCACTTACTATATTACCATCCTGAGAGAACACACAACCTAAATACTTGAAATTATCTACCTGTTCTAGCTTTGTATCACCAATCTGACATTCAATTCTGTTGAATTTCTTACCTACTGACATCAATTTAGTCTTCGAAAGGCTAAGTTTCATACCATACTCATTGCACCATTTTCAAGTTCCAAGATATTAGACTGCAGGTTTTCGGGACAATCTGACATTAAGACCAAGTCGCCAGCATAGGCCAAACTACTTACTACATTTCCACCTAACTGAATCCCTCCCTGCCATTTTATACCTTTCAGCAGATGATCCATGTAAACTACGAACAGCAAAGGTGAAAGATTACAGTCTTGTCTAACCCCTGTAAGTACCCTGAACCAAGAACTCATTCTACCATCAATTCTCACTGAAGCCCAATTGTCAACATAAATGCCTTTGATTGATTTTAGTAATCTACCTTTAATTCCATAGTCCCCCAGTATAATGAACATCTTTTCTCTCGGTACCCTGTCATATGCTTTCTCTAGATCTACGAAACATAAACACAACTGCCTATTCCTCTCGTAGCATTTTCAATTACCTGGTGCATACTGAAAATCTGATCCTGACAGCCTCTCTGTGGTCTGAAACCACACTGATTTTCATCCAACTTCCTCTCAACGACTGATCGCACCCTCCCTTCCAAGATGCCAGTGAATAATTTGCCTGATATACTAATCAATGAGATACCTCGTTGGTTGTTGCAATCCTTCCTGTTCCCCTGCTTACAGATAGGTGCAATTACTGCCTTTGTCCAATCTGAAGGTACCTTACCAACACTCCACGCTAATTTTACTACTCTATGAAGCCATTTCATCCCTGCCTTCCCACTATACTTCACCATTTCAGGTCTAATTTCATCTATTCCTGCTGCCTTATGACAATGGAGTTTATTTACCATCCTTTCCACTTCCTCAAGCATAATTTCACCAACATCATTTTCCTCCTCCCCATGAGCTTGGCTGTTTGCAACACCACCAGGATGCTTTCCTTTTACATTGAGAAGATGTTCAAAATATTTCCTCCACCTCTCCAGTGATTCCCTGGGATCTATTATGAGTTCACCTGAATTACTCAAAACACTGCTCATTTCCTTTTTCTCTCCCTTCGTAAGATTCTTTATTACTGTCCAGAAAGGTTTCCCTGCTGCTTGACCTTGCCTTTCCATCCAGGTGATTACCAAAATCTTCCTATGACTTCTTTTTGGATTCAACAACTATTTGTTTCGCTCTGTTTCTTTCATCTACATACAAATCCCTGTCTGCCTCGGCCCTTGTTTGGAGCCATTTCTGATAAGCCTTCTTTTTACGTTTACAGGCTGCTCTCACTTCCATCATTCCACCAAGATGTTCGCCTTTTCCCATCTTTACACAGAGTTGTTCCTAGGCATTCCCTTGCTGTTTCTACTACAGCATCCCTGTATGCCACCCATTCACTTTCTATATCCTGAACCTGCTTACTGTCTACTGTTCAAAACTTCTCACTAATCATATCCATGTACTTCTGTCTAATTTCCTCGTCCTGGAGATTTTCTACCCTTATTCGTTTGCAGACAGATTTCACTTTCTCTACCCTAGGCCTAGGGATACTTAATTCACTACAGATCAGATAGTGGTCTGTATCATTGAAAAATCCACGATAAACTTGTACATTCCTAACAGATTTCCTGAATTCAAAGTCTGTTAAGATATAGTCTATTATGGATCTGGTACCCCTAGCCTCCCATGTGTAGCGGTGAATAGCTTTATGCTTGAAGAATGTATTCGTAACAGCTAAACCCATAATAGCACAGAAGTCCAGCAAACGCTTCCCATTCCCATTAGCTTCCATATCTTTCCCACATTTAGCTATCACCCTTTCGTATCCTTCAGTTCTATTCCCAACTCTCGCATTGAAATCGCCCATTAGCACTATTCTATCCTTGCTGTTGACCCTGACCACGATGTCACTCAATGGTTCATAAAACTTGTCAACTTCATCCTCATCTGCACCCTCACATGGTGAATACACGGACACAATTCTTGTCCTAATTCCTCCAACTGACAAATCTACCCACATCATTCGCTCATTTACGTGCCTAACAGAAACTAGACTTTGTATTATCTGTATGAATTATTAGTGAGTTTCAGTTGACCATGTGAGTTTTGATTAATGAATTTTTACTTTTTATTGTTGTTCACTTCTTTTTCTTTGCCATACTGCCAAAACTTTAAAATAAATTACTTTGCAAAAAGTTTTCATTCATAATCTTTTTATTGTTTTTTTACTCTTTTATCCTTCCTGCTTATTAATTTACGATAAGTTTATTTTTATTTTTAAAATATCACCGGGGCTCACTCGTATACGACTCTGGGATTAATAGTCGGCGCCCAACTTATAGGCTGGAAGGGTAGAATATATTGTACCGGGATTGGCCGTACATCCTAGTATTTGTGTTTAAGTTGATAGAACTTGCCTAGGTTGGGAATTGTTATTTTTCTGCAGTAATAGATCACTAAGGTACTAAATACTGTAGAACTGGAGGAAAATAAAGAATAAATAAATAAAGTAGACTGTATGAATCTCATTCAACTCTCAGTATTTTTTTCTATAATTATTGTGGAAAGCTACCACAGATTCGAGAAGCTTCGAACTTAGTACAGTTTCGTTTCAAGTGGAAGGTCACCACTAGTTTATTTCATGTGCAAATTTAAACATTCATTTTTCACATAGAACAATTGTGCAGGTTCTAGTGACCACAGAACCTACCCAATGATAAAAAATCGCGATATACCACACAAGTGCAAGCCATGTTAGTATAATCATACGCAAAATCATTTTGGTGTTTGGGGGACTGTTAATATTGGACACTGGCACAAAATAAAACTGAGTGATTACCCCGCTGCGAGATATTCTAGAACGACTGACGTGGGAGTATAGTACCATGGTGACGGCTGCCGACCAGGAAACGTGGTTCCATAGAGAGGATGTTGCCCAGAAGATCGCCTAGGAAGACTACGTCCAGATCTATATGCACTTGTAATGTGTTTTGCTTTAAAACTATTACTGAATAAATTCAGTTCCCAAGAAAGACTTAATTTAGTTAGAACCTCTCACTCTGTACATTGCTCCAGCCTGTTACCGATCATGCCTTGGGAAGACAATAATTCGCTCTACCGCAATAAATTCAGTGATTGTAAGTTCATAAATTAGTTATTATCAACATTAAACTTTGACAAAAAAGCACTACAACAAATAAATGTCTTTCTTATTCCGTATTGAATCACAATTTTAAGAACAAAGAATTTCCACAAACAAATTTTATTTAAACAAATATCCACCTGTTCAATACTATACAACTATTTAGCTATAAAAATAGTCAAGAGAGATAATCCACCTGACAGCCGTCCCTAATAGGGAATTGAAAGATCGGCTTTCTAATCAGTTCATATAAACAATATTTATTTTATATTATGTTTGGATTAAGTAGGACTTGAGTTATATCTCAAGATTAAAACTGCCAACCATCAGGCATATTGTCTCTTTCAGATTTTATTTGAAAAAGGAAATCCAATACAGGGTATATCACGTCCGAAAGTACAAATGGTGTCTGGACAATCGCCAATGAATTTTTCAGCGCAGAGTCCACTATGGTCTGGAAAATGGTGTCCGGGATTTCTTTTATTCTTAAGAAGTTCAGCATCTCCTTAGCAATTGTCCATCTAGCACCAATCATAAGACCAATGACTTCCCATTTTGTAATTTCATATTTCTTTCCGAGATCATCAATTCATGGTTCATATATGGTTAGGGTGACAAGACGTCCTCTTTTATCCGGACATGTCCTCCTTTTTAGACCATTGTCCAGGGTTCAGGTGGATTACTTTAAAATAAATTGAAATGTCGTCGGTTTTACTGAATTTCCTTATTTTGGGGTAATCTGTTTTACTACTTAGTTTTTTACAAGTATTCTTCAGTACGCGACGGCATCATCGATATCGTATCGATGTACCGGGTGGTCCACCAGCCCCTTACGATCCAGTTTCATGCATCCCTTCACATTTACTACAATTCTGAAAGACATTGGTCCCTCTTCCTAAACCGGGGTAATATAACAAGATGTGTGTTTACGAGCAAGGCACCAGGAATCGTGAGCGCCACTATTAATTCATTATGGGTACCTTGAATACACCCGTAAAACGAGTAGAGATACGCAGAACACGCACTTTAAAACAGACCGGTAGCACGGTACTGTACATAGGCTGGGAAGTGGGCGCCGTAGGTCAAGTGTCGCAGTAGCTCACGTGGCAAACGGGCGGGGAAATATGTGATAGTGGACAGTGCTCGAGGTAGAAGGTTCGAATCACACATATCTTTTTTTGACAGGCAGTTTCCTGGGATGTGGTAAGATTGCATACTTGACAGCTTCCAAGGACTGATTTGTTTATTTGACCCTGTAAAAGACCGTATTTATCATTGCATTGGATATGTGCTGGGTTGGATGAGGATGTGGAGATGATCTTCCTTCTATAGACCATCTTCAGCCAAATAAATTAAAATGAAATTTAAAATGTTCATGTAACTGTCATTGTACTTTGCTTATTATGCTTTTCAAAGAACACCAAAGGAATTAGTTGTTTCTGTCCTTTTTAGATGCAAAACAGCAATTAAAGCAGGGAGATCAAAAACCCGCTAACTCCAATTTTTGGCGAAATTGAGTTATGGGCTGGATGAGGCTTTTTAGTGTGCTCCGCATGGATGGAAGGCAAGAATACCCTAATTCCGTCATTCATCCGCATACAGGTGGTGTTTCTAAATCCATGGAAAGCAAAACACCTCTTACTCCATGGAATTAGAGAGTTCTTGTTTTCCATGCTTTATTTCCAGGTTGATGGCAACACCATCCCTTAACCAGCTGAGCAGAGATTGAAAGGTTAAAATGGAATCAGATTCAAGTTCCGAAAGGAAAATAAGTAGAAAGAAACGAATAAATGAAGGCAAATGGAATCAATCAATCAATCACTACTGATCTGCATTTAGGGCAGTCGCCCAGGTGGCAGATTCCCTACCTGTTGTTTTCCTAGCCTTTTCTTAAATGATTGGAAAGAAATTGGAAATTTATTGAACATTTCCCTTGGTAAGTTATTCCAATCCCTAACTCCCCTTTCTATGAACAAATATTTGCCCCAATTTGTCCTCTTAAATTCCAACTTTATCTTCATATTGTGATCTTTCCTACTTTTAAAGACACCATCCAAACTTATTCGTCTACTGATGTCCTCCCACGCCATCTCTCCACTGACAGCTCGGAACATACCAAGTCGAGCAGCTCGTCTTCTTTCTCCCAAGTCTTCCCAGCAAAACAGTATTTAAAGGCTTAAAGCAAAGGGCAATTAGCTAATCTCAAACGTTTAATTTGATATCGTATTACCCGAAAAGTTGAACATTAAACAATATATCACTGCTGAGATGTGAAATAGGAGTTTTCTTCTCATGTATAAATGTTATATATAAACATACGCTTTAAATAAATGCGTTAGTATTAGTATTCGTAATTCTCTAGGTGCAAAAAGCAGTGCTCTTCTAAATACCCAGACGGAGTAGAGCAACACATTATTGAAACGAGAAATACCTCATATCACAAAGTAAAGTAATACGATATTCGGCACCCCACAAAAATGAAATCAATGTGAGTAAAACTGTGAAAAGTACAATATGGAGTCGATCTGACATCCAGAGACCCAATACAACTGCACCTTTTCCCACTCAACAAAAGTACAACTCACACTTGCCACTGAAAATAGAAAAGCAAAAGGACTTGCAAAATTTAATGAATTTCACTTCGGAGGAAAGTAGGATGTATTACAAAACTCTGTTTGCTGACCGTAATAACCCTGATTTACAGAATGAACAAGAGAATGAAAGTGAAACAGAATATTTGTAATGAAAGTCTTTAAGTTTATTTGTGGTTTTATTTATGTATTTTAGTATAATTTAGATTAGATTAGCCTCATGCTCTACCTTCAAAATTTAGAAATGTAACAATGCTAATTTTAATAATGATTTAATAATCATCATTTCATACGGTAGTTATGGTATACTGGTACCTTTTCTGTCACACTTTTTATATTTCATTATTTCATACCACCGGAAGTCAAAAAACCCCTAACTCCACCACTATTTAATTCTAATTGTAGCATTAAATAATATAAACACATAAGTTATGAAATGTTTAATTGATAAAGAATATACTTTTGCTTAATGTGAGCACATAAACGCATCAGATTTAAAATCAATGAGGGAGATTATCAGTTTTTTCTCTCTCTCTCCTGTAAAATTAGGTTTATTGGAGTTAGTGGGTTTTTGATTTCCCTGCTTCAATTATTTTACGAGATATTTTAAAACTTATCCGTGCGTTTTATTTTTGATTAAATGTCTTCGTACTCTTAATTTTATCTTGTAGGACCTACTGTTTAAGTTACCTGAAGATAGTCCATATAAGGACCAACACATGTCCTAATTTAAGATTGCTCTTTTATAACCAAAAAAATCGTACAGTATTGAACAGATGAATATTTATTTCCTTGTGGAAATTCTTTGTTCTTAAAATTGTAATTCCATACGGAACAATAATTACATTTATTTGTTGTAATGCAAATGCCAACCAGGCAAGCTTAAAAGGTAATCTTTACTTGAATATCAAGGTAAAGGGCAAAGACAGCTTTCTTCTTGAAGCAATGCTTACTTCACCATGTAACTCAAAAACATTTAAATTTCAGAAAGAATAATTTTAAGAACACGAACCAAGAATGGAAACTAAATTCTTAGCTAGTTTCTATTAGTATAAAAAGAGATTATTTTTTTTACAAAAATACATTAACTCTCAATGTTAAAATGTACGATGCTCACTTAGCTGTTTCTCTTCTAGCCGCATTGGAGTGGGATTCATTCCAGAATCACACTAATCATAAACCTTTCCGAATTTACTTTCTAAGAAACAGAACATTTTGAAAAAGAAACTCGAAACCCTCAAAGCATTGCAATGCAATGAATAACGAGGTTAATCATCCATTGAACACCAGCCTCAACTTTCAACCCCCTGTTCAAAAATCTCACTAATTTACCTGTAAGCACAACAGAATGTGATATCCTCAACGAAAGTCCCTGATATAATAGTCCTAATCCCTATTAAATAAATCACGGCTGTAACTGCTTTAGCTGAATCAGAACTCGCTATCAACAAGTTACCCTTATGGCAGGTTTCGGGAATGACAGTTATCTATAGATGCGTAGTTATCAGTGACTTAACACGGTGATGCATTTGAAATGAGTTTCCGAAACAAAAGTTATCAGCTTCTTCACAGTTATCTGCGCAATGACTAGTAACTGCAGCTAGTGCTGTAGTTACCTCTATGTCAGAACTGATTTCAACAAATACCGATATGAGGCACCCCTCCATACTGTTTCGTACAAGGTCTTATATTAGTTTCATAAACATTAGTTAGTGATAATGAACTGGTTATAATATATTTAGTCATTCATTGTAGTTTTAACGTGCTTGGATGTGATGGAGTCGACAATATTGCAGTCAGTAAGTTTCTTCCACGTTATCACTGGCTTCAGTAACTGATTCCATTTATATGGTGCCATCTGTCTCTGTTGTTTTGGTTAGGCTAAGGCCACACGAGGCAGCAAACAGCAAAAACTGTACCACGGCAATTGCTGCCGCTGGATGCCACACTGCGGCAGCAATGCAGTTGTAGCATAGTTGCTGCAGAGCAAGGATCATCTGTTGTTCTCGAAGATCTAGTTCAGTTATGAATCTTGCAGCGAATGTTGCTTTATCCGTGTGACTTGTACGAATGAGGCGGCTTTGACAAAAAAATGTGAATTCATCCTATTATCAGTGAAAGGTAAACAAAGGGTAAATTTGCCCTTGTACATGAGAACCTGAAGCTTTACCCCAACATTTTTTTTAAAATAATACCGAATGTCACTGAACACTTCATGATCTATTGTCAGTTATAAGTGGCGAAATGTCGTCGTTGCTGTTCATTGTAATGATAGCCTATACAATCTTGTACTACGAAATAAACATGTAACTTTCCTCATCAGGAAACGAGAGGCCCATTTTAATTATTGCGGGGGCGCCCCCGAGCTTCTTAGAGCCACTACTGCGTCTATTGAACAAACATGGGTACTTCTCCACTTCCAGAATGACACGTTCACTATCCACATTTTTGGCCTTCCAGCGCCCAGACGGTTCTGCGGTGTTTCAAGATGATAACGCGCCGCCACATCGCTCCCACGTCGCACAGTGTGTCGAATCCCATATCTGGGTGGAAAAAATTCACTGTCGCAAATCAAAGCGAAACCTGGCTCATTCGATAGTGAACAAACCAGGTGGTGACCTTCGGTCTTCCTTTCCGCTTTCTGGTGCGTACGAGGGTGGGGACAGGTGCTGAAATGTCTTCCTGGCAGTTATCAACTCAGTTGATAGGAGGTGTCAGAGTGAGCCGAACGTTGTGTTTCTAGTGATTTCAACGAGGTATTGTATTCTGTGGCTCATGGAATATTGAAAAGAGGTATGTGTTCTCACTTTTAAGCATAATACAAGTGTTCTGCACTAAATAAATTATTTACAGTGAAATGTAAAAGGAAGCAGTTGTAGAAAATTAGATTGTTTTTAGGATTTGCTCGGAAAAAACTTTATTAGTGCTTCATAGTGCCACTTTACTTTAAACGTCATTCGATGGGAAATTTAATGTAGATTCAGGATCTGTAGTGATATGGTTGCGCACGAATGTGCATGATGGTTTATTTTCTTATTTTCAGTGCCTATGTGAGCGTTACCGCAAGAAGAATATTTCAACGCGTGGCGGTCATGTAGTAAAGATGGGCGTTCAGAAGTCATATTTCAATATGTTATGAATAAATTAGAGCCTACAACTCTTACTGACACTCAATTTCAGGAGCTAAGAAACAACTTTAAGTTGATATCCCGTAATATTAACAAAAAATGGGAGAGTGCAGGAAGAAGAGAACAACGATTCCCGGAAATATTCAGTGATTGGTTAAATGTGACGGATTTCATCGTGTTAAGTGAACAAGATGACAGTGATCCAGCGTATGATCCGAAAACAAGTTGTGTCCCTAACAAAGCCGGCCATCACCCTAAGGAATTTAAGGACTCTTCCGTAAAGACAAAGAATCAAAATGTTTGTGATACTACCGAATCGCGTAGTTTGGAGGAAGTTGTGTTTGCTGCTGAAGATTATTTTCGATCAAGCGGGAAAAGATGAAGGCTTAATAAAAAGATACCATGTACTGTATTACTAGCTGCTCTTTCTTCTGGCTCTGAAATAAATGTGAATAAATTCAAAGAATTTGGTATGCAAACTGCGGCTTTGTATGTTAAACTATATCCATGGTATTATATGCCCATAACTGTGCATAGAATTTTAGTACACATACTCAAGTAATTAAACATTTTATTGTGCCAATAGGAACTTTATCTGAAGAAGCTCAATAAGCTAGAAATAAAGATTGTCGGAGGTTTCGTGAACTTCGTATTCGAAAATGTAGCAGGAATTCAACTAATAGAGACTTGTTTAAGATGTTATTGATTACATCATATCCCTTAATAAACAAGTACCGAACAATGCCACGTAAAACTCCTGGTAATCTACCAATGGAAGGTATTGAGTTACTTACTGACTCCCAAGATCCTTTCACAACAAATGAAGAAGACCAGTAGAGCAACGACTACGATTCTCTGGACTCTACAGACGAATCAGGGGACGAATGAACATTGGACATGTTGTTATTATGAACAGGATAGGATTGATGAGACAATTACTTGTAAATACTGTAATATGATCCTTTCACGTCTTTTATGAAATGTTTCTGAGTGTAATCTTGACTTCTTTATATGGAAATATAATATATTTATAATATTGTTTTCGTGTATAAGGTGTGTTTTACTAAAACTACGTCATTAACAGGACTCGAAAATGAAATTTTGTTAGAAAGAAATATTGTTATGGTTTTGACGATTATATTTTTATTTCAAAAATAAATGTTATTTTTTGTTCATATTTCGTTGTTCTAATGTTTAATACCAATTTAAAATACGTTTTCAATCTGGAAGAATTTACATACAGTGCCTTCGTCTATTCCCTCAAATAAGGTGTAACAAGACTACTGGTCTGAAATTCTCATTGTTATTCATATTTTATCCAGTTTTAAATAGTATGTTTACCACTGTTATAAACTATAATATATACATCCAAATTGTGTTTTTACTCCCAAAAATGGACGATTCTTTTGTTGCTTTCGGTCATTTTTTAAACCTCCCCTTGCCTCTCACCCCTATAAATTTACCCCCGAACATCGTACACTTTAGACGATGCCAGACATGAATTCAGCGACCTCGAAAACGGTATAGTGCCAACTTTTAATAGGATCCCAGCACTATTAATGACATTATTAATTTTTTCCACCTAGAACGCGGATTCGGCACACTGAGAATGGGAATGGTTCCAGGAACATGCAGCGGAGGTCCAACGACTGCCATGGCCACCCAGGAGCCCCGATATCAACCCTATCGAGCATATCTGGGATGTCCTGGAACGCAGGCTCCGTGCCATGGATCCTGCACCCACGAACAGACCAGCATTGGCGGCCGCTCTGCAAATGATTTGGTGTCAGCTGCGTCCAGAGGACTACCAGAGACTTGTCGACTCACTTCCACGGCGTCTCACTGCAGTTCGCAGGGCCAGAGGAGGCCCCACACGCTATTAGGTGACTATCCCATGACATTTGCTAAGTCAGTGTATAACAGCCTGCCTGAATATAGGCGGGAAATAGCTAGGGAGTTAGATAACTTCCTTCTTTAGCATGCCATTCCTCAGCTTCATAAATTTTTCTGATACTGCTGGTACGTAACACACTGGTTCATCTTAGTATTCCAGTTATTCGATCCCTACTCTGAGGCACTGATTGGAATGAGCAGCATCCACACTTAACGAAATAATAGCAGCGGAGTGTTCAGGGCTCACGGCTGTCTGCGGCCTGGTCATTCCAGCTCTGGAACTTTGGACTGTTAGATCAGCAGCACAGTATTATTCGTTAAAAGTGAGAAAATATGTGGTTTTTCATTTGATCAAGTATTTCACATGATAGCATTGCTTTTAATCGCGACATTCTTACTGGCGTCGTTGTAAAGACCAATGTTGATTTCAGTTGGGAAAACCACTAAGTATTTCTGAGGCTGTCAAAAGGCAGGGAGAGAGTCAGTGTCTGCCATTATAACGAAAACTCCCCAATTTGATCGTGACTGATGGTAGGCAAGAGGGCCTACCGCTACAGTGAAAATTTCCTAACCCAGTCTTCACATGCGAAACGACGTTTGGTGACTTCCCCGTCGCATTTCTAGGGCAATGTTAAGGGCTATGCAATTTAATACAATTTTACTCACAACGTTAACACTACCTAACCTAGAATTCTGTATACAACGCAGAATTCCGTAGCGAAGCACGGGTACATCCGCTAGTTCTCAAATATTTTATTAGTGGTCCTATCAACTAATACTGCATAAGAAGAGTTATAGAGAATTAAATTTCCGATCACTGATGCCTTATACATTTTTACCATACCGGTGCCCAACTCGTTGGATGAACAGTCAGCGTACTGGCCTTCGGTTCAGAGGGCCCCGGGTTCAATTCCAGGCTGGGTCGGGGATTTTAACCTTAACTGGTTAATTCCAATGGCACGGGGGCTGGGTGTATGTGTTGTCTTCATCATCATTTCATCCTGATCACGACGCGCAGGTCGCCTACAGGAGTCAAATAGAAAGACCTGCACCTGGCGAGCCGAACCCATTCTGGGATATCCCGGTACTAAAAGCCATACGACATTTCATTTCACCGTACCGGTTATGATAACAGAGATATTCATGAATTTGAATTTTTGTTGCTAAATCCATATCAACGCCAGGCCAGGGGAAAAAGGGTAAATAGAATTTAATTAAAATTGGTATGTAAAGTCGAGGAATAAGGAACTACAGTATAGGCTATAAACAATTGTATTCACACTGGATGATATGGTAGTTATGGGGAAGGCGCGCGGTTTTTAATTTGATCGAGCATTTCATATGATAACATTGTTTTCAATCGCGACATTCCTACTGACGTCATTGTAATGACCTATGTTGATTTCAGTTGGGAAAACCACAAAGACAGTCTTTCTGAGGATGTAAAAAGGCAGGTAGAGAGTGTCTGCCATTACAATGAAAACTGCCCAACTTGATTTGAGTGATAGTAAGCAAGAGGGCCTGCCATTACAATGAAAGTTCCCTAGCCCAGTCTTCACATGAGAAAAGACGTATGGTGACATCCCCATCGCGTTTCTGGGGGTAACGTTAAGAACCTTGCAATTTAATACGATCTTAGCCACAACGTGTACACTACTTATCCAAGAATTCTGTATACAATATAGAATTCCGTAGTGAAGCACAGGTACAGCAGCTAGTCACTAGTATGTAAGCTAGTATTGAAGTATTGATTCTTTATTCTTTCTCTAGATCTACATAATATGTATATGATCCATTAACATGGAGAAAAAATAACAAGTCTGACCTAAACCAGCTCACAAAAAGAAAAGGAAAAGAATGCCACCAGATAGGCAGACACATGAACGAAACCATACATAATAATAATAGTAATAATAATATAAATAATAATAATAAAATGGCAATGAGGCAGGATAAACACTGTCGCCTGACCCGAGATCAACCCTTATTGGCGGTCTTTTGGCCATGGCAGAAGGCAGTACGGCAGTATAATAATAAGAAACTAAAAAAATAACATGTTACTGTGTAGAGTACAATAGTGTCAGCAGACGGCATCTGTAATTTAAACAAACAACATATTACTTCCGGCCTGGTACGCAACTCAGCGCAATCCTTCCTGAACACTGACCTTTCTGTTCTTCTACTTAAGCTGCAAACCCAGCTTTTGTGTTACATCCACTGTCGTGCCGGTGTGCAATTATTCTCCTTACGTTTCATTACTTTCATTGTCCACTGTTAAACTCCATTATCTCGCTACACTTATTTTCTTTTAAAATTTCAGGCAACTCTCCACATTAAATGAGACCATCTCACTTGCCATTCCATACATTACCAGCCAAAAATCACTATCTCCCTATTCAACCGCCAGCCTTGACTCATCACAAATATTTTACAACCACTCAACTACCTTATACCATCTAACTCCACACATTAACTTAATCACGAAACCTTGTGATTATTTACTAAGCCACCACACATGCCATCACAACTTTGAATCACACTCATCCTGCACCCACTTGTATTCACCAACCAAAGTACCTCAACTACAGCCACACAAGCCTCTCACCATATTAAATTATACCACTACAGTTTACCATCTTACTATATTAAATCATGCCATCGTATTTTGCAATTAGCTTTTATCCTTATCACCTACCCATTTTTTACAATCACTCTCTTCCTTACTTACTAACCAAATACCCGCCTCATCTTAAATACAGCCTTCCAATACCATCCAATGGCAGTAATTAATATACACACTTTACCGTCTACTAATTTAACTACTTAATAGCTCTTATCTCAGTTACAAATAACACACACCCTCCACTATTCGCATGTGCTTAAACAATTTACTTACTGCAGCTGCTTGTTTTTCTTTTTTTACTTCTTGTCACTACGCCTACGTCCAATTTACTTGTCTTATCCCACATTGCTTTTAAGCCCAAGCTTCTCCCTTTCGCCAAGGCACCTCGTGCTTCTGCTTTCTCCCTCCAAGCCGTATTTTCACTTCGTTTATGTGCACTTGTCACATCGCGTGCTCTCCCCCCCCCCCGGACATTCACTCCCTGTTTCTTCTTTTCTTCTCTCGCACTGATCCCCATCCTCAGCTCCTTAATTATTGCCCTGGTCTCCCTCCTCATCTCAGTTGCTGCTTCCCTGGCTCCTCCTATGATCGATTCGAAGATAGCATGCGCATCCTCCTCTGCTACTTTCTTCTTGCTGCAAGCTCTGTTCCAATGCCTTATTTTCCTTTGTTTTTTCTTTATCCCCATGCCCGTCTTTACTAACTTTAGTCTCTAATTTGCCTTTCTTCCACTCTCTTCCCCATTACCACTTCGTTCTTCATATTCTCCTCCATTTCCCGTAATTTAGTTACTGTCCAAAATCTGGTCCATTGTCCATTGGTTACCACTAATAGTTGACCCTTAATGTAGGCTCTTAACCCTTGCAATTTAGCCCTGACTAAATGTTTTTTTCAGAGTGTTTATATTCTTAATCCCTTCTCTTCCCATGTCTCTTTTAATCCAGATTTTTGTATTCCGTATATTTTCCACGCCTCTTATCACTATTTCTGCCATCAGGGTGGAAAACAACTTCACTTTTATCAGCCTATTACCCCGTGCTTTACCTATCCTTTCCACACCGCCAATATCAACTTCACTAAAGTTAATTTTCATCATTTTTTTTGGATGACTTCCACAACTTTATAGATAGTCGGCACTTTGTCCTCTCCTTTTTTCCGGCACTCCTTATATAAATTAGCATTTCTTCCTGCATTCTTGGTTACCATCTTCTATTTCTGGCTTCAGCTTCACCATCCCTTCCTCCATCTCCCTTATTTTCACCTTGAGTGATATAATTTCTCTCTAGTTGGTTTCCACCTTGGTCATTGTTTCATCTGTTTTCCCTGTATCCAACGCCTCATATTTTCAAATTCTTTCATTTGTTCCTTCATTATATTTTTAATCTGCTCAAACGGGCATACTTCTTCCACAACTTCTTTAACCACTCTTCTTATGACCTCCACACGTCTTCCCAGCTCATGTTGCCACTGGAAGTTGGGTCGGGGTTTACTTCCACACCCCCTATAGCTAGCAGTACCATAATCACCGCTGCCACCAGTATCATCTCGCCCATCATTCTTGTTTCCACTTTACCTCCTTCACTCCTGGCTGTTTCCTTCTTCCATCTCCCCTGCCATCTTCCAATAACTACCCGATATTGATCCACACCAATCATCCTCCTCTTCCCTCCTGTCTTTCTTTTTCCACTCACCGTTCACACTCCACTCCCGCTCTACCGGCACACTAAACTCAGCACGTCTGCTTCCGACAGCTGACTAGGTTAGACTGGTAAGTTAGTATTCCAGCAAAGGACACAATTAACCTCATTAAATCTAATCTAAATAGTCACAGAAGTCGCAGTAAGATTGAAGTAGAGCAATTTTTGAAAATTTTAGAATACGTCCTTGATAATAATTAACTTTTAGTAACATCATATATCAACAAAAGGGACTCCCCATGGTTCCCCCCTACTTCTGGCCTAAAATTTTCATAGACTATTTGAAGAAATCTGAAATAATTAACAAAATTGACAGCGTGGATCATTGGTCAAGATATGTAGACTTTTCGCTGCCATGGATGAGCGTGTCACCGAAGGTTATAAGATACTTGAGCAACTTAATAGTCTAAATCCCCATATTAAATGTACCCTCATATCTGAGTCTGATAAATCTATTAATTACTTGGATCTTAAAATTACCAGAAACAATCTTGTATACAATATTTACAGAAAACCACCTCAAACAATTAATGTTATTAGTAAAGTTCATTTCATTTCAACACCCATAAAAATGCTCCTTCCGTCGCCATAAGACCTATCTGTGTCGGTGCAACGTAAAACAAATAACAAAAAATGCTTCTTTTTATAGCATGGTTTATAGAAACATCAATATCTCACTCTAGGATAATGATTATAGAAAATAAATTAGTACCACATATATCATAGCTGTTAACAATGGCTTCAGCATAAATTATGTTGACAAGATCATTAATAAAAACAAAAACAAATCAGTCACTACATTAATTAACGAGCCCAAGTCGGAAAAAAAAGGACTTGTCACTTTCACTTATAACAGTATGTTTTATCAAATCACAAACATTATTAAAAAACAGAACATTGTTTTCAGAACTGGTAACTAATCATAATTAATTATCTTCAATTCCGTGATGCCACATAACCTTCATATAAGGTATTAAACGATGGATGTTCACCAATCAACGTTTTAATATGTACGATTTAAGCAAATTTATTAAGTAAGTATCGGTTTCGATTTCCTTGGAATCGTTATTTGCTTTACATCGCACCGACACAGATAGGTCTTATGGCGACGATGGGATAGGAAAGGCTTAGGAATGGGAAGGAAGCGGCCGTGGCCTTAATTAAGGTACAGCCCCAGCATTTGCCTGGTGTGAAAATAGGAAAGCACGGAAAACCAGGGCTGCCGACAGTGGGATTCGAACCCACTATTTCCCGCATGCAAGCTCGCAGCTGTGCACTCCTAACCGCACGGCCAACTCACCCGGTACTTGCTTGGAATCATCCTCAGCTTACATTAAATAAGAAATTTAGAGAAAAACACACATTAAAAAAATATATGCCTCAAAATAAGCTCAATTTAACCTCATAAAAACTTTGTGGCTTTCTTGAAAGTCAAAATTGTCTGAATGAAAGAGTGTGCACTCTTCATTAGATTAAAACTGTCTTAAAATGCCTAACATGTGCTTAACAGAACTTGTGGAATTGCATGTGGGGGTAACGTCGTTTATTAGTGATCCTGTGAGGTTGTATCATGATTGCAAAAACCCTTGTTAGATTAGATACACTGCTTGCCGTTGAGCTTACACGAAAGTTAAAACACACCACGGATTTGGCACACTCAAGACATTATCATTTTCTTTTTTTCCAACATGTCATATAATGAGGGCAATCGATCAGTTGTTTAGAGTTAATATACCATCTTGAAACGTTATAGAGGTTGGAATTGCCCATTTGACAATTGTCAACCTCAAGGCGTCTTGTGGAGTGGGTTTTTTCTGTTTGTTGACTTTTTTTAAGGACAAAAGCCAGTAAGTACTGTTCAACAAGTTTAAGTTAGACACATATTACATGTCAGACCTCTCACTTTTCCCTTTCTTTTCTCTAGTTCATCTTTCTTCACACACTCAAAATGTACACGACTATGGCCGTAGACTCATAATATATACATACTGCCTTTTTCCCTTAACAGTCAAATAGTCTGCTAGTTTCAGATTATCATATGATACGTCTGGTTTGAAAAAGCCTGCGTGGTTCTGGCGGCAGCGCGTCGGCCTCTCACCGCTGGGTTCCGTGGTTCAAAACCCGGTCATTCCATGTGAAATTTGTGCTTGACAAAGCGGAGGGGGGCAGGTTTTTCTCCAGGTAATCCGGTTTTCCCTGTCATCTTTCATTCCAGCAACTCTCTCCATTATTTAATTTCATCTGTCAGTCACTAACCACTGCCCCAGAGCAGTGCAACAGACCATGGCAGCCGGCATAATTCCTATCCTGGCCGCAAGATGAGGGCTTCATTCATTCCATCCCTGACCCGGTCAATTACTGGAAAACAGGTTATAGGTTTTTCATGTCTGGTTTGACATGTGGGTTTTTTCTGTCTCACTCTGCGGCCGAGATTACCCTACTCAAACTTTATCAATATGGATCTCGTACCGAGCGAATTGCTGCTCGGTTTGGGACACGTACTGTAGATATCAGCTTGCATTCGGGAGATGGGGTTCGAACCCCATTGTCGGCAGCCCTGAAGATGGTTATTCCGTGGCTCCGCATTTTCCTCGATAATGTTGTGAGATGAACAGCAGGCAATGGTATGTTGATAAATGGGATTAAAAGTCAGGTTGTGAGTTTCACAAATAGGAAAAGTCCTCTCAGTTTTAATTACTGCGTTGATGGGGTGAAAGTTCCTTTTGGGGAATCATTGTAAGTATCTAGGTGTTAATATAAGGAAAGATCTGCATTGGGGTAATCACATAAATATGATTGTAAATAAAGGGTACAGATCTCTGCACATGGGTATGA
This sequence comes from Anabrus simplex, assembly GCF_040414725.1. Lineage (NCBI taxonomy): Eukaryota > Metazoa > Arthropoda > Insecta > Orthoptera > Tettigoniidae > Anabrus > Anabrus simplex. Next base: position 494,925,604 of record NC_090265.1, read on the forward strand.
GGGTATTTAGGAGTTGTAGTAAGGATGTAAAGGAGAGGGCATATAAGTCTCTGGAAAGACCCCAACTAGAGTATGGTTCCAGTGTATGGGACCCTCACCAGGATTACTTGATTCAAGAACTGGAAAAAATCCAAAGAAAAGCAGCTCGATTTGTTCTGGGTGATTTCTGACGAAAGAGTAGCGTTACAAAAATGTTGCAAAGTTTGGGCTGGGAAGAATTGGGAGAAAGAAGACGAGCTGCTCAACTAAGTGGTATGTTTGGAGCTGTCAGCGGAGAGATGGCGTGGAATGACATTAGTAGACGAATAAGTTTGAGTGGCGTCTTTAAAAGTAGGAAAGATCACAATATGAATATAAAGTTGGAATTCAAGAGGACAAATTGGGGCAAATATTCATTTATAGGAAGGTGAGTTAGGGATTGGAATAACTTACCAAGGGAGATGTTCAATAAATTTCCAATTTCCTTGAAATCATTTAAGAAAAGGCTAGGAAAACAACAGAGAGAGAATCTGCCACCTGGGTGACTGCTCTAAATGCTGTTCAGTATTGATTGATTGATTGATTGATTGATACCAGTCAAATACTGGGGCTGTACCTTAATCAAGGCCATGGTAGCTTCCTTCCCACCCCTAGCCCTTTCCTATTCCATCGTCGTCAGAAGACCTATCAGTGTCGGTGCAACGTAAAACAAATTGTAAAAATATATATGAATCCTTCATTTTCAAAACTCACTAAATACTTTTTTTTTTTTAAATTGAGATGAGATAAGCATAGCAGTAGATTTCCAAGGATGAGTTCTATTGGTTTGTGAACCTTTGAGTTTTGATACTCGCTAAGTTACTGTATCTCCACCACTAGTTACTTTCAAAAGCCTCTGTGTGTATCAACCAATGAGAAATTCGAGATCTATTAATAAGAATTACGTCACTTGTTTATCAGTGTAGTCTATCATTGCAGCCAACTCTTGTGATCTTCGATTAACCTCCAATTTTCGTATACTAATCCCAAACAACACTCGGCACTTTACACAGTAATCTTCCTATTCTGACTTTACACGTTATACAGTAAATCACCTTAAATTGAAATGTACATAAGTTCATTCCGCTCCTGGCTATAACCGACGTAAGTTCGACCTCCTTGGCCGACCCAGATAGAATGGGTATGTACTCAAAGGAGTGGGTATTTAAAGACTTTGCCGATAATGCCAACCAAGGAGTCTATTGTTGCACAATACGTCATCTTTTACACCATTGGGCCTTTTAGGCAGATTTTAACTTGATGGATTCCTCAGTGTTTACTCATTGTGATGATATTCTCACATACGCATCCTTCCTGTTAACGTACTTATAAAAAGCAACCTTTGCTTATTTTTCCGCGGCTTGGTGATGTTATCATGATACGTGCAACTTATCCCCTGGCGTTTGACCGATGAACTTATTTCACGAACATATTAATTAATATATCTACCTGTGAGGTAAAATTTTGTAACAACTTCTCAATAAATTCCTTCTAATAATTTCCATTTAATATAGGCCGGAACATCTCCAGACCCTCCGTTATTAATGATTTATATTTATGTGCCATCCGAATATGTTCCAAAGATCTCCTGCTTTCATCGAGGATTCGGGACACGTAACACGTAGCAAAGAAATCAACAAGCATGGGTCTAAATTATCGATTTCTTGCCCGCTCTATAATAAAACAGACTCTCTCTCCCGCGCACAAAATACTGACACCCTTGGCGGTCCTTATGAATCTGCAGGTTTATGGGTTCAGTATTGACAGACCAACCAACCGAAATAGGAAGTGTCAAGACTTCTCGTACCGTGGTTAGATGTTCTGAGAAGAATCTAACAGAATACAAAGCACATTTTGGAATCTCAAGTCATTTTTATGAACACGGAGAACAAGATAAAGTCAACGTTGACCGGGCGAGTTGGCCGTGCGCTTAGAGGCTCGCGGCTATGAGCTTGCATCCAGAAGATAGTGGGTTCGAATCCCACTGTCGGCAGCCCTGAATATGGTTTTCCGTGGTTTCCCATTTTCACACCAGGCAAATACTGGGGCTATACCTTAATTAAGGCCACGGCCGCTTCCTTCCAACCCCTAGGACTTTCCTATCCCATCGTCGCCATAAGACCTAACTGTGTCGGAGCGACGTAAAGCCACTAGCAAAAAAATATTCAACGATGGCACTACCAGTTAAAACTTGTTTCATAACATTGTTAATTCTATACTTGAATATGAAATTCCGGTGGAAAACATCACAAAATTTAATGAATGTACGTTTTCGTGGCTCATTTTATTAAAATAAATAAATATGCGAACTGCAGAAAAGCCACTTATATACAGCGAGTTTCAGCCGCCCCTTCCAATGTAGTTTTATGCAACCCACAATATTCATTCCGTCCTGAAAACATCTGTCCTGCTGGTCTGCTCAGACAACACAACCGGATATCTTGGTATTTACCGCCTCACCATGATAGGACGCCGTAATGTTATACTCATATTAAACACTGGAAGACATACGTGTGCCTTCTATATCATATAACCTGACACGCCGGCGAAACACTAAATTGATATTGTGTCCGCAGTAAAGCTAATAATTGCATACCTGCCAACTTTACAAAACCAAAAATCAGGAGATTTTGATTTGAAAATCAGGAGATAAAATTGGTCAAAATTGCTTATTCTACATGTCTTGCGCAACACAGTACTACGATATATTTATAAGACTTATTGTCTCAAAGCCCGACTGTTCGCGCACATTTCTCGCATTAATAAACTTCGATATTTCGTTTGAAAGCGACCAATGAGCGAAGGACTTCCGGCCACTGGCGTAAAAAAGCTGAAATGGCGGGATTTGAAAACAAATGAAGTTCACCAAAAAATAAGCTAAAATCGGGAGAAAAGATAGAATAATCGGGAGGCGGGAAAAACTGTCGAAAATCGGGAGTCTCCCGCCTAAATCGGGAAAGTTGGCAGGTATGTAATTGCTATAAGCTGCCCAGTGTGCCGTACGGAACCGTAGTGTAGTTGGTAAAGGCATGGCGGAGCGGGCTTGCATGTCAGGTGTAGGCAGAGTCCTGCAGCCAGACCCATCGCGCAGCACTTCAAACCAACGGGATCCGGCAGCCCAGCCCGTGCAGTGTCGTTCTCTTCTGACGCAGCAGCGAACTGGCCCACAACACTGGCCTCATACGGCCCAGCGCAGTCCCACCACACTGGGCGGGCTCAGTAGAATAACCTTGAGTACTTCTCCACAATAACATGTGCGCCGTGCACAACGAAATGTTCATGTCACACTACTATTTGGATCATTCACTCTACGAATTCCCGTGCGCTAATAACATATTTTAAAGTAGGCTAATCGTATTTGGAAATTAAACGGTAGAGATTTCTCCTGCACTGTAATAATAATAATAATAATAATAATAATAATAATAATAATAATTGAAATCAAACAGAAACTTTATTATAAACTAATATTCGTTTGCAATTGACACAAAGTTAACTGAAAATGAATCTAAATAACACAAAGCATATTCATAGGACTTCATTCGCGTTTACCTCAAAATAAAATACAAACAGAAATGACGTGCAATAAACCAACAATAAAAACAAACCTGAACATAGCTTTTACTTAGTGTGCATAGTTTATTGGTCATTGTTAATGGTGGTGGAATGGGATTACTGTGAATGAAAAGAAGAGCATCAGCAATGGTCTGGTTGTAGAAGAGAATGAAGCCCACCGAACTGAAATTTATCTCTGAAGCTGAACTTGATGCTTGCATACATATTACTTTCTTACCGATCTGGTGAAATTTTGAATAGTTTTGTCCGTTTGTTCTCCAATAAGACGCTATATCCATCTTCTCCCATTCCACAATTTTGTTTTAAATATCTTTCCAGCTCATCTGTTGAACGTCAATCCATGAAGAAAACTTCATTACTTTGGCAGGTTGTGGCATAGTCGTGGAGACTAATGACACGGAAACATTAGAATGCTCGTCATTCAAGCACACCTTGTTCATCGGAATTCTATATCTAATCATAAAAAGACCAAATCAGTCCGACTAATGTAATAAAGAGAGAGCACGAATTGTGTTACTTTGTGTATTGTATATCTGGAGGGTAATCTCAGAAACTACTGGACCGATTTTAAAAATCCTTTTACTAATGTAAATATACATTATCCCTGAGAGACACGGGCTGTATTTTATTTTCAAAACAATTCGACGTGGGGGGAGACAGGGGAGATATAAAAATAATAGGCTAATATAGGCGAAATAACAAATTTGTCGTGCAAGGACAAGACTAAGCTCATTTTAAGCCCCTTGACCCACAGAACAAATCTCGGTAAGCCCTATGGGTTGCAAGTAATCAGCTTCATTTTCCGTATCAAAATCTAACCACTGAGATTTACAGTATTAAAATTCTTCCACCGTTTTGATAAAAAAAAGTATCAAAACGGTGGAAGAATTTTAATATTGTAAATCTCAGTTTAAGCCCTATGGGCCCGAAAACCACGTTTTAAGGCCCTAAAAGCGACCGTTATGGAGATACTGGCACCACACTAACCCTGCTCTCGGAATCGGATAAGGAAATGAACTGCCGTAACCATGGCAACGCCAGTTCCAGGATTCTACAGCAGCGAGATTATGCGTGTACGTTTGGGTATAGCTGCCAACCAAAATTTGTACACATAATCCTTGAGCATATGTACACTATATCTCGAAAACTTAACATGTTACAGACGTGAAGTGGTATTTATAATCTCTTTTAAAAACAGACATGTATTATTTTGTTTTCGGAAAAGACACTTAAGGAGGAGAGGGGGAGGACTGAAATGTGGGCTGGCAAGAATTCTTAAGATGAGCATATCTACAGAATATCTCAAACACTTAACACGTTACAGATGTGAAAATTGATATTTTTAATATTTAAAAATAAAAACCAGGTATTATTTAGTTTTGAAAAACCACTTAACATGTGGGGGGGGCTGAAAAAGGGGGTTAATTTAATTTTATTAGGGTACTGATATCTCAAAAACTAAAGTTGTTACAGATGTAAAAATTGGTATTTAGAGTCTCCTTTAAGAAGAAAGAAATACGTATTCTTTTGGTTTTGGAATGAAAGGACTGAAATATTAGTTGAATTATTTGTATGAGTATACTTATATCTAAAAAAATCTAAAGATGTTGCAAACGTGAAAATGGGTATTTGAAATCACCTTTAAAAATAAAAAAACTCATTTTTGGGGGTAAAATTAACTTCAGAGGGGTGAGCGTTGAAATAGGTGTTGAATTATTTTAATGAGCATACAAATATCTCAAGAACTGAAGATGTTACAGTCGTGATAATTGGTATTTGGCAGCTCCTTAATCAACAAACACGTGTTTTTTTGTTTACGGAAAAAACCACTTAAATGACTGAAAAGAATTGAAAAAGCAGGTGAATTTTTTAAATGAGTACCGGTGTATCTACAGTGTATGTCAAAAACTTTACATATTACAGACATGGAACTTGGTACTTGGAATGTCCTTTAAAAATAAATAAACATGTCGCTCTATTTTGTTTATGGAAAATCCACGTAGGTGGGGGTGGAGGAAGGGTGGATAAAGGGGTTGAATTCTTTTTATACGAACACATATATCTCAAAACCTGAAGATGTTACAGATGTGGAAATATGTATTTGTAATCTTCATTAAAAATATAGAAACTTTTTTTTTACTTGAGAAGACGTTCTTACGTGTACAGTTCTATGTCGCATGGTCATCTCAGCCACAAAAGGCAATACCACACACTTGGTTTACAAAGAGTTTCTGGGGTAAATGAAACTCAATTTTTCAGTGAGGTTTTATACTTCAGGGATTTTCAGATAATGTCTTAGTACAGTACTGAGGAACAATTACTTTTATCAAATTACGAAATCTACGCGAGAAGCCGCGGGTAACTGCTAGTGTGTACATAAAGTTCACTGCAGATCGTACAGCACACGAAATTAACGTCTTTCCCATCACCGTCAACTGCAAGCTTGAATACCAATCAAATACGACTTTTAAGTTTAGGATCCGGTTCAGAAGTCTTGTATTGTGCGGTTTTTAGTTTGTTTGTTCCTACTTTTTTTTACTTCAGGATTTTTTTGCCACAGTGTCCTTTCTTTTGGAACTACAGTCCACATTCGTTTCCGATAACAGGATATACAGAGAAGTCAAACTGAAAACCACAGCAAATTTGATCGGCTCTACTCACCGTAATGCAACGCACTCCGCTGACACGCAGTACACTGTACACATTGAATCAGTCAGCCCGTAGAACTACCACAACGCTGTCCTTGGCTCACCGCATACGAATGACATAGCGCTGGCCCAGACCGACCCGTGCGGTGACGTCAGGAGCTTCTTATGTTCGAGCCTTTCAAAGCCAATTGCAGCCTACTGCCGAAGCAGCTCATGGGCTGGGCCTCTCTGCAGGACTCTGGGTGGAGGTTCGAGTTGTTTAATACGTACCGCATAATAAGACTCTTTTTAATATTCCGTCTTTGTAAGTATTTTATCAACAAACCTACTGATTTTTAATAATAATATTAAAAAGAAAGAGATATTTCTTCCTTCACACAGTCCTAAATTACATGTTGTAATCTAACGAACGTTTACGAACTACTCAGGGTGAAAATTGTAAATAAATACCACTAATTGCGGATTACTACAAACAAGCACTAAACACCAATATATGTGGAAGTAAAGGTATCACACACACACAAAATTTGCTAAATTTCTACAACTATTAACTACCTTATTACTGAGATAATACAGAGCTCATGGAAGATAGATAGATAACTCTTTATTGCCACCCTAGTTTGCACCATCGGTTACAGACAATAAAGAGCATAAAATACACATGAACCCAAAAAACCAAACAAAACAATATAAACCAAACAAAACAATATAAACTAACATACTATTATATATAATATAAAGCTCTAACTATCTACACTAAAACTATTAACTAAGAACCCAAAAAAAACCGCACAAAATAATATAAACCAAACAAAACAATTACTATCTACTCTACTAATTTAGTGGTGTCAATGTCGGCGGAATCCAGCCTAACACTGCACCAACTTGTCTAAAACTATTGAGATGCCTCTGGTATGCGAGGAACTCCTCCGCATGTAAGGGCATCCCCTATCTACTCTCTACAGCTAACTAAACATAAAGAAAAAAACCTTGGCTGCATGCGGCATTCCCTGTGAGGAGAGAGCCATCCCACCCTGGCCGCTATCAGCCACTCCTCCCGGGTTAGATATTACCCCCACCTATAACTCGTACTTCTCTCCTCATTTTACGTGGCGAATCGTATAGGCGGTTTCCGGTCCATCATACGATCCGTCACGCATTTATCTACTGCTCCGCCTATAATCGTGTCGTCTTACTTTCCTGCCACCATCTTGATTCACTTGTTATTCTGTGAGCGGACATGTTTCCTCTTTCACCTAGGGATGGGACTGTACCATCCCACCCGTCTGTCTCTTATACCCCTCCCCCCTTCCATCCCCAATCTTCCCCTCTTACTCTTCCTTGCCTCTGTCCATCTCTCTTATAATACTTATTCGCTAACTTTTACAGTTATCTACTTTCCACTATACCGTATAGTTAATATGTATACACTATATACAAACGCACTTGTTGACAATTTCCAGTTCCTTGCTCATCGCTTTTCTTTCTCATTCTTGCGTCTCTTAGACTAAAGCTACTTCCTAATTGCATTCTTTTTTTTAATAGTTTAACTTACATATTAAACCACCGAATTGCCACAAATCAAATCTGTCTTTTCCTTGTTTCCTCACATCACTTATCAATCCTTTCCATCTCTAAACAGTCCAACAGTTCCTCTTCCTCACGACCACTCATTACTTATTAAAATTTTTAAGCCAGAGTTTAAAATTATCTACTATTATGTTATCCAAACACCTTTTCTTGTCCACTAACCCTATCATTCATATTCTAACACTGTTTACAAATGTATTTGTTGACAATTCTCTAGCTCCTACGAGTCTTAGACTAAAACTAAAAACTACTCTCTAATTTTTTTGAACTTACATCTTAAACCATCGAATTGCCAACAATCAAACCTGGCTTTCCCTTATTCCTTCTCTTTCTTCCGCTTATTTCCGTTTCTAAACAGTCCAACAGTTCCTCTTACTCACATCCCTCGTTGCTTTATTATTCTTTTTTTTCTAACATTAACTACCACCTCCGTTCTCTCACACATGCAATCCTCTCCAAATATATACAAATCTTCTTTTCATCATACAATCAGATTGTACTTCAAACTCCTCTTATTGTCTTCAATTTTTATATAACCTAGCAGTTTCGTCTACCTCCTTCCTCTCCTTCCTCTGTAACCCTCTTTTACTCCTTATTCTCTTAATTTCTTTATAAATCTCATTCTAACCATATTTAAATATTTCGAACTATTTGTTCCTCTTCCCCATTCTCTGGCCAGCCAAACCGTCATCTTTTCAATTTTTTCTACTTTTTCTATCTCTTTTTTACTCAACGCTTTCTTTTTCAACTCTTAACTCCCTACATTCGATGAATATATGTAGGTCCGACCATTTTTCTCCACACAGAATACATCTACCTGCATTTTCTGTACCTATCCACCCTCTGTTTGTAGGAGTTCCAAAAATCCACCAGTATAGACCTCTCTTGCCCTTCCGGTCCTCCACTTCGATTTTCGGGTTCATGATTTCTAACAATTTATTAAATACTGATAGTGAGACTCTTTCTCTACATTCCATTATTAAACTCTGTCTCTCTATATCGGCAACTCTCCTTATAACCCTTCTCCATACCCATTCTTTCTTCTCTCTCCACCTCTCATATCCTATATCTCCTAACCCCAGTTTTCGTAATTTATTTTTGCACTTATTTACCCAATACCTCTCGTTCTCCATATTTTTCTGGAACCTATATGTGTCTTGTACTAAATCCCCTCCCTTCCCTTCTTCCAATCTCATCCAATACTTCATCACCCTCTTGGCTATAGTAGTGTCTATCGATTCTTTACATACTAATCTAGCCCCCACATTTGCAGTACAGTTTGGGACTCCCATAATAATCTTACTAAATTTTGCCACCACCTGGTTTAGTTCTTTTGTATTTTCCTCTAATCCCCATATTTCTACCCCATATAACATTTTTCCTTTGACCATTGATTGGAACACCAATCTCTGTATTTTGGACTTTATATCCGGAAATTTATTTTCTAATATCCCCACTACTGCCAGTGCTCCCCTCCCTTTATATCTGGCTCTTGTAATCTGATTTTCCCACGTGCCGTTACTACTAATTATAACTCCTAAATACTACATTTTTTCTGGTCTGATTTCTTGCTGCTCGACTGTCCAGAATTTCTTTTCTTTTTTGGCTTTCCTCTTCCTACATATCATTATCTGCGTCTTCCGTACATTTATCTTGAGTGCCCATCTTCTAGTATATTCCACAACCTCATTTAGTCCTTCCTGCAACCCCTTTGCTGTTAATGCCAAGATCAATAAATCGTCTGCAAATAGCAGCCCCGGTATCTCCCTCTTCCCAATCCCAAGGGCATTGCCATCTCTCGCCTCCATATCTATCCAATATATTATTTATAAACAGTAGAAATAATATGGGTGATAGCTTACAACCCTGCCTCACACCCCTTTTCGATTCCATACACTTACTCAACCCACCCCCTTTTAGTTTAATCATCACCAATACTTTCTCATATATTCCTTCTATTGCCATCCTCATTTTTTCCGATAACCCAACCTCTCTTAATCTAGTAAATAACGCCTCTCTATTCACTGCATCGAAGGCTTTCTCTAAATCTACTGCTGCTACATATAATCTCTTCCCTGCTATGTTCACATACTTCGTAATTAAAGTATCCAAAATCCATATATTATCCACAGTATTTTTCTCTTTACGAAATCCATTTTGATAGTCCGAAATCCTTCCATATTTCTCTGCCCAATTTATAATCCTATTAGCTAAAATTCCTGTATATACCTTCGACAACGAGTCCAGGAGTGTTATTCCTCTATAGTTGTTTGGATCACTTCGACTTCCTTTGTTCTTATATATAGGACAAAGTACTCCTTTTCTCCACTCGCTAGGGAATTTATTCGTTTCCGATATCTTGTTAAAAAATTTCACCATCACTTTCAACATTACTTCATTTGCTCCTACTTCCTTCCATATCCTGTTAGTAATACCATTTGCCCCACCCGCTGTTTTGGTTTTTACTTTACTTAACACCCTAACTATTTCCTGACTTGTTATCTCCTCATCTAGTAACTGTACTCCTGTTTGTACTTCCTTTACAATATACGTCTTTTCCATACCCCCCTGACCTTCTCCCCTCCCACCCAAAAGCTCTGCAAAATATCCTATCCACTCATTTTCTGTTATCATTGTTCCTCCCCCTGTCGATCTAGTTCTCTTTATCTTATTTATAGTTTCCCAAACCCTATCAAATCTTTTCTCTTTGCAATACCTGTTCACTCTCTCAGCTTCCGCCTCTTTCCAGCACTTTTTTTTCTCATTTAGTAACTTCTTGTAATCTCTTCTTAATTTACAATAATCCTCTCTTTTCCCTTGTTCCCCTCCTTTCTTGAAGTCCGCTAGAGCTGTCATTACAACCATTCGTTTCCTCTTACACTCTTCATCAAACCACCCCGCGCCTATGTTTCTGTCTATCTCTTCCCTTATTCTCACTTTCTTACCCACCTTCCATACTGGGCGTTCTATTAGTTTTAAAACTTCATCCACATCCCCTCCTTCCAACATCCTTTCACTTTCAACCCTTATACTTTCTTCACTCTCTTTTAACTCTGTTCTCAATCTCTCGATCGTGGTATCATTCCAAATGTACTTCCATCCCTCCTTATACCTATCTCTTTTTCCTACCCTTCTCTTCACTCCATCATACTCCCCCCTTAATTGTATCTTGATGGGCATATGTTCTGTTATCACACATTCTGTCACCTCAAAACTTATTATCTTCTTTAGAGCTATTTCCGTGCTAACTCCTATATCTACTACACTCCCGCCCTTCGATGAGATGAATGTCAGTTCACCATTACTATCTCCCTTCATCCATCCATTTAAAATATATAATTTTTCTATAGCACATAACTCTAATAATCTTACCCCATAGCTATTTATATCTTTGTCTTTACTATTTCTTCTGTACTCACTCACTTCCTTATCCTCTCTCCCATAATCGGGTACCCTATTACTCACTCTTGCATTCCAATCCCCTAACAATATAATTCCATCTTCCACATATAATCCTTTCATTTTGTTTATTTCTTCAATCAGTTCTTCAAAAAATGTTTTATTAGCATAAGTTGAGTCTTTAGGATGGTTGTATAATAGAGCCAGGCAAATTGCCTCCTTCGCACCATTTCCCATTTTAATTCTCAGCCATACCACCCCTTCTACCTCATTCTGTATTCTCTCTACTAACTCATTTTTTATTAAAACTGTTATCCCACCCGGATTTCTTCCCATTCTCCCCCTTTTTTTCTTTTATCACGTTGACTACTCTATACCCATCCCATTCAATTTCTATCCCTTTTTCTAACCACGTCTCTACTAGGGCAATAATCTCATACTTTACTGTTTTCTCCAATTCTTTATTCCCTATCTTCCCCATCAACCCCTCAATATTCCACAACCCTATCGCCATCTCTAGTTATTTATTCCCTCCCACTCTTTGCACCTGTGCTTCTCCATTTCCACCTCTACTCCTTGTCACTCTTCCCTGTGAGTCCTCTCCAGATCTCTCCTCGTTCTCTTTTCTCCCGTCATCCTTCCCTTTCTCCATACCTACGCCTTTTTTTCTTTCCCCACAGATCTTTCAAACTTAATGATCTTTCCTTATTTAGCGCCTGTCTTTTTTCCATTTTATTTTCTGTGTTCCTTTTACTCGGAGAGGATGCATTCTTACCCTGCCTACTGTTACCTTCATTCACAATTTTCACTGTACTCCTCACCAGTTGTGGCACATTACTTGCTTCCTCCATCTCTGTGTTGTGATGACTCTTCAAGGACTCTCCATTTCCGCCCACCTGGTTGCTGGCACTGCTGTTCAGCACATCCCTACTTCCCGCACCTGATGTGATGTGGACTTCGCTCACTTCCGTAATATCACTCCTTTCTACGTCACTGACCTTCCTTGCTACTTCCACTGTTGCCAAGGACACGTTCTGCTGCTGTTGATGTTCTTCATCAAGTTTTTTCAGCCTTCCCGCCCCCCACACTCGATTCCACCTTCCGTTTCCAACCACCAGCTGCTGCCCTCTAATATATGCCTTAAGACCTTGTTTTCTTGCCTCTCTTAAATGTTTATTCAGAATTCTGTTCTTCTCTATGGCTTCCCTGTCCATCTCCCGTTTTATCCACACTTTCTCTCCTTTCAGATTACTCGAATTTCTTATTACAATGTCCGCCATCAGTGTCGATAGTAATTTCACTCTAATTGGTCTCTTACCTTTCACTCTCCCCACACGCTGTACATCGTCAATATCAACTTCACTGAAGTTGATCTTCATCCTGTTCTGGATAACTTCTACCACTTTGTACACTAGTTCAACTTTAGACTCTCTTTCTTCTTCTTGGACACCGTATATGAAGATATTTTTTCTTACGTTGTCTTGTAAAATCTTCTCGACTGCTCTCTTCGTTTCTCTCAGGTCCCACTCCAGGCTTCTTACCTTCTGCTTCAATAGGTCTAATTCATCTTTATTACACCCTTCCTCTTCCAAAATCTTCTTTACATCTTCTTTGACACTCAATTTTAGGTCCATAAATTCCCTGGATAACTCTCGGAACATTTCTTTTATTTGCTCCGTCTGACAAGCCTCTCTTATCATCTCTCTAATCGCCTCGTACTCTTCCCATCCAATGGAACCTACTGGACCTGGGCCGGGATTAATCTCTATTCCTCCTATTATCAGCAACACCATCACCACCGCCGCCACCAGTAACGTAGCCACCATCTTCCTTTTTTCACCCTTTAACTCCATTCTTGTTTCCATTCTGCTTCCCTTTTTACAGTTCCATCTGCCGATCGCTATCCTATATTGTGTCAACGTGATACCCATTGCTCCGCGCTCCACTCAGCACATCCGCTCAGCTCACTGTCTCACAGACGACTGACATGAGAGCTCATGGAACAGCCAACTACTCGCTAGCGCATCCAACAATCCAACCTCTGTCGATTTGGTTAAGAGCTTGCAGAATTGAGACAGCGATGGGAACAATATCCACCCACCAACGCCTTTCTGACTGAAGACACAACGAAGAAAGTGACAGGTTTCAATCTTCCTCGACATGAGTGATCAAAAATGAACCGTTTCAGAACAGGCCACGCCAGGTGCCGATATATGTTGAAAAAGTGGGGATATTGTGAAATTGCTGCATGTGAGTGTGGTGCTGACAAGCAGATATTGCTTCTAGTTGTTGTGAGCTGTCCACTGTCAGCATTTAAGGACGGTTTACGGGCTCTGCACGAATTGACACCAAGTGCAGTGAACTGGTTGTTGAAGCTGGACATTCTAGTTTAATCATTTCTCTATTTTAACTCATATGTTCATTGTATATGTTTGCACATTATGCTTGTGAATGCCACAATAAGATAATAATAATAATAATAATAATAATAATAATAATAATAATAATAATAATAATAATAATATAGCTCTCTCTCAGCAAAAGCCATACTTCCGGAGCTGTAATTTCGAGCTAAATCATCTACATACAGCAATGGGGCACAGCAGAGGAAACTATGTCGTTGATAGCGCTTGTGAACAGCGTGACAGTACAGATCCCTATGGAACTCCATTTACTTGAACGTAATACTGAGAAAGTTAATTCCCTACTCGGACTCGAAACAACCTGAGAAACGTGGACTTCTTAATAAACTTGGGTAAATTACCCCCAAAATCCCCACTGGTGTTGTGTGGAGATTATCCCATACCCCCAGGTAGTATCACGAGTTTTTTCAAGGTCAAGAAACACGGCGACTGGGTATCCCTTCCGGATAAAGGCGTCCTGAATGGCAATGTCTAGTCTGATCTAATGATTGGTGGCAAAACGATGAGAACAAAAACCACACTGGTAGTTAGTCAGGAGACCCTTCGCTTCCATGGCCCACACAAGTCGCCTGTTCACCATCTTTCAAACGGCTTACAGAGGGTACTTGTAAGGCATACTGGCCTGCAAGGTACGTAGAATACAAGGTAGGGATTACGAGAGAGGTGCGCAGTGGCAAAGCAGAGCTGTGACGTCACGCAGGACCCTCGAGTTGAATCTGCTCTGAGTGAGGTAGAGGTAGTTTGAGTAAGAATCGCTGTGCACGCAGAAGCTAGGTGCTAATAGTACACGATAGTAACATATCTATGGTGTATAAGAAACCGTGTGTGTTTATTTTATGAGATAAAACGTAAAAAGCAGTAACAGTGTACACTTTTCAGTATGCTTTGTCATGTCATTGCAGGCTGCACAAATCATAGCAGGCACGCGAAGGAACGAAACATACACTTTCATGTATTCCCTAAAACCACTGACGTAAATAAATGGTGACAGAAGTAATCAAGACATTATCGAAAGTTATCTTTCTCAGCTTCGAGGGTTCGGAAGGCTTTATGACGATCCTCTTCCGACAGCTGTGACGCGAAAGGTGAAATCGTTGCTTTTATCCTCAATGCTTCCCAGGCGATAAGAAATTCCAACTGTTCTCCGGAAGATTATGAAATATTACGCCCAAATATGTACTGATGAACTCGATCAAAACTCGGATATCGTGTGCCAGTCTAAGGCCAGCGTTGAGCCCACAACATCCTATTTTATATCGGAGGATGAGCAAGGGTTCGTTAAAGCCCTTGAAGATCTAGTAAAACAGCTCGAGGGGAGTCGTGAAACCAAGGAGCTGCTTGAAGACTTCACTGGCTATATAGCTTTTAGGATAAAGAAGAAGAACCTCGATATAGAAAGTAATTACGGAGAGAAAACAGGTCAAACTACAAGGGGTGGAAATTAAATTACAAAAAGAGTCTTCTTTTTTTTTTTTTTTTTTTTTTGCAAGTTGCTTTACGTCGCACCGACACAGATAGGTCTTACGGCGACGATGGGACAGGAAAGCTCTAGGAGTGGGAAGGAAGCGCCCGTGGCCTTAATTAAGTTACAGCCCCAGCATTTGCTTGGGGTGAAAATGGGAAACCACGGAAAACCATCTTCAGGGCTGCCGACAGTGGGGTTCGAAGCCAATCTCCCGAATACCGGATACTGGCCGCACTTAAGCGACTACAGCTATCGAGCTCGGTAGTTTCAATTTTACCACGGGAAGGAACTGAAAGAGGGTTCTAACATCATCACAAACCTTACGGATATCCTGAAAAAGAAATTCTCCGAAATTTATGAGCTTGCAAGTTGCTTCGTGAGAAGCCGTTCTTTTATTCGAATGGACGCTTTAAAAAAAGTAAGACATTGAAGAGACCGGGTTTCTGTTATTACAACACCGATAAAGAAAGAAGAAAAGCAAAGAAATTCCACTGATGCTATGGATAAGTGTGTTTGATATTCTTTTTTTTAAATATCAGCATTATTCTTTTGTATAACATACCCGTTGTTTTTTTTTATGAAAGGCAATTTATTATGTTGTATATGAAAGCAGTGCTAAGAATGTTTATATACAGACTCCTTAATATGGACTATGTAATATTAACGTGGAATTTGTCATTTCTTGGCACTTGCAGGAAATCATTTACTGTACTGTTTGTATTGTGGACAGTTTCCTAACATTTGCTGTTTGTGTTGTTGACAGTGTATATAGTTTCCCAATACTGCTTGTAACAACGGACGTATTTCTTTCAGTCATCAAGCTTTATGTTCGAGTCTGTTATTGTTGTCATAGGTGTTGAGAACATGAACATATGGAATGGCCATTCCACTGCTATC
The DNA here is from genome assembly GCF_040414725.1 of Anabrus simplex. Classification (NCBI taxonomy): domain Eukaryota; kingdom Metazoa; phylum Arthropoda; class Insecta; order Orthoptera; family Tettigoniidae; genus Anabrus; species Anabrus simplex. Next base: position 494,941,620 of record NC_090265.1, read on the forward strand.
ACAGTCTTAGCATTCTTACATCCTTTTATACAGATCGAAATACTTCAGAAACGCTGCTGGATTCACACTGTATTTCCTATTATTTCTCTACTGTAATAGTGAAGTGGAATGCATTGTCTTAGGTGATGTTAAAATATCAATGAAGTTATCTCTAACTTGTGGCTAAAACAGAATAGCTTACAGCTGTGTATTAGTCTACCTCATATAGAGGACAAGGCGCTGAGGGTTCACGTGACGTCATCGACGGCCAAGCGTGGTGGGGAGACCTGCGCGTGATCCCTACCTCTTACTCTAACTACCTTGACTGGCCTGTAACTATCCGCAAGATCTGGATCTTCGCCTGGCTTGGGAATTGGTATCACAATTCCCTCACTCCATTGAGATGAAAACACTCCCTCACTTCATATTCTGTTGATTAGGATAAGGATATCCTTTAGACATCGGTCACTCAAATGTTTGAGGATTGATTGAGGATTTTGTCCGGTCCAGGTGCAGTGTCTCTGCATAGCGCGAGTGCACTTCGCAATTCCCACTCCGTAAAAGGCGCGTTATAGGAATACGAAGCACTAGAGGCAAATGACAGGTGATGAGCCTCTGCTTCGCGCTTGATAGGTAGCGATACAAGGTCGTATCACCCAGAGCTGGACGTGTCAGCGAAATGTGAGGCGATGTGATCTGCAATGACTGAAGGAATCGTAGCTATATCTCAATTAATGGAGATTCCGGGGACTAAAGGATTGTTCTGTAATCCGACAATACGACGGAGTATGATCCACATTTGTGATGACTGATAATGTGCCGCCATGGACGACACATTTCCTCCAAGTACCTTTCTTACTCGCTCGAATCAAGAAATGGACTATAGCGCCGAGACGCTTGAACATTGGCCATCCTACGATTCTGACGATAATGCCTAAAATGCCATCGGCGATCACGTATGGCTGCTGCAATTTCGTCTGTCCACCATGGGACTGGTTTCCAGCAAGAGATGCCGGACGATATAGGTATTGCCCCCACTGCAGCAGCCTGAATACCATTTGTAATGGAAGAAACGTGGTCATTAACAGACCCCAGCTATCGGTGATCACTGCGCGTTCTGTAAACTGTAGCCAATTTGTCCGTATACGTAACCAGCGCTTCGGTACTTCAGACTGAATCAAGAGCGCGAGAAAAGGCCACTACCACAGAGGTCATCGCGTACTTGCCACCGTAACAGGGGAACTAGCGCACGGCTACACAAGGTAACATCCAGGTGGGAGAATGTGCCATGTACGCTACTGAAGTGAGTAGGTGCGCGTGTTAAGCACACAAAGATCGAACTGATTGATCAATCGCTCAACAAGCCTCCCCCAAGCGCAGGAAGACGGAGAACCCCAGAGGGTGTTACGATGTTCGCGTGTCCAAGCAAGAGGTAGGGAGGAGGTAACTGAGCGATCAAGTCTGGAATTCATGCAAGTTAAGATTATAGTCCGGTGGAAAGTACACGTTGCACACCGTTGTCATTGCAGGCAACGAAGCACGAATTGCAACTGCGTCTAACAGAATCAGTAGCAGCACATTTTCACTGGCGATGTCGGAATGGACTATCTTACAGACGTAACAAGTAGCCGAGCCGTCAACAGCTACTCTGTCCTTAAAATAATTAAATCCTCTCACAGTCGTGTCCAGGCCTCAGACGAGATTCCTGTAGACAGACTTTGGTGGCCACATTGATGGAAATCAACTGACGTAACTCAGGTAGGCGACAGTGATAACTATTGCAGTTCCATTGCAATAGTGTCATTGTGTGGATGAGTAATGCAACGAAATTAGGACAACTGGTTGTCCATCCTTCGTCCATTTATCTGCCATTCTCCGCCGGCATTGTAGTCATCACCATCCACGATGATGAGTGGTTCAGCCTCCATTTCCCCTCAGATGAGAGAGATACGGCGACTAAGCAAGCCATGGATGGTTGATGATGCTTGTTGTTTAAAGGAGCCTAACATCTAGGCAAGGGCCACGAAGAGCATGAAAATGAAAGACTCCCTAGGCCTCGAATGCTCTAATACCGTCAGGGTCGGAAAAGTAATGGTACGAAATGTCATGACAATTTAAAAGTTCAGAAATATCCACTGACCAGAATGAAAAAAATATGATGAATGAATGTATGGATATGAATTGAAAACCATCAGTGGATCCGACCCATAAACTATCATAAATAATAGTATTGTTGACCAAGGGACTGCTTCTAAAGCACAATCCTGAATAGATGATGTTTGTTGTCTAAAGGGGTCCAAAATCCTGGTCAACGGCCCCTCATAATGGTACTTATCGCCAGTAAAGTAAAATCATGGTATTTGTCACGTTACGGTATTAATCAAATGAAGCGAAGACTCACGGTGTTCTACACCTTATGGTACTACTCACAAGTATTGTACGCCGTACAGTTAACGCAGACCTATGGTGTTTCTCACATAATGGCGCCACGCGTCGACAACGCAAACCCATGATGTTCCTCACCTGGTGTACTAATCACGGGCGCCGGTATTCCCGTGGTGTTCCTCATATAGTGGGTTCTAATCTCAGGCAACGCAGACACACGGTGTCGCTCATATAGTGGTACTAATCACAGGCAACGCAGAGACCCGCGGTGTTTCTCACAATGGTACTAATCACGGGTACTGGAAACCCACAGTAAACCACTCTCTGCTGCTACTAATCACAAACCTATTATGTACCTAACTTAGTGGTACTACTCGCAAGTAAAGGCTATCCATCCCGCGTGATGGTACTAATCACAAGTAGTTTCATGGTTCTAATACAATCATCCCTTGGTCGCCCCCTTTAGTCGCCTCTTACGACAGGCAGGGGATACCGTGGGTATATTCTTCGTCTGCGTCCCCCACCCACAGAGAGACAGAGAGAAAGAAGAAAAAAAGGAATCCGTCACTTCGAAAAATGAAGTAACAGACGAAGAAAGGCAAGGGCCACGAAGGGAATGAAAATGAAAGACTCCCTAGGCCTCGAGTGCTCTAATACCGTTGGGGTCGGTAAAGAACAAGAGTTGACCAAGGGAGGTCGGACAGCATGGATGAAAGTGAGGAGCCTGGCACAAGTGGAAGCAATGCCAGGACTCAGCTAAGGACCCCGTGGTCGCCAAACCACGCTCCCAAGTTGAGAGCCCCTGGGGCCCCTTTCAGTCGCCTTTTACGACAGGCAGGGGATACCGTATGTGTATTCTTCGTCTGCGTCCCCCACCCACAGGGGGGTAGCCAGGGATGGAGAGTCGTCTGGGCTTTTTTCCTGGGAAAACCAGGTTCTTCAGAATGGGATCGAGAAAGAGGGCGTAGAGGCCTCTCGCTTTTGCTCGCCGTTTCACTATTATCTGGAGGAGATCCGGCGCGTGGGTTGCCGGATTTCTTTGAGGATGGAGTGACCCCCGTTTGGGTTGGAGAAGGCTTCTTCTCCGACTTTTTACGGGAGCACTGTGTCTTCCCTTTCTCCTTGCTGCTCTGGGCATTGGTACGAGGCCCTTCCCAGGCAACGTCGACAGTGATGCACTTAGTGGCTTCCCAGAAGGTACGGATACCTTCCTAGTCCCTCCAGTTTCTTTGATTACAACTTGTTGATAGCTACTCCGACTTTTCGATGCTTTAGCTGTTCTAGAGTGGTACAAAGCTCTCTGGTGTAATCTGTATTTGAGCGACCCTTTAAACGAAGATGGAGAATTCGGGAGCAGGTATGGATTGAAATTTTCTCCAGGTGTGACGTTATCTGGGTCTCCGAGTAGATGTGGTTCTAAGAGGGTTAGTAACAATAAAATAGCTACTATAATGATGAATCCAAAGATATCCTTAAAGGAAAAATAGGGGTAGAAGGGAATTTTATCTGAGTTAATGTTAAGACCTAAAGGGTAATTCGAATATGTCTGGTGAAGGAAAAGATGGTTTATAACTACATATTAAGGCTACAATGAATGGTAGGACGAAGTTAAACGTAAAAAAAATCAGTGTGAGTGTAGCAGGAGTTTACGGGTCAGTGCTTCTCGATGTTGACCACTATATTTCCGAACGTTTTGGCCTTGAGTAGCCCTCTGCACTGTTCTGCTGTCGATGACTTAGTAAGTGTGGAACCATCACGCAGCTCCCTCATCTCGTCGACTTCGCCTGTAACGCGTTCTTCTACGGCATTGATTATTACAAAAGAATTCTCGTCCTTTCCGCCAACCCTGGAGGCTACCAAGAATCGAGGTAGAGGTTCGTCATTTATGTAATCAATAGGCACTGGAGTATACCGATTTCTTTTCTGAACTTTTCTAGTGACACCCTGATCCACAACAAACAACTGAAGAGCTCGAAACACTGATTCACATGTACACGAATTCTTGCAGTACACCATGGGTAATGAAAAAACCTTACATTTGTGGCAATTCATGGCTTGTGGGTAGTTTCACAGCTTTGTAGCCACAAAAGGAACATGACGAAGTGTTGCTAGTGGTTGGTTTCTCTTCGTCTCACATCAGCTTGGTGGTCACTAATGCTGACAGAGGCTTGTTATTAGTTCCCATGTGATATTACAACATGGCACTGGAATTGTAAAGTTCCGTTTCCCTGGGGTTAGAAAGAGACGTCAGATGTCTCTCAGTTCTTACCCATAATCTCTACTCATGCTGAAAGGACTGTAGTGAATACTATCGATTCCGTTACGAGCCTTGATCGATAGTTGCCTTCGATCGTAACAACCTCAGCTCCAACGAGCTAGAATAACAGAGGGGCTGTATGCCTGACACGAGAGGCAGCCACGGTTTGAGTTCTTAAAACCGGTTGAAACAGTTGGCACGAGAACATATCACTTATTTAATACAAGAACGTCATAAATAAATAAAAAACAGCCTGTTTTGAGTAATATATGCCATTTTATTGGTTCTTGCATGTACTTTTAATTGGTATACATAACTCAAAACAGTTTTTTTGAGTTATGATAGTGTATTAAATGAGCGATATGATCCGGTGACAGGGAGATTGTGCGTGGCGATTTAACATCTTGCGTTTAAGAAGTGAAAAGTTAGATTCTTGCCTTCAAGAATTCCAGCCGTATGTTCAGCGTATGCCTGCACTGATCGGAGTAAGGTGCTGTATATGTATGGTGATTGGTAATGTTCCCTTTTTCATACTTATGATAAGTGACGATTTCTTGGCACCTGTTTATCTTTTGTCCTTGAAAGTTATTTTTGTTGCCATCTGTTGGTGGCGTATGATTCAATGAAGTTTGATATTCAGTTCTTCTCCTCTCTATAAAGGTCCTGAAGGCTGTGTCATCCTTTGTGTCTTGTGCTTGGGCAATGGTTTTACGTAGGCCTACTTTAGTCAAACTTCTTATAAAAGTGCTAAAGGCTGTAAAACCTCCAAGGAACGAGTAAGAGTTTTATGTTGTGTAAGTATGTCTGGTGAAAAGAAAAGACTGTTAGTGAATGAGAAAAGTAAGAGCCCACGTTGTTTAAAGGCATCAATAAGTTTCCAGTGGACTATCATTCCAACTCTAATGCATGCATGACTGCCCTGAGGTTCCAAGAATGGCTAATGAAGTGGGATAATAGACTGGACCGTAAAATAGTTTTGCTGGTTGACAACTGTGCAGCACACATTGTGAATTGTGAGCTCAAGAACATCAATGTGGTTTCCTTACCGGCGAATACGACTTCATTAAGTCAACCATGCGATCAAGAAATCATTCGCACCATGAAAGCGCATTATCGCTATGAAATCCGCACAAGAATCTTAGAAAACATAGAGGACTCACATAAAACTAGTGCCAAAGCCCTTGCCAAAACAACCAGCCTTCTCGGTGCCCTGCATATTCTAGCCATGTCATGGGATAATGTCTCAGCACATACAAAAAGAAACTGTTTCCGGTAAGGGGGATTTTTAAGAGAGTTACCAGAAGTAGACGAGGATGTTGAGCTTTGTCCAACAGGCTTAACGGAAGATGAATTTCAGGAATGGATGAACATTGATGAGGGCATCATTACATATGCGAAACAAAGACGACATATGTGAGGCAGTTACCTCCGCAGAATTACATATGAGAGGTGAAGAACACGGAGCAGAAGTTAGCGATGCTCATAATGACGACGTTGCCGAAACATTCCGAACAACAACAAATGCTGAAATGCGAAAGGTGCTAGATATGAATGGACTTTTGAGAGACAACCAAAAGCAAACGATTAGAGACTATTTTACAGTTAACGGTATTGCAGTGCTGTGTGCTGGTATCTGTTTCATTGTAGCGCATGTAGGTTATGAATAAATACAGTAGGCTACCTACCAATTTTTTTCGGCTACTGTTATCAGCCGGTTAATGTTATAAAATTATCTGCGTCCCAGAGTGATCATAATAAGCGATGCCCACTGTATATATATTTTGAAAGAGGACAAGGACTTGGTGACTGGCAAGTGCGTGGAAATGTGCGCCAAGGACTTGAGATCGTTTACAATTATTGAGGGTGAAGGATTTTTAAATTTAGGACAAACGCTGATAGAAATGGGCACGAAAATGGCTCGGTAGATATTAAACATGTTATAGCCTCTCGAGTCACAGTTGCTAGGAAAGTACAAACGTTTACGCACTAAAATGCTTCCTGATATAGTGCATGCTATTCAATCTGGTATCTGTGCGAGTACTACTGACCTGTGGACAGATAATTACAATGCACTATATAAATGCAGATTAGTCTTTCACTAAGTATGTATTAATGTTTTGGACCTTCCCTGACGGTCCAAAAACTGGTGAAAATATTCGCAGTGAATTGGAAGATCGTTTGAAAGGACTTGGCGTTTCTCACGAAAGAATTTGCAAAATTACAGTTGCAACAGACCAGGGAAGCAATATTGTTATGGCCCTCAGCATATACACGTGTGAGGTTAGAATCATCTTTGAAACCGTATGTTTTCACTCGGTGGAACAGTTATTTTGACATGCTGCAATCAGTTCATTCCCAGATAGATGCTGTGAGAACTATTTTAGAGAAGGAAGGTAACCCTGATAAAATGCTCGGTTATGATCAGGACATTACTGGCCTGCTTATAACATTTCTTAAGCCATTTAAGTAATCCACAATTGATCTTGAGGGTGATGAGGAGCCGACTTTACATCTGGTCCTTCTGTGGTTTTATTCCTTAAAAGCCCATTGTCCTCTACAGGATGACGACGAACATTTAATATTTCATTTCTTTCAATTTTTAATGCGAGTCTCTTCATAATTAAATGTAAAAATGTTTTCATATTAACGGAATTTTCAGTACTTGAAGCTTTTGAAACAAACCGGTGGTGTTTTCCTGGATCAGAAAATAGAAATCACTATGTTACACAAAATTTGCAAATTTTTTGGTGACTAAATATCGCACATTAAAAAAACTAAATGCAGAAGAACAAATGTCTGTTTTTGAGGCAGTTCGACAAATGTGTGCTGAGGGTAATATTCTGTGGCTATTTCTTTTATTATTATTATTATTATTATTATTATTATTATTATTATTATTATTATTATTATTTATTATTATTATTACTATACCTAAGCAATTTTTTTGCTAGTTGCCTTTCGTCGCACCGACACAGGTAGGTCTTATGGCGACGATGGGATTGGGAAGGAAGCAGCCGTGGCCTTAATTTAAGGTACAGCCCCAGCATTTGCCTGGTGTGAAAATGGGAAACCACGGAAAACCATCTTCAGGGCTGCCGACAGTGAGGTTCGAACCCACTATCTCCCGGATGCAAGCTCACAGCTGCGCGCTCCTAACCGCGCGGCCAACTCGCCCGGTCCTAAGCAAATTAGATATTTTTAATATTCTAACATTAACATAAAATACCAATAATTTGGACATGTATATTTGCAGAGCAGCTAACCAATCAAAATAGACAAGAAGTCCCATCTTCTTCAAATGAAGAAAATTCAGTGCAACATAAGAAAGAGAAATTTGACGATTGGGCAGAAAATTCGCCAATGATACATGATAAGGTCAGTAGGTACTTGCAAGAAGGGTTTATTAGTGATGAAAATATATTGCGGTGGTGGAAAAATAATTCGCACAGGCTGCCCTGACTTGCCTGTGTGGCGAAAAAAAGTGCTTAACATACTCGGTACAAGTGCCTCAAGCGAGAGGGTCTTCAGCTGCGCGGGAAATTTAATCGGCGATAAACGTTCCCGTCTTGATGCGCACATCATACAATGCAACGTGGGACTCTTCAGTTTACAAGGTCAGGTTCCTTTGATGATGATGATGATGACGCTTGTTGTTTAAAGGGGGCTAACATCTAGGTCATCGGCCCCTAATGGTACGAAATGAGATGAAATGGCAAATTAAAAACCCAAAATCCTCCACTGACCACAATTCAAAACGTGAGGACGAAGAATGAATGGATGGATGGATATGAATTTTAAAACGATCGGTGGAACCAACCCACAGCGCCTTACGTGCACAGAAGCTGGCGCAAAACAATAGTATTACTGACCAAGGGACTGCTTCTACAGCACGATACTGAATCGAAGATGCTTGAAGTCGAAAGGAGTCCAAAATCCAAGTCATCGGACCCTCATAATGGTACTTATCGCTTAGAAAAGTAGAACCATGGCATTTGCCATACTGCGGTACTAATCAAGAGTAGCGTAGACTCGCGGTATTCCACACATTATGTTATTACTCACAGGTAATGAAATTCGCACACGTATTACAGACCTATGGTGTTTCGCACATTGTGGCGCCATTGACAAGGCAACGCAAAACTATGGTGTTCATCACCTAAGTGTACAAACCACAGGGACTCGTACTATCGCGTGGTGTTCCTCATAGAGTGGGTACTAATCATAGGCAAGCCAGAACCATGGGTTCGTCATCCCATGGTGTCGCTCATATAGTGCTACTAATCACAGGTTTTCTTTGACTGATGTTACATGTAACATCCTTCAATCTAAGACCCTAGACATCGCATATTGCACCAGATAAGTGAATTCTTAAGAAATTATATCTATAATACGAAACAGTGGATTAGCTAACATTTGGGACAGAACGGAAGAGAAATTTGATCCACCAAGGAAGAGAGGAAAGGAAGGAACTTCATTTTCGGTTAAAGATGAGTATAGGAGAGTTTATCTGGAAATATGATATTATTCTAACACAGTTAAAATATCGCTCCTGTTCATTAGGAGATCCGTCCTTCATTGAAATGCTTGATTGTAAGACATATTCACTTTTTTCTGGCGATTTTCCTGAAGCAATTCAGTAAATATATTGAAGTTTATGGAAAATATTTTGATATAGTACGCTTTAAATCCGAATTGAGGACAATGTTCACTTCTGAACACTTCAAAGATGGCTCAAATCCAGAAATTCCTATTGACCAGTGGTCTCCACAGCGGTCTTCCCGAGCTTTATTAGTTGTGCACATAGATTACAACTATTCCCGCTACATCCTCATCTGTAGAACGCTCTTTCTCGGCCATAAAGCGAATAAAATATTTCGTCCGCAATTCTCAAAGCCCAAGTCGTCTCTCTGCACTGGGAGTGATTTCTATAGAGAAGGATCTTCTTGTTGGGATGAAAACACGTGAGAACTTGTACAGTCACTAAGGAATTCTGCAAAAAGAATCGCAGGGTCGAGTTCACCTACATGTAATTAGGATGAGTAGAATCGAAATGTACTTAGTACATTGTATTACTGCATGGTTACTAGTTGCATGCTTCGGTGGAGATTCCACAATACGCCACTGGTACACAATGCCATCTACTTCATTTCTATCTATACTATGATCTCGTTTGCTATCTTCCACCACAGGCTGCGATTGAACTAAATCGTATTTGCTTTCTAAATCAATAAATGCATCATATCTGACCCTAATTTCTGCTAACTTTTAAGTGGTGTCGTACTTTTCGGCGAAAGTTTTGATTTTTGTGTTTCTACCTTTCAGATAACCCCATTGCTTGATTAGCTTGCGATTTTTCTCACCCATCGTAAAGCACTGGCCCACACAAATGTAAATAATGCAAGAAAAGGTAATTAAAAGGAATCTGACCACGAACCTACTACGCTGGGCTAGCAGGGGGAGAGGTGATACTCCCACTTGGTGCGCCCCAGGTGGGGATAGGGGGGTCCTAACCATTAAAAACGTTCAGAGGAAAATTGAACTGAAATTCTATTAACTTCGCGAGAAACCCGCTTTCCTCATTAATTGTATTGTTATCCCAGTTTCCAGGTTCCTCCAAAATACTTCCGAAAAGCTCTTGGTTGGGAGCACAACATTCCGCGATGGTCTGTACTAAACGGCTAGAATAGTTCCACCTTGTTAGAGCTACTGTAGTTTAGGAAACCTTTTCTTGAGGATAATGTCCAGCAGGTTAGTTCTCTTAGAAACACTGCTAAAAAATGTCGCAAAGCCACTCATCGTTACGAAGAATATACGACATTCATTTGTGCATGACACGGCTTGAGAGAGGTGCTTGTGAGCGTAGCAGTAGGTGAATACAGCCTCAGGAACTACTACTTTTAATTTAGCTTGCACACTACTCAGCTGACCTGCAAGCACCGCCGCTCCATCGAAAGTCTGCGCAACTAATTTTTCGCGGCAGTCGAAGTTATTCCGGCAATCAATCGCAAGTCTCACCAATGCATTCGTTGTCCTATCAGAACTCACATTATAGAAACCAACAAATCTTTCAACAACATCACCATTATGACGTATCTGAGGGCAATAGATAACTGTAAAAAGTTCGAAACATCAGAAGTCTCATCGACCATAATTCCTACGAATTTAGCTTCCCCAACCTGAATCTTTATTTCAGCGGTCATTACGGTGCAGATGCTTTGAATTAAGTCGTTTTGAATGAGTGGAGAGTCCTGTAAATACATTCGCTGTTATGAAGTGACTTTAATTTTTCATCAATTTCGGCTAACAATGTAATTAGTTGTACGTAATTCCCTCTGTTGCTGGATTCACTAGCCTCATTGTGCCCACGGAATGGTAAATCTTGCTTCCCCAAAAAGCATGTCACCGCAGTCAGCCGTTTCAGAATTTCCCTATTTTTCTTAGCGGCTTCGTTGTGCCTTAGAACATTTTCCTGCTTCTGCTTATCCGACTGCAAATCTTTCCTAGTTTACCAAAGGTACCTATATCCATGCGTGGGTATGACAATCTGCTTTATCTTGCCTCGCAATAGCAGTGTGCAGATTGTTTAGATATGCACATCCACGTTTCTTGCGGTTCCAAGGGCAATTTTCAGCAACAAACAATAAGCAAAGCCAACAGAATAATTTGTTTAGTGACTCAGAGCCGCAGAGCCAAACAGTTTTACTGTTACGTTTCTGGATTGAACGTGCGAACACAATTTTTGTTTTCTGTTTTTAAATTTACGAGGGAATGGGGAGGTTTCCCGGCTTTGTTTGAATCTTTTCATCAAACGAACGGCCAGTAAATGGCTTTTCAAACAGATATACAATTATGTTCGTTTTAGACTCATCCATCGTTAAAACCACACAATGCACAAAATATAATAAAACACCGAAAACGACGAATATTTGACTTGAAACAACCTAAAATCGTACTTCAGGCAGTTCTTTGCGTTATCATAACGCACGCAATGAATGCCTTGCATTCAAGGAAAATACGCCCCTGTTGTGTACAGTATGCAGGCAAACATGCAGGTATTATTGTCGCCAGACCAACACGAAATTGCCGGTAGTACCATAAGTAACACTTCACATTCTTCGCACGAAAATATCTACATTAAATTACCCGCGATTAAACTACTCCAGTCTAGCATCCATTCAGAAATGTCACTACTTACAAGGAACAGTTCAGGGTTCAGCTAAAGCATGAATTCAGAACCTTCCAACTACTGAAACTAACATGGTAGTTTGGAACCTCTTATGTGATCGGTTTCAAAACAAGAGATTTACAGAAGCAAAGCATGTTAGATAAATCTTAAACACTGCAACAGTGTAAAATGAAACTGTTGAAGATATCAGGCAATCTGTTGGCACATTCTCAAGTAACTTACAAGCACTCAAAGCACTGAAATTAGATACTCCTCTCGAATAAGTAATATTGTCACAACATGTTATTGATAATCTTGATTATGAAACCAGGAGGGGCTGGGAACTAGAAGCAGATTCTAGCAAAAATGCCAACCTCAAACAATCAATATCTTATATTGAACATCGTTGTCAAGTCCTAGAAAGCATGCTATTTTTTATTTATTTTTTGCTATTGGTTTTACGTCGCGCCGACACAGATAGGTCTTATGGCGACGATGGAATAGGAAAGGGCTAGGAGTGAGAAGGAAGCGGCAGTGGCCTTAATTAAGGTACAGCCCCAGCATTTGTCTGGTGTGAAAATGGGAACCACGGAAAACCATCTTCAGGGCTGCCGACAGTGGGGTTCGAACCCACTATCTCCCGGATGCAAGCTCACAGCTGCACGCCCTTAACCGCACGGCCAACTCGCCCGGTAGAGAGCATGCCCAAGTCAAAGTGCGCGGTAGTAAAGAAAGCTCACAATACAATAAAAAAACTGTCATCCTATACACATGTTGCATGCATTAACAATCAGTGCTCTTATTGTAAACAAGGTCATGCACCAGGACCTTTTGCATGGGAAGTATTTCTCAAGTCAACAGTGTCAAATCACATTCAATATGCTCCTGACAACAAACTCTGTTAAAATTGTCTTAAAACATCACACTAAAAGGTCATCGAGTGTACATCCAGTCACTGTCGCAAATGCAACCAGGCCCACAATACATTACTATATCTTGAAAATCACAGATCTAGTACAACAAACGAAGCAACTTCCTAACAAGGTGGTATTTGCTAGCGTCCATACAACTATCTAGAATGAACAGCCTAGTACTCGAAACAAACCATATGTGTTGTTATCCACAGTTATTGTCAAAAGCAAAAGATCACAGTGGTAAATTTCGTAAGGTGCGAGGACTCTTGGACAGCAGGATTCAAACTCATCAGTAAAGACACTGTCGACAGACTAAATTTAAAATGTAAAGAAGACACCACTTCTATTGCAGGCATTAACAACTCTTCATCAACTGTGAAACACAGTGTGGATATTCACCTCCAGTCCACAGCATCAGATTTTAACACTAACATAAATTGTTTACTGGTTCTTGCCATCACAGGAGAAATGCCTTCAATGAAGTTAATTACAAATCGTGGAACCTACAGAGTGATATCACACTAGCAGATCCTAAATTCTACAGTCCAGCCAAGGTAGATTTAATCATTGGTGCAGAGCTGTTCTTTTAACATTTTAAAGGCAGATGGGAAAAACGTGCAGGTGATTACCCGGTATTGGAGGACTCTCTCATCTGGGTTGGACAATTTCTGGCAAATGCCCTCAGTCAAACAGCCATCCCGCATGCAACACAGTCACTTCTCTCTTTATCAAAAAGGAAGATCAACGCGACACGCAACTTCGTAAATTTTAGGAAATATAAGAATTGCACACCAAACCTAAAACTCAGGAAGAAAAAGTGTTTACACTTCAAGGATAACACCAACACGCACCCCTGAAGGAAGATTCGTTGCCAGGTTACCTAGTAAAGAAACTCACTCACCCTCGGGCAATTCTCGTGATATGGCAACACAACGATTTCACCAACTGGAAGCAA